>NC_142207.1:36923681-37552793 GCF_049639895.1 Pseudopodoces humilis | reverse complement strand
TGTTTCAGCCGGTCTGGCTTTCCCTGAAAGAGTGACTTGTTCCTGTAATCTTTTGGAGGAGTGGGCTCCTAAACGTGAAGGATGAACCTGCAGAGCACACAGCTTCATTAAAGTGAAAATCAAATACAGTTAATGTGAGATGTGGTTTGCTTGGTGGAGAAGGGATTAGCTGTGCATTGGTATCAAGCAGGAGTTTTACCTAAAGAGGGTTTTGGTAGTGATTATCTGTGTTCTTTGGAGCTTCTTGACACAGTGTTTTGGTGAGGAATGTTGGAGCGAGCCTGGATGTCCCATTTCCATCATTTCCTGCTAATACCCAGGGTGTGTAGTACTTCAGGGAGGCAGCAGATGAGCCATTGCCATTTCTGTTTGCCTCCAGGTACCACTGAATCAGATTTAACCTCCTCAGATTTGCCTTTGAAAGCCTCCCTCTTCAGCTTGCCTCCTGCAGCTGTTCCTCAGCTGCTGCGTGCATGCCCTTTTTATCTCTTTCTTCCAACTTTCCCAGTTCCTTTTGTCCAAGGTGTCCTCCTAAGCCTTGGTTGGCTAAATCCCTGAACCCTCTTCAGCTCCTTCCCCAAGTCTTTTATCTTTTCCCAGTGTTCTGAAAAGCGAGTCACCGTTATTTTGGGCACGTATAGGAGCTCCATCCTTATATAGATATTTTATATCTCTTGCCTTTGGGCTTCTCACAGCATCCTGTTTCTTTTTGTGGAAGGATCAGGCTGTAGTTGACTCCTTGACAGGGAAGTTTAGTGCCTGCATGTAGCTGGAGCAGAGTTGTAGCCTCCCACTGAAAGAGGCAGGCACCATTTAATTTGCCAGAATCCCTAAACCCTGTATTAGGTCCAAGTTTTGCAGCTGAAGTGGCATTTTTAAGCAAGATAATCCAGAGTTTCTCAGAATTTCTGTGGGAGGACTCGCTTCCCTCTTGCTGGGGTTGTGGTAGGTGCAGTGTGGGTGTGTTGTGGTTTGGGAAGCTGCTTCCCATGCTCAGCAGGCCACTACCTGGCTCAGAGCTTTTAATGAAGGAAACGAGAGGTTTAAGTCTAGAAGCTTCCAAAATGAAGCTATTCTCTTTGTTCATTCATAAAGTTGCTTATTCCTTAGGAAGGCAGGTTTAAATGAGTTTAAAAACAGAGTTCAGAGAATCACAGAATCCCAGAAGGGCTGGGGTAGAAAGGGACCTTAAAGCTCATCCTATTCCACCCCCTGCCATGGGCACACCTTCCACTGTCCCAGGGTGCTCCAAGCCCTGTCCAGCCTGGCCTTGGACACTTCCAGGGACAACCACAGCTTCTCTGGGCACCCTGTACCAGGACCTCAACAGCCCTCAGCCACGAATTTCTTCTCACTATTGCATCCAACCCTTCCCTCTGGCAGTGGGAAGCCATTCCTCCTTGTCCTGTCCCTCTATCCCTTGTCCCAAGTCCTTCTCCAGCTCTGGAAGGGGCGCTGAGCTCTCTCTGGAGTCTTCTCCTCTCCAGGTGAGCACCCCCAGCTCTCCCAGCCTGGCTCCAGAGCAGAGGGGCTCCAGCCCTTGGCACCCTCTGCACTTGTTCCAGCAGCTTCCCATCCTTATGCTGGGGGTTCCAGAGCTGGAGGCAGCTCTACAGGTGGGTCCTCACCAGAGCAGGGTAGAGATGGAGAATCCCAGTGAGATTCCTTGTGAGAAATATCTAAAACGCTTTAGAACCACACCTGGATTTTACCTGTTGTGCTGTTGTGCTAAAGCTCACCTTCACGCTCATCCCTGCGTGGCTCTGGCTCTGTTTGAGGAGCAGCTCCTGGCTGCTTCTGCTGAAGGAAAATGCCACAGGCTGGGCAGATTTGCAGCAGAAGCAGCACTGAGTTTTCGTGCCGTGCCTAAAAGGCCACCTGGTGTCAGTGGTTTGGGCAGAAATGCCGAGAGGAAGCTCCCTTTGAGGAGAGCCATCCGTGACGTGGGGAGTCCTTGTCATGCACGGATCACTGCTGCCATGGGGAATGCAGGGAACATCTGCCCTCGTCCTTTAGGATCTGGGTGGCAGGATTCTGGGTTTTAATGTGTTCAGTTCATCTGCTGGGTCTTGGGTGGGGGGGAATGGAAAATGTCTGTTTTTTAAGAGAAATCTTAGCTCAGGTTTGTGTTTTGGTGTGTGCATCCAGGAAGGGCAACCTCTGCCTGTTCTGACAGAATAAAAAGGGGCTTTAATGCCATTCCTCTGTGCTGTCCAGGGGTTTGAATGGGTTGAGGCTACTTGAATTTCTTTAGGAAACTGCCTGTGGTTGACGCTCTCTTAAAAGACTTTCTTCTGGTATTTTAATGTGCATCTTCATTGTATTGAATGGAGACAAGTAGCATCCTGGTCCTAACGCAGCTGATAACTGAGTATTTCCATTATTTGGAAGTCAAACCCTTCTAGAGGGGGCTACAGGAAGCTGTGGGCTACTTACCCATTTGGATGGGCTTCCCTTCCACCACAGTCTGGATTTCTACTCAAAACTACTACCTTTGAGCAGTCAATGAGTCTTCAAGAGCTGTGGAATAGCATTCCTGTTACAGTTTGCTGTTTAGCTGCTCCTTTTGCTGCTTTATTTCTGTTGTGATGGAGGAGATGGTGTTGCACATTTTGTGGCTTGTTGGACAGCTGGGGGCCTCTTGGCTGGTGACAGAAGTGAGCTCACTCTCCTGCTAGTAATAACCATTTATTTGCTGTTTGAAATACAGTGGGACAGGTAATTCTTAAGAATTTTGTTTCACCTTCTCTTTTGGCAAAGGGTAGTGACCTTAAGTTGAGGGAGGGCAGGGTTGGATGGGATATTGGGCAGGAATCCTTCCCTGTGAGGGTGGGCAGGCCCTGGCACAGGGTGCCCAGAGCAGCTGGGGCTGCCCCTGGATCCCTGGCAGTGCCCAAGGCCTGTTGCTATAGGACACAGAATGATGCACACAGACGTGGTTCAATGAATGACAGGAAAAAGAGCTCCTTTTATTTTTGTGACTCCAGTATTTATAGATTCTGGACAATGACCAGGGATTGGATAGCCAGGTTACCACCTTCCCAAGCACACTGGTGGTGAGAAACGTTCATCAAAAGACATTTCTTACAAAGGATGTATAAACACCTATGTTTATAGTTATTTTCCTGGGAAAGTGGCTAGAATCTATGAAAACAAGATCAGAAGGTTTAATTTTCAGGGCGACAAAGGACAGGTTGGGCACTGGGGCTTGGAGCCACCTGGGACAGTGGAAGGTGTCCCTGCCCATGGCAAGGTGGGATGGGAACCCAAAGCATGCTGTGCCACCAGCTCATCAGCTGGCTTTATTCCTGCCATTGGAGAGCTCATCCCTTGGGAGGCTCCAGGGAAAACTCCAGAGGACCAGTGGGAATGTCCAGGTGTTTGTCTGGCCCCCCTTCACTCGTCTTTCCCATGCTGACCCAAGCAGGTGGACTATTTTTTTCCTCATGGGATGTTTTTCACATGTAATCTCAGGATGAGACTTTCTGGCTCCTGCACCATCTCTTCCATGTTTAATTCTCTTCTCCAAAATGTCATTTTCCCTTGAAGGAAGCTCAGAGTGATATTAGAGAGAAGCATGTGAGAAATCCACGTGGGTTTGGCTCTACAGAAATGCAGCTGGGCTTCCTTCAACTCTGCTTTTTGTCCTGGGGATCTGCTGAGGGGAGAAGTTTCCTGTTCAAGCAACACAGATGGATCAAAGAGGTTCAATAGCTGGGTAATGCCTGAAGCAAAGAGGCAGCTGAAATGACATTCCCAGGAATCGCAGAATCCCGGAATGATTCGGGTTGGAAGGAACTTTAAACATCATTCAGTCCCACCCTCTGCCATGGCAGGGACATCTTCCACTATCCCAGCCTGGCCTTAGACACTTCCAGAGATCCAGGGGCAGCCACAGCTTCCTGAGCCTTTTAAGAAGAGCTATACATTTATTTTTTGTTGTTTTCTGTTTTATTATTTGTTATTTATTTAGATGGGATTTTTCACAATGAAAACTTAAGTGGGTTTTGCTTATCTACTCCATGCAAGGAAGCTGTACAAGGAAAGATTTCCCACAATTGTGTGAAGTTTGAAATGAGAAATAGTCCAAGCCGACTCCTTTCGTTCCATTATCTTTAATTTCACAAAAAGCTCTGGCTCCATCTGAGACACTCATTTGTTAGAGATGTCACTGATGAATCCAACAAGGAGATAAAGTGGGATAATGGTTGAAAAGGAGGTGGAGAAACTGGAGTGTCTTCCTTTGGAGCTGCTCTGTCATGCTCAGGCTCATCTGTTGGAGACATCTCTGTTGGAGATGCCTGTCATCAAGGATTTGGTGCTGGCCTTGAACTCCATATTCTCATTAAGAAAATACCCCTGGATATCTATCCATGGGAGTTTATAATTTTCCGAACTGTGATGTCCTGCTTTGAGGTGAGAGGGGCTGGAACAAGATCCCTGCCAGCCCAGCCATTCTGGGATTCCTTGCAAACACTGAAAAATGTTGTTTTCTGTCCATTGTGGGTGTAGCTCGGTGGGTTTTCTTTTTCTTCAAATTAAGAGACATTTTTTAATGCTTTAAATCTAAGATGGAGACAGTAGGATGAGTGGTCTGCTCTTCAAATTTTGGCTTCCTTATCGTCATGAATAAAATTTTCATGCACCTTACTAATAAATGCTAATGAGGTCTGTTCAGAGGAGGAATTAGGCTCAGGAAAGCTGGATATGTAGAAATCCAGGATCTCTGCGTCCTTATTACGTCTCCAGGTCTCGGTAGTAATCAGGGAGAAGTTTCCTTGCAATGAATGAGTGAGTGACATTTAAAGCTCCATCTGTTGCCTGCGGAGTGGTGCCTCGCGACGCGTTTCCATGGCTGATGGGATGATTAATTTTGGTTCCCATTCACAGAGCAGGAAATACTCCCTGAGCAGGGAGTGACTCCAGCTCTCACCGAGCTGCAGCGTGCCTGGAGCTTGTAGGAAGCCTCGGCTGCTGTTTACTCCTGCCTTGTGCTCCCAGACAGGATCCGGGCTGGCTTTGCAGCTGCCCACCTGGGCTGTCCCAAAATTCCCCGGGACTGCAGGGTGCTGACCTGCCTTTGGCTCCAGCTGGGCTGTGATGCTCAAGCTTGTTGGCCAATTCCAGCCCACGATAGCGCAATCCTAGTCCTTGGAAATGGATAACAGAGGTAAGAATTGAGCAAAACAGAAGTGTTTCCTCCTGCTGTCCCACCCAGCAAGGGTTTGGAACCAGATGGTCTTTAAGGCTCCTTCCAACCCAGGCCATTCCATAAATCAGTGATAGTTCTTCTGTTTGGTGTGGATCCACAGAAGAGCAGGACTGTGCCTTCATCCTGCCCCCACATGATGCTCAGGGTGTGCTCCAGAGGATGTTGGTGTCCTGGGAGCTGCCCTGCCGTGACCTGCTCCAACCACCCACCCTTGGACAAGTTAGGGCTTCCTCCAGTCCAGCTTGACACAACCCTGTCTAGAGAATAAAAATTCAGAATTGAGTGAAGCTGGTCATGTGTTGTTTTCCCCCATCTCCTATTAATTTCTCCTTCTGTGTGGGACATACACCGTGCTGGAGATGGAACTGGCTCCAAAGGCGCTGTGCCGTGGCTTCGTTCCGCTTCCCCACAGAATCCGCTGCTTTTATCCCGGCACTGCAGTCAGATACTGCAGTAGCTCGGTGCTATTTATAGCTCTGATCTCACCGTCTCGCAGTGTTTTGGGGAGTTCTGGCAATTTGGGGAGTGGGAGCCCCACTGGAAAAGGATCCCTGTGTTGGCTGGGTGGCACAGGGGATCCCGGCGCTCCAGCCGCTGCTGGGAGGGGGATGGATTCAATTCACGATAATCCAGTGATGCTCGACTGACACACATCTTCCTGCCAGAATCAACCACCTCAAGTGCTCCCTTGGCTGTGCTCAGAGTCAGCAGTAGCTGCTTGCCTCCCTTTCCAGGCTGATTCTGAAGGCAAACTGGGGTGATGGGTTACAGGAACGGTGTTCCGAGGATTCAGAGCCAGCGTCGTGCTCCCCACACGCCCAAGGCATTCCTGCTGGCAGCAACTTGGTGCTCAAATGGCTTTCAAAACACAGGGAATTATTTAAAAATCGAAAACTGTTGGTGAACACTGAGGACAGCCCTGAAGAATAAAGTCAGGGAATAAACAGATGATTTTTTTGCTTTTCCCTGGGGATGAAAGAGCTGGAAACGATGCTGAGAGGGGGAGATCCATGCACACACTTCTTCAGCATCCCACCGGGTGGTTCAGCAGGATGGGGATGATCCAACGGCAGCAGCCAGGAGTTTGGGACACTGAGCACATCCTCTGGCTTTGTGTTTGCTTTTTGAGGGTGCCCAAAGGCTGACGTGCTGCCCTTGGCAGAGCCTGGCCCGGGGGCATGGCTGGCACAGCAGTAATTAAAAAGCAAACTCATTAGCTGGGAATAAAGCACCGGCCCAGAAAGGATGGGAGAGGGGGAGAAGCTGAGTCCATGGGCTCTGGAAAGCCCTGGCTGGAGAGGGTCAACCAGAGCAAGAACATCTCATTCCTGGTGGGCAGTGTCTGGGGTGGGCACCAGGCACTGGAGAGTCAATGGAAGAGGCTGGAATGCTCTTTTCTTGGGATTTTGGGATTCTCCCAGGCTTGCTCTGTCATGGGCAGGTGGGGTATGTCCTGCAGTGGGAGCTGCTTTCTTCCCCCAGCCTTAACCAGACTCTCATCCCCAGGGTTTTGCAGCAGATTTGGGGAGGTGGATGGGATTTTTTTCCCTTCTCCAAAGGGAATTGTTGAAGAAAGAGGAGCTGGGAAGGAGCTGATTGGGACTTTCTCTATGCCAGAGGAAGAGAGAGCTAAGGGAAAGCATTTCCTGCACTTTCTCTTTGAAGGTGATGTTGGATTTCAAATCTGAGAGGCAGTTTTCTGTGCTGCTTAAATTTAAATAAAAAAAAAAATAGAAGATCAAGGAAAAAAGAAAAAAGGAAAAGAAAGAGTAATTTTTGGCAGCAGCATTTGATACAAAAAAAACCTCCAATTTGATGTCTAGTGGAAAGTGTCCCTGCCCATGGCAAGGGGCTGGGATGTGATGGTCTTTAAGGTCCCTTCCAACAAAACCCCTCTGTGGTTCTGGGATTCTGTGAATGTTTTTTAAATTAGCCTTAAGTAAAACTTATTCTGAAACAAAGTTTGAATTTAAATATTTGTTTGGTGTGCCTCTCATACCAAAATTTGATTTAACATTTTAGTGTATTTACAGGACTCAAACCTGTATTTCCATCCTTTAAAGACCAACGTGAAAATGCTGTATCAGAGAAAGGGAAGAAAATTCAATTGTTACTGTTAGTTTTATTGAAAAGTATATTCACAGCTTTAGTGTCACCTTCCCCTAATCCCTTCCAAAACACCCGGGACTTATGGAGAAGTTATTTTCCGTTTTGGAGTGTGGGAGAATACAAACTCCCTGATAATGCCTTATCTACAGCCTTTATGTGAAATGTTTTTAGTTTTCCAACAGAGCCAGGCTGGGAGAGCTGGGGGTGCTCACCTGGAGAGGAGAAGGCTCCAGGGGAGAGCTCAGAGCCCCTTCCAGGGCCTAAAGGGGCTCCAGGAGAGCTGGAGAGGGACTGGGGACAAGGGATGGAGGGACAGGACACAGGGAATGGCTCCCAGTGCCAGAGGGCAGGGATGGATGGGATATTGGGAAGGAATTGTTCCCTGGCACAGGGTGAGGAGGGGTTTGGATAGAATTCCCAGAGCAGCTGTGGCTGTCCCTGGACCTCTGGAAGTGCCCAAGGCCAGGTTGGACATTGGGCTTGGAGCAACCTGGGGCAGCGGAAGGTGCCCATGGCAGGGGTGGGACTGGATGAGCTTTAAGGCTCCTTCCAAGCCAATCCATCCTGTGATTCCATGATTAAATACTTTTTGTAGGATGTGCACTTTGCCTTCAGGTTGGAGATTGTCACTTCATTTCCCTGTGTTTTGGGTTATCCCTCTCAGCGTGTTCCAGACAAGCTGCAAGATGTCAAATTTCCAACCTCCATCAGCAGCCGAGGGGGACTGAAGTGCTTCAGGTCTTAATTAATGTGCAGAGTGCAAGCAGGCTGTGATGTACAGCCATGTTTTATTTATTTGGGAAGGGAAACACCAGCAGAGTGGTTCTAGCTTAGTATAAAAATCATCGTAACATGACCATGGACTCAAAATCAGGCTAACTTGACCATGGGGAAAAAATAATTCCCTATATGCCAAGGGTGGAGGAAGTTAAAAAATTAATGTTTTTCTGTTCCTACAGGGAAGAAAAAAAAGCAGGGAGAGACCGTGAGATAGTTTATTATTTATAATCAGGATCTTGTCTCCTCATTCATGGCTTTGGCATTTCTCATGCCAGCCCTGAATGTCGTCTTTGTGCCTCGGCTCGCGTCACGACTCCGATTGTGCTCGTGCGTTCTCAAGGCAGGACCTGGAAAAGCAATTTTTGAGTGTCCCATCAAAGACTCCCTGGAACACAGGAGGGTTTTTGTTGTGGGGCTGTGTCCATTGAGCAGGGAAGGCTGGCTGGGGCTCACAGGGCTCTGTGGGTCAGCAGCTCCTGGCGGGGCAAAGAGGGGCTTTTTTGGAGCCTGAAATAGTTGAGAGTCAGGGATGACGCAGAGCCCTGAATGGGAATTGTGGTACTCATCCCTGCAGCTGTGGGGGTGGGGAGAGTCCCTTTGGGTGGAAAATGGGGGATTTGTCGAGTTTTCTTAGGACTGTTTTCCAGCAGAGAATGGCAACTTAAGGCTCTTTTTAGGGAGTCAAACAGGAGGAATGGATCTGGAGGCACAATCACAAGTGGAAGGATGTTCTTTCTGCCTGAAACTGGGTTGAGTTTTGCATGCTTGGGAGGGTTGGGGGTGTTCAGCCTGGAGAATAGAGGGATCCAAGGAGAGTTCAGAGCCCCTTCCAGGGCCTAAAGGGGCTCCAGGAGAGCTGGAGAGGGACTTGGAACAAGGGATGGAGGGACAGGACAAGGGGAACACGTGGAATGACAGAATGGTTTGGGTTGGAAGGGACATCAAAGCCCATCCAGTGCCACCCCTGCCACAGGCAGTGCCACCTCCCACTGTCCCAGGCTGTTCCAAACCCCAATGTTCAACCCGGCCTCGGACACTTCCAGGGATCCAGGGGCAGCCACAGCTTCCCTGGGCACCCTGTGCCAGGGCCTCTCCACGCTCCCAGCCAGGAATTCCTTCAGGAATATCCCATCCATCCCTGCCCTCTGGCACTGGGAAGTCATTCCCTGTGTCCTGTCCCTCCATCCCTTGTCCCAAGTCCCTCTGCAGTTCTCCTGGAGCCCCTTTAGGCACTGGAAGGGGCTCTGAACTCTCCCCAGAGACCTCAAACACAGCCTTTAGGGTGGGTCAGAGTGTGCTGCTCTCCCCAAAATCCCTGTCTGTGGCTCAGAAATCAATCCATGACAAGGAATCCTCACTCTGGTGCTGCGGGGGAGAGAGGGGAGTGGAGAAAAGGCCATGGGAAGGAAAACAATAGGGAAGTGGAGGGAAGAGCTTGTGGGTCGAAAAATAGCAACACTTCCAGTAATGTGACCTTTTGCTGAAAATGTTTCCATCAAAAAAAGAAAGTTTCCTTCTCCTTTTCCTTCTCTTCCTCCTCCTCATCCTCCTCCTCCTCCTTCTCCATGGCCAAGCTGGGTGCAGGGAGGAATGAACACGCTTCTGGACCTCTGCTCCACAAAAGTATTTGGGAAAAACCCTATGAAAACTCTCTCCATGGGATGGATAAGATTAATATCCTGACAGAGGATATGAAGGAAAAAAACCCACCTTTATTTTCCCAGTTTTGCTGAAGCTCATTGTTTCTGAGGGATTAGCCTTTGTTATCCTGTAACTGATGTTCATTCAAAGCTCTCAGCAGAGTTATTGAGGGATTGCCCCGGAGAGAGAGAGAGACAGCAAATGTTGCAAATACACAGAATACCTGTGAAAGGCAGAACTGTCACTCAGGCGGAATTTAGAAGATTTTTAGTCATTCAGGGGTGACAGTAATTTTCTTTTTTAGGAGAAACAAGCTGAGATCAGTTACTGCAAAGGGATTGTGGCTTGCCACTGCCAGAGAGCAGGGCTGGATGGTGGGGAGGTGCTGGCACAGGGTGCCCAGAGCAGCTGGGGCTGCCCCTGGATCCCTGGAAGTGCCCAAGGCCAGGTTGGACATTGGGGCTTGGAGCAGCCTGGGACAGTGGAAGCTGTCCCTGCCCATGGCATTGGATGGGTTTTGAGGTCTCTCCCAAACCAAACCAGTTTGGGATTTATTATCCAACACATCATGGTTTTCTGCTTGAGTTTCTTAAAGGGAGAGCCTCATGTTCCTGACCACAGCAGTCCATCAGTTCATCAAGATTAATTAACAAGTCAAGTTTAATCCTTTCTGTGAAGTCTTGGATTACTCTTTATCCTCCCTATTTCCAGTGGTGCTGGATGAGTGGAATGGAGGGGTGTGTGTGTTTGGTGGTGCTGGATGAGTGGAATGGAGGGGTGTGTGTGTTTGGTGGTGCTGGATGAGTGGAATGGAGGGGTGTGTGTGTTTGGTGGTGCTGGATGAGTGGAATGGAGGGGTGTGTGTGTTTGGTGGTGCTGGATGAGTGGAATGGAGGGGTGTGTGTGTTTGGTGGTGCTGGATGAGTGGAATGGAGGGGTGTGTGTGTTTGGTGGTGCTGGATGAGTGGAATGGAGGGGTGTGTGTGTTTGGTGGTGCTGGATGAGTGGAATGGAGGGGTGTGTGTGTTTGGTGGTGCTGGATGAGTGGAATGGAGGGGTGTGTGTGTTTGGTGGTGCTGGATGAGTGGAACAGAGGTGTGTGTGTGTTTGGAAGGCACAGATGGGGCACACATGATGCTCTTTGCTTGTGGTAAACACATGGGTTTATAGGAGGTGGTGTCTGGTGGAAAACTTGTTGATCCCGGAATTCCTGTAGTCCTTGGTTACCCCTGAAGGAATGCTGTGAGTTTCATGGTGCTGCCCTTGATTCAGACTGTGGTTCCCCCATCCTTTGCTGGATGAGGACCCCGCTCAGTCCCGCTCTTGTCTTCTCCCCCGCAGTTGACGTGAGCACAGCCCTGCCCTTGCAAGTGGCGCCGAGCTCGGTGCCCATGGACCTGCGGCTGGACCACCAGTTCTCCATGCCGGTGACGGAGCCCACGCTGCGGGAGCAGCAGCTGCAGCAGGAGCTGCTGGCCCTCAAGCAGAAGCAGCAGATCCAGAGGCAGATCCTGATCGCAGAGTTCCAGCGGCAGCACGAGCAGCTTTCCCGGCAGCACGAGGCGCAGCTGCACGAACACATCAAGGTAAGGGCGGCCGGGAAGGAGGGGGCTGTGGAATTGTTGAGGTTGGAAAAGCCTCCCAGGATCATCCATTCCAGCCATCAACCCAGCAGCGCCACCACGGTCTCCGAGCACTGCATCCCACACACCTTCCGAACAGCTCCAGGGGTGGTGGCTCCACCGCTGCCCTGGAGAACCTGTTCCAATGCCTGGCCACCTTTCCAGGAAAGATATTTTCCCTGATCTCCAGTCTAAACTTTCCCTGGCATGGCTCAAGGCTGTTTGCTCTTGTCCTATCCCTTGTTCTCCACTCTCCTGGCAGGGAGTTGTGCAGAGCCAGAAGGGCCCCTCTGAGCCTCTTTTTCTCCAGGCTGAGCCCCTTTCCCAGCTCCCTCAGCTGTTCCTGGTGCTCCAGCCCCTTCCCCAGCTCTGTTCCCCTCCCTGGACATAAAAAATGCCTCAGTGGAATTGACCCCAGCGGGAGGTTACCTGTTACTCTGGTCACACATTTTGGGAGTAGGGGCATGGGAACTTCTCATTGGACGTTGGCCATCAGCACGAGCTGCACACCGAGCATGTGGAGCGTGGTGGGACCGTGGGAAGAGGGAATGCAGGTGCCTGCAGGTGGGTCTGGACACGTTCAGATTTTGCAGTTAGGCAGCACTCAGGTGCTGTGCCCTGTGTGTGACAGGGAGGAAACAGCAGGCAGGGTCAGTGGGCAGTCCAGTTTGGAGGATGGCTGTTGCAGAGTGAAAACATGAGACATTATATAAATATTTCCCAGTGCTGGACTATTGCTATGGCAACGTAAGCTTTCCGAATTGCTAATGGGCTCCTTTTTTCAAAGGGGGATTAGTGCTGCACATGGTAAATAGCCTTAATGTAATATTAAAAAGCAGCCTCGATTCAACCTTATATAACTTTCATTTCAATACGAAATGCATGTCAGAGTGGGCAAGATGGGATTAAAAGTTAATGGGGTGTTATTTACAGACTTCTTAGTACAGAGAGGAGCTGGGCTTTGTGAGAAGTGTCCCTGTTTGAGGCTGGATTAACAGCAAACACCCCTGTGCCTTGGTGAGTCCTCTGTGCTGTCTCCAGGGCAGAGGTGAGGAGGTGCCTGGGTGTGAATATATTTATCCATGGATGCACAGTGTGTGCATCTCTGGGTGTGTGTATGGAATGTTTACGTACCCCCACGTTTTTGTGGTTGCACATTTGCACACTGGCTGGCACAAGCACTCAGGGTGGGGGAGGGGGAAGAAAGGATCAGGAACTCCTGTGACAAATATTTCCATTATTCCCTTGTAATTGCCCGTGCTTGTTTGTCTATGAAAAATCAGGCAGTCAGATCCCATTTAATGGCCAAGCTCGAAGCACTGGAGATAGGAACATATTTGCTCCCATTTATGTCAAAGCTCTGACTGACTCTGCTCAAAATCTCTGTAAGGAAGAAGCTGAGCTCTAATTTGGGACACACAGTGCATCAAGCCCATTAGGTAGTGAAGTTCTTCATCTTGCGTGTAAGCTTGGCTAAATGAGAGCCTTAAAATAGGGATGGTAAATCCTGTACCTAAGGGTGGCCTGCAAGGTGATCTCTGGGTAGTGTGTCAGTAGGACAAGAAGTGCATTAAAAATCAAACAGCACCTTATTGAAATAAGCCCTGTGATGCCTCACAAAGAAAATAACCCCCAAAGCCTACCCCTGTGATGCATTTTCTCTGGGAAAACATCCTGCTTGTCTCTGTGTGCAGGAGTCAGCCCACATTTAAGTGATTCTTAGAACTGGCAAGTGTGTTAAGTTCAGTGGCTCTGAGTGCAGGGAAGTGATTATTTTGCCCAGAGAATTAAAATACATAACTTTAAATTTGGACTTGGAGCTGCCCAGCTCATGAAGAAAGCAGGATGGGGATGTTAAAAGCAAATAAAACCCATTTATCTTCTGCAAGTAAAGCACTCAGGGTATGCAGTTTGGTATAGAAACAGTCCTGAGTGAAGACACAGAGCTCTTTTTGGAGAAACTGAGTTTTTGTTTTTGTTTTTTAATCCCATGTGCACACAGGCATGAGCAGCCCATGGCAGGGGTGGGGAATGGGATGAGCTTTAACATCCCTCTCAGCCCAAACCATTCTGTGAGTCTGTGATAATGTTAAACCCATGATTGCTTTGGAAACTGTTTCTGTGAAGGGGGAAGAATTTCTGCATTTTACTCTGTTCTGTGTGTGTGCTACTGTCTAGAATTGATTACTTTGGCTTTCTCCTCTACAGCCTGGCGCCCACCATTTTAATCAACTGCAAAGAATTTATTCATAGAATCCCAAAATGGTTTGGGTTGGGAGGGACCCTAAGGATCATCTAATGCCACCCCCTGCAATGGACAGGGACACCTTCCGCTATCCCAGGTTGCTCTGAGTCCTTTCCAGCCTGGCCTTGGACACTTCCAGGGATCCAGGGGCAGCCCCAGCTGCTCTGTGCACCCTGTGCCAGGGCCTGCCCACCCTCCCAGGGAACAATTCCTTCCCAATATCCCATCCATCCCTGCCCTCTGGCACTGGGAGCCATTCCCTGTGTCCTGTCCCTCCATCCCTTGTCCCCAGTCCCTCTCCAGCTCTCCTGGAGCCCCTTTAGGCCCCGGCAGGGGCTCTGAGCTCTCCCTGGAGCCTTCTCCTCTCCAGGTGAGCACCCCCAGCTCTCCCAGCTGGTGAAGCTTTCAGTCATCTCCTTTGTTTCCAGTGCTGACTCCTTTGCTGGTACAGGAGAAGTCATGGTTTGGGGTTGTTTTATTTCTTTTATTGTCATGGTATTGGTGGGAACAGAGGAGCTGGTCTGACTGGACAGGAACTAAGGGTGAACACCCCTCCATCCCAGCCCCCAAACAAAGCAGGAGTGTGAGGAACATTTAAGTGAGTGAAATTTGGCCTGGAAAATGCTGGCATGATTGTCTGTTTTTCTGTCCCAGTAGATAACTTTTTCCTATTGAGAGCTGAAGTTTTGGCTTTTTCCAGAGCTTGGAATCACTTCCATCAGCTCAGTTTTAATCATCTGACCTAGTGCAGGAGGAGAAGGCAATGACTGCCTGAACATGTGATCCTTTCCCTGGTGTGTCCCAGTCCTTGCTTTTATAGACATTGTGTTTTGGCCTTCACATAGAAGTGCCAGATTCCACAAGATGGTGCCATTTGGAGAAATGAGTGAAAAGATATTTGTGGAAGGGCTCTATAATGGACACAGAGCTCGGCACAGGGGAGGGGTGGGAGGGTAAGGAGAAAACACAGGGATGGAGAGAGAGATAGTAGAAGAGGGGATGGCTTTGAACTGACTGAGAGTAAGTTTAGACTCGATATTAGGAAGAAATTAGTGATGAGGTACAGGTCTTGGAGCAAACTGCTCTAGTGGGAGATGTCCCTGCCCACAGCAGGGGCTTGGAATGGGATGAGCTTTAAGGTCCCTCCCAACCCAAAGCATGCCGTGGCCATTCTGGGAAAGCCCTGATACATTTGGGGAAAATAAGCCATGCCTTTTGAAGGCTTCACACCATATGGAGCAGGGCAGGCTGTTTCTTTCACAGCTCCAGAGCAGCCCTGCAGATTGCCCAGGCCTCACTCCAGAAAGGAGGCTGGAGGCACCGGCGGCTGCTCCTCTCTCCTGTAGCCACTTGCCTTCAGCCAGGTGGATTTTCCACTCCTCTGTGCATCGCCAGATGTGGGACAAAATTTATGGCCTTCAAATCTGCCTTCCTGAACAAAACCAAGAATGGAATAAGGGGCCTGGTTCTCGGGTGAGATGGTGGAAAGCCTTTCCGCAGGTCCCGCTGCGAGCTTTGCCTGACCTTTGGTTGTGAAGGAACCGGCAGGGAATTTTTTCCTTTGTGAGTCACTCATTCCCAGCCAAGATCAGCTGGAAGTTACCAAAAGCTTTTCCGTTTGCCCTTCTGGTCAAGGGCTGGATGGAAGAGGGGCAGGATGGGCGCTTTGGCAGGGCCAGAGGCACCTCGGGCGCTCTGAGCTCAGCAGGGAGGGAAGGACGTTGTGGGGAATGCGGTTCATCTCCTCTGTCCGAGCTTGGAGAAGGGCTCTTCCCAGCTCCAGCTGTTTTATAACCACAGCTGGAAACTTCTCGGGGATGCTGACGCATGTCAGTGGCGGGGTAACAGCACAGGGAAGCAGCTGATCCTCCCAGCTCCTCATGGGCCTGAAATCTTCACCTGCAGGTGTGCAATTCCCATTCCCAGTTTTCCCACCATCTGAGAAGGTGCTGAGGACTGTGTGCGTCCATAGCACAGGGAGTGCTGGGCTGTGTGTCCAGCATAGACAGGATGGGCAGAGAAGCAGCAGCAGCAGCAGGGAAAGGAGCTTTGTGAGGATGTTTGCTGTGCAGTGATCATGAAATTGTTCTTTCCCCTGACAGAATGGATTCCTGCATTGAGTGAGGGATAGTAACACATTCGAGGGATCAGCCTCTTATTCAGAGACATGGGGTGAAACTCCCGGGCCATTCCTTTGGTCTCAGAGCGTGAAAATCTTTCAGGGAATCTTCCAGATTTTTCTGTGCTGTAAAGAAATGTAATTCTTTCCCAAAGATGTCTAGACTTGATAGTTCTCATGCTGATGCTGAGGGGCAAAACTGCTCCTTGTTTTCATGTGAAGCCACCTGCCCATGGAATGGCAGGTTTGCCTGCAAGATACCCCTGGAGCTGCTCAAGGCCAGGCTGGATGGGGCTGTGGTGGAAGGTGTCCCTGCCCATGGCAGGGGCTGGAACAGCATCATCTTTAAGGTCCCTCCCAACCCAACCCAACCCAATCCAACCCAACCCATTCCATGATTCCGTGGTAGCTCACTGGGCCCAAATCACATCATCCTTTAGTGAGGCTGCTCTCGACATAGCCCCGACAGTGCCCGGAGCTTCTCTTTGGTGGCCTCCCCGTGTTGATTCCTGCTCAGTAGTGAAAGCTGGGCGTGTTCCAGCTCTGCTGCTGGGGTTGGTGTCATCTGCTGATGCCCTGTGGCACTTTCCCGTGTCCCTAGGGATGCTGCTGGCTCCTGCTGAGCACCCGCTTCCCTTGGGCTCTGGAAGGGCCAACTTCCATCCCACCCCCTGATATCCCAGCTCCCATTCCTGGGTCTGTCTGCTCCGTGCTCTCTTCCTGCAGCAGCCAGCGTGGAGGGGCTCCCTCTCCTCGTTTTTGTGCCACTCTTCTGCAGCACTCCCGTTCCTCACAACCCTTTCAAGAGGAATTTGAAAAGCCTGGAGATACCAGGTGTCCGCCTCTGTCTGGATTCCGGGATGACAGGATTATTCATCTTAGGAAGCTGCAGCTGGGTACAGTCAGTGGTAAAAGACCAGACTGAACATTTTGTGCCTCGTTACTACTCGAATGCCTTGGAACTCGCGCTATTTCCAGACGACTCCTGTTCTTTCTCACTGACCTTGCCTCGCTTTTCTGGCACACCGAGCCCACTCCAAAACTTACACCTTAGATCCTGCAAAACTCAACTTCTGATGGAAGTAGCTCTGGGGAAAACTTTTGGAAGATCAGAGTGTTTGCTCCCTTTGGAGGGGGTGGGCGGTGACTTTTCCTCAGCCTCCAAGTCAGGATCTTTTGCGAGAGTGGTGAGGACAAACCTGCACACAGAGAGGTGGGTTCTGCCAACAAATCCATGGAGCAGCTTGGACACCTTTTACCCCATCTCTTGGTTGAAGGAATCCTGCATCAGGCTGGGATAATTCAGGCATCTTCCTGCCATCCAAGCACTGCTGGTGGTGTCAGGAGTGAAGCTGGAATGCTCATCCAGGGAAATTTGGCTGCTCTGGGCCTTACAGAGCTGGAATACAGTAGAAGAAATGTTTCCTTTTTGTTTCTTCTGAGATGGGCCACAGTTGGTTGGCTAGAAGGAGCACAATGGGAACTCCAGATTTTTCTTGAGTAAAATACGTGTGGGGCACCATGGTTATTTTTTGGTCAGTTTGGAATTTCAAAGTAAAGGCAGCAGAAGGGATGTTTTGGCAGCTCCCACACGCAAATGTTCAACTCCAATTTTATCTTATTTTTGAACTTGGAAAATAACTGTAAGTAGTCAAAGAGAACACAGAGAATCTGGGCAGGAATTAAAAAATACCCCACTGGATGTTGTTGTTATGGCAGGAATATTGACCCGTTAATATACACCACTGCTGATCCATTCACATTCAGAAACGTGGAATTCCTGTAATACCCTAAACACCCCAGAACAGTTCACAGAGGATGCTCCTCCAAGGACCGAGGTCTCATCTCTTATTTAGCATCTAGGGCTCCTCATTTACAGGAATTTATGTGGTTCTTTGGTTTACAGGGATTGGTTTAAGTCAAATTTTCTGATTTAGTTATTGCCATCTGTGCTGGGATGGGCACTCCCTGCTCCTGATTCCCTCCCCTTCAACAATAACCACGTAAAGCCCGGCAGAGGCAGACTCAAAGGAGTTTACCTCAGCTTTAAAGAGGAAAATTGGAGAAGGAGCTGAGTGTGTTGGATGCTACAAACAGAGCTTGCTGCCTTCTGGAAAGGCTGTTGGATATTCTGCTTCTGGAGGAAGGGAAAAGTTAGGCTGGAGTGGGAGTCAGAGAGCAAAAGGCTCATACAAAAGTTCTGAACCTTTCCCAGTGCTGAACCTTGCAGGTATTCAGGGCTCAGAGAGCTTCCAGCCTTTTAGGAGAGGTAATGGCATGGGAAGGAGACTTAGGTACAAAATTCCATATCCATGTGTAAAGCTGCCAGTGTAAAAACATGGGATCTTATCAGCTGGAGCTGACGGGAAGGGAACTTCAGCATCACTCCTGGTCCTGGAAATGGTTTAACCTCCTAAACCTGAGCACCAGACGTCCTCAGAAGGATGTGTCTGACCAAGATCAGTCTCCTGCCCAGGGAGCTGCTGGCTGGGAGAGGCTGGGAGGGATCATTTCCCTGTGGAAAATTCCCTACCCATGGGAATTTCTGGCACGGGACTAGCCGGCTGTCAGCTGCCCGATGGCGGGAAGGGGCCACGTGGGATGTGTGTCGCAGAAAAGAGATGAGAGGTGCTCATTCTCCCAGATCTTTGTGTCTTGGCTGCTGCTGGAAGCCACAATGTTTCCTGCTCCCTGTCTCCCAGCACAGCTGATTTATTCTGCCCTGTGCTCCAGGAGGTATCCCAAACATGCCGCCACAGAGCCAAGAGAGTGGATCCTGAAACTGGAGCCACAGCCTGAGACTTCAGTAAACAGGATGGGGGGAACATGAAGCACATAGTCCAGCCAGTGCTGGGATTGCTGTGAAACAACCCAACAGAGCAGTGCTCCCAGAAACCCATCTCCCAGAAATCCATCTCCATCTCCCAGAAATCCCAGTGCCTGTGCTTTGCTCCCACCCGTGGCCAAGGGTTTTACGGGGAGGTGATTTGATATCTATGTTCTTGGCGAGTTTTTCTTCATTCTCAGCTATGACCTGACTTTATTTTTACAGAGCCTGAGCCCAAAGATCATTTTGAATACCTGATTTAAACCCCCAAAACTGTAGAATTTGGCTGGGACAGGTGGCAGAAGAACCTTTCCCTGATATCCCCCTGTGCTGGAGTTGATCTCAGGTGTGGATTGAGATGCAAGCTGGGAGCTGGACACAGCTACTTCGGGTGCCAGGGAATATTTATCAGCCAGAAGTGTTCCAACTGCTGTTCACCCAGGCCTGTGCTTATCTCCACAATTATTTTGCTCTCCCTTCCACTAATTGCAGCTATTCAAAATATCTCCTATAAACACCCAGGAGCCAGTCTGAGCTGGGAGGGGCAGGAAGGATCTCTGTGCTTGGCTTCTTGTTTGGCAGCTGTGGAAGCTTGTTTAGTTGTGGAAGTCTGAATGCAACTGGTCTCCATGAAATCCATCCTGGTTGTCTCTGGGAAATGGGATCTTGGTGTCAGCACTCCACTCTTCCTGGGAGGGCACTGCAGAGATGAAAGAGAACCATTTTAACTGCATTTCCCTTAAAAAGAGGTTTCTCTGTGACAATTTCCCTACTGATAAGGTGTCAGTCCCCCTCCCAGGCAGACAAGCTGGAGCACTGAAGACAATGAGGAATGTGGTGGCAAAATCCTCTGGATCATTGAGTCCTCATGGTAGGCTAACGGTTGATAAATACCTGGAAATGCTCTGCATTCTCCCTGTTACCTTTATTAATATTAATTTATGCTAAAGGAGCACCAGCAACACTAAATGCAGGTACAGTTGAACATTTGTGCAGTTTTCAGAAATAGTGGGAGCAGTGACATTAAACATATGCAGGAATCCCCATAGTTATGAATATTTACAAATATTGATTTTGGCAAGAGCACCTAATTCAGATGTTCTCAGCTCCCTAATGCAGTGTGTGTGTGTGTCTGTCACACGGTGCTCCTCAGACTCGGGGCTGAGTTAGTCTCAGATCCAGGGATTTCCCTCACTGAATCACTTTGTAATGAAATTTCAGTGTTTGGGAGATACAGTTGGGGAATAAGCCCCCTTCCCCAGCTGTGTGTGATGAACACACAGGGTCTGAGTGGGCAGTGCCTGTTCAAACTTGCCACGATTGCTTTAAATGAACCAGAAACTGATGTTTTTCCTGACACCCCAACAATCCCAGCCTGTGCATCCCTGGGAGTGGTGTCCAAACACTCCTGGAGCTCTGACAGCCTCGGGGCTGTGCCCATTCCATGGGGAGCCTGGGCAGTGCCAGCAGCCTCTGGGGGAGGAACCTTTCCCTGATCTCCAGCCTGAATTTCTATTTCCCCATAACATTCCTGGTAAGTGTGGAGAAATAGCCCTGAGAAGACACCCAGATGGGTTTTCTTTTTTTTTTTTGTTTTCCCAGGCTACAGCAGACACCAACAGTGATTTCTTTTTGTTTTTCATGGGTACAATTGGAGACGTGGCTTCATTATTTTATTTTTTAAATTTGTTGGGTTTTTTTTCAACTTTGAAACCATTTGAAAAACTATATTAAGAATAGGCTTTGTGGAAACTGGGGTCAAAATGAGCAGAGACAATACATCCCTAATGAAACTTCCCTAAACCATCCAGCGACAAATTGGGCTTTTCATTCCCATTTCACTCCAGATGTCAATGAAAGCACAGCTCCTTCTAAAGCAGCCTAATGTATGTAAACCATCGCAGGAAGCAGAGCCTGCAGAGCCTAGGAGACTGCAGATGGAGAGAAAAGGCTCCTGATTCCATAAAAATAACAAAACCTGTTTTACCATATTGTGCATTAAATATTGTTCATTTGCATACTTTCCATGGCGAGGTTCTCAAAGCCCACCATGTGGTGGACTTGTTGGAAGTTGGGAAAGAGACTCCTTCCCCAAATGGAGACGTGTCAGTAGAAGCTGCTGCTTAATTAGAAAACAAAAATAGCTAGTTTCCTCTATTTTTTTCCTCCTTTTCTATTTTTTTTTTTTTTTCAGTGTGGATTTTTGGTTATTTGCATATAATTCAATAGAATTAGGAGGGGAAGCATAGGTGCATTCACTGCAGAATAACTGGATTTCTGGTGTTTTACAACAGCCTGTCTGCTTGGAACAGGCAGCAGCAGGGATTCCTCCATGGAGAGTTTCCAGCAGATAGCCAGGCAGATTGTAAATACCTCTTAGATTGTTTTTTTGCATCTTTATATAGAATGGTGGGATTTTATTCATATTTACTGTGCATCTGTGGCTGAAGCATTGGGCGGTGCAAGCATGTAATGCCACAAATTAATCAGAGGAGCATAGAATATCCAGAGCTGGAAGGGGCTCACAAGGATCATCAAGTCCAGCTCCTGGCCCTGCACAGGACACCCCAAGAATCTCAACCAAAGGGATTAAAAGGAAAATATGCTCAAGGAGAAGGAAAAACTTCGGGGCGGGAGCTGGCAGGGTTTGGAGAAGGGTGGATTGAGATGTTTTTGGAGAGAACAGGTTCCCTGTTAACAGCCATGGCTTGGACCCTGCCTGTAGCAGGGGCTTGGAACGGGGTGATCTTTGGGGTCCCTTCCAACCCAAACCACGGCACAATTCCGTGCTCTCGGCGTCGGGGATGCTGCGGGAGCCGTGGGTGGTATCGGAGCACAGGCCCCCATTAAGCGCAGCCCCAGAGAGCTCGGCGCTTTGAGGCCGGAGGCTGCCAGCTCCCGATCAATCCCTCGGTTTATAAGCTGCCAACGTAAAGAGTGCGGGGTGGGCGCTGTGCTCCAGAGGCTCCGGAGGCTCCAGAGGCTCCGGAGGTCTCCGGAGGGCCCCGGCATTCCAGGGGTTTGCGGGAGGCCCAGGAGCGGCCCACGCGCTCGGCCCGGCCCGCGCCGTGCTGGCAGGGTGCAAATCAAACTGGGGGGTGGGAAATCGTCCTTTCAGCTCTGCTTTCCCAAGAAAAATCCCTTTTTAGCCCCATGGAGATCCCTGTGCTCCTCTGCAGGCGGCTGGGATGTGTTGTTTGTCACCTGCTTTTCTGCAACCTCACAGACCCCTCACAGGGGTTTTTCCTCACGCGTGAGACTGGCACCCTCCGTCCCATGGGAATCCCTTCTGCTCCCAAACAGGGGGCTCCATCCCATGGGAATCCCTTCTGCTCCCAAACAGGGGGCTCCATCCCATGGGAATCCCTTCTGCTCCCAAACAGGGGGCTCCATCCCATGGGAATCCCTTCTGCTCCCAAACAGGGGGCTCCATCCCATGGGAATCCCCTCTGCTCCCAGACAGGGGGCTCTGGGCTGGGGGATGCACCCCAAATTTCCCAGGAGGTTGGTGGGGACACTGACACCTCCCAGCTGCTGGGATTTGGGGAGCCCAGGGGGAACTTGCACTGGGGCAAGGAGGCTTTTGTGCTTCCAATCTTGACTGTCCCATCTGATGGAAGGTTTGCAAACAATTACCTGGATTAGACATCGTGCCTCCTGATTGTTCCCATGAATATGGGTGAGTTGAGAGGGCCGGGGAAAATCCCTCCTGAAGAAAATGTTGGGGGAATTATTTTTTTTTATCTGTTGCCACAATTCTTTTTACAGTTAATCACGGAATCTCGGCATGGTTTGAGTTAGATGGGACCTTAAATTCTATCTCATTCCACTTCCACTATCCCAGGTTGCTCCAAGCCTGGCCTGGAACACTTCTAAGGATGGGGCAGCCACAATTTCTCTGTGCAACAAATAATATTGAGGGTGCCCTAGTGGGGTTTCATTTAAAATCAGGTGATGGAGATAAAAGGTGGCCCGTGCTTGTCCTTCTTTCCATGAATGAAGCACTGCCTGTCTGCAGCCTCTGCTTTGGCTCTGGCAAGGCAGTGGTGTTAATTTGCTCCTTTTCCCTGTTCCCTTCTCCGCAGCAGCAGCAGGAGATGCTGGCCATGAAGCATCAGCAGGAGCTGTTGGAGCACCAGAGGAAGTTGGAGCAGCACCGACAGGAGCAGGAGCTGGAGAAGCAGCACCGAGAGCAGAAACTGCAGCAGCTAAAAAACAAAGAGAAAGGGAAAGAGAGTAAGTGGCCAAAGCACCAGTCCTTTGGGTAGTGACAGGCTGATGGGAGACATGAAAGAGCCTCAGAAAGCTGGAGGAACCTCCTTGAGGGCATAGGGAGCTTGTTGGAATTGAGGGGAAGAGAGAAATGCAATTCTCTGCTTTATCTTCATTTCTGTCTCACTAAATGCCATTTTAGCGTTTTTCAAAAGGAAGCGTATCCTCTCTTCCCTTGATTTAACATTTTTTGAAGTATTTTTGGCAGCATTCCTAATGGAGGCAGAATATTAAGCCCATAAAATACACCAGATGCACGCTGCACTCCTTTTCTGTTTCTGCTGCTCTGAATTTCACTCAGATTTTTAAGACATAGCTGAGTTCTCAGCTCCCCCCTTTCTGAAGCATTTCCATTCATGAGGGGATTTTTTTCAGGAGGTTACAGCTTGTGGATGCCTTCCCCACTGTGTGTCATTATGCACTTGAGGAGATCATTGTGGCCTCACAATGTCCCCTATCAGAGACACTCGGGGCTGCTTGTTCGCGCTTTTTCTGTAAGTGAATGGGGGTGAAATACCTCAAAATACCTCTCCAAGTTGTGCCATCAACTCCTCAGGCCTGGTTTCACCATGGGAAAAGTGGTGACAGGAAGATGGGATGCTGGCTGGGAACTGGGAATAAGATAAAGCTCCAGGAGGTTTTTCAGCAGGAAAAAAATGTCTGGAAGGCGTTGTTTAAGTGCTAGAAAGACCAGAGGTTCAGAATCCCTAAGCATTTCTCCTTCCTCCTGCTGCTCCCATCAGCTGTTGATGTTTGATCCATGTTTTGCTGGACCTCTCCTCAGAACCGATATCTGGCCATACTTGTTAAAGTAATCTGAAAAGAAATTAAAGCTCCTAAATCTCTGGAAAATGGGAGCAAAGCATCTTTTGGGTGAAACACAGAGGTGTAGAGGAAAAAAACTCAGAATTTGGGGATGTTAAGTTGAAGATCCTGTTCCCATGGCTACAGTTTTATTTTTAAATTACTTTTTATTTAAGAAGTGCTGTGGTGTAGAATCATTATCACACCTCAGTTCTTAAAGATACTTAAGTTATTTTTCTCACATCGCAAAATTTGGCAAAGAGAAGCTAAAATTGTCCTGATCTGAAATATGAAGAGAGTGTGAGAGGTGGAGCTTGTTCTCCTTCCTTGTTAACACCTCTGCTCTAGAGCCAGGCTGGGAGAGCTGGGGGTGCTCACCTGGAGAAGAGAAGGCTCCAGGGAGAGCTCAGAGCCTCTTCCAGGGCCTAAAGGGGCTCCAGGAGAGCTGGAGAGGGACTGGGGACAAGGGATGGAGGGACAGGACACAGGGAATGGCTCCCAGTGCCAGAGGGCAGGGATGGATGGGATATTGGGAAGGAATTGTTCCGTGGGAGGGTGGGCAGGCCCTGGCACAGGGTGCCCAGAGCAGCTGGGGCTGCCCCTGGATCCCTGGAAGTGTCCAAGGGGGTTTGGAGCAGCCTGGGACAGTGGGAGGTGTCCCTGCCCATGGCAGGGGGTTAGAATTAGATGATCTTTAGGGTCCCTCCCAATCCAAAGCTCACTGAGGTTCTATGATATCTTTCAGCTTCCAGTAAGGAGGTAAACCTTACACTCAAAAATATTGAACTGCAAGTCTTCTAAGGAACAGCTTTATGCCAAAGTGCAGAACACAGCCAGGTTTGAGTGTTCTAAGGATGCTAATGGATTAAGGATGACACATTTTGGAGGGAAAATGCTTTCAAGCATGGATTTGTCACCTCACCTCACCTCAGGAATTCATCTCCAGCTCTTTGCTTGACCTTTCCACCAAACCTGTGTTTGTGGAGCTGGTGAGAAATGCAGGGCTCCAAAAAAAAGGGGATTTTCTCACTCCAGAGTTTGAACCATTTTACACCTCCAGGCAATGCCTTGTGGGAATGCTGCAGCTCCCTGCTCCTGGGGAGAGCCCAGAAACTGTTCTTGAAACACATCAAATGTCACCTCATCATTGAGCAAGGCACAGGACACAAGAACATGGTGGGGTCATCTTTTAGTTCTTGTTCCCAGTGGAGCATGCAGCTTCCCTGGCCTTTTCCTTTCCTCTCAGCCCAGATATTTTCCGTTGGAGCTCCTGCCTTACGCCATGGTGTGGATGAACCATCATTTTCCACGTGTCCCCTTGCCAAACCTGGGATGCATTGCTCCGTCAGGAGCCCTGCCTGGGAGTCTGGGCTGTCAACCCGATGATCACTGGGATCCATCATGGCAGGGGAACAGCCTGCTCTCCATTGTGCAGGGAATCATGATTAGGGATTACACAGTTGACATTTTAGCTCTGCAGAATGACTGACTCTCTTTTTTAAAATTTATTTATTTATTTTTAATGTTAGGTTTTCTGTTTGAAGCAAGAGATCCGCGCTCTTGTAAATGAAGCGAAATGTTACGTTGGCTGTGGTGTGTACAGAGACTCGGGAACAAAGAGGTCCCTGTTTACAGGAGTTTCAAGACAAAACCTACACATGAGCCACTGGGCTCATTCCCCTTCTGCTTTTAGATGTGACATTTAACAACTTGAGGGTACACAAGACTCCTTTTCTTAAATAACTTCAGTTCAAAGAGAGCTGGGATACCCCAGACAAGTGCTTTATTCTGAGTGTGCTTCTATGCAAGTGTAACATGCTCTTCTGGAGAAATAAACCAAATTTCATCTGTGTTCTCAAACATAACTTGTGAATCTATGCCAAGCTAAAGGGATAAAAAGGGAGAGCTCCTTACTGGAGGCACTTTGTTCTCTCTTTGAAAGCAAAGTTCTGGTTTTTTGGACTGGAAATGAAAGATTTGATTTGGGATCTATTTTAGAAATTTAAAATTCCTTCAAGTATGTGAATTGATTTAATAACCATTTTTAATGTTTTTTTTTTCTTTTTTTAAAAATTTTTATTGCAGGTGCAGTGGCAAGCACAGAAGTGAAGATGAAGTTGCAGGAATTTGTGTTAAACAAGAAGAAGGCTCTGGCCCACCGGAATCTCAACCACTGCATATCCAGCGACCCTCGCTTCTGGTACGGGTAAGTGGTGCTGGGCTTTCTGCAGGGTTCAGCCAGTGCTGCCTTTGTCCCCAATTCCCTGAGGGAATAGACCTGATGTGCTTGTGGGATAAGCCAGAGCAGTGACAGGAACACTGTGCATTCCCAAAATGCGTTTTCCAGAGGGTTCCAGTGTGAGTGGTTTCTGTGTCTGCTTTGATGGTCACAGTGATCTGTGTGTAGAGAGAGGTCTTTGTGTCATCTGTAATCCACAATTATTCAAACTCACAAGTTCTGCAGCCAGAGATCAGCTTTTATAAGTCCTCCAGCTTTTCACCCAGGATTTGATCCTGCTTGGTGTTATAAAACTTGAACTTTAGTCAAATGATTAATAATTTTTTATGTTCAGGAGCTGGAATTTGATGATCCTTGTGGGTTCCTTCCAACTCAGGATATTCTATGATTCAGTGAATTCCTGCAGCTCAGGATAGTTAAGCTTTGCATTTTAAAGCTTTTAAACACTTTACTGTTCTTCTTAATATCTCAAAGTTGGAAGTTTTGTTTACTTGGCTCTTACTGGAAGCATCCAGTGGGTCCAGTCTGCACTTCTAATCACAACTGCCCCAACATCTCAATTTTCAACTGGAAGTATTCAACTGTTGGTCTCCAGTTTCAATTACAGAAATTAACTTGTACTAAAGACAATCAGAAAATTTGATGTGACTTGAAAGGTTCCACTGCAGTGGCTTTGTCACTGTCTATATTAAATGAAAAACCAAAGTGCTTTGGATGTTTGCTTTAGTGACCTTAAAATTCATGAAATTTTGAGTTACAAAGGTCATTTAATTTCACCATGAAATTTGTGTTCAAGCTGAGGCACTGACAGTGTTTTAAGTCTTAAGTAATGAACGTGTGTACAGGGAGGATGAGGTCATAGCCAGAAGATGTTTCCAGATTCCAGAAACTGAGCTGCAATGAAATTTGAAAGCTATCCCAGCTATGAGCCAGGACAGAAATACTGAAGTGGAATTGGCAGAAGAAGTCAGATGTTATTGGAGGCAAAGTGAGATTGAGCAGCTTTAATACAGCTCTGAAAATCTAATCTGAGACTTGGGGATTTCATTAAAGGTGGTTGGAGATCCCGATCTTCCATTTCTTTAAAAGTTGGTTAAAATAACAGTTAATGCAGGAGTTGTACAAGGTCAGTTAGAATTCAGGTGTCCAGAGAAGCTGTGGCTGCCCATGGACCCCTGGAAGTTCCAAGGCCAGGCTGGATGGGGCTTGGAGCAGCCTGGGACAGTGGGAGGTGTCCCTGCCATGGCAGGGGTGGCACTGGGTGAGCTTTAAGGTCCCTTCCCACCCAGACCATCCTGGGATTCTCTGTGATGCAAGGCCAGGGCTGCTGCAGGGTTTTAGCTGCAGGGGTTTCAGGATGTTCCCTCAGCTGATGCTGAGAACTTCCTGAGCACTAGTGTGTGGTTTGGGTTTGTTGTGGCACTTATTCATCCAAACACCCCTTCCATGTGATGCTCCAGGGGTGCCAAGAGGCAGAGACAACACACAAACCATTGCACAAGGATTTCAGGTTGTGCCATCCCCTCATTTTCCATCTGTTTAGTGGTGGGATGAGGATTGGTGTCCTGGATTCGAACCCAAGATGGACAAAGCCTTGGGGCCTCACAGCTCTTTCTCAGTGCTGAATTGTCCTGCTGAGCCCTTGAGGAAGGCAAATGGCCGCAGCACAGGAATTTTTAAATGCACCTTTCACTTGTTAAGGCAGAAGTTGAGGATTTTTTCCTTTCCATCCTTTTTAAAATAAAAAATATTTTTCCTTTTTTTTTTTTTTTTGTCAAAATGAGAATCAACCTTTAAATTCTTGACATATTAGTATTTATTTGTGTGGCATCTCATAGGTTACCAGCTGAGCTCTGGAGACACTCCTGCCCCCACATAGCTGTGCTGTGATGCAGTTGGGTGGTGGTTGGGTTGAGCACACGCGGGGGGAGCTTGCAGGAGATCCACTCCACGCTCCCACTGTGAGCAGGCGAGGCAATTAAGTGGTAACAGATGCTGGGAGAGCCTCTCGAAGCAACATGCCTGCTTTTAAGCACTTCCCTTGGTCTTATTAAGGTTTGTGAATTCCTTTTTTTTAAAAAAAATAAAAAAGGAAGGCGTTGCTTGGGAAAAAAAAAAGTCTCCTAAGGGTACTGAGCACGACTGACGTCAGTGGATGTGACAGGAAAAATGTTCTGCTGGCACAGAACCACAGAGGTATTAGAGCTGGAAAAGACTTGTAGGATGATGTCCCATCCCTGTGTTTAAGGCCAGGTTGGACAAGGCTTGGAGCAACCTGGGATGGTGGAAGGGGGTGGTGAACAAGATGGTCTTTAATGTCCCTTCCTGTTACCGCTGAAGATGAATAGATCACGCGGACACAGGTCAAGGTGTGGTGAAAGAAAAAGCAGAGTTTATTTTTCCTCCCAGGATTTATAGGCTTCTTACCATGGCCAGGGATTGGATGGTCAGGATAACACTTTCTCACTGCACTGGCCATGAGAGCTGCCCATCACAAGACGTGGAACAGGAAGAATGTACACATATCTATGTTTACAGTTACTGTCCTGGGAAAGTCTTTAGAAAACCATGTCAGCAAGCTCAGAAGCTGAGTTTTCAGGGCGACACCTTCCAGCCCAGACCACTCTGGGATTTTATGATAGGCAAGAGCAGAGGAGGTTCTTTGGGGCTGCATTGTCAGACTGTCCCTCCCCTGGATTCTGAACCCACTGTGCAGCCCACCACCCAAGAATTTCTGCTCTCTGTGATTCTCCTGGGAAGATGTCAGCAGTGCTTGGGAAGCAGCCATGGAAGGGAGTTTTGTGTGATGGTGAGCTAGAGAGGTACAATTTTTCTTTAAATTCCACATTATACATTATACATTGAATGATCCCAACATCCACAGGTGTGAACACAAAACTTTTCAGCACAGGTACCCATGTCTGCAAATATATGCTGAACATGATGAAATTGAAAGATGAAATATCAAAATCATGGAATCATTAAGGCTGGAAAAGACCTCCAAGATCATCACTCCCACCTTTCTGCCTGGTGTTTGAAGGAGCTCAGGGAATAGGGGATGCCTTGAAGAGGAGATGTGCTTTCAGGAATGCCTGCAAGCTCCATGCAGTGTCCAATTTCCTCTTCCCAGAGCTCTGACATTCCTAAAGGGGCATGCAGACCAGTCCAGTGCATGCTGCTGGAAGCAGCGTCAGACCCCAGTCCTGGAGCCAGGGAATGTATTCCTGTTTGCAGAGCTCAATATCTGTCATTCAGCAGCCCTGGAGCATATCTAAACAGGCCCTTTGAATTCCTGCACATTTCCTGACAAAGGGATGAAAATAGCTTCAATGTACTCGATTGTGCTGCTTAGGTCATGATATAAGAAAAAGAAAAAGGAGGGGGAAAAAAAAGTCTGTTGCTCATATAGAGCCAAAAATGTCATTGTGTCACTTGATGGGGCTCAGGGCTCTTGGATCACAGCATCCAGGATTCCTGGGAGTGAAACATCTCTGCATGCTGCCTTCCCATGGAGTGAGTGGATCCTGGCAAGAAAAGCCATGTCTCTTCCCAGGAGGGACTCAAATATTTTTCAGTTTGGCTCTGTTTTGATTGCAGGTGAAGACTGAAGTGTGTGTGGGGGCACTCAGGGGTGGGGATGTGGGTGTGGGAAACACAGCCCTGCAAGAGCCCCAAAAATCATTTTTCTTTATGTACAGAGAAATTTGGATAATGAAGAGGGAGGATTGGGAAACCACAGTCATTCATACTTCCATAGAATCCCAGAATGGTTTAGGTTGAAGGGACCCTAAACCCCACCCCTTTCCAGTCCCTGCCACTAGGTCATCTGTGGGAATAGAAAATGTTGATTTTCAAAAAAAATTTGAAGAGTTTTGTTTTTGGGTTTTTTTTTGTAATTACCTAGAAGTTTCAATGTGTTTTCGTGGTATTTCATTAGCCCCTTATATTTTGAAGGTTTTAACTTGCAGTGGAATTGATCCTCTGGATCTCAGCAAACAGGCAGCTTCTGAGCTGAGCTTGCACTCAAGGGATTGGTACTGCTCAAAAAATAGCATGAATTTGTGCAATTTTCAGCTGGGAATGGCTCCTTTTGGTTCCTTTAAGAACCTTTTGTAGGAAAGTGCTTTCAGCATGGTTTTTAGGCAGTATAAAATTTCAAATATTCACTTTTTTTAAATTTTTTTTTTTTAAATGCTTGATTTCCATTGTCCCAAGTCCTTTAGTATTTAGAAGAAAAATTTGGTTTAAATTCTGTGAGAGCCCAGTGAGTGTCACCTGCACGGCTAAATCAGTCGTTCTGCTGATGGAGCTGCTCTGCTGACTGGAGCCTTCTCCCAGGCTGGTGGAGCTCCTGAGAAACAGCAAAGCTGGGCACAAGTCATTAAGCAGGAAAGATGCAGCCAACAAACTGGTAGGAGGCTGAGAAAACTCATTCATTATTTAATATCCTCAGCAAACAGACTGTAATTTACTTCCAGCAGCCTGCTCAAACAAAGCCATAAATTATCATCTGGTGGAAGTTGAGCTGGAAAGGTGCTGAGTGCTTTGGCCCCGTCTCTGCTGAGCTCCTGGGATGGGAGGACAGGCAGGAGGAAAGGCAGGGGGCCACCTGTGTGGCATGGCTGCTGCTGGCCAGGTTCAGTGCTTCAACCCTGGGCTCTGTCTGCTGAGCCTGGGGTTTGTTTTGGGGAGGGAAAGGTTCACTCGTGCTGAAGTTGAGGTCTCACCTGTGCTGAGATTCAGGAACATGATTTAGCAAAACCCAGCCCCGGTTAAGTCTTAGGATTTATACTCGTGGTTAAATACCTGCATGAGCTGAGCCAACGTGGAGTCTTACACTGAAACCTAAGTTGGTTACCTTCCTGTATATTGGATTTTAGGGGGGTTTTGTGTAGGAGTGCCCAGGGAGAAAGCCAGAGCCTTTGTTCCCTTTGCCCTGTTCCCCGTTCCCTGAGGTGGCAGGCGCTGCACTTGTCCCCTCTGCATGTCACCAGTGTAAAGCTTGTCCCTTCTCCTTCTTTCCTTCTGTGCAGGAAGACTCAGCACAGCTCTCTGGACCAGAGCTCCCCACCCCAAAGCGGCGTCTCCGGCACCTACAACCACCCGGTCCTGGGGATGTACGATTCCAAAGATGACTTCCCACTCAGAAAAACAGGTGGGGCTGCCCTTCCCTCGCCGCGCTGCCAGCCATCCCCGCCATCACACTCTGCCCTGATTGTCCTGAAAAAGAAGGGATGTTGCCAAAAAGCTGGATTCCAGGCCTGATTTGTTTCCCAAGCTCCCTCTCCACATGCTTCCCCTTCACCTGTCACGGTGCTCCCAGTGTTCCAGGGAGCCTGGGGCTGCTCTGGGGTGTGCAAGGAGCGCGGGAGACGGCAGAGCCGCATGTCAAAGTTTGGGACATGTTTTCCAAAAACCCAGACCCAAAGCTCACAGAGATCCAGCTCAGGTATGCTTTGCTGAGTAAGAAGAGCACTGAGAAAAAGTTCATTTCTTGGGGGGATTTGCATTTTATGTATGAGCTTGTACTTAGTTAAGTAAGAGGTAAAGAAGGGGATTTGTGCCGGAGCAAGCGCCGGGGCTTCCTGCGAGGGGTTGGTTCACACCTAGACAGTTCTCTCTCAGTCTGGCTTCTCCCTGCATGGTGGCTGAGCAGGTCAGTTATTCCTCAAGCCTGTATTATGTAAACCAGGTTGTTTGGCTTGGCTGTGCTCCTCAGCTCCTCAGTATTGCATCCCTGAGCCAGCACAGCCTGGGCTTCCAATCCGGCCAGCTCGGGGCTGCTGCCTTCAGGGAACAGCTCAGCTCCGAGAGCTCAGCCTCGCTCGGGGAGCAATTCTGCCACTGGCCGTGCTGGGAATCGCTTCAGGACAGCAAAAAAAGCTGCTCTGGAAAGATCACACAATCATTAAGTTTGGGAAAGCCCTCTAAGATCATCCAACCTTCAACCAGCACTGCCAAGGCCGCCTCCAACCCATGGCCCCAAGTGCCACATCCACAGGTTTTTTAAACACTTCCAGCAGTGGTGACTCCACCACTGCCCTGGACAGCCTGTTCTGATGCCTGACCAGCCTTTCAGTGATGAAATTTTCCCTTTTGGGAATTTCTCACTAGGAGCCATAGCACCTGCCCTGCTGGATGGATTCCCATCTGCACACATCTGCACAGTTGTCTCTGTTCCCCCTTGGCTTGGTTGTTTGACAAGTAACAAACACTTCAGCTGCACAGGAACCCAGTCAAAAATTTTCCCTGGGAAAGGTGCCCCTGTGGCTTTGGGGATGGGACTTTTGACTGGGTCCTTCCTGGAGGACTCCAAAAGCCGAGCTTAGAAAGCTGCATTTGCTGAAAAACAGGGCATCCTCTCCTCTCTGCTCCTGGCTAATGGAAGAGCTTCCAGGCTGTCCTGGGGAATCACAGTGTTTCCATGCAGGGGTGCCTCCCTTGGCACCAAGCCTCTTACTTAGGGCCTGTGGGCAGCCTGATTCCAAGAGATTTTTAGCTCTTTCCTATGCCTTGTGATGCCAGGTGATCCGTTCCTACCCTGTTAGCATTCCCTCAGGAAAAATGGGCTTTGACATGCTCCCAAACCTGCCTGCCTCATCACCTCAGGGCACCTTGTCAGATTGGCTTTGAGCAGCAGTCACCCTTCCAGCTCCCAGTGTCCTGGAAGGGAATTTCTGCAGGAGAAGGAAGACATCTGCACGTCTCACCCTGTGCTGCTTCCCAAACTGGGATCTCACCAAAGCTCCTGCTGAATGAACTCCTGCTGTCAGACAGGGGGAATTAAGGATGATAAATGGAGCTAATCACATTATTAAAGAGTGGAAGCCACCAAGCTCATTGTTGTTTTCCAGCAGGAGGATGTTCAGCTGATTTTGGTTTTCCAGAACGCTGGTGGTTGTTCTTTTTGGGCACCAGCATTAATCTCCTGGGCATTGGTCTGGGATACAAATGAGTTCACTTTTGTAAGGTCCAGGGGAGAATTTCTTTCTTTTTTTTTCTTTTTTTTTTTTTTTTCAGTGTTTTCTTTTATTTTCCTTTCAACACAACAGCACGTCAGGCTCTGGCACAGCAATATCCTGCAGAATTCCCAGTGCCAAGAATGTTAAGTTGCTTGGAGAAGAAAGGCTCCTGAACAGTCTGGTGTAAACAAAAGGCAGGGAAGGCTGGAGCCCATCCTAAATAAAGTTCTTTATTACGGGTGAGCTTTTCAGATTTTTGGCACCAGGCAACGCTCTGGCTTTGTGTTGGTAATTTAAAACCGCCATATCGTGTAGTCCAATTTTATTAAATTTGATTAAATATTTGCAGCTCAAATAACAGAGCCCATCACAATACAGCTCTGATTACCAGGGCTGGAATCCAACCAGCACCGTTGCTGGGGAGAGGGTGGCTTAGGGGGTGGTGGGAAGGCAGATGGAATTATCATTTCTCCCAGTCTGCTGAGCTGGGAGCATGTCCTGCAGGTTGAAAAACTTTTAGGAAGAATGAATATTCCCCATCCCTGGAAGTGTTTCAGGTCAGGTTGGACAGGGTTTGGAGCTCCCTGGGATAGAGGAAGCTCCAAACTTGGAGGGGGTTGGAACAAGGTGAGCTTTAAGGTCTCTCCCAGCCCAAACCATTCCATGATTCCATCAAATTTGCCATTCCCTGCATTTTAGCAGCACTCAGTGTCTTTACTCTTATTTCAAGCACCCTGATAGTCACAGGTTATGGGAGAGGGAGGATGTGCATGAATGATCTCTTCAGAGTGCTTGAAAGCCTTCAGCAGGGGGAACAGTCAGCTCCTGCAGCATGTTCCTGATGCCTTCTGTGCCCTGAAATCCAGCTCTCTCTGATTTGTTTTCCTAAATTATGCTCCAGTTTCTTGGTTGTTTGGTTTCAGTGTGAAATTGTTTTCCTGGTGCAGTTACTAATTGCTTGAATCCTGTTCTTAGCCTGGCTGGGGGATTAATTTCACTCTGCTCCCTCTCTCCAAACACTTTGGGGCTTTTTTTTTTTCCCACTGGACTAAGATCGGTTTGGTTGGTGCTGCTCCTGCCTTTGCTATTAAATACCTGGATTAGCACAAGGATTTTTATTTCTCCTTTTTGGGGAGTTTACTTTGTTCTGTGTAGGATTTAGTGTCAGAGTTTTATTGACAGCTTTTGAGAGGGGAAATTCCCTAAGTGACCTTTTCTGCTCCTAGATCAAGGTAGGTGTCTCCCAAATTTACTGACATTCGTTATGTGCCACACTAGGATACTCTAAGGAAAATCTCTGGAAAATCCTTACAGAGTGATTTTAGACTTTGGGTTGGGACAGCCTGTTTTGATAACCCCAAGAGCTGTTTGTCAACACCTTTCTTGGAGCTGCTGAAGTGGGTTTCAGCAGAGCTTTTCAGTTTTGCATTTCCAAGGAATCCTGTCCTCGTTTTCCCTCCAGGAACAAGGTTGTTGATGGCATTCCCTGTTTTCTGAAATTCGAGCAGTGGATGGATTAGAACATGCTGTTACTTGGAAAGCTGACACCACCACCATCATGAAGATTTAAAGGGAATTATTTAACTTCTTAACATGCTTTTCCTCTTGGACTCGATGATCTTAGAGGGCTTTTCCAACCTAAATGATTCTGTGACTCCATGATTCTTTTTCCATGCAAAAGAGAGGAGCCTGAGAGAGGAAAGCATCCAGCATCCAGCATCCCCTGATGTTGTTGGTATTGCAGAAAACTGGAGTTCTTTGGGTATTATTTGCAGCTAAGCAGGTGAAATTGGTGTGAACTTGTTGCATTTAGAAAGAAATAAAAGGGAAAATGAAAGAATTTGTCAACAATTACAATGCTGCATTTGTCGAGGAAAGTGCAATGTCCCTGTGAGCTGGTTCTGATTATTGGAGTGTTTGGAGTGGCTTGTTTTAGGACAAAAGGTTGTTTGGAGGAAAATAGACTAGTCAGAAACACTGGTGTAATGTGGGAGTATAATCCAGAGGAAATCTCAGAGCTCTGTGTGGCATGGAGTGTCACTCCAGTTCAAGAGCATCTCTGCCTTCCCACCCACGTTGTCCTGCCAGCCAGCATGGTTGGAAGACTGGCTTCCCACAGACCCATGCACTGAGAGGAGGCCCTGACCGCCAGAGAAATCCCTTCTGGAAATACCCTGTCCTGCTCCAAGTGGAGGACATCAGTCTGTCTGATCCAAAAATAGCACTTAGCTTGGATATTGGGGAAGGTTGCTTCACTGAAACAGTGGTCAGGCACTGGAACAGGCTGCCCAGGGCAGTGGTGGAATCACCATCCCTGGAAGTGTTCAAAAAATGGAATGTGGCACTGGGGGGACATGGTTTGTGGTGGTGATGGATTTATGGTTGGACTTGGTCATCTCAGAGGTCTTGTCCAGCCTTAATGATTGTGGAATCATGAGGACACTTCTTGTGAGTGGTGCACCAAAGGAGAAGCCTCTTCCAGGAAGAGACAAACAAAATCTTGTGGTTTAGTGTCACCTTAGGGGGATCCCAGTCACTCAGGGAACCCACCATCCTCCTTGGTCCTCCCAGCTCCATCTCTGCTTGCCAGGGGCCTGCACTGTTCACAGAATCCCAGGGCTGGGTCAGAGGGAATCTCAAAGCCCATCCCATTCCACTCCCTGCTACGGGCAGGGACACCTTCCACTGTCCCAGGCTGCTCCAAGCCCCAATGTCCAACCTGGCCTTGGGCACTTCCAGGGATCCAGGGGCAGCCCCAGCTTCCCTGGGCACCCTGTGCCAGGGCCTGCTCACCCTCACAAGGAACAAATTCCTTCCCAATATCCCATCTAACCCATTCTCTCCTTCAGCTTAAGCTCCCTCTCCTCATGGAGTTTTCTCATGGATGTTAGAAAGGAGATGAGATCATTTTGTTGGCTTTTGCCTGACTAGTAAAGCTTAGTCTGAAACTTAAAATAATAACAATAAATGAATAACATCCCTTTCCAGTCCCCACCTGCCAAAATGAAGATGTTCAAGGACTGGGAGCAGGGGTTTCATGCTGCATTGTTTGCTTTTATTCCACAAACGTGGATGGGCAGTGGGAACAGGGCAAACTCTGCCCAGGACTTGGTGGGATTTTGATTTCCACAGACTTAATGTCCAATTAGTTCAGCAATTTAGGGGCTGCAATTCCAGGAAAAAAAAAACCAATGGGAATGACATAAATGTTGGAAGAATTGGATTACATGGGTCCTGCTGCACTCAATGACATATAAGAGGGGTAACTTGTGTTAGAGACTGAAAACAAAGGAAGCTTTTGGCTTATGTTCTGGTTATTAATTTACTCGGAAGAAAACAAAATATTCTTTGTATAAATCCTTATGATAGGCCAAATTAAGTATGTCAGTGCTTAAGAAATCCCACTGGCTTTGTGGGAGCTGACTCAGATTTGGGCATGGGCTTCATCTGTTTGCTGGAGGGGAATTTTGATAATTTCACAGCATTTGTTTTAAATATTTCACCTTGAGATGTAGAGGAGCAGTAATTTTTTAACTTAGGCTTGGTAGCTTAATCTCCAGTTTTTAAGTTTACTTCAGTTAGCAAAGCTTTGTTTGGGCATACTGCCTGCAGGGTGAATTTGGGAAGATTTCTTGTGGAATTGGTGTTCCTGAGACAGCATTGAACCTGCATTGACTGTCAGGTATTGATGCTTCTGTGTTGTTTAAATTTCCTGTTTTATACTTGTGAAAGACAGCTCTCTTCAGCTTAAAAACATCTTTATTATATCATAGTTTAAAAAACATCTGAACAAGCCTAAATTATTTTAGTATATAATAGGTTTTATGTAAATTCTGTGAGTTTGAGGCTGTGCTGTGCTGCCTGTGCTGAATTTTAATTCATCTACTTTGGGCTCTGGAGCACCCAGTTAAATCCGTGTAGGGATTACGCTCTCTGAGGTCCTGATGCCATGTTAGATTTGGGATTATATCTGAGGAATAAACAACAAAATCAGAGCAGGGTTTTAAATAGACCTTTGGTGTTTTGAAACTCGATTCCCCAGCAGAAGGGGAAAACACAGAGTGATTTTGCCTTAAAATAGTTTAATCTGTCAAATTCCAATACGTTGCTTTGGCAATCACTTACACTGGAGGTATTTTCTCTTTTAAGGCTGGCATTTTCTGTTTGTTCACCTCTTTGTTATATGGAAAGAGGTCTTTATTGTGGCTTTAAATATGGGGTGTGTTGGGTAATCTGTGACCCCAAATCTTTTGTTTTCCTGCCCATTTTTAAGGTGTTTCAAACCCATTCCATCTCTGTATCTGAAAGCCACCTAATTAATTTTGTGTTCCCAACAGAAACCGTTCCTCATCTGGACACCAGGAATAAAATTTGGGCTGAAATACAGTTTTTATTGCTGTGTTCTCCTTTGTCAGAGGACAGATCCTTCCAACAGATGTGGCATAGGCTTAGATTTCCTTGATTTAAAATGGATGTATCAGCATCCAGATGTGACACTTTCCCCTTCCACAGAATCCCAGAGTGGTTTTGTTGGAAGGGACCTTAAAGATCAACTCCTTCCAGCCATGGGTGTGGCATCCAGGCAGCTGTTAATGCTCAGAAATTGGGACAAATTAAAGCTGGGAATGTAAGGATGTGGGATGAGGTATGTACCAAACACTGCTTTTAAAGTCATGTCAACCTCTGTTTTGAAGAGAACTCGGAGAAGTTGCTGCTTGGAGTCTGAGCTTGTGTTTGAAATGGTCCAGTCTTTAATATTGCCCTGGGAGCAGATCTGCATTCAGTCCCCTGCCATTCTATATGCAAATTCTCTCTCTCCAAGATAATTCCCCCCTTGCTAATGCACTTCATTCAGCATTTGAAGCATCATCTTGAGGAAGCATTTTTTTTTGTGCTCCCTTTATCTCTTAGTGGCATTTTTCTGTCCAAAACATTTACTAAAAAGCTCTTTCTTTTTTTTTTCCTTCCTTCCAAAAAATCCATCAAAGCGCTGTGTTGATGGCTTAACTTCAAGCATTTGATCTTGAATTCATCAGCCTTCTGATTTTTCAAGCCCTGCAATTAACATTGACAGGCTTGATCTTTGACGTGACCTGGTGGTCAAGGGAAATACAGCTGCAGCCAGACTGGGTTAATTCAAATCGGTTTGTAAACCCTGTTTTAATTCTTCTAAAGAAATGTAGATGGCTGGCCCTGAAGTGTGTTGGTTGGTAATGGAGTGAGCACAGGATTTGCTGGTTCAAAGGGATTGATCAGTGGAGTTGTTGAGGAATGGAAAGGATGGAGCCAGTTCACTCAGCTGTGTCAGGAGCCCTCAAACCCCACAGCAGGTATTTCACTCAGGGCTCAGATCAAAAAGCTCCTAGAGGAAATCATCTTGCAGGAGGAGTCTTGAATTAAAGCTTCATGACCCTGCTGAAGACTCGATAACATGTGCGCTGTCACCGGCTGTCCTGGGTGCTGTGCCCAGGGGCACTGGGGCTTCCCAGGAGCTCTGCCTTGGCTTTTTGGGATCTCAGGTTTTGGAGGGATTCTCTCAAAAGCGTGGTGTACACAAGGCTGTGCTCACAGGAAATGCTTCCACCTGCCCTGGGCAGTCTGGAACTTCCCAGGTGTGCTGTTAGATAGGGTTGAACTGTGGGGCTGTGATGATGGAACCCCAAGTTGCTTCCCAAGCAAACCAACCTCCTCCTCACTGGCATTTGCTTTCCTTGGCCACACTTTCATGCCCTTTCCCTTGAGTTGACACTGGCTCCAGCTGACACAGGGAGCCAGCATGGAGACAGTCACCTGGTTTGCTTGTGGGGTTTGATTTTGGTGTTTTCTTTTTCCTGCCCTGGTGTCCCTCCCTCAGCCAGCTCACCCTGGGGTCAGATGGCTACGAGGATGTGGAGCTGCCTGTTCCAGCAGCACACCAGAGATAACCAACAGCAGCGAATCAGCTGGCTCAGCCATTCCTCTGCTGCTTCCCTGGGTTTGCTGCTGGGTTGGGAACACGTTGGGCAGAGGTGGGAAACTGCTAATCCTATCAGATTAGTAAACTAGACTAATCCTAAATCTGTGTCTTTGTTCAGAGAAGACTTTGCAAGATGATTATTACATTTTTAATTCCAGTGACTGTCATTGTTGAATCCAGAGATTACATGGGCTGGGACCTGTTTGTTATATTAAAAATCTCTGTTCCAAATATTTGTTAGCAAATGACTTAATGTAATTTTGCCTCCTGCAAGTGGTTGAATGCAGCCAACTCAACTCAGCTCAACTCAACTCCACACAACTCAACACAGCTCAACAGAACTCAAGACAACTCAACACAACTCAGCTCAACTCAACTCCACACAACTCAACACAGCTCAACAGAACTCAAGACAACTCAACATAACACAACTCAGCTCAACTCAACTCCACACAACTCAACTCAATGCAACTCAACACAACACAACTCAACACAACTCAACTGCAGGCTGAGTAAAACACTCCTAACACTGTTTCCTTTTCCTGGCCAGCCTCTGAACCCAACCTGAAGCTGCGCTCCAGACTAAAGCAGAAGGTGGCAGAGAGGAGGAGCAGCCCCCTCCTGCGCAGGAAGGACGGGCCTGTGGTGACGGCGCTCAAGAAGCGCCCGCTGGACGTCACAGGTACTGCGGGTAAGCGATAATTCCTCCGTTCTTCACCCCCTTCTCCTTTCCAAAAATACAATCCTGTCTCCTCCGTGTGCTTCAGCAGTGCTGGAACCAAGCTGAGGGCACTGGAATTGTCCAGCCTGGGGGAGGCTGAGGTCAGGCTTCATCCCCATCCACAGCTCCCATCTCTGCTCCTTGTGATTAGGGACACACCTGGAGCTGTGTCAGTTAGGATGGAGAACAGGAAAAGGTTCTTGACCCAGGGGTTTTATACATACAGCTGTATTAAACTTCTTTTTTGACTACTCAACTGACAGTTTCTTGTTGAAAAGTCCTGTCCTTCCAGGACCAAAGTTTGCAAGTGGGATCAGAGTAAAGAACATGATGAGATTTCCATAAAGTTAATTCCTAGCACCATCTAGGGATGTCTCTGTGTAAGTACCACCCAGCGACAGCTTTGCCAGGATTGTCTCGCTCTGAGGCACACAATCATCACTCCAGCAAGTTCAAAGTGAGCTCCCTTTGGACAGCGGGGTGGCTTTTGGAGACCCTGGGGTGCCTCATCACTTCCCTGTGTCAGAGCCTCTCTGTTTGCAGAGGGGAAGGAAGATTTCAAGAGCTAAAAGTTGTGGAATCATGAAATATCGTTGGAAGTTGGAAAGCTTAATTGGAAGGATAATCCAGTCTGATCCTAGGCCCCCAAAAATCCCAGCCTGTGCCTGAGGTGTTTTCCAAACACCGCGTGAGTTCTGTCAGCCTTTCAGACCTGAAAATCTAATTTCCTTCACTCACGCAGTGCTGTATGGCACATGGCTCCTGGGATAAATCAGCCTCTGCTGGCTGACCATTTTTCCCTGCAATGACTTCAGAAATGGCAATGGAAGCTCCCATTTCTCACTGGCATGGACATGGTTCAAGAAGCCAGCCTGGAGCCTGTTAGAAAAGTACCTGAGTTGTTGTGGTAAGAGGGAGAATGTTGGAGAACAGAAATTATATTTAATCCCTAAAGAATGCAGGGGGTTCTAATGGGACACCTTCCACTTGACCAGGATGCTCCAACCTGGCTTTGAGCACTTTCAGGGATCCAGGGTCAACCACAGCTTCTCTGGGCACCCTGTGCCAGGGCCTCCCCACCCTCACAGGGAAGAATTCCTTCCTACAATTCCCCTTAAGCCTGCCCTGTGGCAGTAGGAAACCATTCCTGTCCCTCCAGGCCCTTGTAAAAATTAGCTTTTATTCCTCCTGGAGCGATGAGCAGCCTGTGCCACTGCAGCTGCTGGGAGATTTTCCTGCTGCAAAGGCTTGGGCACGAGGAAAGCTCAAAAGAAAAGGTCTGAATATTATTAACCTTCCCATATAAAAGGAGGAACACTGGCAGCTGTGCCATACAACACAACACAGCAGCACAACACTCTCACAAGAGAGACCTTCTGAGAGAGGTCTGATGCAAGGAGGTGTCCTTAGGGTTAGAGGGAAAGAGGGTGAGAGAGGCACTTCCAGAAAAATGAAGCAGAACAACTCTGATGTCCTCCAGCCTGACCTCTTCAAACCTTCCATGCCTTTCATTATCTTTCAAACATATTTCAAGTTATTAATACACTCTAAGAGAAATCCTTATGGGGAGAAGACTTAAATATGCTGAGTAGGTACTTGGATAAACCGTTTGAAAGTGTTTGTTGGTATTTCAAGAGCCCTGGGAAGATGTAGGGGGAAGAAGGGGAGGAGGAGGTGGAGGGCTGCTTTTGTCCAAAACAAAACTTGAAGGGTTGTTATCTGTCTAAATACCATCACAGAGATGGTTTCTGATGTTACAAGTTGGTTTTGGATGTGTTTTCCAGACTCTGCATGCAACAGTGCTCCTGGATCTGGTCCCAGCTCTCCGAACAACAGCTCCAACAACATCAGCACTGAGAACGGAATCGCAGGATCAGTCACGAGTATCCAAGCAGAGGTACAGAGCCCTCCTCTCCTCTGGTTTTTAACACCCACCAGCTCTGGGAGAGTTTTAGGACTAAGCCACACAAAAGGAAAACCCTGACTTGTGACTTGGAGCAGACTGGGAATTGCCTCTCAGCCTGAGCTGATGGGATGCCTTATCTGTTTATTAAATCTGGTTTGAACCAGCTCACAGACAGCTTGTGGTAGCTTGCAGTGGTTTTGTAGTGAGGAGAAAGTAAAAATAAAGGGATTGAGCAAGGTCAAATACAAGTATTTTAATGTCTGGGGAATTTATTCCTGTATATAGGGTGGATTTATTGTGTGCAGTAGGCTGGTCTAAATAACCATAACTGGATTACAGGGAATAGATTTAAACTTTTCCTCCACAACTGGGGATCTGAAAGCTTGGTGCCATGTGCTAGTTTATAATTCCATAAACTTTCACCATCACTTGAGGCATCGCTAGATGCCCAGGGCAGGGTGTTGGCCTGGGTGAGGTGGGGTTGGATTAAGCACAGCAGCTTCTGTGTTCAGTAATCCTGGAGCCAAGCTTCTCCAAGGGGTCTGGGCCATGTAAGCCGTGCCTGTAGAAAACCAGTGTGGTTGTCTGATGTTACTGGTGCATTTCTTTTTATCCAGCTTCCCATTAGCTCCCCATGAATAGAGTCTGTCTTAACACCAGGGCTCCAAAAACAGGCTGGGGCTTGTTCTCCACAAATATTCCTTTAGTATTGAAAAGGCCTTCTGATGGTGGAAATGTCAGTCCTTATTGCTTTCTAGTTTTGTACAGATTTGCACTTTATTTTTATTTCTAATGTGGTGTAACAGTATTTAATACGGAGAACATGCCTCGTTCTCCACTCTCTTCCCTGCCAAATGATCCAGCATTCATTCCAGCCACTCTAGTCCACAGTAAACTGTACAGATTTAGGTAATTAGTGTGAAGATTAAGAGGGTGGGAGGTGGAGGCTTCACTTGCCCCAGGAGGACAAGCATTGAGTTCTGGTTTTGCTGATCCCAGGAGCTGTCAGTCTTGTCTGTCCTTAGCAAACTGCAGATGCCCTGCAACTGCAAAGTTGCTGCTGATGGAAGAACTGGTGGATTTGACAGTTCTTTTGTGACATAAGCAGAGCAGGCAGCTTCCCAAAAGTCCTTGTAAGGGATTGGAATCAGGTGGTCTTTAAGGTCCCTTCCAGCCCAAATCGTTCCATGAAGTCAGGGTGAGCTCCTGCAGGTGAATGTGAAGCTGCAGCATCCTCCTCATCCATTTGATTTTTAACTTAATAATTAGAGCTGATCATTTGGGACTGGATCACCAACACGTAATCAAATGGACACTGACCACAAGAAAAGGTCTTTCCATCAACTGCTTGTAGTGCAGCAATTTTGTGACTTAGGCTGAGGTGTGAGCAGCACAAATGATTTGGAAAAAAAACCTGTCCTGCCCAAGCCTTTCCCTTCCCCAAAGAACAATAACTCTTCATTTTATTCCAGCATTCATGTCATGTGACCCCAGCTGATCCATTGGCCTGTATTTGGGAAACATTAAGTGGGGTTTGGTGTCCTTTAAAATCTTCTTCTTCAGCAGGAGTTGTACGACCTGGGAGCTCAAGTCTTGGAGATTCCTTTAATACCAATGGACCAGGATTTCCCACCTTCCCACCACTAAATGTTTGGAAATATTTGAGTGTTTCTGAAAAGATATTGTGTTTCATTCTTAGCTTCATGCTTTATTTTAAATGAGAAGTTTATCTCACTGCTTCTTAGTTTGCTGCATCAGCCCTTGGAGCAGGTGTGTTGAAGGAGGATGGTGCCCAAGTTCATCATTTGAGTGCCTTCAGTGGGGAAAGACTGCAGCCCTGCCTCCTTTAAAACAGACACTTTCTGTTTTGAAATACTGTTTTTAAAGGCTTTTCCCTCTCTGAAAGGCACACAGCATTCGCTGCCATTGCAGTTGGTACAAGGCTGTAAAAGCTCCTTGAGTACAGCTGCAGATTGTGCATTCAGAAGGGGCTGTGTGCAATCCAGGCCCATTTATGCACAGCCCAGAGATGGGAGCTGTGTGTTTAAAGTGATGATAATGCTGCCAAATCCCATATGCTGGGAGCATCCAGCCTCTGTGTTCTCCTCTCCTCTGTTTTCCATATCAAATCCCCAGGAGAGGCTTTGAGGCACAACTCCAGACTATTGATTGTTCAAAGGGAAAATGGATGTAGTTCTGTTTCACTTATGATATCAGTAAAATATTTCATTCCTCTGCTGAAAATAAGTATCTTATTTTCAATGGCACACTGACATTATGTAATTTAAATTAAAGCAAAATTGCCAGGAGTGCTCAAAAATCACTTGGAAGGAGAATTGTGTGGGTACAAATAATCACATGGAGAGTCACTTTAGATTAGAGAGAAAAATGAAGTTTTTTTACAATGAATCTGTTAAAAATGGCACAGGCTGCCCAGAGAAGCTGTGGCTGCCTCATCCCTGGCAGTGCCCACAGTTAGGCTGGATTTTGGGTTTGGAGCACCCTGGGATAGTGGAAGGTGTCCCTGCCCATGTCAGGGGTAGAACAACCTGGCCTTGTGGGTGGAACAATTCCAGGGATAGAACAGCCATGACTTAGATACAGACTGCCCCATAACAGAATATTGAGTTAAACAAAATCCCCTTGTTCACAGCAGCACCTGAGTTTAACAGACTTCTGTAGAAGTCTTCTTGAAGTCTAAATTCTATTTACGTTGGAAAATCACCCACAGGGACCTCAGGGTGATCAGAGCACTGGTTTCCTAACAGGAAAATCAGGCACTTTATTGTAATTTTTGTAATGGGTTCTCTAGTGCGTATTTCAAACCAGTCTTGTTTAGAAATTAAATGTATTTTTGCTAAAGTGTTCTTGCTTCAACTGCCTGCAAGATAACTGGGAAAATCTTGCATTTCACCCTGAAAATCAGGAAATAGCTCCATAAATGCAACCTTGAGGCTTTTGGATGAGAGTTTGAAGTCTGATTTATGCTAACATATGCTAGTAAATAACATAAATTGTCTGTTATTTGCTAAAGAGAAAAACACCAATTGTAAAGCTTTTTTTTTTTCCTAAGATAATCTGTTTTACCTTTAAAAAGGAAAATGATTGAGAAGGACAAGTACCAAGGGAACAGCACGTAGCTGTTCCAGGGGAGGTTTAGGTTGGATATCAGGGAAAGGTTCTTCCCCCAGAGGGTGCTGGCACTGTCCAGGCTCCCCAGGGAATGGGCACGACCTGAGGCTGCCAGAGCTCCAGGAGAGCTTGGACAGCGCTGCCAGGGATGCCCAGGGTGCGGTGGTTCGGGTGTCTGTGCAGGGCTGGAGACTCCATGTCCCCTCCTGCTGCCTTGTCCCAGTGAGTGCCATGTCCTGGGGATGCCATGTCCATCTGGGGATGGGATCTCACCCATTGTCCCTCTCGTTTCCAGACCAGCCTGGCTCACAGGCTCGTGAACCGTGAGGGCTCCGTGACGCAGCTCCCGCTCTACACCTCGCCCTCCCTGCCCAACATCACGCTAGGACTGCCTGCCACCGGCCCCTCCAGTGTAAGTGGGGTTGGGATCAGCCCCTGGGATGTCAGTGGGGTTGGGATCAGCCCCTGGGATGTCAGTGGGGCTGGGATCAGCCCCTGGGATGTCAGCAGGTTTGGGATCAGCCCCTGGGATGTCAGTGGGGCTGGGATCAGCCCCTGGGATGTCAGCAGGTTTGGGATCAGCCCCTGGGATGTCAGCAGGTTTGGGATCAGCCCCTGGGATGTCAGCAGGTTTGGGATCAGCCCCTGGGATGTCAGTGGGGTTGGGATCAGCCCCTGGGATGTCAGCAGGTTTGGGATCAGCCCCTGGGATGTCAGTGGGGCTGGGATCAGCCCCTGGGATGTCAGCAGGGTTGGGATCAGCCCCTGGGATGTCAGTGGGGTTGGGATCAGCCCCTGGGATGTCAGTGGGGTTGGGATCAGCCCCTGGGATGTCAGTGGGGTTGGGATCAGCCCCTGGGATGTCAGTGGGGTTGGAATCAGCCCCTGGGATGTCAGCAGGGTTGGAATCAGCCCCTGGGATGTCAGCAGGGTTGGAATCAGCCCCTGGGATGTCTCTTAACCCCCTGTGCCCTGGTGCCTTTGCAGGCGGGACAAGCACAGCAGGACGCAGAGAGGCTCGCAATCCCAGCCTTACAGCAGCGGATCTCCTTATTCCCTGGCACTCACCTCACTCCCTACCTGAGCACTACAACGTTGGAGAGGGATGGGGGAACTGCACACAACCCTCTCCTGCAGCACATGGTCCTACTGGAACAGCCAACTGCACAAACACCCCTGGTCACAGGTGAGTGCTCCGGGGGCAGTGCTCGGGCACCTGGAAAAGAGAGGAAGCCAGCAGGGATCTGGTGGGTTGTTGTCAAGGCAGCCTCTAGGTCCTGCATCACCTCTACACCCTGCAGGTGGAACATAAAACCTTTGTTTGTTGATTCATTGATTAGCAGTGATTTTTCCAAAATCACATCTCCCACTTCATTTTGGTGAGACGAAAATAAATGCTGTTATTCCATCAGGACAGCAAAAGTTGGTTGGCAAAAGTTGAAAACTCTATTTGTTGTTCTTACCAGTTGAGATCAAAGTGAGGGCAAAAATGTCTCAACGATTCCTGTTTTCCATGGATGGTTTCTATTCCATGAAAGTACGAAAGGCACGCACTTAGAAAATGACAGGTTAAAACACTTCCTTTCCATCATTAATATAAATAGCAAAGCCATGGCAAAATCAGCTGCCTCCCAACAGATTGTATTTGTTTGTGTGCATTCCCTTTCCAGGATGTTAATTGCTGTGAGTCACTCCCGGTGCTGGGTTTTCAGAATGAACTACCTGTGGGAAGGCCTGTGGCTATAAATACGCTGGATTCAAAGCAATAATTCCCACTGGGATGTGTTCCTGGTTTCCTGTGTGTGGTGCTGGGACAAAGGATGTTCTGCCTCAGTTACTGACGTGTTGGTTTTCCTTCCCTTCCTTCCATTTCTAGTGGAAGTTCTTGGGAGGTGTCAGCCCCTGCAGCATTGCATCTCGTGGCTGGTTGTGCATCCAAACCCCAGGAATATCCGGGGTTGGGATAAGCTTGGGAGCACGTAGATATGGGGAGGCTGATGCAGAGAAGTGTGGTGTTTGCTTCCCTCAGTTTCCTGCACACTGTGTTTGCTTCCAAGCAAATTCCTTCTACTCCACCTGCTCCATGTGGTGCTTTCCAAGCGAGTACAACGTGTTGCAACCCAATGCTCAGGAGAAAGAGTCAGGACAAAGAAACAAGGAGAAACACACGTTCCAGAGGCAGCAGCTGAGGGGCAGCGAGCTCACACATGGTCCCCAAGGCCTTGAGTGCACCGTCTGCCAACTGCAGCTAATATTTGGAAACTCCTTGGTAACAAAGAGAAGTTTATTAGGATTCTGCTGGGGAGCCTTTAGCTCTGGAGATAGTCCCAAGTGCTGCAGGATTATCCAGCTGTGATGGCTCTCTCTGTGCTGGAAGGTAGACATGGCCAGTTTGGGAAGCTAGACTAGAATTCCTTAGCTGTGCCATTCCTCTTGGAATGGTTACTCCAGGTAGTGTCCTTCATGTTGTGATACATGTCCTGATGTTCCTTCTTCCTGATGGAACATACTCAGGGCTTGGAGCACCCTGGGATAGTGGAAGGTGTCCCTGCCCATGGCAGGGAGTGTGATGAGATCAATTTTAAGGTGCCTCCCAAGCTGAGCCATTCCAGGATTCTGTGAACATGGTGTCTCCTGGAAAGCCAGGAGCTCCTTGGCCATTGCCTTGGGAGGAAGGTAGTCTTCCAAAATATCCTGTGCACACTCTGCTGTCTGATTTGAACTTCTGGGAGGAGGAGCTGTGCCCTCAGGGAGAAGGAGCACATCTTTCCCAATGATCAGTGTATTCATATGCAGACCTGTGCGTGTACACACCGACATCTGCAGAGACATGCATTTATAAAATCAAATACCCTTTCACATGATCCCTTTCAGAAAAGGCAGAGAGTGGGAGAAACTGTGTAAGTCTTCTGGGAAAAGTGGCTCTCACATGAGCCAGCTCGTTCCACATAGGGCAGTTCTGTGAGTCAGTGGGAAAGGAGGTCACATCCTGGGACGCAAATGCCAAGGTGTTTCTAATCCTCAGCATCCACTGGCTGCAGACTTCTGGACAGCTTCTTCCCCTCCTGAACCAAAGCCTGAGGGGAGCAGAGGGCTTCTTGCCCAAGAGTGACTGCAGTCCTAGCCCTGCTGGGGAGGCAGCTGGTTCCTGCAGCTTGAATTGAGTCTGGAATCAGTCCCTAAACCACAGCAAGCTGTGAGGTTTAAACTTCTCCAGACCACTGTGGTCTCATGTAGCGCCGGCGGGGTCGGTAAGGTGTTGCTGGTTTCAAGAAATGAGATGTTTCCAGAGGGTCTCTGAGTCACCAGGCAGACACAGAACTCAAACCAAGCAAAGCATTGCTCCGTGCAGTGGCGATTAATTTATCTGCTCTCCCTCAAGGCAGCTCCAGCTGCAGGTGGCGAGGTGGCTGGGTTTGACATGGTATCACTGTCACCATCAGCGTTACTCAACAGCCGTTTTCTCCCTTCCTTTCTTCTTCCTTTTGTTTCTCCTCTGCTGTTTTTTCCTCCATATTATCTTCAGACTGGTATCTTTCAGGACTGCCCCTGCACGCACAGCCCCTGGTGGGTGGAGAGAGGGTCTCCCCTTCGATCCACAAGCTGCGGCAGCACCGCCCGCTCGGGCGCACCCAGTCTGCTCCCCTGCCCCAGAACGCCCAGGCCCTCCAGCAGCTGGTGATCCAGCAGCAGCACCAGCAATTCCTGGAGAAACACAAACAGCAATTCCAGCAGCAGCAGCTGCACATCAACAAGGTAAGCACAAAACTTTCCATGCCTTTTTTCCTCCACAGCAGCTTCAAGCACGTGATTTCGGGGTCTCTAGTACAGATTGTGGGCTCTACCTCCAGCATCCCTGGGCCTCTCATCCTTGGACTATATTTGTGAGGGAAGTTACTCAGATTTACTGAAACGTTTGCTGAAAGTGTGAGAGACTTAGGGGTGCTTACCTGGAGAAAAGAAAGCTCCAGGGAGAGCTCAGAACCCCTTTCCAGTGGCTAAAGGGGCTCCAGGAGAGACAGGATACAGGGAATGGCTTCCCACTGATTAGGTGGGATATTGAGAAGGAATTCCTCCCTAGGAGGGTGGGCAGGCCCTGGCACAGGGTGCCCAGGGAAGCTGTGGCTGTTCCTGAATCCCTGGAAGTGTCCAAGGCCAGGTTGGACACTGGGGCTTGGAGCAGCCTGGGGTAGTGGGAGGTGTCCCTGCCCATGGCAGGGGATGGGACTGCATCATCTCTTAAGATCCCACCCAAACCATTCTGGGATTTGTACTGTTTTGAGGCTTTCTAAGCAGTCCTCCCAAGGAGTTCCAATAGAAGCTTTCCTTAGGACACCAGTAATTCCAGCAGCAGATCAGGGCTCAGGACCAGCCTGTGGCAGGCTGGTTCAGAGCATTGTTCCATTTCTGAAGAAGGTTTCTCTGAATATTTCCCACTGTTTCAGTCCCGCGAGAAAACAACTCCTGTGAGACAACTACTGAGGGTTGGATCAAAGAATGAAGGAAGCCACAACCCCCCCCCACACCACACCACCCCCAAACCCTTGTTTATGGGCCGGGGCTGAGGCAGGATGATTACACAAGTCACTGACGTCAATGCTGTCCTCCTGGAGTGCTGCCACCACGGGTGCCAGCCCTGGCCCCAGCTCAGCCCCGCACACGGGGGCCTGGGGAGCTGCTGCTCCACAGGGATCCCATTTCCTCACCTCCAAACACTCCTCGGGACCAGGGCCCAGGGTGTGGGGCAGCGAGTTGGGGTTCTTTGTTTGGGGAAGTGTCAGCTGGAGGGTTTTTTTGCGTGAAGGTTTTTAAAGCTTTTCCAAAGCCTTGGCTGTGATGTGTCCCCTGAGCTCATTCAGACTTTCTCCTGGACCTCCCAGGAGCTGGAGAGCCACTGGAGCACTCTGAATTCCAGCTTTGTCCATCGCCTGTCCGCAGCAAAATCAGTCAGAGAGGGTTTAATTAAACTGATTTCCCTGTGTTTGATTTATAGGAGTCACGAGTTAAAATCACTTTGGTGCTAGCGCTGCGTGCGTGTGGCAGATTTATCCCGTGGGACAGCATCCAAGTGCTGACATGGGAAAAGACTTTTCCCAGATGTGGGGATATTTTAGGACCCTGGTGTTTGTTAGGAGAGTTAAAGGCAGGACTAAAAATAAAATAAAAGATTATTTAATTATTAACAGGACCAATAGCACTGCCTGTTAATTTTTTTATTTGCGGATTTCCCGTAACTAATACTCCTGAAATATTTTATATATTTTTATACTCATAAATCAGGCTATTCTTAATTCCATGTGATTTTTCCAAACTTTGATATTTTGGCCTTAAACGTTCCCTGTTAGGTGTCTGCAGCAGATGAAATTTTTTAGGGAACTGCAGCCAAAACAAGTCTTGCTGTTTCCAGGAAGGCAACTAAGGAAAAATGTGTAGTTTTGCATAAAAATAATAAGAATAGTCATGGGAGTAGCTGTGACTGCCCCTGGATCCCTGGAAGTGTCCCAGGCCAGGTTGGACTGGGCTTGGAGCAACCTGGGATAGTGGAAGGTGACCCTGCTAATGGCAGGGGCAGAATGGGATGAGCTTTAAGATTCCTTCCAACCCAAACCATTCTGTGATTCATATTGAGCTGATATCCCACCACCAGCCTGTGCTCCTATTTCCCACCTTTTTTGCATGTTTAATGTTCAAAAGGGAAGTGCCAGGGGAGGTTTAGGTTGGAAAAGGTCAGATAAACTTTTTGCACTGAAGAGATGGCCAGGCACCGGCACAGGCTGCTCAGGCAGTGGGGGAATCACCATCCCTGGAAGTGTTCAGACAGCCTGTGGATGTGGCACTTGGGGACAGGGTTTGGGGTGGCTTTGGTAGTGCTGGGGAAACAGTTGGACTCATTGGTCTGAGAGGGCTTTTCCATCCTTAAGGATTCTGTAATATCAGAAGAAGTTTTGTTTCAGGCCCCATCCAGCCTTGCAGGTGGGTTGTTCCCTCTCCTCCAGGCACAGAAGCTCCAGAGTCTTCTGGTCCTTCCAGCAGTAGGACTGAGGCTGCCTCAGAGTGTTGTTTTTTTCCCTGCAGTCCCATCACTTTGGGTGGGAGGAAAACCAGATCAAGAGATTTCTGTAGGCTTTGGCTGCTGCAGAAGGCTCTGCCAGTTCCCTGCATGGCTGGTGTCCAAGTTGGCCTCTCCCCATCATCCCTTATCATCTCTTGTTTCCCCTTAGTCTATGAAAGTTAAAAATCAAAACCCGAAGGGAATGTGGGAAGAGCCACGTCAAGTCAAATGAGTTCAGCCTTTATCATCCTTTTTTTTCCTGTTTTTTCCTCATTTTCATCAAAACTGTGTCTCCAGCTGTCCAGAGTTGTTCTGCTTCTTCCTTCAGTTCATCCTTCACCTCCAGAGGGAGGAAAGGGAGGGTTGTGCTGGTTTCTGCACATCATGGCATGGTCAGGGCTGAGCTGACATCCTCCCTTGCTTCCTGGCTCCTCTCTTCCTCTGGTTTTCCTCTGTGCCACCCCACCAATGGGGATCAGGGTCCCATCCAGCCCAAACCGTTCTCAGATTCCATTTTTTTTCTGCTGGGGACTCCTCATGGATCTCTGATGTGTAAATAGATGTCTCTAACCTGTTGGTAGGACTTTCAAGGTCTTCAGGTCCCAGGAACTTGCCACTGTGGAGAAAGGTGTCCTGGAGAGGATGGTATGGACAGATGGACATGGTGATGCTCAGCGGTTGGATTTGATGGTCTTGGAGGTCTTTTCCAGCACGATTTAATGAGTCTGTGATTCTATTTATCACATCTACAGGACAAATCCAACGCCAGCTGAAATGTCACTAGTGAAAAATGCAGCTTTTTTCCCCTCATGGAACAATCCACAAAAAAATGATGAACTCTTTGGTTTCCCCTGTATTTATGACCCGACTTTGCTATGTGCTGTGTTGTTTTTTTTTAAATTTCTGTTCTTTGTATTTCAAAGCTGTGGAGGAGAACTCCTGCCAGCTGCATGGAGCCTTTTAAAAATGCTTGTGACTAGAGAGCTGTAATTTATTCTGGAGCGAAGTCGTTTTCTGCCCGAGGCTGGAGAGGCAGTGCCTTTACCAGAGGTTTATGGTGGCAGTTTGTGACAGCCAGAGGCCACTGGATATGAAAACAGAGTAGTAACCTTGTGGCAGAGGAAGCCAGAGAGCTAATTAAGGGATGGAGGGGTTATTTATGGTGCTCTGTGCTTACTATTTCAGATATATTTACAGGCATTCTCAGTGCTGCCTTTACAGCCATCCCCTCGCACTTTTGTTCCCTCCAATTTTGAATTGCACGAGCACGTGCTCATAACACTGCACATATGGAAAGGTTTTTAGGGAGTTTGAGTGGGCCTGGGATGCAGATACCCGATGTATTGTGTGGAATGTGTAGGTAACAAAGTGTTTTCTCTGCAAAATCTTCCTTTAAGAAGAGGGTTGCAGTAGCTGGAATTGGTGAGAGACCAGGAGATTCCCTTTGCCGACAGAATGTCTGAAATGTCCTTGTCCTCCACCACTTGGTCTTCTCAACCTTCACTGTGGTTGTCATTTAATTCTTACATTTTGAAGGAATTTTTAAAATTCCTTCAATAGGAATAATTTAAAACTTCCAGGGAATTACACTGCCTCTCATTCTCATTAAGTATGACAATGGCACTGTAAGTTATTTTTTCTAGCAACTACCTTGTGCAGTTCAGATTTTCAAAAGGCATTAAGTTCAAAAGCTTGAGACCTTCGATCCAAGCAGGGGGAAAAAAAAACAAGTAGCAGATGGTTTGTGATGATTTAATTATCTTTAAAACAGAAAATACTCATCAAGGCTAAGAGGGCTTAAAGAAAATTGGTGGAAGAACTTTTAGCTTAATGTGGTTTGGTTATTCAGTGTATGTTATAAGGAATGAAACTGGGGGGGCAGGGGGAACCTCACAAAAATCCTTGAGGGGTTTTGATCCCTGAATCTTTGCAGGGACCTCCTGAGGTCACTGAGGGCAATGTCTCTCTTCTAGCAGGCTGCCCAAGGATGTCCAAGGATGGAGGCTCCAGAACCTCTCTGAACAACCTGTTAAAGTGTTTTACCACCCTCACAGGAAAAAAAAAAAAGTTTTATTGTGTTCAGAAGGAATTTTATGGGCTTTAATTTGTGTCCATGGCCTCCTGTCCCATCACCTATGAGTGCAACCCATGAAAGTCCCATGGACTTTAGGATACCCAGGCCTTTTAAGTGTTGCCTAAACCTGGTAATTCCTGCACCACCAAGGAAAGTTTTCCTTGTTCCAGAATTTTCCTCTGGTGTCAGAGTCCTGGGTTTCCTGAAGGATTGTCTTAAACAGGCATTAATTCTATCTCATGTACCACCAGGTGCATCGTTCAGGGCTGGCACCAGAATCTCCTCAGCCTTCCTCTTTTCTTTCTTCATGTCCCTTGCCAAATTCAACTCCATTCCTGCCCCTCTGCCTTGCTTAGGCTATATGGCAGAGCCTTCCTTCCTGCTTTTGGGGGTGGGGGAAGAAGGCTTAATTCCAGTTTGGAGTCACTGTTCTTCAAAGAGCAAGTTACTGACAAATAGTGCCTCCTCCTGCATGTGTTCAATAAGCATGTTTTGATTTAGCTTTATTAGATTTCAAATCAATATTGCTTTCCATACCGATGACCTAATGCTCATTAAACCTTGCCCTGACAACTTTCAAAGTGCAGCAGTTTTTTTATAAGCCTGTGAAACAGGGGCAGCCTGAGTTCTTTGAAAGGGAGGAAATTGATTGGTTTTCCTACACTGGAGTTAAAAACAGGTCACATTTGGGGTTTTTTTTTATATCCCAAATAAAAATCATAAGCAGTCCGAGACAGAGAACTGTGAATTTTATCTTGCCAAAGAACTTAGAAAAAGTGTGAGTGAATTACAGTGAAAATTAAATTGTTCCTTTTGGTTTAGGAGCTGCTCTCCGAGACATTTACTGTGTCTGGTTAGGGAGGTCAGGTTAGAGCAATGCTGCTCTTGAGGTTTGCTCTCGGCTGCTGCACGTCCTGAGTTTCCTCTTAACCAGCTCCGTAACAGTGTGGATTTTCAAGTAATCATTATTTGAGCCTCACAGATGAAATTCAGGGAGTGATTCGAGGTGATGTTGAGCAAAAAAGCATCAGAAACTCCACTGGAGGGTTTGTGTCCCCCGTATTCTTTCAGAATTTAATTGCCAAACATCTCGAGGGTTGCTCTGCGGGATGGTGAATGGAGTAGCATCTGGAGGCGTGCAGGAACAAGAGGCTCTTGTTCCTTCAGAGGGAAGACGAAGTGGAAAATAAGGGGGTGTCGTTACTTGGGACACGGGATTCCAGAGCCCTTAATGCCAAGGCTGCCCTGGCCTTTCCCTGAGGTTGTTCCGGGCCTGGACTGTGAGGCAGAACAGCTCGGAGCTGCTCTTCCCGCAGGCCTGGAGAGCGGGGCGTGCTTTCCCCGTGGCGGGGTGCCGCTCACCGATGGCTCTGGGCTCCTTGCAGATCATCTCCAAGCCCGCGGAGCCGGCGCGGCAGCACGAGAGCCACCCCGAGGAGACAGAGGAGGAGCTGCGGGAGCACCAGGCCCTGCTGGAGGAGCCCTACGGCGACAGGGCCGCGGGCCAGAAGGAGCCCCCGGCGCTGGCCAGCGTGGTGCAGGTCAAGCAGGAGCCCATCGAGAGCGATGAGGAGGAGGCAGAGCCGCAGCAGGAGCTGGAGTCCGGGCAGAGGCAGGCGGAGCAGGAGCTGCTCTTCCGCCAGGTCTGGCTCTTGGGTGGTTGTGAGATGGGGATTTGGGCTTAGAAGTCACCTTGTGCCACTCCCAAGGGAAGCCCTGAGGGGAGGCAGCTGCCCAGGGTTGGCTGGGTGAAGGGACCCGATGAAAAATCAGGTGATTCCTTCCCTGGAGTCACCAGGGAGAGAGTTTGTTTACCAGCTAACAAACCCCAGGGAGAAGTGTCTGGATCACCTGCACAAAACACAGTCACTGTTCTTACTGAGACACCTCCATGGCCATTTCTTTGGGAAGATAAAGTGTATCCTAACATTTCTGAGTGCTAGCCATCAGCAGGAGATTGTATTTTGCTTTAATGATATAAAACCAGTTTCTCTCCAGAGAAAGACTGCATGTGAGGGAACAGGGGACAAATGGAGGGTGTTCCTGCTTTGGAATTAGAGATCCTGGAGCCTCCAGTCAGGCTCACTTTTGAGGGAAAGCACCTGAGGCTTGTGGATTGCAGATGGTAAAACCAATAACAAGGGAGCACAGTGTAATGGAGCTGATCTGTGTCCTTCAGGAATGTCATTGGGATGTTGCTCAGGAGCTGCATTTGCCCAGGAAAGCTGTGGCCACATCATCCCTGGAAGTGTCCAAGGCCAGATTGGATGGGGCTTGGCACAACCTGGGATAGGGGAAGGTGTCCCTGCCCATGGCAGGGGCTGAGCTTTAAGGCCCAAACCGTCCTGGGATTCTCTAATTCTGTGTTGCTGATGATGGAGCACTATCACTGATACAATTCCTCTGAAAGTTTAGCCTCTCCACCTTAATCGTGAATCCATGGTCACACCTCAAGAGTCTTTAAAATAGTATCTCCTCTACAACTGTTTTGCCTCAAAGCAGGAGGGAATAAATAGAGGGAATGGGATGGGACAGCTATTCCCTTCTGACCAGGAGCCTGTCCAGCTGATGGTATGGCTGCACAGAGAACCAGCCCAGTTAAGAGCTCCCTCTCCAGCCTGGGATCCAGTTGAGTGGGACTCCTTCCATGGCCCAGACTGATTCACTGTTAAATGCCCCAGTGCCATGGGGTGGGTGCACAGGGGGAGGAAGATGAGGGAGTGGTGGGGGAGGATGGAGCTGCCTCTGCCAGTGACCCTGTCAGTGTGCAGCAGGCTCAGGGCTGGGGCTCCACGTGCTGTGCCTGCCTGACATGGCCCTAGAAATGTCACTTGTTTGGTTTTTTTTGCTCTGTGTGAAGGAGTCCAAGCCTGAGAGCCTTCAAAAACCCTTTTGGGAAGGCCCTTTCAGCAATTGCCTACTTCTCTTGCCCACAGCAAGCCCTGCTTCTGGAGCAGCAGCGGATTCACCAGCTGAGGAACTACCAGGCGTCACTGGAGGCCGCTGGCATGCCCGTGTCCTTCGGGGGACACCGGCCCCTGTCCCGGGCACAGTCCTCCCCCGCCTCAGCCACCTTCCCCATGTCCGTGCAGGAGCCACCCACTAAGCCAAGGTTCACAACAGGTGAGCTTTTCTGGGGGCTGGGGGGGCTGTGGTGACTGGGTTGTTTTGTATTGAGCTGTTCTGAAAGGATGTGGAAAAGGGGGATTGGCTTTAGGCTGGGAGTAGGGTTAGATGGGATATTGGGAAGGAAATCCTTCCCTGGGAGGGTGCTAAGGTTGCCCAGAAGAGCTGTGGCTGCCTCTGGATCCCTGGAAGTGCCCAAGGCCAGATTGGACAGAGCTCAGAGCAGCCTGGTATGGTGGAAGGTGTCCTTGCCTTGCCCTCGAGATGAGCCATAAGGTCTTTTCCAAGCCAAACCATTCCATGGTGATGACTCTGTGAATATCTTCCCTATGACTTTCTTCTTTTCTTTCACTGCAAATCCATAAGCATGGGCTCTGCATCTCATCCCCATTTGGGTACTCCATAACATCCTGCCTTCCTCAAGGAGTGGACTGAGTCATCTCTGTTGTCCTGCTTGTCCCTTCCCCAGAGCAAAAATACCCTGCAGACACCAGCAGCAGCACAGCCCTGGAGCTGCGTGTTTCCAGGCAGACAGAGCCAGTCCCAGGCTGTGACAGAGCTGATTTAGAGGCAGGACAGGGAGAGCCAGTGCTCCTGAAGGACAGAGTGCCAAATGCAGTGCTGGCTCTGTTTCCTCCACCTTTTCCAGTCCCTCCATAATCTCATGCCATCAGTTATCCACTCTGGGCTCCCTGGCATCCTCCTCTGCTCCTGTCACACAGGTTAGGAAAAACGAGGTGAGCTGGTGGTTTCAACTTGTCTTGAGGAGAGACCAAAGAGTGTTTACTTACCTGTGGAGGAAAATGATGAGTGCAATCCTGTGTTTGGTGGAAAGCACAAGCGCAAAATAGGGGTTGATTCCCATCCCTGGAAGTGTTCACAGCCAGGATGGAGCACCCTGGGATAGTGGAAGGTGTCCCTGCCCATGGTAGGGGGTGGGAATGGGATGGACTTTAAGGTCTCTCCCAACCCAAACCATCCTGGGATTCTGTGATCTTTCCACCAAGATTAAAAACAAAAAACTTAAATGTTCTTCCTGTATCCTGACAGCAAACTTTTCACCTCCAAAATCCTTCCTGCCTCTTCATTGCCCTTAGCAGCAGCTGAAAGTTGATTTTCCATGCAAAATGTTTAGCCCTGTGCTGGGTGATGAGGACTGATTTTGAAGTCCACCTTCTTCCCCAAATGTCAGGCTCTTACTTTGTCAATGAACAGTTTGCAACGTGATGTGTTCCCTGGGAAAAGGAAAAGGAAAAGGGGAGGGGAAAAAAAAAAGATCCACAATGCCCAAATAAGAACAACTCAGGATGTTATTTCCCTTTCACTTCTGCTTTTATTCCATTTTTAACCTACACTTCTTGCATCACTCAGCTCAGTGCTGCGAGTCGGGTTTATTTTCCGGCCCTGGTGGTGTAGTAATAGGGGCATACTCAGTGTTCCTCAGCTCCTGGCTGCAGGCAGGGTGGAAGTGTGTGCTGTCAGCTCTGGAAAAACCCCCAGAGTGGCTCAAGTTTTGCAAATCAGCCCTTTAAAGTCCCTATTTGTTGTTAACGCTGAACCCCAGAATTTCAGCAGAACTGCATTTCTAAAGCAGTCAGTTCTGTCCAGATTAAACAATTGTGGCTTTTGCCAAGGGTCCAAGGAAAAAGGCCCCTGGCTCAGGGTCAGAACAGATGAAACTTGAGCTTCTAATATGCTTAACCCCAAAACTTGGAGCTTTAAAAACAAGGAAACCTGGCCCTGCTTGAAGGAATTTCTTCTCTTTCTTCCCTCCTCCTCCTCCTCCTCTGCTGGTATTGAAGCTGCCCAATCAATCACATGCAAGCCTCTGAACATACAATAAATAACATTTCCTACCAGAGGACCTGTGTTTGACTCAGATCTGTGCCTCTGAATTTCATTCAGAAGTGCAGGCAGCAGTAAGAGTGCAGATTTGAGAGCTGTGCTGCTTGGAAAACATGCTGTTCCAGTATCAGGATTTATGTTCCTTGGAGGCAGGGATTGAAAAACTAAAAAAGTGGTTTAAAATAAGAGGTGGAATATCACACTGCTTTTATCCAGTGCTGCACAGAGTGATGAGGTGCAGAATGCTTCAGGTAATTCACCTGTAAAATACCATTTTCACAGCATTTATCCAGGTTAAGATTCCAGGGGCTTGACTTTTCCCTTCCATCTACATTTATGCTGGGTGAATGGAGGTGGTGAAACACAATAAAATCAGGCATTCACTGGCACTAATTAAGGTGCAAAGCTTAAAGGTAAGACCTGTGTACTAGTCCTAAAGCTAGCCCTGGGTCTGGTTTAATTAACCTGCACTGTCTGCATGGGAGAAGCAGGGAAATGGACTTCCATGGGCATGGAAGCAGGAGAAAGGGGAGGAAAGGCATTTCAGCTGCTGAGCATGTGTGTGAGTTAAATTGCCTCATGTTTTGTTGAAGTTGTGCACGGTGGCGTGTCGGAGATTGTGTTTCTGGAGGTGGATACTAAAGCTTAATCACTGGGATTGAGCTGTTCTTTGGAAGGCAGGAAATTAAAGTCTTGGGTGTTTTTCAAAAGCAAGCAGTGCTGAAGGGCATCAGGCTTCTTTTTCCCGAGGAAAATCCATCTAGCTGATAAGTGGCTGCTTTGGAGACCGATCCTAAGGCAGAGGAATGAGGATTAGAATTGGTGTGATGGTTTGGTGAGAGGGGGCTGCAATAAGCAAACTTCATTGAATGGCCCTAATTAAGCCAACTGCGATCACTCTGGATGTGAACGTGTCCCTTAAGAGATCAGTCCTTGCCCAGCAGACAAAGGAATGGTTCCTCCCTTTCATGTTTGGGATATTATATAGAAATACAGAAAGCTGATGCTTTCCCTGGACTGAGTTAGCTCCAGACAGCTGGAAGTTCTGGGGCTGATGTGTATTTTATTTTCCTGTCTCTCTCGGTGACCAACACCTGAGACTTCAAAGGTCTGGGGGAAAGAGCCGCATACTGCAGCTCTCAAACATGATGTCCATTACTCCACATCAAAGTGAAAGCTGTGCCCTTCCTGGATCCTTCCAGCAATCAGTTTGATGTCCTGAAGCATGACATTTAATTTTCCTTCCTCCCAGAAAGCCAGTCCTTGAACTTGCCCTCTCTAGCTCGAGCAGCCCCCGTGACTTTAATGAATACTCGTGCCTGCCCTGTTCTACACACTTGAATAAGGATCCTCAGGTTAGGCCATTAATTTGCATAGTTCCAATTATCCAGTCTCTGATCTCCTGCAAAAATGGGTCCACAAATTATTCTGATGTTCTGCATTAAAGGGTTTTTTCCTTTCTGATGAAGGCATTTATTCTCTCCTGTGCAGAGCAATATAATTATCTGAACCTCAGATCATATGTTTGTTCTGCCAAGAAAAGCCAGTTGGTTTTGCTTTAGTGCTGACCTTTAAAAGTGATTGTTCTTATGTCTGAAAAGAGTCTTGCTTCCAGCACCACTTCAATTAACTTGTAAGAGCCAGTGTGGTTTTGTATTTTGAACTTAAATTGCCGAGCTTCCCTTTGTGTGTGTGTGTGTGTGTGTGTGTGTGAGTGTGTGTCTGCAGCTGAGTGTCCCCAGCCGCAGGAAGGAGCTGGAAACAGCTCCCTTTTCCACTGGGCTGGTTTCTAGGAAAGAGAAACTATGAGAGATTGCAGCACAGAAGAACTTCACTGAGACACTGCTGTTATCATGAGTCCTTGGGAAAGGAGAAACCATTGATGAACCAAGTTCTGTAAACACCAGGTTTGGGGTGGGATGGATCCCTTGAACGGTTTGTGCTGGAAGGGACCTTGAAGATGATCCAGCTCCATTGGCAGGGACACCTCACAGTATCCCAGGCTGCTCCAAGCCCTGTCCAACCTGACCTTGGACACTTCCAGAGATGGGACAGCCAGGGCTTCACCACCCTCACAGGGAAGAATTTCTTCCATAAATCCAATCTAAATTTCTTTTAGTTTAAGACCTTGCAGTAGTTCAGTTAGACTCAGACTGGGGTGAGAGCTTCTCCTCAGGTGAATTCCGAGCTTGCCTTGGCCCAGCAGCTCCTGGTGATGTTTGATGCTGGGATTCAAACACAGGAGAACTTGAGAGAGCTTCGCAGCACAACCTCCTGCGGGTGAACTTCAGCTGACCCGAGGGCAGCCAATTAATTACCAGGGCTCTGTTCTCTCCCTGGAACAGGGAACCCTTTTTGGGGTTGTTTTTTCCCTCTGCACTCACCTACAGCAGAGCGAGGAGCTGCCAGACACCTCCCCGGAGGCTGCAGACCTGCGAGGGAGCCAAGATTCCCGGTGGCACACCCAGCCAGTAGGTGGGACTGCAGCTGCAGCCAGGCTGGGGAACGTGCAGGGGCACAGCCCGGGCTCCAGCTGCTCTCAGGGTTCCCTTGGAGCTCCCAGACTGTGCTGTGTGTCCGTGCTGGAGCTGGGAACACGGATCCAGCTGCGCCCTCCACAGCGTGGGTGTGCTCGCCTGGGATTTCCCTGCTATCCTTGGACATGGGGGGCTGGGACCAGATTTTGCCACTGCTGCCTTCAGAGGCTTTGGCTTTTCATCAGGACCTTTGCATTCTGTAGAAAGCAATGGAATAACTTGGGGTGGAAAGGACCTGAGAAATTATCTGGTTTTAAATCTCTGCCACAGGCAGGGGGGACGCCTTCCCTTGTCCCAGGCTGCTCCAAGCCCCAGTGTCCAACCTGGCCTTGGACACTTCCAGGGATCCAGGGGCAGCCCCAGCTGCTCTGGGCACCCTGTGCCAGGGCCTGCCCACCCTCCCAGGGAACAATTCCTTCCCAATATCCCATCCAGCCCTGCCCTCTGGCAGTGGGAAGCCAATCCCTGTGTCCTGTCCCTCCCCAGCTCTCCTGGAGCCCCTTTTGGTTCTAGAGGGAGCTCTAAGATCCCCCTGGAGCATTGTTTTCTTCAGGCTAAACACCCCCAGCAGAGGGGCTCCAGCCCTTGGACCAACGTTCATACAGATACTGCCTGCAAGAAATCTTTTTCTTGGGGAAAAAACCCCAAAACAATGGCATTTATTCTGTTCTCTGGAGCTTCTGGCTGAGGGAAAGATGGATTTAAACATTTGACTTCGTGTCTTTCACTCGAGAGAAACAATTAAAGGTCTTCTATCACGAGGGAGGACCTGCTGTTTTCTTCTGGCTGGAATATTGGCTATGGAATCCCAAACTTCCCATCCAAAATCGTACCCGGGCAGCTGTGGAGCATGAGTCAAAGTCTCCTGCTCTGTTCTCATGCCATAAATCCTTGGGAATGCAGGGGGATTTAGCTGCCTGAGCCCCTCATTCGGGTAAACACCTCCCAGTAACGATGCCCAAGTGGGCGCTAATGGCTTTAATTAACAATTAACCGCGGTGCGAGGACTTCAGCACGAGCTGCTTTGTGAAACACAGCTCCGGGAGGGACTTGGTCCTTCTGGGTTCTGATCCCAAGCCCTGGAGGCGTTTTGGCAGCCAGGGAAAAAGCCCCAGATCCCATTCCTGTGCCGGCAGCTCTGCGCTCACACAGCTGTTGCCTCCTCCTGGCATTTAATTTCACATCTTGATTTCCTTCTCATATCCCTTGAGGATTTCCATGGGAAGGGGTGGGTGCAGGTTTGGGTTTTCAGTTCCCTGTAGCTCCCGATCGAACACAAAATTTTGGCCTACAACTGTTGACTGCAAAGTGCAAAACATGCTTTTTTTTTTTTTAGCCCTGTAAAGTGGCAAATTTTTGGTGTTTTTTTTTTTAACCCGAGAGCAATTTTGTCCCCTGTGCTGCAGGCCTTGTGTACGACACGTTGATGCTGAAGCACCAGTGCACCTGTGGAAACACCAACAGCCACCCCGAGCACGCGGGCAGGATCCAGAGCATCTGGTCCAGGCTCCAGGAGACGGGGCTGCGGGGCAAGTGTGAGGTGAGGGAAACACCAGAAACAGCCACCTTATTGTTTCTATTAGTATTATTAATATTATTGCATTATTGCTTTATTTTTGCTTTATTGATATTATTAGTAATGTTATTATTACTATTACTATTATTATTACTATTTATATATTATAATACAAATAATATATATTATATAAATACTATCTATATAATTTTATATTACTATGTTAATATAATAAAATTATAATCTATATATACTATTTAAACATTAAATATTTATTAGTTGTTGTTTAATTGTTATTATATAATTTTATATATTTATAAATGTATATTGTACAATATATAATTATATGTATTATGTATTATTTTATAAAAATAAATATTCAATTAAATATTCAGTTAAATATTTTACAATTAATATATGATATATTATTTACTATAATATTATATTATTATATTATTTATATATAGTATATTTATATATTAATATTATTTATATTATTACTATTTTTACTATCATTACTATTACTATTATTATTATGCCAAAAAAAGAGCAAGATGTGATGCAACCCTCTCATTTGTTATCCCTCCCAATTATTCCGGCAAAAACAGCAGCTTTTCTGTGTTTTAATAGCTTTTTTTGTACTCTTTGATAAGTGATGGTCAAGCTGTGCTGTAGAAGGAGCGGGGGTAGGAGGATGGCACTGAGCACCATTCCATCACAAGATTAAATTAGATTTATTTGATACATTTTAAGAGCAAGCAAAAGGAGAGCAAAGCTTAGATATTAAACAGAAAGATTGAAGGTTAATAATTAAAGTTAACGAGTGGTTATTAGTTACAGCTAACAGCAGTGGTGATAAATGGGGGTTTAAGTGTGTGTTCATCGATTCTTTGAGCACCTGAGGGGGCTGAATCCCAGAGCATAAATATTTCTGCAGTGTCAGGATCTGGCTGGGAATGTTCCCAAGCCATCAGATAAGACATCCACGTGGTGGCAGCATTACCATTGCCTAAATTTCCCTGTCCTGCCTTCGTTTATCCCTTTCAAACCCGTCTCTGGCTGCAGATACCCACTTAATCGAATTTTGGGGTGATTTAGGACCAAATAAACCTCTTTGCTAATTGCCTGGCCTCCCCAGTGGGTGTTACAGATGTTCTCTAATGTGTAAGTTCGTCACTGTAAGATCCAAAGCAATATTATTGTCCTTATTTTCCTGTTGATTTCCTTAAGGAGGATTTATTTTCCTTAATTTCCGTGCTTACCTTGGTACTTTTGGCTGCTCTCACGATGGGAGCTGTTGTTGATCTTCACCTGCTCTCCAGCCGTGTTTCCCTCCTGACCACTGGTGACTTTCAGCCTCACCAGACTCTTCTTTTTTTTCCAATGCTAAATTTCTGCCTTCGTTCTCCGATGGCTTTCTCCAAGCTCTGCCCTGCCATTTCAGGATGCACTCCCTTATCTCTCTGGTCACTCTTCCTTCATCCCCACCACCTCCTGCCAGCACCTGTCCTAAAGTTTCCTTCTTTATCTTGAATGAATTATCTTTAATCTGAAGATGACTTTCAATGCCGAGCAAATAAATATTGCAAGTAAGGGATTAACCCAAAACGTGAATTTTTCCACCTCAGGACCCATTTTTGTGTTTTGCTGTCTGTCTTGATGGCTTGCTAAGGAAACAGAAAAGAGATCCAAGCATTTCACCAGTGATTTCACCACCCTTTTTCTTCCCTTTCCAGTGCATCCGTGGCAGAAAGGCAACGCTGGAAGAGCTGCAGACGGTTCACTCGGAAGCCCACACGCTGCTTTACGGCACAAACCCTCTGAACAGGCAGAAACTGGACAGCAAGAAGCTTCTAGGTATCGTTCCCTGAGGGGAAATCCCTCTTCCTGACCCCTGGGTGAGATGCTGGGGTTCCCTTCATCCTTAGCCCTGTGCAGCTCCAAGAGTATTGTTTCCAGCTCCATGCAGGGACAAGATTTATCTCCCCCTTTTCAGGCAGATCCCTAAACTCTAGGCAGCTTAAACCTCCTTTCTTTGATGTCTTCAGAACCTAAATGGATGTTTTCCTGAGGAGGAGATCCAGTTCAGGCAGTTTGTTTCATCCTTGGGCACTCTGTGTGTTAGAGAGCTATCCATGGCTAGGGAGGGAACTGGAACACCTTCCCAAGGGTTTGCAGCCCCCAACCAGCTGCACAGGCATTGACAAACCCCTGTCAGGTTTGTATGAATAGTCACCAGGAGATGTGCAGGGGCCTCTACATTTGTTTAATCTGGAGTGGGATTGTTTATCCCTTTCACTGGAGACCAAATCTTCCTGGAGCAGGGCCATGTCTGTTGTAAAATAAAGACGAAAATATAGAAAAAAATTATATTTTCCCAACCGAAATTCGAAGGGATGGGTGTTCAGATAACCAGCCCTCCAGAGCAACCAAACAATAGCACCTCCATGGGGTCATCATCACCTCCCTTTACTTCCTGCCTTTTTGCAGCAGCAGGCTGGAGGGGCAGTTTGGGAAGTTCTCACATGGGAATCAGCATTGAAAGAAAAAGACAGCTCTGGAATCTAGACATTGAGAAAGTTTATTTTGGGATTAGCCTGATTTTGGATGATGTAAAAAGAGGTTTAACTCCGTGGCCTTCATGATGTGGTCACAGCAAAGGAGCTGGAAAGATTTTGCTGGTGTGTCGGTGAGCTCTGAGAGAGAGAGGCCATTAGCCAGGGGTTGTAGACACAGCACGGTGTTTATAGCTCACTTCCCACCTCTTTAAAGCCAGAGAGCCCAAAAGTAGACATGATGATAGTAGATGATAGCTCCATTAGGATGTAGACTTTCAGGAATTTATGATGTCGTGTGCTCTGGAGTGGAAAGCTCGGTAAATCTTCCCCAGGAGATCTGAGAAGATTCTCTTGGGATTCTTTTCCACTCCGTCCTTGGCTCCGGGCATGATCTGTCATACCAGTGCCACTGATGCCTTTGGAGATACAGTTTCTTTGGATAGTATTTTTGGGGGGACACTCAAGTTGCTGAACCATTACTGATGGTTTCTGTAGAGAACCTGGGGGGGAAGCAGCCCTTGCTCTGCCCCTGCTCCTGTAGTTCTGTGCCCGCCATGGCTTTAATGCTCATTTTGAAGTGTTTGCAGAGATCAAGTTTAATTCTATAGAGAAGAGAAATTCTAACACCTGAGGGCTTTCCAGTACAGAGCATGCTGTTTGGATACAACTTGCAGACAAGCAGGAGGTCAAGTCCCCAAGGGTCTCCAGTAGAAGGGAATGTCCACTAGCTCTTAACTGGGCTTTGAGCTGTTTTCCTAAGCCCACTTGGCACCATTTTAGCCTGGAGATGCTGACAGTGGCACTGGCTGCCAGCCCACATAACCCCTTTTCTCTCCTGGTGGTTTCCACAGGGCAGGACCTGAGCCAGGATATCAGGGAAAAGCTCTGTGTGGAGAGGTGAACACGCCTCTGAAAAACACCTCCTTCATCCATCCTCTCCCTTTGGGGGTACAAAAGGCTTTTAAATTGGCAAACCAGCTTGGTGGGGTTCTTTGGAATATGTTAGAGGGTGGGTTTAGGGCAGGTTTGAAAGGCTGAGGGCAAAGCTTTGTGTGAGGTTTAGGGATGCAAATGGGAGTTTGTTAGGGCTGAGTGTCTTGGCAGGTGTCGATGACTCCATGTAAACCCTTCACCTTTGATACCTCTTTGAGGAAGAAAAAAGCCTGAGAAACCTCAGCCTGCAAGGGAAAAGGCTTTTCAGGACACAGGGTGTTTCTTGTTAAGCTTCTGCAAATGAAAAGGGGGATGTGCCTTCATGGAATCACAGAATCCCAGAACGGTTATGGTGGGAAGGGACCTTAAAGCTCATCCCATTCCACCCCCTGCCATGGACAGGGACACCTCCCACTGTCCTGGGCTGCTCCGAGCCCTGTCCAGCCTGGCCTTGGACACTTCCAGGGATCCAGGGGCAGCCCCAGCTGCTCTGGGCACCCTGTGCCAGGGCCTGCCCACCCTCCCAGGGAACAGTTCCTTCCCAATATCCCATCCATCCCTGCCCTCTTTTAGTTTAAAGAGTTTAAAGCCATTCCCCCTTGTCCTGTCAAGGATACAAAATACAAACCCATTGGACAGTGGAAATACTTGGAACCTGTTGGACCAGTTGAAACTTAGGCAAATAAGGCTGCTTTTAATTTGTGGGGAGCAACCATAAATTGTTGTCAAGAAGATAAATATGGAAATAAAGGGTGGATTAGCAGTGAGAGATGGGACAGGAGGTCTGAGGCAGGATCATCTAAGTACTTTCATGTGGATCTAATCAAAGACGGCATCCCACTTTGAGCTCAGATGAGTCCAGATGCATGAAGTCTTTTTGCTGTAACAGAATCCCAAATGGTTTGGGTGGGATTGGACCTTGAAGCCCATCCCATCTCACCCTGTGCCATGGGCAAGCAACACCTTCCACCAGACCAGGTTGCTCAGAGCCCCGGGGAATTTTGAATGGAGGATAATTTGCTCACACGCGAGCCCAGAAAGCGATGTTACATTTCCTACAGATCCAAAATTAGCCCTGCAGATGGTTTTCTCAATTTTTCTCAAATTCTCCTTGTTGGTTTTGCTATTTCAGTCAAAACACATGTTTTTTCTTTGCTTGCCACTGGTTTATTTTTCTGTCTTCCTCTTTTATGAAGCCCATGCTCTCCAGAGTCATCTAGTAACTGCAAATGAGTGATAATTGGGGTGTTTTTATGATTTCCTGTCCTCCCTCAGTGGGAAGGGGTTAAAGGGCTCATCCGAGAAGACACGCTGAGTGATTGTTGGTGGCATCTTGCTTGTGTAAACATCGGACAGCACCCAAACTTTGCCTAAAAATGAGTGATTTATAGACAGCTTTTGCAGGAGCCCAAGTGTGCACACTGTGTGTGTGTTATAACAGGGCTGGCTGAGAATGGGAAGAAAACCCCCAGTGTATGTTTCTGTGCTCAGCTAGATTGCAGAATTGCCACAAAACCGGCCCCAGAATCTGGTGACCTCTGACTTTTTGACTCACAGAGTGCACTTCTTGTTCCCCCACAGGTTCCCTAACGTCGATGTTTGTCAGGCTGCCTTGCGGTGGTGTTGGGGTGAGTAAACTCCCTTTAATGTGTAAATAATGTCCTGTTTGTTCTCTCCCGGTCCCTTCTACCAAAAATTGCTGCTTTGCATTCCATGGGGCAGGTAATTGCAGCCAGATGCTGCCCATGAGCAGCCAGGGGCTGCCTGGGGCACAGGGTGCCTCGGCCTCACGTGCCTTTCTTCAAAAGCAGCGTGAGGATTTCAGAGTTGTTCCGGAGAGCCCAGGAGTGTGTGACACTCAGAGGCATGTTTAGGAGGAAAAACCTCATTTCCCAGGCAAGGATGTTGAATGGTGAAGGAGCTGTTGTGTTTGGAAGCAGCCCTTGCATCCCAAACTGCTTTTTTTTCTCCGTGGAGAGCAGGACATGCTCATGCTGTGGAGCTGTTCCACCTTCAGTCTCGGGGCTCCAGAGCTGCCTGCTTCCCACGGCAGGTGGGAAACGTGGCTGTGAAATAGGACAATATTTGGGAGTGTACATATTCCTGTGAATGGCAAGTTTGATGCATCACTGCCCTGGAATGAAATGGCATTTGGCATCTTTTATTCTCCAGCTCCAGGATAATCCACATAGATTCTCCAGGAGGTGACTAAAATCCACCTCCATCCCTGATGGAAAAGCTGAGTGTTACTTTTCGGCTGTTAAATTTCCATATAATCAGACTTTTTGCTGTTGTTTATTCCCACAAAGCTGAAAAAACCCCAAACCCCAGATACCTTGTTTTGAAGGTTCTCTTGCTTTCCTTTGAAGCCTGAAAGCTTAAAAGTTTCCCTTTCAAGTCAGACTTTCTGCTCCAGAGTTTCTGTGGAGGGTGACAGGACAGAAAATTGTGGAGAACAGGAAGGGGAAAAGAATGAGAAGAGACAATAAAAGGCATTGTGTTTGAAAATTCACAGTGGTAGTTCTGCTGCATAATTGTAGCTCATGAGGTTGAATTTTCAAGGTCTGGATTCTGTTATGGAAATGAAACAAAATTGTTTTCTTCCTGAGTCTTTGCAAAATCGCTGCTTTGAAAATTATCCCGTCAGGAAAAAAAAAAAAAAAAAGAAAAAAAAAAAGAATAATCGTCGTTTATTCGTACCGCCACTCGTGAAGATATTTTATTTTGTATTGTAAATATGCTGCACTCGCCTAATTCATGGCAAATTTTTGGCCAGAGCTTAAAAGGTTTGGATTTACTCTGCCCTGCAGTCAGGCATGCCATTCAAAGCAAGAAAAAAATTATCATTTGCAAATGAAGACTGAATGGTAACAAGCAGAGACAGTGTCTGAGCCCAGCACAGGCCCAGAAGTCTTGCATTAAATCCCAAATCAGGGCAGGAAACGCCTCAGTGCTGCTATTCCTGATATGCTCCCAATAAAGATGGTGCTTGTTGCTTGGTTGTCTCCACAGACCCTTAATGTTGAATATTTGCTGACTTTGGTGCAGTGTTATAGCAATCTTATCAGCAGAGCCTGTGCCAGGGCCTCCCCACCCTCACAGGGAAGAATCTTTCCTGATAGCCCACCTCATCCTGCCCTCTCGCAGTGGGAAGCCATTCCCCATTGTTTGCCAAAGATTTTTCAGGGGGCAAACATAATGTCATAAAGTCAAAAGGAAAGGGGGAAAAAAATCAAAAAAATGAGTAGGATAATGTGGGACAGATCCTGAGATTTATACCAGAGCAGGATAAAGGTAAATGATGGCTGGTGGTTGGAGTTCAGGAGCTGAGGGTGTTGTGTGAAATCATGGGGTGGAAAGCTTAGAAACCAGGTTATTTTCCTGTAAGCAGTCAAGTGTGGCTCTCTTCCTTTGGGGATGTTGTGTAGATGCAAAGGAAGGATGGGCCTGGAGTGGGGTGCAGGGCACTTCTGGGGCAGAGACTCCCCTGTTTTGCCTCAGGATAGAGGATGGAGCTTGGACAGCCATGAATTGTCCCAGCAACGAGCGAGACAAAGGACAGGCAAGAGAGTGAATCACAGAATATCCAGAGTTGAAAGCACCCACAGGGATCATTGATCCAACCCCTGGCCCTGCACAGACACCCCAACAGTCCCACCATGTGCATCCCTGAGAGCGCTGTCCTGGAGCTCCAGGAGTGAGGGAGCAGGAAAACAGTTCAGAGCAAATCCCTTCATCTTGTGACACCTTTCAAATTCTCTCTTTAAATTAAAAACTCAGTCTCAGTGTCTTGAAATCAAGGAGAGAAAGGGTAAATTTGTTCTCAGGTGCTTGGAAACTCCTTTTCCTTGCTGGTTTATCCCAAGAAGCCTTCCCATGGCTGACAAGCCTCCTCCATTCCACAGCCATCTGGCCTAACGGGAGAGGAAGAAAGCAAGCACAGAAGCACTGAAATCAACAGATGTGAGCTCTGAGTGAAACATCACTCATTTTTTTCTGCTGATCACTTGGGAATTTTGCTCAGCTTTGCTCCTCTGCAGCCCACGCCCCTTTTTCAACACCTGACTTCCACGGCCTTCCCTAATCCAGGATAATTAGAAGAAGGTTTTGGGAGAAAGGAGTTCAAGCTTTGAAAATCTGCAAGACCATCCTAGCACACTTTTATCCAGATTCTTCAAAACACTCAAAGGCTTGATTTTAGGATAGCTGGCACATCTGTTTTCTTTCCTGTGTAAAGTTTTGCTGCACACGTTCTAAAAATATCTGAAGATCCACATAATTTTTCTGCACCTGTTCTAAAAACTCCAGAGGTGTTTTTGTTGTTGATCTTCTCCAGAGTAGGTGATTCTACTTTTGGGTGCAAAGGCTTTGATTAGAGCATATCAACAGTTTTAACTGTGCGAGCAAAGTATGTTCTTGCAGAGCAGAGAGCATGGAAAGGACTTTGAGGAATGGAAATGAGGAGGAGCTAATTAGTGAGTTGGAGGAACAGAATGCGAGGATTATTTAATTGAGGGCAGGAGAAGACACGGCGGGGTGTTTTCCTCTGTGAGGGATGAGCAGAATTCCTTCACTTTACAGGGTCTGGAGCTCTGGTACTGCCTGTGTCTACCTGTCCTTGTGCTTGATTTCTTACCTGTGTAGTTTCTCAGCTAAATGAAGTAGTAGAATAATGAAATCTTTTGTAAGGTGCTCATTTAATTCTGAGGTGGCTGCACATTAGTGGATAGGAGAGTTTACAGTGTGAGTAGGAGGAATTTGCAGTGCGAGTAGGAGTGCCTCATCATGGATATTAATAACAAAACGTTGAGTTTTCCTTAAAGGAAGGAAATCATTTTAAGGAAACTGTAGTTTTTATTATGAGGAAGGAAAAACTCCTTGGTTTTCATTTTGGACATTCTTCCTGGAACGCTCCTGGCAGGAGCCTGGTTTCTGCTGGGGCCTGAATGTGGCAGTGCTTGGCTCTGGCACTGAAGAATCCTGTCTAATTTATGGGAAAAACTGGCCCCAGCAGCTATCTGAGGGTCTGTTGGCCCCTTAGGACACGTGAATTTGGGTATTTTGTATTTCCATTCCTCTGGTGCCTCATGGGGAATGAAGAGGGCCCAGGGAAGGAGCCCTGGACTGGCTGTGTCCAGGCAGGAAGGGAAACTCTTCCCTGCTGGTGTCCTGAGGTATTTTCTTCCAAAGACCAAGAAGAATGGGTTAGGTTTGCTCAAAGATGGGTTAGATATGGCCAGAGATGGGGTAGACACACTTGTGGGTGGTCAGATCCAGTGACAGCAGACCAAAGATGGACCCTCACAGAGCACCTGGTCAGTGGGGAGGAGAAGCAGCTTGGGCTTCTTCCCATCTCTTTTGGGGCTTTTGGAGAGACCTGGTCAGGTCAGTCCCATCTTCTGCATGTGTGCAGTCCTGATCCAGAATTCCTGGAGCTGTCATGTGTAAATCCAACTCCATCCCACTGCTGGTACTGCCCAAACTTACAGGGGTCCAGAGGAGCCCTGAGGCCACAAATAGTCACTGCAGTGGCATCCCCCAGAGGCCTTTTGGTGTTCTCCAAGTGCTTTCCTAGTTTATTGTGGCTTCCAAAGCATCCTCGGGGTGGATGCTACCAGAAACCATCCATGATCACAGAGCTGGAATCACTTCCAATCAATTCCAATATGGCTTCAGAGCATGGCTGGGAAAGAGGTGGATCAGTCCTCTGTGGGGCCACTTGTGTCTCCTCACTGCTCAGTGAGCCAGGCACAACAAATGATCTCTTTCTTCCCATCTCTGCCATTGTTTCCATAACAGGAAACTCTCTCAACTTCCACTCAGGGCAGAGTAGTACGTGAAAAATAGCTGGTGATCCTTCCTGGTGAGGAATGTCCTGTTTATCTGGTGACATGATCTGCAATAACAGCAGCATGGGCATGCCTGCAGGGTGCCTTGCCTTGCCTGTGGCCTCTTTCCGTATTTTCAGGGGGGAAATAGGGTGGTTCTGTTGAATATTTATTGTTGAAGTAAATCTGTGTAGTCAGTGTGGGATGCTGAAGGTCTGTTGTTTGCGCAGGTGAGCTCGTGGTTCCTCAGGGAAGCTGCTGTCACTCCTGGGCAGTGGTCTTTTAAATGCCCAACACTAAACATCCCTCCTTGTTGTGGATTTTTTTTGTTGTTTTAAATAACCATTTAATTATTTCATAAACCTTTCTATTTCATCTGGGATCAGCAGCAATTAAAGAGAAATGCTGATTCCATGATCAGGGAGTCCCAGAATCATGGAATGGTTTGGGTTGGAAAGGACCTTAAAGACCATTTTAGTCCATCCCTTGGCATGGGCAGGGACACCTTCCACTATTCTAGGCTGCTTCAGCCTAGCCTTATACACTTCCAGGGATCCAGCGGCAGCTACAGCTTCTCTGGGCACCCTGTGCCAGGGCCTGCCCACCCTCCCAGGGAAGGATTCCTTCCCAATATCTGAAATAAAGCCCCTCCCTTTCAGTTTAAATCCATTCTCCTTGTCCTTTCTCCCCGTGTGAGTGATGTCTTTATAAGACAGGGGTCTCTTGACTGCTGGCTGCCCTCCCTGCTCCTGACCTGGTTCCTGTGTGTCCCCATCAGGTTGACAGTGACACCATTTGGAACGAGGTGCACTCCTCTGGCGCTGCTCGCCTGGCCGTGGGCTGTGTCATCGAGCTGGTGTTCAAAGTGGCCACAGGAGAACTGAAGGTATGAAAACAACCCCCAGCTGTGCTCTGTGCAGGGCTCTGCCCGGGGCTCTGCCATGCAGCAGCTCCAGGGACCGTTCTTCCCCCCCTCCACAATGAGGGAAAGCATCATCCACTGCTATGACCTTGTGAGGAAACCATCAAGAGCAACTCCAGAGTTGCCAAGTAGGGTTAAGGCTTCTGGCTGCAACCCCTGTGTCCATCCTTGTCCCTCTGACCTTGTCCTTTCCTCGTTTTTTGTGTGCAGAATGGATTTGCTGTTGTCCGGCCCCCGGGCCACCACGCGGAGGAGAGCACACCCATGTGAGTATGGCGTTCACTGACTTCATCCAGGGCTCCTTTGATGGGGGATCCACAGCTGGGAATTCCAAAGGAATTCTGTTAGGTTATCTCTATGGAATTGCTGTTTATTGCTAGATCAGATGTGTGCCATTCAAAGCTCCCCACGTTCTCTGGAACAGGGGAAGATCCTGCTCAGTGCTTTCAGGGGGATGTTTCCTAGCAAGGATCAGCAGTGGGTTTGGGCAAGTGTGGGACATTCCCTGTGTCCCTAGAGCCTGCTGCTGGAATTCAGCACTTCCAGTGGGAAATGGATCTAGTGGAAGGTGTCCCTACCCATGGAACAGAGATGAGCTTCAAGGTCCCTTCCAACATGAGCCATTCCATGTTTCCAGGGAGGAAAGAAGAGTGAGAGCAGAAGGAACTCCTCCCTCCTGTGTTCCATCTGGGTGATGGATGCACTGGCACCAGGGGAAGCTGTAATTAACACCTCTCTTTTCCTCTTGTCTCCCCTCTCCAGGGGTTTCTGCTATTTTAACTCTGTGGCAATTGCAGCCAAGCTGCTCCAGCAAAGGCTCAATGTGAGCAAAATCCTCATCGTGGACTGGGTGAGTAAATGCCCCTTCTTTCCTTATGGGAGGGCAGGTGGAAATTATTCTGGGAGGGTTTCTTCTTGCAACTGTAAGTTGCAAATTGTAAGTTTCTTCTTTAACTGTCAGTCAGTGAAAAACTTCTTGCCTGTTGTCTGCAAACCAAAATTTGGGCGTTTAACTGAATAAAAGTGTTCTAATCAGAGAAGACATTCTTAAAGAGACCACAGTTTTCAAATAAAAGGAAAGGGCTTCTTTGGGATTTTGCTGTGGCAATGTATAGATTTTTATTTTGTAATAGATTTTATGTGGCTGGGAAGGCATTGGAGTGACTGGGTGACTCTATCAGCCAAAGTCACTTTAAGAAGTGATTTTTTCAGCCAAAAGTTTTGTTTCTGTGTTAGAACCAATCACCCAGGGGTTAAACCCACAAGTTAAATTGCATTTATTTGTCTTTAGGACCAACTGGGTGGATGGTTTTTTTCCTCATGTCCCACCTGCTTTTCATGTCAGGGAGGGGCATTTTGAAACCTGTCTTGTCACAGGCTGTGTCTGCACCACACAGCAGCTCAGTAGGGGAGCTCTCCTGGATTGTGTTGTTTATCCTGGATCCAACAGAGCTTTATTTGTATCAGTGCTCACCCCACAGATTGACTAAAGATGCAGATGTGGGGCAGCATCTTTATCCCAGTGTCTCCACCCCCCAGGATTGGTGTGAATCCAGTTCTTCCATCCAGGTAAATGAGTCCTCAGCTGGATAGACATTTGGGATTGTGTTTATCCCCCTGTGTTAAACAAGGAGTGTAATCTCAAACTAGGTGTGCAGAACAGGTTATTCCCATTCTCCATGAACTGCTTCTGCCAGGTTGGAGAAAACAATGCTCAACAGCAAGGAAAACCCCTCCAAATACTGAACTGATGCCTTTAATCCATGTTTTTAGTGAAGGACTAACCTCCCTCCTGTGATCCCTGCAGGATGTCCACCACGGGAATGGTACTCAGCAGGCCTTCTACAACGATCCCAACGTCCTTTATATCTCACTACACCGCTATGATGACGGCAACTTCTTCCCAGGCAGCGGTGCTCCGGATGAGGTGAGCACATGGATCCCAAAATCCTGGGACTCAGAGGAGCTCCTGCCACCTTGCCAGAGATCCTCTGGGTTTTGTGCTCCCATCCAAGGGCACGCCAGGTCTGTGTGGTCCAACAGCCACGGGCACAGTGGCGGGATGGCAGCAAATGAATCACTGCAATTAAGCTCTCCAGCCCTTGTGGGACAACCTGTTCCAGAGGAGCCCTCTGCCAGCTGTCCCAGCACTCCTTGTCCCATTCAGGATTTCCCCTTCCTCGGCAGAAGCTGTTTCTTAGATGGAGAAGGAACAGATTGTCCATGGCTGCACCACCCACGCTCGGTTTTCCTGGCACAGCCATGGAGCCTGTCCGCCTCCCCTTCTCCACCTCCCCTTCTCCTCCCGTTCCCCTGGCCCTTCCCCACCTCCCCCACCTCCCCTTCTTTCTCCTGCCCTGCCCAGGCATTGCTCACCACCACCAAGGCTGCACCTCCACCCCAAATTTGTGGGATTTGAGGGCCAATCATGGATACTGCTGGAGCAAATCCCCCTTTCCTGGTGCTGTCCTCAGAGCCTGCTGCAGGAGGGATGAGCTAGAGCTGGGAGCTGAGGTCTGCATGGATACAGCCTTCCTTTCCCTCTGGGCTGCCAGGAAATATGGTCCTTCAGAGCAATTTAGCAAAGGGAAATTTTATGGAATAGAGTGCTCTGAGACTCTCCAAGTGACATCTGAAAACTTCTTCCCCTGTCAATTTTACATTTTCTGCTTGAGAAAACATCAATATTTCCATTTCAACCTCTAAAGAAACTGAAATGTGGCATGATGCTGCTCCTTCGCCCTGTTGTAGTGAATGAACAGCAGCCCTTTGTATCAGGCTTAATTCCTGCTTTTTAGCAATCTGGTTTACAAAAAGATTTTTAGATTTTCATTTTTAGATGTGTCATTTTAGACCAAATAAAAGAAAGAATAGAAAATAGGTTTGATTTAAGCCAGCAATGGAAAAATAACTCACCGTGGGTAGGTGAACACCCACCCCTGTGTTTTTCTAGCACCAGTACGAGGAATAATGTGCAATAAAAGCCATGCAGTTTTATCCAGCTGTGCAACACATTAATTTTCACTTTTTAATTATTTTCTTCTTTTCATATGTAAAGATCTTCTTTGCACAAAAAAAAAATAATAAAAAAAGCAAGCTGGGTTAGAGTTAGGTTTATAAATATCTAATATAACATATTAGATATAAATATATGAATTTATAAATAACTGGTTTATTTTTCAGTTTTCCCCTTATTCAGGTCCTTTCAGGCAGGGCAGATGGGGACATTTGCAGTACAAGCGAGGAGAGGGATGTATTTACATCTCCCGCCCATGTGTTCCTCAAACAGCCAAAATCCCTTCTCTGTGAATCTTATTTTCCTCCAGCAGAGGGGGAGCTCACTCTGATTAAAATACACTTTTTCCTCCAGTTGCAACTGTTGTGAAATATGAAATATGCTCATGAATCAATCTGAAAATGAATTATGGAAAGGTATTACATGCAGCATATTCCTCTACAAAAAAAAAAAAAAAATCAAGAGGGTGCAGTTGATGATGGGGTGGTTTTTGGGGTGAGCAGCACTCAAACACCACTGGTCCTCAGCTCCTATAAAGATCTGAGGATCTTTATTTTCCTGTGGAGAAGGAAAATTTTCCTGGAAGGAGGAAACAAAAAAAAATCCTGGAAGGAAGAAAAAAAAGTGGAGGAGCTTTGTTTTCCATCTTGTTTCAGAGACCAGGGACCAGTCGACCTCACTACTGAATCCAAATTCAGCTGGGAGAACATGAAAACAGCAAAGATGTGTTGCCAGAATCTGCTAATTAAGAGTCCCATTTCCCTTTTCCAGGTTGGCACAGGAGCAGGAGTCGGTTTCAATGTTAACATGGCATTTACTGGTGGCCTGGATCCGCCCATGGGAGACACGGAATATTTAACTGCCTTCAGGTACTACTGGATTTTCCCTCTCACAAATGTATTTTTCACCTCTGCTGGGTTTCTTTCTCCTCCTCCTTAATTTTGCCTTTGATAAGTTTTAAAATTTTAATATTATTCATCCAAGAGAGGCCCTTGCACAGGGTGCCCAGAGCAGCTGTGGCTGCCCCTGGATCCCTGGAAGTGTCCAAGGCCTGGTTGGATAAGGTTTGGAACTGCCTGGGTCAGTGGAAGATGTCCCTGCCCATAGCAGAGGGTGGGACTGGATGAACTTTAAGTCTCCTTCCCACCTGAAGCAGTCCATGATTTTCCTTAGACACTGTCCTGTCCCACCCCCTGGCTCCCCTGTGCCATGGGTCAGCCTGGTCTCTCCTTTAACAATTTCAAGTGGGTTCCTGTCCTCACACCGGGTTCAGTGCACCTCTGGTGGCCTCAGTTTGGGCAGACCTACACTAGCCAGAATAGAGAGTGTGTGCATTTCTGGAATATCACCCCTGTGGGATGGCATGAAATCTGGGAGTGCTGTTTTCTGCTCTTCCCTGTTATATCCTGTTATCCTCTTCATTCTGCCATCAACAAGCCCTCAGAGAACACACACGGTTTAAAATGACACCAAATCACTGTTATTGGTGTCACTCCTGGCACTTTGCTCCAGAGTGGAAGCCTGGCTATCCCAGCAGTCCCCAGGATGGATCTCTATGTTAGCCAGAGTACCTGGGGCTGGGGACATGGGGACAATTAAATATTAATTGAGTTTCCAGGCTCCTGGAAAAGACTCAGGGCTGCACAGTGAGGCCTTTACCAGCCATTCCTGGGTTCTGCTTGCCTGGACACTGCAGGTGTTTAGGAACAGCCTCTGGAGCTGGTCTCAGCCCTTATTTTGGGGAGTTTTGGGGGAGCTGAGGGATGTTCCTCCTGGAGCCTGCACACCTTCAGTTTAACCCTAAGTTAAATGAGAAGCTTTCTTTTTTAAATCGTATGCCAAGTTTGGCCATGATAATACATTATCAAGTGACCTTTTTAGATCTTAACCAGCTCCTTTGAAAAACATTTCCCCCCCCACCCCCCAAATTTTTCTATTGATTTTAATGTAAAATAACGCTTTGAAGTTCACAATTTATAGTCCCCCGAGAGTTAGAAAGTGAAGGGAATGGGTCATATATCCTATTTTTTCCCCTTCTTTTCTTGCTTTAGCCCCTTGAGACAATACATGCCTTCAAGGCAGCACCTTGTTATTCCACCCCGTCGAATGCCACGTTGCATTTGCTGGGGATCAAACCGAAGATGAAGAAAAGATAAGAAAATTGGCCATAATGAACTCCAGAAGCAGGAGGCATTTTCACCATGAACTTGGAAACTCGCAGTGGAGAACTGAGCTTTAATTCAAACCAGTCCAAATGCCAAACTGTGAGGCTTTGAAGTCTGGAGAGGAATCAGTGGAAATCCTTTGAGCTAGGCAAAGATACTGATAGACTTTTTCTTTCTTTTTTTTTCTATTTTTTTTTTAAGCCTTAACTCTTCACATGCCTGCCTGTTTTTGGGGAAAAAAAGTCCTTTTTCTGTGTAAAAGGAGCAGATTCTTAAGTAAGCAACATGCTCCTCGTTTTTTGTTGTTGTATTTCAGGAAGAGCCGGTGTGTGGGTTTGAGAAAGGAAAATAACTGAGATAATTGTCCTTCTATATGAGAGAAATAAGGGAATAAATAAATCCCAGGGAAACCACTCATCCTCACACTGAAAACCTGTTTCAGTGTGGTTTTGCTCCATCCAAAAAAGAGATGGGAACTCACATCACTGATTTTCATCCTGTCTCCAAATAACTCCCCAGTCTTGGGGTGCCCAGGCTCTCCTGACCTCTGGATGATCCTTAATGCCACCGAGACATGTCAGAAATGAAGAGTTAAAAACGTGCTTTTCCCTGCACTTTGTCACTTGTTACCTTCCTAACCTGGGGCTGAAATCACTGCCTGCCCCCGCTCCAGGGGTGCCCTGTTCCTCTGGGGGGGAGGGGGGTGATCAGGAGGGATTTGGAGATTTTTCTGGGAGCCTGGAGCTCTCGCCCCCCGAGCTTGTGGGCAATCCCAGATTTCACAGATCAGGCAGAAATGGGGTCAGTTTGATGGGAAAAATGCAGGGCATGTTGTTCCCAAAGCCCTGAACACCTCAGAACGTTCCTGGTGTCTCTGCTGTTGCTCTGTAGCTACAGAAACAAACAGTTGTAAAATTCAGGGGCATTTTTTGGACCAGGATTTGTTGTTCCCTAACATTTTACACAAGCAGAAATCCTGTTTGCCTCTCAGTCCTCCTGATCCAGGTACAAACCGGGCTAAGGAACCTGCAGGAGAAATGGGAAGGCTCCGTCTGCTTCCTTATTACATGGGAACAGCAATTAGTGAAATTAGAAATGTTTTATCCACAGGAGTTTCCCTCTGAAATAACTGCAAGGAAATTTTCATGATGATTCCAGAAGTTGTGTTGTATCTGAGAATTTTTTCCCCTTATCCCAAGGTCTCCTCCACATCCATAATTCTACATACAGCTCGATTCCACGTTTGTTTTTATTTAAAACACCTCAACCAGAAGGAAAAAGCCAGGACTGTGTTTCCCCCTCCTCCTGCTGCTTTCAAAAAGCATTAAACAAGTTCAGGAACCAATTTTGGGGGGATTTGGGTTTTTCCCTCCATCCATAAACCATTTCAGGAGTGAGAAAGAGGAGGAGGGGGAAGAGATGATGATGTTTTGCCTGGAATGGTTGTTGCTGTATTTTCAATTTCATGCTCTCCCCATGCCGATTTCATCCCCAAATTCCTAATCCCTTTTGACACAGTAAATGACCATGGAGAAGTAAAGATCAGAATTCTTGGGAAGCTGTTTAGCCTGTGGATAACGTTTTTAGTTTATATATATAAAATATATAATGTGTATAAAATCATATATGCATAACATATATAGAAATTACACAAGATATATAGAAAAATATGTATCCATAGATGCATATATTTATATGCATAATATAAATATAGACACTTAACATATATAAATTTATACATGGCACATATAAAAATACATATAAAACATGGATGTGGCCGAGAGTGTGAAAAAGTCTCTAAAAAAGTGTTCAGCCTTCTAAGTTTCACCAATTTACTCACTGCAATTGAGCATTTAAAGCCCAAAATAACCCTCTGTAAGATTGTTTCATCTGCCTGTTGTTTATTAGGCATTTAATTGGGGAATTGGCTAATGCCAGGCTAAAAATTGTTCATTCAGCCTTCTGGAAAATAGATCTAAAATTGCATTTATCTATTTTTTTCCTCTCTCCCAAGTGATTGTAGAACACAATGGGGAGGTTTTGCTGGTTGCAGCCTTCAGTTTGCTCTCGTGTAGAGCTGTTCAGCTCAGCTGTAACCAGGCAAATAAAAGGATTTCATTTATTTTAAGCAAGCACAACAAGCTTCCGAAATTTGGGAAATTTCAGTTTCCCTGTTTTAAAAAAATTTCTACATGGATTGAATGAATATTCAGTGTTAGGAATATTCATTCCTCAGTGAATAACTTTACAGCTACCTCAGCCATTCTTTCAAAGACCCAGTTCCAGGTAGAACTGCTTATCTCCTGGGTAATAATTTGAATTTCTGGCGCTTTTTTATAGCCTCATCATCAGGGCAAATCCACAGGGCTGCTTGCAGTTTAATCCCTGTTTCCTCTGGAGGGTTTGGCTTTACTGGGGTGGATCTGAGCGAAGGGGCTGGTTTTATCTGTGGACAAGGGAAAGTGAAAAGCAAAAAGCTGGATGACTTGTGTCCAAAATGTTGTCCACAGATGGAGCCTTGGAAACACACCGGACTTTTTGTCTTTTTTTCTTAAATTAGAAAGGCAAAGTGAGGGAGTGCTGGCTTTGGCCCTCCTGGTTTTACATCTGTGGAGAGCATCAAAGCTGGGGCTGTGGCTTTGGGGCGCTGGTGTCGCACTGGAATTAGGAGAGGGTTTTTTCCTCTCCTAGAACTGCCCCTGGCAGGGTTCAGGGTTAGCCCTGGGGGCCGTGTGGCTGTGCTGGAGGAGTCCCTCTGTCACTGTCACCAGCAGCCACCTCCAGCCCAGGGTCACCAACCACCCCATTCCTTAGGAGCCCGGCAGGATTGGACACCCGTGCCAGGGGATGGAATGAGATGGTTTTTAAGGTCCTTCTCAGCTGTTCCCCGCTCCATGAACTCTGCCATGGCTGAGAATCCCCATGGATCCGGGATCCCGTGGGTTGCTCAGTGCTGATGGACCATCCCCACACCTTGGGGGGGGTGCAGGTTTGGGCTAGCTCTGGTGATCCCACACTTCCACTGAGATCCTTGCAGCTCCCATGGCGTCAGAACTCAGGGAGGGGGGGAAATAAATCCGATGATTTGAGCGGTTTTCCCTGGGTTAGGCATGAAAGAGCTCAGCAGCACTTCAAAGCTCAGGGGAAACAAACCCTCGGCCACTGCACTTGCTCTGGAATTGCTGCTTCAGACCTTGGTGAGGGAGGGGATTTCTCCTAAGAATTTCCATCAAACTGTACTCTCGTCTTCCTCACAGAATCATCCCCCAGGGACAAAATGGAGAGAGGCAATCACATCACTGAAGGAGAAAATTCAAATTCCTTGTTGGGAATTTTGTGCAGATTAAGGGCAAACTGCATCCCTTTTTTCTCACAGAGGTCTCTGTGTCTGCGCGCAGAGATCGGCAGCGATGGCAGGAGGCTCTGGGGGTTGCTGTGGCAAATAGCTGGGGAAAAAAAACCTAAAAAAACCCTAAAACTAAAGCTGGGAGGTGTGGGGGGTGCCTTTTGGTTTTTTTGGTGCCTGTCCCTGCTCTGTGGTGGCAGTGGAGACTTGTGGATGGGTTTGCTCAGTGCCTGGCAGAGGTTGATGCCCCCTTAAAAATAAATTCTGCACAGGGGCATGAGCTCAGCTGGATGTCACAGGCTGCTGACTCTGGCAGATGTTTAATATCCTTGTGGCAAAAACTGGGAGCTTTTATGATCATCCTGATAGCACTTGAGCCATCTCAGCACAGAACAGGCCCCCCATGGCTCTGTTTTTAGGGCATCACACAAAGACTCGACTCAATAAAGTGTGAGGTTCTCGTGTGTGCAAAGATTTACAGGTCCGTGCTTTGGGATGTGGGTAAAATAACTTCAGTTCCTGCTGTAGAACGTTATCCTGGCTGGTGGCTGTTCCTAGGATGGGGAAATGAAAAAATTACAGGTCAGGTTGCTCTAGGGATACATACAGAATTCAGGAGGTGCAGTTACAGTGGGCAAAACATAATTTGGGAAGTGTGTCTTGATGTGGGGAATGGGATGTTTGCAACCTCGTGTAGGTTTTGGGGAGAAATTGTGGAGTTTGGAGAGAGAGAAACCAGAGGGGGGAAAAAGGTCTTTTGGTGAGAAACCACAGGAACAGAGCCCTTGTTTCATTAAAATACAACTTTAATACTCAATAGGATGGGGATGCTGAGCAATTCCATCACGGGGAGCTGGCACTGGGAGAGGTGGATGTGGGTGGGATATTTGCATTCGAAAGTTGTTCTGCCCCGTGGGACACTCACAGCCTTTTGTTGTGGGGAATGAGGACTGCAGCAAGGGGGGAAGGAATCACTTTGCAAAGCCTGGAGGAGATGTTCTGAGGGAGGACTTGGAGATAATGCCTTGGGGGTGAGGATTCCTAGGTTGTTTTGCAGCCTGTGCTAGATGCCCTCTTCTTTTACCCTTATCCCATGTATGCAAATCAGGATATGATCCCAAATGGGAAACACAAGGGGTGACAACTCATTTCCCTTGCTCAAAACATGAGGTGGAGGAAATCCCAGAGAGTGCAAGGAGTTCTTCCAGCCAGACTCTCACTTTGTAGGGAAATAAATGGGCTTTGCTGCCGTGGAATGAGGGTTTAAACACCCCTGCCTTTGCTCAGGAGCCACCCTGACACGTGTGCCACGGATATTTTGTGTTGCAGGACAGTAGTGATGCCCATTGCCAACGAGTTTGCCCCAGACGTTGTGCTGGTGTCATCTGGTTTCGATGCTGTGGAAGGGCACCCCACACCCCTCGGAGGATACAATCTGTCAGCAAAATGTAAGTGGGGGTTTTCCTTTTGCTGCTGTCCTAGGGATTAAAGAGCAGTGTTCCCAGATTTTAATTTGTGGGATCTACTTCAGATCTTTCCTTTCAATGGCAAAACTTCCGTCCCTTTTCTTTCCATTTTCATGGCATTTATCTTTTTATAATGCATATTTTGGCCTGGCTGAGGCCTTAATTTATTTCTTTTTCTGAAACATTGCATATTTCAACTTTGAAATATTCAATATGTAATATTGTGTAATTTATTTGTAGTCACATCTCTGCTGAATTAGAGAGTTATGCTGGCATTAATATAAAATGGCAGAAAAAGGCCATACCAGCTATAAACACTCTCATTGCTACAAGTTAATTTCTTCCTCCAGGACACTTTATTAAAATTTTGAGCTGAGTATTTCTGCTCTCCACCTTTGAATTAATTACAAAGACCCACAAACCTTCCTTTTTTCTTTGGGTCCGAGATGTTTTTGGGAGATGCACTGAAATCCACTCCCCAGGTTATGTGGAGTTTACCTGGCACTGTTTCATTTCAATTAATCCAGAGGACAGTTTTTCTTGCAAAAAGAGTTTTATTATTATTTTTTAAGAGTTTGTTCCAGCCAGGAAAGTTATTCTCTACAGTGAACTTTAATACCTCGTAAAGGGGCTGAACCTATAAACTTTATATATAAAGAATAAAGTGAAATAGGTTTACAAGAGACAAGCTCCTTGAGATATCCAGAACCACTTGGGAAAGGGACAGTCTTGTTTACCTGCTGGTTGAATTTGCCATGCTCTGCTCCTCTCACAAAACCAGTTATAGGCTGGGCAGTGGATGTTTTCCTCTGCCTGTTAATTTGTTAATTTGTTGACTCCCAAAGGGGTTTGCTCCAACACAGAAAGCAGGGAGTGGGGAGGGAGGGGAGAAATTCCCTGGCTTTTCCTTTGTTTCGCTTTTTGATATTTTTTTTTAATTCTTTCTCCTGGAGGGGGAAGGTTGCTTCGAGGACACGTTTTTTAAATCCTCACTGCTTGGTTCTGTTTTGTTTAAAGGGGGCAGAAATGTATTGTGTGTCATCTGATCAAAGTGCCGGGTGCCCCTGGAATTTTTATAGCATATTATGGACGGGAAGAGCCGTCTGCTGAGAACGAGATGTCAAACCTAAATCTCTCCGGGGCACTGCGCTGCTGCTATCCCGACCCAAACTGGGCCGGTTCCCCTTCCTCCTCCCTCCCCCAAAGCAACATCCAGCAGAAATCCTCCCCTTTCCCTGCTTCCAAAGGGAATGCTGGCTGCTGGTATAATTTGGGGTGCTGAGGGGTGGCAGGGGGAGGATGGTGATGCTCTCGGCTGGGCTGCTGCTGGTGGGGGACGGCCGGATCCATCGCAGGGAAGCCACGGCTGGAACAGCGCAGCGAGCGCGCTAAAGCCCAACCTGGCTCGTGTTACACGCCGAGCCCTTTCAAATCCCCGCTGGGTTTTTAATATGATGTAATTCCTCTCCCTGACTCTTTGATCCTCTGCCAGGAGCCCGATCCCAGCCGCCACCTTTGCCCTTCTCCTGCATTTCCTCTGTTCCCTCCTCGCAGGCTTCGGGTACCTGACGAAGCAGCTGATGGGCCTGGCCGGGGGCCGCGTCGTGCTGGCCCTGGAGGGTGGCCACGACCTCACGGCCATCTGCGATGCCTCGGAGGCTTGTGTGTCAGCCCTGCTGGGAAACGAGGTACAGGCACCCCCAAAACCTCCTCCCCCCTGGGGTTTGGGTGTCTCATCCTCCCATCTGCCAAGTTTCTGTCATGGTTTTGTGTCCTTGTGACACTTGGTGCTTTAAAGAGTGTTTGTTTTATGCTCAAAAACCACCTGTGCTTTGCAGTCCATGCGATGAGGGAAACAGCTAAGAATGATTTTTTTGGGTTTGTTCTTTCTCCAAATAATTTGCTTTGTGCTCTTTGGAAAAAAAAAAAAAAGCTCCTTTAATTAATTTCTGAATTCGTTGTGCAAGCCTTCCCTTCTCTTTGCTCCCCTCTCTAGTCCTACAGCCTGTGCCTGCTGCGTGGGGCAGCTTGCTTGACATGATTTGCAGCTGGATTTTTTTCCTTGGAGTTATATTTTCAATTTTCTGCATGTTTCTGTGTAGGAAAAGCCTCGGTTGTGTCGGAGAAATTGACCAGAAATTGATCAGGGGGGGGTGATTGCAAGACAAGAGCCAGACAGAGAAGTACACCAAGGTTTTGGATTCTGGAGAGGTCAGGGTATTTTCCTACAGAGAAAACAGTAGATGCTCCATCTTCTCTGCCTTTTTCCCCTCAACTTGTAGTATCGGTGGGATGAATGAAAACATGCTACATCTACACATCTTTGAAATCCCTGCAGGAATGGTGACTCCACCACTGCCCTGTGCAGCCTGACTCAGTGCCTGAGCATGCTTCCAGTGAAGGAATTTTCCCTAATATCCAACCTAAACCTCCTCTGGTACAACCTGAAACCATGTTTGAGGGCTTTTGGGTACGGTTAGTTTGGGCCAAGGTGCAGCACCAGAGGAGCTGAGCAGTGGGTCTGTCTCCAGTGGAAGCTGGTTTCTGGGGAGGGTTGTAGTTCAGTGACCATCAGGTGTCTGGGGAGTTGGAGCTAGGATCTGCATGGAGGTGTGGAGCAGTTTGACTTCCAGCCTGTTGGAGAAGTGCTCTGTCTTGGAGCATCCACACTCAGCATTAAGGGGGAGGCTGGAGTAGCCAGGCCAGGAGAGAAACCAGCTGGGATTCATCAGAAGCACCTGATTCCAGCATCCAGCATCCCAGCTCCCAGTGTCCAGGGAGCATCCTGCTCCTTGTGCTTGGCCAGGCGGTTCTCCAGGGCTCTGGGCACGGGGAATGGCTCCAGCCTTCACTCAGCCCTCGGGACAGCTGAAAACTCAGGAGGCAGCTGCCACACCAGCGTGGAAATGAGGGTTCCAGTGGTAGGGCACTGGCTCAGGTTTCATAGAGAAGCTGTGGCTGCCCCTGGATCCCTGGAAGTGTCCAAGGCCAGGTTGGACATTGGGGTTTGGAGCAATCTGGGATATTGGAAGGTGTCCCTGTCCCTGGTAGGGGGTGGGACTGGAAGAGCTCTAAGGTCCCCTGTAAGACAGACCATCCTGGGATTCTGTCAGGTGTTCATTGTAGAACCCATCTGTTTTAAGTGGTCTCCATATGCAATTCCTCTGGCTTCATCCGCCTTTGGGTGCAGGATGCACTTGGAAAGGGAAGCAGTGGGAATAGCCTGGAGGATGTCGTTCCTCCTGCTCAGTGTGCTCCTAGGATCACAGGAGGCTGACTGCAACCACATGCAGTAAATAAGTGCTTGATCCAAGCCATGGATGTGTTAGGGAGTGTGTAGCTGTGGGGGGAGCTCAGCACTCAGGATACCTTGGATGTTGTGAGCTGCCTGGGTGGTTTCATTGAGCAGAGGGAATATTGATTTTTAAAGGTAAAAAACATTGATTATTTTAATCACGGCTACAAGGACACTTTAACACAGACCTGCTCTCACATGTACTAGGTGGGCTGTGCAGCTAGGGTAATATTCCCTGACTTACCACACATCAGAAAGCAGGAAACACTCATTTTATCCAGGTCTTTCCTCGAACCTTTTGAAGGCAAGAGAGTCGGGGAGGGGGGGAATGGCTGCAGCTCTGTGCCGCAGCCCTTTGATGCAGTTTGATCTACAGCGTGTTGGAGGGTCCTGCCTGCACACACGTGGAGAGGCAGCTGTGGCCAGGGCAGGCTGCAGGGAGCTGGGCTGGCTCAGGAGCCGTCCTGGAGCTCCACTGGGCCTGGTAGGAAATGAGGGGAACAGTGCCAGTCCCCCCAGTCGGCGTCCACTGGCCAAGATCAAAACTCCCGCGTTGGGAGAAGCACGGGGCCAGCTCCTTTCCAACTGACCAGGAAATTAAACCAGAGCTGGGGCTGTACAGCTGATTACTGCACTGGGGAGGGGGTCAGGGCTGGGGAATGGACCTGCTGTGGTGGCAGAACTGTGCAAAGCTCACAGGGCTTCAGTGGAAATGAGAGGTGAGTTTGGTGCAGAGAGAGACTTGGACACAGTCTGAGAGAGTTTGGGTTGTTCAGCCTGGAGAAGGCTCCAGGGAGAACTCTTCCAGTGCCTAAAGTGGCTCCAAGAGAGCTGGATAGGAACTTTGGACAAAGTCCTGATGGGGCAGGAAAAGAGGGAATGGTTTTAATCCATTTTAACCACAGAGGCAGGGTTAGATGGGATGTTGGGAAGGAATCCTTCCCTGTGAGGGTGGGGAGGTGCTGGCACAGGGTGCCCAGAGAAGCTGGGGCTGCCCCTGGATCCCTGGAAGTGTCCAAGGCCAGGTTGGACATTGGGGCTTGGAGCAGCCTGGGGTAGTGGAAGGTGTCCCTGCATGTGGCAGGGAGTGGGAATGAGATGAGTTTTAAGATCCCTCCACCCCCCAGCATTCCATGATTCCGAGGTCTGCTGACGGCAGTCCAGACCTGTCAGCCACCGTTCCTCTCCCATTACCCTGCAGAGCTGCTCAGTCCATCGTGGGCATCACCAGCCTCTGCCCTTCAAACAAGGAGGTGATGACAACCAGGTGCCTCATGCCCCGAGGTTTTTCGCTCCCTTTGGCACAGGCTGAGGCTGTTTGTAAGTGTTATTTCAGGAGGAGGAGTGTGCTCTGGAATCAAGAATGTGCTTTGTCTCAGTGTCAACCAAGGGGCCTTGGAAAGCTCTTGCTCAGAGACTTATCCAGGAATTGCTTTTGCCTTCACTTAATGTCATACAGAAACCAGTTTGGAGCAGAACTATTTTTAGAGTGGAGAATTAATAAAAAGTGCAGTCCATAATTACTGAATCTGGAATGCAGCCTCCCGTGAAGTACCCATGGAATGGCTACCATGTGCTTATAAGAGCAGTCTTGGCTGCAGCTTCTCTTGGCTTTGAGCAGAAGTTAAACTTTGCCATAGGTACTTTAAACTATTAAACTCTAACTGCTCCTTGCTGGGGAACATCCCTGGTTGGGCTTTGAGTGATGTTTTCAGCACAGTTAACAGCAGTGGACATCTCTTGTTTTGGGCAGCCCCACCTTGGAGGTTTGGGATGGATTCATTCATTAGTGGAGAACCTGGAAGGGCAGAGGTGTCTCCTCTTCTTGGGTTTTTCTAAAGGAAACAGAACAAATCCTAAAACATTCCTCCAGCAGTGCTGTCAGGCCTTTCCCTGGGATGGCACAGGCATGTTCTCACTGCAGAGCTGACTAATGGGAGGTGTCCCTGCCCATAGCAAGGGAAGGAATGGGAGGAGCTTTAATGTCCCATCCCACCAAAACCATTCTGGGATTCAATGGTAACATTCCTTTGATGTTCCTCTCTCTCTCTCTCCAGCTTGACCCTCTTCCGGAGAAGGTTTTCCAGCAGAGAGCAAACGCTAATGCGGTGCATTCCATGGAGAAAGTCATTGAGATCCACAGTGAGTGCAGCCCCACCGACCCAGCTGGTTCCCTGGGGGACACCCCTTGGGCTTCTCCATTATTCTGCCAGCTCCATGCTGCCATTTCCCAGTTTCCTGGCGGTCACTGCTCCCTGGACTGGGTTTTTGTGCAGCCACAAACTGGTGTTACTGTGGATGGAGCCATACACCCAGCAAGGCTTTAGCCCTTTAGGGGGAATTGCAGAACCAAGCATGGGTTAGGTTGGAAAAGACCTTCATGATGATCCAGTCCAGCTGTTAACCCAGCAATAATTGAAAGCCGTAAAATCTCTGTAAAGGACAGACTGTCCTGCCATTAGAGGATGCACAAAAGCAATTAAGTATCTTCTGAATAGCACGAGTCTTGTCGGGTGTTGTGGCACCTATTAATTAGGCACAGATGGACATAGAAGTGAAGGAGGCTCTCAGGCACAGGCTGGGATTCTTGGGATGTCCTGTGCAGGGCCAGGAATTAGACTCGATGATCCCTCTAGGTCCCTTCCAAGCACAGTCTATGCGTTTTGCTGGCAGTTGTTGATATTTTAGGTTTATTTAGCCAAGAAGTTTAAAATCATTGTGTTGAATCTTGCCTGGAGAAACTCTTGGAAGTTCTTTCCTCTGGAGCCTTCCCTGCACTCTTCCCAATGCAAAAAGGTCAACTGCTGACATAAAAAATACATTGGAGGATGAAGCTTTGACTTGGTGATCTTGGAGGTCTTTTCCAACTTTAATGGCTCTAAATACCCCTTGGACTTCCTTAGTCTTCGGGGATCTGCCTGCTGAAAGCACATGGCAGTCAGCAGCTGGGTCCAGACCTGAACTGCATCCTTCCCTCTCCTGCATTTTTTGGTAGAGAGACATTTCCAAGCACATTTTTCCTTAAGTCTAGAAGTTTCTGAGGGATTTGAAGTAGAAAAGGAATTATTTGAGGACCTAAGGCCCTTAAAGTGAGAGAGTGTATCAGATGAGTGTTCCCTGGGCAGTTCCAAGCTGGTGGCCGGATTTGGGAAAGCAGGAGCTGGAATGGTGCCCTGATGGCCTTGTTGTCACCTCTCCCCCAGGCAAATACTGGCATTCCCTCCAGCGTTTTGCCTCCACGGTGGGATATTCCCTGGTGGAGGCCCAGAAGTGTGAGAATGAGGAGGCGGAGACGGTGACGGCCATGGCATCACTGTCAGTGGGCGTGAAGCCGGCGGAGAAGAGGTCAGTGATCTCCCATCCCATTTCCAGGTCTGCCCAGGCAGGAGGAACAGCCTTCCAGGTTAATCCTCTCCTTTCAGCCGCTGCTGCCGCATTCCCCACATCCGCTGTCCCCCGTGGGTTCCCAAAAGACCTCCTGGGCTGCAGGGGAGCAACAGAGCCATGAGCTCTGTGTGTGCACCCTGTGCCTGAGTATTCTGCTCTGAGCATGGTTTTGGACCATGAAAAGGGATTTATTTTGCTGGGGAAAACGTTAATGTTGCCCAAGTGAGATTGTCCAAAAGCCCTTCCTGATGGCGAGTTCAATTCCAGGTGATCCCTGCTGGCTGGGTGGGAAGGTGATGGGAACATAAGGAGTGAGACTTGGCACCACGAATTGCCCAACTATGTCACACCCAACCCTCTTCTCTCTCTCTCCTCCCTCTCCCACCCTGCCTGGCTGTGGATCCCTCAGACCTGAGGACGAACCCATGGAAGAGGAGCCTCCACTGTAGCACCCACCTTTGAGCTGGAGTTCTCCTGTCTGTTCGTCTTCGTCTTGAAGCTCTGCCAAGAAGCTTTCTCTTGTTACTCCTGCGTCCTGTCACGGTTATTTCCCGAACACGGAAGGACAGCCAGGTGTAAAGCAAAGCAAGCGACACAAAAAAACAAATCTCTCCGCATCTTTGAGTCTCTTTTTGCCGAAAAAGAACCGCTGGTGAAGAGCAGCAAAGGACTGACACGTTGGGCACTCTTCCTCTGGTCCTCACCGGGAGCGGAAAGAGGAATGATGCCTGGAAGTCTTTGGCAGAGTTGCCAAACAAAAAATAAACAAAAACAAAACACGAGAATAATAAAGAAGTCAAAGATTCAACAACACAAATCAAACAAACCTTAACATAAAACTGGTGCTTACAAAGTTGATTACCCACAACTGAGCAATCTCCGCTTGAACCACTCAACCCATCGTGTACTTTCATTTCTTGGATATTTGGAAATGGCTCTTGCCTGCCTGTGAGTCAACGACAGCTCTTGTCGGAACGGGAACGCTGGGAGATGATGGTGAATTTTTAACGGGGAGGGACAGGGAACGAGGGACTCATCTGACACCTAAAGAAAAGGGAAGCAGAAGGGGGGGAACGGTAGCCCAGATGGAGTCGGCTTTATTGTCTCCAAAGCCATCTGAAGATGAGTTTGTGCCTTTTTTTTTAATTGATGGATTTGGTGCAGCTGGATTTTTCTGAAGTTTGAGGAACAATGCCTTAAGTAAAAATTAATTTAAAAAAAAAACAAAACAAAAAAAAAAAAAAAAAAAACCACAAAGAACACAGCAGTTCCTGAATATTTTTCCTCTGGTTGGGAAAGCCAAGGACTGCCATCAGGAAGGAAGACTTTTTGGCTTGTGCTGGCATGATGGTGGGAAGCAGGCATCAGCTGAACAGAGCGTCTCCAAAAACTGTCGACAAGTTTGGATTTGTTTTGTTTTCTTTCATTGCTGTTTCAGAGATAAAAAAAAGGAAAAAAGAAAAAAAAAAAGGAAAAAAATTAAGGTAGTTGCCAAAAAAGTGGCAAATACTGTTGGGTCTTTGAAATTCAACCATTTTTAACAACCAATTTTCAGATGTTTTCTCTCTCTTCTACATTATCTAGTAATTGAACTTATCAATTTGGTTGTCGAAGCATGTATTAGACACAAATGCAGGTTTTAAGACTGGAATGCTTTTTATTAAAAGCAACTAGCATGAGATATTGCTTAAATTGTTAGGTATAAATATATATATGTGTATAATGTATATTCCAAATGTATTCCAAGCTTAGAAACCGGATTCCTATGAATTATTGAGAAAAATATTTATGATGCATTTATAGAAAAAAGAAAAAAAATATATGTAATAAATGCATACTCTAACAGTAGCCATTGGAAGCTCCCTAGGGACAGATTTGGGAATTGGAACGCCAAAGGTGCTTTTGGAGAAGGATCCAGGTTGAAACTTGAGGACTTTTCAGGTGACAGGTTGGGAAGTTTTTCAGAAAGCCAACACTTTAGCCACTGGGCAACTACCCTAAACATTTGTATTTTAATTTAAGGTTTTTAGTTGTGATCCTTTTCTAACAAAAATGAGAAAAAAAAAGAGTTTTTTATAGCAAAGACGCTGAATTTGCTGTTAATTTTTATATGGATATTTCCTGAAACCCTCCAGAAGCCTTGTTTGTGTGACTCTGACATTTCTTTTCCATTTGGCAGGTTTCCTTTCCAAACGGCAATAGCATCTAAACCTTTCTTCCTCCTCCTTTTCTTGCTTGTAATACATGAATTTTCCTTTTTTTTTTTTAATTTTTTTAAAATTTATTTATTTTCTGTATTGTTTTCTCTCCTTTTCCTCAACTCTTTTGTACAGTGAGCAGCTTTCTGCAGGTGTAAGGAACTGTGGGCAGACCGACAGAGTTTGTTTTTTTCTGGGAAAGGGCGTTTTTTACCGAGGAGGAGGAGGAGGAGGATGAGGGACTGCAATGGGCTCTTTTGCTGTACCGATTCTGCCGACTGTACATTTCCTCAGCTCTCTTGTAGTAGCTATGTAAAGAAAATAAGGAATTTTCTTACCTGGTAGCGTTCAGTGGGCGATGCCTTTGTCTGGCCCACGGCTCCTGGCGCTGCCTGCCCTTGGGAAGGCTCCTTGGACACTCCGGGACCGTTGGCGTTTTCTCTCCACCGGACATGCCCGCCAACTCCCCACCTCCTCTCTCCTTCTTTTTCTCTCCTCTTCTTCTTCTTCTGCTTCTTCTTCTTCCTGGTGCTGGGAGGGGTTTTGGAGGCATTTTTTTTTCGCCCCCTGCCCCGAGGAGGTCACTGCCTCCCGGGAATGCCGGGTGGGAGAGGCCGCGAGCCCTTCCATGGAGAGCAGGAGCATCTTCGCGGAGACGGCGCTCCCCGCGTGCCTTCTTCCAGCAGTATAAGACAGCATATCCACCTTCCCAGCACAGCTTCTCCTTAACCACCCTTCCTTCTTTTATCCTGTTCCCACGGTGACTGGTGGGGTTGTTTCCAGTAACTTCTCTTCTTTCCAGTTCTCGAAGCAGCTGCTTTTGTTCCGTTCAGGACTCGCTCGTGGGAGGAATTGGGAGCGTGACCCCACACTGGAGGCTTTTGTTTCCTTCCTCGATTTCTAGCGCTGTTTCAAAACCAGACACTACAGTATTTGAGTTGTGCAAACCCAAGTACACCCTAAAACCCCAAAAAGCCCCGGTGGCAAGGCCCAACCTCGGCATATCCTAAAAGTCCCCCCTTACGGGAGCATCGCATACCTGGGGATGTTGTGGTTTGGGGTTTTCTTCCATCCAACCACTCTGCTGCTGTGATCTCAGATCCATCCCGCTGCTGAATTTGGTGACTGACCTGGGGTTTTGCTCCCTGTGCCGTGGGCGGTGCCCATGTTTACAGCTCCCTTTGTGTTGTCAGGTCTTCCCTGGAAGGTTTTTGACATTTCTCCTCCTGGTCGTAGCAAAGCTTTTTCCTTCCTTCCTTTTTGTGTTCCCGGGAGCCGCCGGCCAACTGTTCTGAGCTGGTTCCTTTGGAAAATCCAGAGGAGCTTGTTGGGATTCCCCTTCCCCTTCTCTTCCCCTCAGCTTTTTGCCAGGACGGGGAGATTTTTCCCGAGACAACAGAGCGTCTCATCCAAACTCCTGGCAACACGGATTTGTTTCACAGCATCCCCCTTTCCCCTGGGAACACTCTTCCCTGGGCTATGACCTTCCCTGGGGATGCTCTTCCCTGGGGATGCTTTCCAGGGCTGGTGCAGGCACGGAGAGAGGGGAGGGAGCCCTCGTTTTGAGGCTCTCCAGGGGGATTTTTACCTTTTTGAGCCATTAAGCTTCATTTCAGATGACTTTGCCACGGGGCTGCCGTGCCAGCGGGGTGGGAGCCTGGGATGCTCCCACATCCCAGCACGTGCTGCCCAGGGCATCCTTCGTACCTGCTTGGAAAGAAAAGGAACATCTTTCAATCCTCTTTACAGTGAAGTGAGGCCCAGTTTGCAGTACACATGTAACCATTGGGGGGTTTTTTGTTGGTGGTTTTTTTCGTTCTTTTGTTGTTTTGTTTTGGTTTTTTTTTTTTTACCTTCGATACAAAACATTCCTTTTTTTTATTAGTCACGGTCATGTATTCATTCCATTCTTCCTTTTGTAAACTTTTTTGGGCCCACATTCTTTTAAGGGCATTGATATATATATAAATATATATATAAATATATATGAATATATTTTTTTAAGTTTCCTACACCTTGAGGTTGCATGGTCTGTAAGGTTGGCATGTCTTTATATTGTATACAGATTTTGCACGCCAAACTTGGCAGCTTTGAAAATGATAACGAGAAAAAAAACCACAAAAACAAACAAAAAAAAAAGAGGTGGTTTGGGGTTTCTTCGGGTTGGTTTTTGTTTTGTTTTGTTTTGTTTTTCTATTGGTTTGGGTTTTTTTTTTCCTCTCGTGGCATTTGCGGAGACTAAAGGTTGGGATGTTGTTGTCACACACACTCACTCACCCACACAGCTACACACCAAGGAAGGAGAGTGGGAATTTTTTTTTTCTTTGTTTTTGGAGTCTTACTGAACTTAATAAGAAGAAATTGTGCTTTTTATTGTTAAAAAGAGTAAATAAATAAAAAACAAAAAGGACTACTTAAACATTTCTCATTTTAAGAAGAAAAGAAAAAAAACTAAGACGTTTATCTAGCACTTGTGACTTACCAATAATAAGAGTTTATTGTATTTATGTGGAAACAGTGTTTTTAGGGAAACTACGCCGAACACACCAAGTAAACTGCCTGTGTCATTATTATTATTGTTATTGTTATTATTTTCCTTTGGGTTGGTGTTTTTGCTTTGGTTTCTCAAAGGCTGGGTGGGGAGATTGGATGCAACCCTTGTGTCAACACACGGAGTCGTTCATTCCGAGGAGCTGGACGGATGGATGGATGGATGAGGAGGACTTTAAAGAGTTAACTCTTCAGCACAGCTGCGTTAACTTTTTTAAGAAATTACTTTTACATGATGTATTATTGCTCGGTTTCACTTTAAGCAGTCGTGTACTGTGCAACACTGTGGTTTAAAAACGAGACTTTACAGCAAAAGGCAAAACGTGTTTCTTCATTGTCATGAAGTTGGGCTCGTTCTCAGCTCATCTTCACTTTGTCTTTGATATTGATGATGAAAAAAAAAAAAGTATCCTATTGAAAGAAAATAAATTAACACTTTTTCTGTGCTCCATAGTGGAGGCGCTATTTTCCAATTTATGAGGATGACAAACTTATATATATAATATATATATAAAAGTGGGGCTGGGGAGGGGGGAAGGGGTTGAAACATTATTCACCCGAGAGCTTATTACAGATATGTAGTATCAAAAAGTTGTAACTATATTATATTCTACTTTATACCTATACATGCTCAGTATGACGTCACCATTGGTAGCAGCTACCGGTTTATGCTGTAATTTAGACACAATTTCACTCTTCTTGTACGGACCCTACTTTCAGTGATGGTAGCATTCTTTGTGCTCGATTTTCCAATGGTCCTTTCTTTTAAATTGGTGGAGTTGGAATATTTTTCTCATTCTTGTTTTTTCTTTCTTTCTATTTTATTTTATTTTTCTCTTTTTTTTTTTTGTTTTTTTTTTTTACTGGCCAATGGTGTCTTTCTCTGACAGTACCGACTTCAATTTCAACTTTATTAGGAGTCCAGTATTTTGTACCACATTATGACAACTTGTTATTCTTGTGGTGTAAATAAAAGAAAAAAGTTAATTATAGTACCACCTGGGTTTCTGCTGCTGATCTTCTTTCCATTGCTGGGATGGGATGGCTCATTTGCTGGGTTCTTGGTGTGTCCTGGAAGGGGGTCTTGGTGCCAGAGTGGTTTTTTTGGGCAAAATATACCCATGTCTACATTGGGGGATTCATGCAAAAGTTCCTGGAGTTTCCCAGTTTCCATGTGGCTCCCAGGTACATGTTGACAAGTGCCTGCAAAAAGCCAGTTGAGTTTCTAGGTGAAGCAGCTCCACCTTTATACCTTTCACAGCCTTTTTCATGTGTGTTTTCCCCTTAATTGGCTTCCTGCTTGTCTCTGGAGCCCCCTGGGCCACCCAAAATCCATCTGCTCCATGTGTGTCACCTGGAATTGTCGTTAGGTCACAGGGGAGGAGGCCACGCTTCAGGTCTGGGCTCCTTCCAGTGCCTTCCCAGGAGCAGCAGCAGCTTGGTGTCCAAGGGAAAACTCACTCAGCAGTGAGGCATCCCCTGCTTCTCCAGCGTGATTCATGGGAATGGTTTGGGTTGGAAGGATCTGGGAGGTCCCCCCTCCTTCCACCCCCTGCCACAGGCTGGGACACTTTCTACCATCCCAGGTTGTTCCAAGCCCCAGTGTCCAGCCTGGCCTTGGACACTTCCAGGGATCCAGGGGCAGCCCCAGCTGCTCTGGGCACCCTGTGCCAGGGCCTGCCCACCCTCACAGGGAACAATTCCTGCCCAATATCCCATCCAGCCCTGCCCTCTGGCACTGGGAGCCATTCCCTGTGTCCTGTCCCTCCATCCCTTGTCTCCAGTCCCTCTCCAGCTCTCCTGGAGCCCCTTCAGGCCCTGGAAGGGGCTCTGAGCTCACCCTGAGGTATTTGTGTGGTGGCAGATTGTGGTGGTTGATTTAGGACCATGGTCTGGGGGTTCCAGCCTGGCACCAGCAGCTCCCAGGAGCTGGGGTTGCTGGTTTCTGGTAGTGAAATCCCACTGCTGGGTGATCCAGCTGAGGCCTTGTTTTGAGTGGTGGGGGCTGTTTGAGACACAATCCCAGTCCCTGTGCCAGGCATCATCTCACCTGGAATGCTCTGAGCTCACCATGGGCACAGGGACATAAACCTGAGGGGAGGGTTGAGCTCCTTGCTGTAATTCTTTTAATTTCACTCGTTTTCCTAATTTTTTTAAGGAGGAAGAGGCAGTTTTTCCCTCTGGGCAGCAAGTCAAGGCTTTGTGCTTTAGGTGAACACCTGTGGCAGCAGGAGCACTGCAGGGGGAGGAAAAGGGTCCAATATTAAATGTACAACCTGAGCACACGGGGGGCAGGAGTTCAGTCTGTGCCAGCAAAACATCCTGGATTTATGATGGGATTTGGATCTGTGTGCAGAAAGTAGAAACTTTCTCCTAGGGTTGGGTTGATCTCTTAGGGAGTTCTCAGAAGCTCACCCAGGGACCTGGAAAGTCATTTGTTGTCCCTGCCTGCATGTGATGTGTTGGTGTAACCTGCAAAGTTGCCCTCAGAGAAAATGCTTGGAAAAATAGTGTGTGGGGTGAAATTCCAGGGGAAGCCAAAGGGACTGTGAGTTCCTGGCAGGGAAAGGCCAGGAGGTGTTCCACAGTTTCCCTGGAGGAAAACCCTGTGATCATTGATGGAAAGGTGCAATAACAGGGTCACATCCAGGAATTTAGGACCTTTTCTGTCTGGGAATGAGAGAAAAGGCTGAAGTTTGGGCAAGGCAGGAGAAAGCTCATGGCAAGAGGGACATGGAGGGGCTGAACCTCTGGAGGTGCCTGAAAAAGCAGGGCTCCTCATCAGGGCTGTTCACAGAGCAACAGAGAATATTTCTTAAGAATTGTGGTAAAAAACCCAGCTCCACAGGCCTTTTTTTCCCCACAGCACAAGCTGGCAAAGCCAGTTCCTGCTGAGGATGGAGAGTCCATTCCCATTCCAAGGCTCTGCTAATGGAAAGCTTCAGCAGGAAGGGAGCAAATCCCAACCTAATGAGAGGCTCTGAGGGTAAGGACTCCTGGCTGGGGGACACAGAGAGGAACTAGGTGTCTTCTGGATGCCCAGGAGGGAAAAGCAGACCTCTGCCCGTGTTTACAGCAAATTAAATAATTCAGTAGCAGAAGGAAATGTTTGGGGTTGAAAGAAAACCACCCTGAAATCTCCCTGCTGCACAGCAGAAGTGGGAAAACATTTCCTGTGTAGATTGGATTGCACAGCCAGAGCACCAGTGTGCTCTGGCCACAGACAGGTGCCCTTTCACTGATTTATCACGGCCCCTTTTGAGTCTTTTTCACCTATTTTTTTTTTTTTTTAATTATTAATTCATTCCCCTGCCCCAAGACGGGGGAAGGTTTGAAATCACAGAATCACAGGAAGGGACTTTAAAGATCACCTTGTTCCAGCCCCCTGCCATGACCAGGGACTCCTTCTTCAAATTCGATGCAATTAAAGGAAGAAAAAAAAAAGTTTTTTTTTTACTGTATTTAGAAGGATGAGGGTGCAGACAGAACTGTGCATTTGTGCTATATCTAGGCACAATTATCCAATGGTCACCAGCTTCAGAGCGCCTGCAGGAACAAGAAACCTGTTTCCCATTAAATCAGGAAGGGAATGGGGAGCAATTCCTGGGCTTTAAAGGCAATTAAATACCCAGAGTCCCTGAACAAGCTTTCAAAATTTCACTCTTCAATTACATGGGTGAGTCTGAAAGGAGGGGGGGGGAATATGAAAACCAAAAATCCGTCCTTCGCCGCTAGCAGAGAGCAATTCCTGCAGTCCCCGTCCCCAGTCCCGTGGATAATGCAGCCAGAGCGGGCTGAGCACCAGGAATTCCTGCAGCACATTTATCCAGGAGGAGGTCCCGGCGCTGCTGAGGGTCCCCAGCCCAGCCCTGGCGGGGCTGCTCCCAAATCCTTCTGTGCAGCGCTCCAGAGGGAGGAAAACCGGGACAAAAAGGGAGGAAATACGGCTTTGGGAAAGGTGGAAAGAAATCTGGAAGGGAGGGAAGCTGAAGCGGAGACGGGGGGGAAAACCTCGCTGGGAGCATCCCGAGCCCATCCCGAGCCCCAAACCAAGGGAAGAGGGGCTGCACGCCCCCACCCCAGGTGTTTTTAGGGAATGTCTGCAGGCCGGGACAGCCAGGTGCCCAGCCCCACCTCCGGGGGATGCAGCTTGGGAGGAGGAGGAGGAGGAGGAAGGTGCAGAGTATTTGTACAGCCAAAGCAGAGAGTGGCTTCCCGCAGCTCTGGCTGGAAGCTGCTCGGGGCTGCCTGGCTCCCTCCGGGCTGATGGTACTGGGATGGTACCTGGGATGCTTTCCCTCCTTCTAGGGGACAGGGGATGCTTAACCTGTGGCTGGTGAAGCGGCTCCCTGTTGGGGATAACAAATTGCCTGAGCCAGGTTTATCTGCTGGGCTTCAGTGGGGCCCTGTGCTGTGCCAGGTCCTGGGAGCGCTGAAAGCGAGCCTGGAATTGAGTTATACCGGGCAGGCTGCAGGCTAATTCCTCTTTCATCTAAAGCCTTCTCATATTTGACCTCTCTCCCCTTTATCTGCGACGGGAAATTCGATTTGCACTGTTATTCCAAAACAATTCCTCTCAGTTCCCTTTGTGAGGCGAGAAAGGCAGGACTGAGGGCTTGGGTACGCAGGGCTGCTTCCCAACTCTGGAGGGGGATGGAGGGAAGAGGAATCCAAGCAGGGCTGGGAAGTGCCTGCAGATTCCATCAGGGCTCCTTCAAAGCGCATCTTGGACCTGCTCTGGGAGGCAGCTGGATCATGCCCTGCTTCCCAAGGATCCTGGCTCACCATGCCCGTGCTGCTGGGCTGCTCAGCCAGTCCTTCCTGGTGCAGAGCCATGCTGGAATTGTGTCTGGGGGCAGGGAAGTGACACAAAACCACAGAACTTGGTGGCTCCCAACCTGCCCTCAGCTGGAAAACACCGTGCCTCAGATTTGCGGTGGAATCACTTTGGTTGGAAAAGCCCTGTCAGAGCACAGAGTCCAACCATTCCCCCAGCACTGCCAATCCCACCACTGAGCTGTGTCCCCAGTGCCACATCCTTCTGGCTTTTAAATCCCTCCAGGGATGGGGACTCCACCCCTGCCCTGGGCAGCTGTGCCAGGGCCTGGCCTCCCTTTCAGGGGAGAAATTTCCCCTAATATCCAAGATAAGCCTTCCCTGAGGGACTGAAGGGAATCCCATTCTGGGATTCTCTGGTCCTCCTGAGCAGAGCTGAACCCTGTGGACAGCCTGCAGAAGGATTAAAGGTATTTCTGGAGACTTCCAGGTGAGCTTTTGCTCTTTCCCCTTGTCCTACTGTAGGACAGGTTTCTTCTCCCCCGCCTTGCCCCACCTGAAAGAGGTTTTGCCTGTGTCATCCTCAGCTTTGGGGAGTTGAAGATTCACAGCAGAGCAACTTCCAAAATGAGGAAATGAGAACTCACAGCAAAAATGCTCTAAAAAATGCATTGGCTGACAGTGCTCAAGAGCAGCTCTCAAAGCAATATCTTTCTACAGAAACTTAAAAATAATCTCCCAGTTTTGCTTTGGGTTGGGTGGATGGTTTCTTTCCTTCCCCTACCCCCCATCTTTGGCACAATTAAATCCCTGAACTCAAAGGAACACGTATTTTGGCTGGTTGCTGGAAAAGTCAAGTGGAATGGGAAAAGACTCCCCAGCTGCCACCAAATCCATCTGTTGGCTGAGCAGTATCACACTTGTCCTGCTGGGTGGCTGGGAAGAGCCAATTTGAGGCTCGAGTGCTTTCCCAACTTTTAGCTGGAATTTCTTCTTTTCCAGACAACTTGGATTTCACTTGGAACCTGTCTGGCAGCGTTTGGCTTCCTGCCTGCTCGGAGCCAGGACCTGTGGAGATTAATGACATGGAAAATGAGGAATGCTGGCTGTAAAACTCTGAAATTGTGGGAAAAAGGCAGCTTAGAGAGGCAGCCTCTGGTGAGAGGGCGTGCGGCTGCTTCAGGGGTGGGGTTTGGGAAGGCAAAGGTTCCCGCAGGATCATTTTCCCCATCCCTGGAAGTATTCCAGGGCAGGTTGGATGGGGCTTGGAGCAACCTGGGACAGTGGAAGGTAGAATGAGATGAGATTTAAGGTCCCTTCCAACCCAAACCCAAACTGGGATTCTGAGATCTTAAAAATAAATTATCTCATGAAGGGGCAGGGGTGCAACGAATCCTTCCCTTCCCCTCCTGATGGAAATGGGAGAATGCCCTGGGTGAAGGGCACCTCCCTCCAGCAGACAGCTATGGTTAATTCCGAGCAGGGGAGAGGAGACCCGGGAGGATTACATCCAAAATTTTCCATGAGCTCTGTTCCCACGAGCTACATGGAGCCCCCCGGACCTCTGGGACACCCCTCTCAAGTGTGCACAGGCTTCAGCTCCTCCTAGATCCTGACTGCATTCCATGCAGAAGGGGAATTCTCCCTTATGGAATGGGATGACCCATGGAAAGGATCCAGCTAATCCCAAATAAGTGGGGATGGCACGTTCCTCAGTGATCTGTGCCTGCAATTGGCATCTTAAAGCCCTCAGGCAGCAGAGGCAGTGCCAGCAACCCCTGACTCCTGCCAGAACTCTGGCTAAACAGGAGGAGAGAACTCTTCCAGCCACCACCGTGCCAGGAGCTTTTATTCATTACAAAATTTGCCTAGAAACATTTCACTCATTACAAAATTCACCTAGACACAGATTTGAGTCTTTGCTGTCCTGAAAGAAGGGGTTTGGTGACCTCTTGCTGGAGCAGAGCAGCTTGGCTATGGCCAGGGAAGGAGGATTTGAGGTGGGTGCAGCAGAGCCGGAGGGGCCCAGTGGGCAGGGATTTGGGATTTGGGATGCTGGGGCATGTTGTCCCTCTCTGACCCTGTGAAGGTCTGGGAGGAGGGACAGGGCTCTTTGAAGTCCCAGCCACCCACATTCCCTTTCCAGCCCTCTATACCCAGGCTGAGCTTGATTAAATCAGCATTTCCTGGCTGGAGGTGGGGTGAGGACAGGCTCAGTGCTCCTGTGGCACCCACGGAAGGCAGCACCATGCAGCATCCCCAGCCTGGAGGGGATGGGGATGGATCCATTCTTTAATCCAAACTCAGGCCAACAGTACAAAACCTGGTGGGCAGGGAAGATGAGGGTGAGTGAGTCTTTAGGTGGGGAAAAGTGGAAATCACCTGGAAAGAAGAAAAATCTATATGTGTATTAATAGATATATATTTTTATATGCATAAATATATATATATATATATATATATATATATATATATATATGTATGTATATATGTATAAAATCTGACCCAGCCCTGAACTTTTTTGTCAGGGAAGTGAAATTCATGAGGAAACACAGCCTGGCCTGCAATTCCTCATTATATTGGTGGGAGCAATGTTAGTGGGGCCAGTAAATCTGCCAGATGGCAACAGGGGATTAGGTGGGAAGGTGGGACCCTCAGGAGGGTGCTGTGCCTGCCCTCCCCCAGCCCCTGAGCACCCCCACCTTCCTTGTTATGGAATATTAATCACCCCAGCTCCCAAAATGCTCCCAGAGGTTTGTTTATAATAAAACCTTTACAGTGCTCAGAGGTTGGAGGTTGGTTTTTCCTTTCCCTGTTGCATGGGGAGGGTTGGGAGGGATGGCAGCTCCCAGCAGCTGTGGCTGCCCCTGGATCCCGGGAAGCATTCAAGGACAGGCTGGATGGGGCTTGGAGCAACTTGGGCTGGCAGATGAGATGTTCAGAAATTTGATCTTTTGCTGCCCTTATTGAGCAAGGTGAATAGGGAATGGGCTCAGGAGCAATCTGGGTGGCAGGGATAAGGAAAGCAGCAGACAGATACAATCCCCAAAACCTCCTTTGCTTAAGTAACCAGCCCCAGGCTGCCAGACTGGGCTCAGTCCCAGCTGGGTGTTGGTTGTCCCCATGCTCTGCAGAACTTGTTTCACATCAAGAAAAAGCCTTTTCCCCCAGCAGAGTTAAAGAAAAGTTCGAAAAAAATAAAACCCCAAAACCCCTAAAAATCCAAGTGACTGGCAGAGAACACAGCTAACTCCTTCTTCCCCAGGTCTGTTTGTTATCCTTGGTCACCGAGGTCATCCTGGAAGAACCACGGTGTGGTTCTCCATCCCCAGCCTTCCTCCCATTTTCCCTCAGCTTCCATTTCCTCCTCTCCCTCCCTGCACGAGCCCTGAAGGAAGAAGGATGAGCTACAAGGGACAAAGGATGAAGGATGGGCTGTTCAACGGAGGGGAGGAGGGGCGAAAAAAGCAGTTTTCCCCTGGGGGACAGCGGGATTCCTTGTGAGCGTTTCCAGGATCCACGCTGGCAGCAGGCAGGGGCTGTGCCAAGGGATGATATCACACCACGGGGCTGATGGAGTCCAGAGCTGCTCAGACAGATCTGTGAGAGATAAAAGGGAGAGCTGTCTGCTCGGGACAGAGCCCGTCACCTCCGGGAGATAAACGGAGCCGTTTCCATCTGGGAAGGGGGAGGAGGTAAGAGATGAAATGTTGCAGTGACCTAAGTGGGATCACAGAACCCCAGAGTGGTTTGGGTTGGAAGGGACCTTAGAGCTCATCCAGTTCCATCCCCTGCAGGGGCACCTCCCACGATCCCAGGATGCTCCAAGCCCCATTCAGCCTTGAATGGATGCATGGATGGATGGACACGAGCAAGATATTGACCTGTTCCCCAGTGGACAAAAAAAATGCTTCTGGAAGAAATCCCCACATTTCCCATTTCCACAAAAATACCAAATGAACGGGATAACTCTGCCTCCCAACCACATTTCTGCAAAGGGAACTGTTAAATTTAGCTTATATCTTTATATTATAGTTCTTTAATAACAGCCTTATTGAGGGCTGGGGACAGGGCAGTAAAAGGTAAAATGTGGGGTTTTCCCAGCAGCAAAACGAGAAATATTCCTGGTGCCCCAGGCCTGGCACTAAATTCCCTGTACATAATGTACATCTCCACCATCCCCAGCATTTCCTGGTGACTTGTGCTTGGGCTGGCTCGGACACACTGAGACACACATGAAATTATTTGGAGAGCGGAAATAAAATGCACCTCAAGGGCTTCCAGACCGAAGGGGGGAAAAAAAAAGCTCAGCCTTTTCTCTGTGCTTCCTCCACATGGAAATTTGCTCTAATCAGCACAAGCCTTTTATTCAGGGTTCATTTGAACCCTTTTATGGATTTACTTCTATGACGCCAACAGGACAAAGGAGCCCGAGCTCTGCCTGAGGGAGTACATTGGGCAAACCCTCGCTTGGTGAGTCCCACGGTCAGAGGAGTTCTTGGGTGACCCTCTGGCTTTATGTCCCCTCTGATGAGGGATCATGGAGATCTGGGACCCTGGAGAAGCCAAGGTTGACCACAGTGAAGTCTGTGGTGCCTGTGCCATTGGATATTGCTGGGAAAAGGTGAGCTAAGGGATGGAAAAGCTGGAGATGGCCTCCCACAGCTCCTGATGAAGAATGGGTTCCTTTCCCTGCTGGGGGAAAGACCCATCCTCTGCTGGGCCTGTGGTGCTTTCCTCTTGCCTGGAAGAGACCTGGACAACAATTTTCATGTTCCCACGTGGCTCTTCCATGCTGAAGGTGGCTCCAGCATCCTGCTGGTGCCGTGGAGTCATGGGAAAACCTTCTCATGTGGGAACTGTGAGTTTTGGGTGTGGTGGACACACCGAGCTAGGGAACTTCCCAACCCACCAGCATCATGCTTTCCAGGAGGACACAACTATCTCCTCAGCTCATTACCTTCCACTCCCCTCTAGTGGTTAAGGAGCCAGTGGTGGAGCCAGGGAGGCAGAGAGGAGCTCGGTGGTGCAGGGAAGTGGCTTCCTATTCATCGTTGGTGCCATCTGAAGGGCACAGATGGGTTCCTGCTTAGGGCCAGAGAGGCATAAGCCTGTGTGACACATCCCAGGTTAGCCAGGGTGGTGGAGATGAGGTTCTCACCCTGCACCTTCCTTTCTTTAAAAAAAGTAAAAATAGAAACAAATTAAAAAAAAAAAAAATACTTCTTTTCCTTAAAGAGAGAAACTAAAAAAAAAAGTAACTACAGTTGGCTGCAGGGCATTAATCCTGTTGTCCCCATCTCCCCCAGCTCTGTCTTGAGCCCATGAGATTCCAGGGTGTTGGTTCTGTTCACAGGCTGAGCTGCCTGTAACACGTGGCCAGGAGCCTGGAGAAGAAAGATGTTGTAAATCTGATGCTCTGGCCTCAGTTCCTGGTGCTGTCAGCTACCCAGAGAGTTAAAGATGAGAGGATGAGAACGGAGCTGAGATGGGATAATAAATATCCAGCAAGGACCCCCCTCAGTTTCCTGCTGCCATCCCAAGAGGTTCTCTTGGAGCTGGCACTGATTCTTGCTGAGCAAACATCTCTGTGCTTGTGTCTCCTCCCTGCTGAGCCTTCCCTGAACAGAGGGGAGGGAACAGGGCACCTGAGGCTTGACACGAGGGCTCTGATTTTGTTTTCACCTCCATCATCCAGCAGACCTGGATTTGAGGCACCCCAGAGCTGGGAGGCTTCATCCAAGAGCCAGACTGTGGTGCCAGCCCTTCAGCTGGTTCAGGTGCTGGTGGAGGGACACAGAGTGATCCCATAGCTCCTCCCCCAGTGTTTCACCAGCTGACACTTTTTTGGTGCATTCCCAAAGGCATCTCTGCTGGGATGGCAGATCCCTGCCTCCAGGGATGGGATAACAGCACAAGGAGATGCTGGGACAAGCCCAGCCTTGGAGAGGCACCCACAGCTGTCACCCCCATCCTGCCAATCCTCCTTGGGGACATCTCCTCTGCCAGGCCTCCTAGAGACCACCCCATCCAAGGCTGCTTCACTGCCACCACGCTGTGCCCAGCCTTTCTCCCAGTGCAGGTCCCGGGGCCTTTGTGTTTGCTTGAGAATTGAGATTCCTTTTTCATTTTTTTTTTTTTTTTTTTTCCCTTTTCCCCCCTTTGGAAGTTGGGAAGTTTCCAGCATGAGTCACTGCCTGCCTCTCCTCTGTAATTAGTGTGCTGGGAGTTGTGAGGATGACTTTGGGGTAGTCTCCTAGAATTAATCAAAGTATCTTCCACGTTTCAGTGCAGGAAAATCATCATCCGGCCAAATCCCTCCTGACTGGCACTGGACTATCCCAGTCCTGTCTCCCTCTGCTCTTTCTTCCTCTTTATTTTTTGTTCTTGGTCTTTTTAATCCTTCCCTCTTAGCAGCATTTCCCACAAATAACTTGTAACCTCTTTTCCCCTTGAATTTGTCAGAGCCCTTCTCGGGGAGCTTTGTTTGTTTTGTGCCTGCAGCCCTTTTCCTGCTGTCCATCAATGTGTCGCTGTGGTCACACATTGGGAACCTTGGGCTTCATTTTGTTTGGTTTACAGGCTTTTGCCATCTTAAATAACAGGCTGGTTTCACCATTTGACAGTCGGAACAAACACCAGTGACCCACCCCGCTGCTGCTTTCAACTCCCCATTAAAGCCTCCCCAGTTTTAATTGCTTTCAGGATTAAACAAACTTTTTAAGAATCAAAAAAAAACCCAAACAGACAAACAATTTTGAGCATTTTTCCCCTCTCTGTTGGTCACCTCGTTCTGCAAAAGCTGTGTGGGTGGAAGAGCTCTGTTGCTTTGCTGATGGGAGCTCTCTGCATCGAGTCCCACATGGTTTGGGTTGGAAGGGACCTTAAAGCTCAGCTCAGGTGGGCAGGGACACATTTCACTAGTCCAGGTTACTCCAAGCCCTGTCCAACCTGGTCTTGAACATTTCCAAGGATGGGGCAGGAGAGAGAGAATGAGACAGATCTGATGGGGGAGGTTCACCAAATAAATTTGTTTGGTCCTTGTCTCACTGAGCTAAAAGCTTTAGGTTTAATTCCCATGAAATCCAGCATCGCCTTTCCTCTGGGATTTGCATTTGAGGACAGTGCTGCTGAGATAAAAGGCACACTGCAGAAAAGGCTGGATTTTGGGATTTAGCAGTTGCAGGTAGGAATGCTGAAAGCTGGGATTGGGCTGGTTGCCACCCAATGATGATGATGAAATGTGTCTTTCCTGGAACTGAAGTACAGATCTCCATGTCTTTTGATACCAGTGCTATCTTGAATTCCTCCTGGACGACTGGCAAGTTCTTAAAGACAAACTTGTGAGTTGAATTTTGCATTCCCTCTTCATTTATCCATCTCTGTTTTCAGTTCTCAGGGTATACTTAGATATGCAAGTCTTAAGTATTCCAGCAGCAAAGCTCCAAAAACTCAAAATAATCATTTGGGGTGAAAAATGAAATGATGGAAATTTCTGGCAAACCAAAAATAAAAATTAAAAAAAAAAAAAGAAAGAAAGAAAGAAAGAAAGAAAGAAAGAAAGAGAGAGAGAGAGAGAGAGAGAGAGAGAGAGAGAGAGAGAGAGAAAGAAAGAAAGAAAGAAAGAAAGAAAGAAAGAAAGAAAGAAAGAAAGAAAGAAAGAAAGAAAGAAAGAAAGAAAAGACATTATCATTATTTGCAAAGAGGTATTTCAGTCAGCCTGAAATTTAATATTTTACTTGAACAGTGGTTTATATTGTAAAATTCCTTTTTAAATCAGAATTTTCATTTAGAGGCACTTCAAATATGCCTTCTTATTTTTTATTCCCAATTTTGCTGCTGTTAAACACTCCATGAAATTTCTGCAATTTGTTGTGACTTTAAAATCACGCTTTCAGAAAATCATCACCCACCTCTACTTCCCCCAGGCTTTTTGCATCTTCCCGAATCCCCAGGCAGCATTACCCAGATAATAAGCTGCTCCCTGCAATCCAGGAGCTGCACATCTGCAAGCCAAATTTCACCTGCAGGTGGGTAAAACATTGGAGTCAATGAGTTAATGAAGATGATTTTTGGCACCAGTTTGGGCAAGCACTTCTGTCCAGCACAGGCCTGTAACACGTGCTCAGACACAAGCATGCACCTAAATCCTATTTGGCACGTGCTGGAAGCTGAGTCGAGGCCTTGAGTTTTAACCTCCTGAAAAATCTTGGCAAGCCATGAAATGTGCTTAAGGACCAGAAATGAAAACACGCCGCTGGCAGTAACCTCTGGGTTCTGAGGGATGTTCCTTTTATAGGTCAAAGACAGATGGGAAAAATTCATATATTTCCCCAATAACAATGGGAACCATTTAATTTGGAACAGCACTGTGGGGCTGGGTTTTGGATGCAGGATTTTGGATGCAGGTGCTGCTAAACCTGGCTGGGATGGGGTGCCAGCTTGCTGAGAATGGATGTGCCCTGATGGATCACCCGAGATCCAGGGGATCCCACCTGCACCTGCAGGTGCTCCAACCCTATGACAGCCAGCAGAGAGCCACTGAGGGCTCGTGGTTGAACCCTGATCACCTGGTGCACCCCTTGTGCCTCTTGCAGAGCCAAGATCCAGAGCCATCCTGGCAGAGCCAGCAGGACTTGGAGGGGAAATCACTCTGCCAAGTGCTATGCAAAGACCTTGGCAGTGGGAATTTGGGGGTGCCAAAAACGTGGAGGGGGTTGGGATAGACCTGGAGTGTGTATGGGAAGGAGGGAGGTTGGGCAGTACCTGGACAGGGCCCTCAGGGAATATCCCTGCCCTTCCTGAGGGACTGAGCTCATCCCCACATCCAGGTGTCCGAAGGAGTCGGGACAGGCTGCTCTCCATCACAGCCTGGGAACCCACTGGAGTTCAGTGCTCCACTCTGCAGGATAATGGGAACATCTCAGCTGGCAGGGCTTGGCTTGGGATTTTGAGCATCCAAAGAGCTCCCGATCTGTTCTCCCCCCTGCTTGTCATTTGTCCCCACTTCAGCTCCAGGCTGTAAAAGGCAGTGGAAGAGTGACATGAAGGAGCCTGATTACATATCCACTGTGACCCCAGAGCGGCAGGGCCCCTGGACCCTTTATTTTTATCCTGGGCCAGCATTGCTCCTCAGTTTTGCAGGAGAGTTGGAGGTTGGGGACTCGGTGACTACCAGGGCAGGGTGCAAGCCCAGAGTGCAGAACCCACCCTCTGCCAGCAGCCAAAATCCACAGCCTGATTCTCCTCCAGGTCCAAGAGTGTGTTTGTGTTGGCCAACCAGACAGTCCCGGGATCCTGGAGGGGATGGCACGCACGGGTTGTGTTCCAGCCCAGTTTCCAGCAGGAAAGCAGAGTAAGGTACAGTGGTTTCAGCTTCTGGGCCTTTGGCAGGAATCTAAATCTCAACCACTGCTGCTTCTCTTAGGGAAGACTCTCTCTGGGAATCTGCTGTGGCACCAGGAGATGTCATGGGGTAGCAACATTGCAGGTGGTGCATCCTGCAAAGCTGTTTTATTTATTCATCTGCTGGAGGAAGCAGCATTTTAAATTAATTTAAATTAAACCATTTGTGTCTCTAGGAGAGAACCTGGTTTGGATCTGGGTTTGGACAATTTGTCCTTTTCCCAGCGTTCTGCCTCCCACCTCTCCTCCTCCTCCTCCTCCTCTTCATTGCAGCTGTATCCACACGATGGCACCAGCCCCCAGGCACTGTCCTTCATGCTGAGCTGGGGTGGGGAGCTGGGGATTACCCAGTGAGGGGGGAAAGTTTCCGTGACAGCAATCCAAGAGGGCTGGAAAAGCAGCCACAAAGCAACAGTTTGTTCCCTGGCCAAGGTGATGCAGGAAGATCACAGAATGGTTTGGGGTTGGTTTGGAAGAGCCCATCTCATTCCCCTCCTTGCCATGGGCAGGGGGACACTTTCCACTGTCTCAGGGTTGCTTCAAGCCCTGTTCCAACCTGAACTTGAACGTGAACCTCACAGCTCAGAAACCACCCACTGACTGGATTTGAGCAGCCAAATCTCTTAACCTGTTCTGAGGCTATCTAAATCACCAGATTCTCTCCCCATGCCAGCTGAGCTCTGAAACTTCCCTGGAAAGAGGAGGGCAGAGCCCTGAGAACCACGGCTGGAAAAGTTCTGAAAGGGATTTCAGGATCAATGAAACAATGTTAGGGCTGAGCTTTTTGGAAGTCTCAGAGATGTTCACAGAAACAGAGGGGTCCAAGACAAGGAGAAACACAGATGATGCTTTGCACTTTGTCTCATGCAGTTTGGGTTGCTCTTTTCTAGGGCACAAGTGAGTGCAGGCAGCCAGCCTGCAAGCCAGGTGCATCTCCTGCTTTTTTCCCTTCTTTTCCCTCCAAAGCAAAGCAAGCACATGTGTTTCAGACAGTGGGTTTTGGTTTTGCACTTCCCAGCCCCTGGCACATCAAACAGGGCCCTGATCCCATGGGAACACAGATGGCAGAAGCATTAAAACCAGGCAGTGGGACAAAGAGACAACTGTGGGTTTTCCCATCTCTGCCACCTTTATTTTTCCAGCACTGGTAAGCTGTGGCATGGGGCAGGATCCTGGCCTAACTTCCCAAAAATCTTGGGACTCAGGGTAAGAAGGATCTGGTTTTGGGGAATGAAGTGCCTCTCTTGTTAAAGAGAAAGTGAAGTGGGGAGGAGTCATCCTGGTGGTACTGGATGAAGGAGGAGGAAGGTGGAGGTTTTGTTTAGAAGTGAAATCATCGGCCCCGAGACTGACCTTTGGCTCTCTCTGACCCCACCACGGATGAAGGGGAAAGGGTCTGGTTCTATAAACACGTCACAATGTGAGGTTCAGGGGCTGAGATCTGGTCACAGGGCTGTGCCAGAGGTGGCTGTTCCCAGCCCATGCCGAGGCTGGAGGTGCCCATCCTGCCCCTGACAGGGCTGGAGGTGTGTCCTCATAGCCACCTCTCAGACCCGAGATTTTGTCTTCATGTTCTGCTCATCCCAGATGCTTGTGGAGTGAAAGCCCTGCAGATCTGGTGGACATCTTGAAAAATGTTGAGGTGTTTGCCCAGAGAAGCTGTGGCTACCCCTGGATCTCTGGAAGTGTTGAACACTGGGACTTGGAGCAGCCTGGGACAGTGGGAGGTGTCCCTGCCCCTGGCAGGGGTGGAATGAGATGGGCTTTAAGGTCCCTTCCCACCTAATGTGTGCTGTGATTCTGTGAATAGCAGCAAAGAGCAGCTTCTAATAACATAAAATCCCTTCTCACCAACACTGTGCTCCTGCTGTGTTTGCAACAAAAATGTTGTCCTTTTTTGATTTAATTCTATTTTAATGCAGTGCTAACAAACGTGGGCTTAGCAAGGCACTGCTGGAGTCCCAGTGCAGAGCAGCAGAGTTGAGCAGGAATGAAATGATCACCTGGAGTCCTTTAAATACCATTTATGTGGATAAATGGATACATGGAAAGGGAGCCTGTAGGAGCTGTCCATCTCCACCATGAGGTCTGCATGTATGGTCTGGAAGAGGCAGGTCTTTGCCTTCCTTCCTGTCTATACTTCATGATAATCCTCTTCTTCCTTTGCACTCCTCTCTTCCTTCACACTTCTGCTTTCTTTTTACTTTTTTTCCTTTTTTTTTGTGGTGTGACTCCAGGAGGGACCTAACCTCACCTCAGCCCTTATGTGAGAAGGTTGGGCCTCGAGATCTGGTGGATATTAATTTTTCTGCTGGCTTTTACTTGGTCCAAGTTGCCCAGGCAGCTCTGTCTCCCCAGAACAGGATGTTCTGTGGTGGCAACTGGCAAATGAAGCACAAGCCCAAACCATGTCAGGAGGGGCCCATGGACCACCAGCTGTTCCAAGGTCCCCAGAGGTGATGGTGGCACACAGGAAGCTTGGATGTCGCTGATGGTGATGACGATGTCTGCAGGGAGAGTGGCCCAGGCAATAACCCACGGGAACATGTTCATGCTCCAGCCAGCTCCTCTGACTTCCTGTATCCCAGGGAAAAAAAAGTAAAAGGAGAAAAAAAAAAATTCAACTGACAGAATCCCAGATGAGGAGCTTGGGAGGCACCAGGAGACCACCTCGGATGGATCTAAGGGGCCTGGGCGTGGCTCACCATAGGGCCCCACAGGGGGACTCTGCCAGCTTTGGCACACAGTGTGGTGTCCCAGGAATGTCCCTGTGCCTGGCTCTGCATCCCCAGAAATGTCTGAGGCCAGGTTGGAAGGGGCTTGGAGCAGCCTGGAGCAGTGGAAGGTGTCCCTGCCCGTGGCAGGGGCTGGGATGAGATGACCTCTAAGGTCACTTCCAACCCAAACCGTTCCGTGATTTCTTGGTGAGAAGAGCTGTGGCCAAGGAGGTCCCTGCCCAGCATTTTGGGTCCATCAGCCCACCAGGACTGTCCTGCCTGATGCTTGGATGGACATTTCCTACCATGAGCTGCTGTCCCATGTGTCACCAGGCCATGCCAGCTGGTCCCTTGCCCAGCTCCTGCTGAGCTCCCACCCGATCGCTAATTTGGGAAAGCAAGCCATGGTCTGGCAGGGCCCCTCTTGAACGAGGGTTTCTGCAATAAGGGATGGTAGGAAACTCCATTATGGATCTCCCAGCCATGCGGGAAGCAGGAACGGTGTTTGGTTTTTTTCAACCAAGTGCCCTGACAGCTCCAGAGACGTGATGAACTGCAAATGACCCACGCCGTCCATTGTCTCTAGGAGCTGGTGAAAAAGCCACAGCGGCCAGGCAGGGATGTCACACCCGGCTGGAAAACAATGGTGGAAGTGGTGGCATGAAGCTGGGAATGGGAATAGTCCCCTTCCGGAGTGTGGAGCGGGAAGAAGGCTCCTGTGACAATGAGGGAAACCTGGAGTGAATCATGCACATCCCCAGCCTCAAACTGCTTTTGCATGGGAGCAAAATTCCCAGCCCTCAACTGGAAACACGTGCTCTGGCCGTGTCCATCATCCAGGCTGGAGCAGGGAAGAGGGAGGAGAACCCTTTTGTAAGTGTTGGCCAGGGGAAATACGACTTATCTTGGAGAAATGAATCATGTTTCAGGGAATGCTCCCTGCAGAAGTATTTTTCTCACAGCCTTTGTTCAGGGTTTTGGCAGATCTGGAGTTTGCTCCATCCCTCCCACCCACTGCTCCCGGGGCTGGAGTAGGAAATAAGGAATAAAGGCAGAGGGGACGTGGAAGGCCAAATCCGTCACCGCTCCCGCTCTGCACTGCAGCAGGACGTGGAGCTTAGAGGAGAATTTCAAAGGAGATGCCTGGGTAAAGCCCAGCAGAGCTGAGGGCTTGGCTGCTCTTGCAAAGGTACCTGTGCTGGAATTCTGTCAGCTTGGAATTCTGACACTTGGACAAATCCCTGTCAGGTGCTGGGGCTTGTTGGAAATCAGCCTGCAGTTCCCCCTCTCTCTCCTGAAAACCAGCATTTTGGGAGGGGGAAAAGGCAGTGTCTCCTGTTCCTATGTGTGGTTGGGCCTAGAAAGTGAAAAGAGAATGAGAGAAAAAGCCTTGTTTTGACATGCAAATCAGTCCTGAGTTCCTCAGTGTCCTTCTCCAAAGGCTTTGACAAGAATCCTGTCTGCCTTCCCACCATTCACAGACATTGCTCTGCATCACAGCTTGGGAGGGGATGGTGGGAGGAAAAAAAACTCTGTCTTGGTTCTGGAGAATTTCAAGGATTTTTCTTCCCAGTGGTAGGGAATGTTTCCTGGGAAGGCAATTTCATTCCTGGGCCTGGTAGGCTCCCTGATCATTTTAAAATAGACCCCTGGGGGGAATAAGGCCTTTAAAAGCTCCATTTGCTCCCAGTCATTTTACACAGTAACCCAAGCTGAAGTGAAGGATCTTTATTTAAATATGAATTAAGCCCCAACCTTACCCTTTACTGCGTTATTTTCCTTTGAGGTTTACTTTGATATTATTTCAAAGTCTTGAAGCTAACAAAACGCTGGCCCATATTTAAAGTGACAGGAGAGTTCTGGAAAAAGATTTAGGAGGCAACTAAAGTCTTTCAGTGCAGGGCTCTGAAACAGGACAGGAAATCATAAAAGGGCTGAGTGCACTTTACCACGCTCCAAACAAATCCTGAGACTACAAAGGCGAGGGAAATGGCACCAAGACCCCAAAGAGCATCAAAAATGCAGCTGAAAAACCTGGAATTATTCCATTTAAACATGGGCAAAATGCTGGCAGTAATGGAATCATCGAGCCATGGAATGGCTTGGGTTGGAAGGGTTGTTGAAGATCACCTCATCCCATGGGCGGGGGATGCCTCCCACTATCCCAGGTTCCTCCAAGCCCCAGTGTCCAGCCTAGCTTTGGACACTTCCAGGGATTCCAGCCACAGTTTCTCTGCCAGGGCCTCAGTTTGTGGTGTTTGCTTCTTTTTGTGGTTTAGGTGAGCAGCTTTTGCCCAGCTTTGGTGCTGCAAGTAGGAGAAAGGTTTAAAGGTGAGACATAAATGTGTGATTTTTAATGTAAAGCAAAGGGACCATATCTGAGTGACAAAGATGGGCTGTGCCTCCCGCTGGGACTGACCTCTCCTTTTGCTTTCCATCCTTTCCCAGCCATCCATCTGCTGCTGGAGCAGGTTTTGTCTGCCTGAAGCATCACAGAATCCTTTAAGCCGGACAAGCCCTCTAAGAGCAGAGTCCAACCATTCCCCCAGCACTGCCAAGGCCACCACAAATTCCTGTTCTCCAATGCCACATCCAAGCCGATTTCAAATCCCCCTGGGACTGGTGAGTTACTTTCCCATCACTTCTGATTTCAGTTTTTTACCTTTCTGCCTAGCCCTGACCCAGGTCCCTTTGTCACTGCACTTCCCAGCAGCAGGAAACAGAGGATTTATCCTTGTCCTGAGCGTGCAGCTGCACGTGGGTCCTCCCCTGGCTCCAAGGCTCCCTTCCTCTCCCAGGTTTGTGTGGGATGCAGGTTCCCCCAGCCAAGATCTCAGTGCTGAGGTGACACTGACCTCTCTTTGCTGTCACCCTGCGAGGGGGGGCCTGCATTTGTCATCCCAGAAATGTGGTGCCTGGGTGGTCCCAGCCAAACCAGCACTTCCAAATTTACAAGGATCCCTGGGAAAATTCGTCAGGGCTCCCCCCTTTCCGCTCATCCCTCCCAAGCACTCTCTGGTTGTGTGGAAACAGGGTGGCTTTGGGGGTAGTGAGGGAGAACAGACATCCCAAGGGGTGGGACTCGGGGGTTGGATTTGTTTGGGGTTTTTCTATAGTTATTATTTTTTCATGCAGATTTTGGCTGAAAATGCAAAAAACCTATTTCTTCCCCCCCCACCCCCACCCCCATTTAAAAATGGAGGGGTTGAAGGTGCTAAGCTGAGCTGGAATTGAGTAAAAAATTATTTTTTAAAAAAAGCAACCCCAAATCAGTGCATTTTACATCCTTACCTCAGTGCTTGGCTTCCTTCCAGAGAGTATTTCGCTTTGTGGTTTGCTGGAATAGTTTGTACTGGTTTGTGGAGGATTTTTTGTAGCCTTTCATGTGCAGAGAGACCAAGCAATCCAGGACCAATATTTAGCCAGGCTCCATGTGGGCATGTGTGCTGCCACGGAGGAGGAATCCCATTGATGGGACCCATCTGATCCTGCTGCTCTTAGGGATTTCTTGCTTTCATTCTCTTCTGCTCAAGCCACCCTGTCCCTGCCCTTGGTGACATCCCTTAATATCTCACAGGGCATTGTGGCATCAGAAGTAGGATTGGGAAGGACAATTTTGATCCCCTTAGGAATTAGGGGTGATAAATGCCATTTTAAAAGACTCCTGTATGTGGAAAAGAAAATATAAATATATCCATGTGCTGCCCATGAGGACACAGCTGCAGTTTGGGGTCTCGGTTTCCCGACTGCCCAGCTCAGGCCAGATGAACTCCAAGCACGCAGAAAGCCTTTTCCAGCAGCTGATGGAATTGGCTGGCTCCCTGTTCATGGGGTGAGGTGTGTCTGCTGTTAAAAATCTGTCACCCAGAGAGTTGTCAGCTCCCAAACATTTTCAGAGCATTTTATGGCCTTGATTCTCTCCTCAGGACCTGAATGCACCCATCCAAACCCCGCAGCACAGCTCTGTCCTGGCCATTTGGACAATTACTCCCTGTTCTACCTAAAACCAAATGTTGTACCCTAATTCCAGGCTCCAAATTTACCTCTCCAATGCCATACACCCACAGGAGCCTCGGCTAAGCCCCAGAATTCATGGAAGAGGTTCCAGAGGTGCTTGTGAGCATTGATATTTTTGTTTAGAGTTTTAGGCAGAGGTCAAAGGCTTTGATCTACCGCGACAGCTCCTTAAATCCATGGTGTTGGAGCATGGGGGGAGCAGCCCTGACCCTCTGCAGCAGCGGGAAAGGCACATGGCACAGATCCTTGGGAAAATCCAACCATGTCCTCCTGCTCCTGAGCACCTCATGGCACAACAGAGCAGCACCACAAGCTCCCTGACAAGCCCTCGGAAAAGCTGGATTTCGGTGCCCATGCTTGGAAAAATGTCACTTCTTGTGGTGAAATCACAACCTGGAACGCCGTTAGAGGTTCCCAAAATTGCAGTAACTGATGCAAAAAGCCCCACACATTCCTTGGATGGGGGGAAAGTGATTCTGTGTGCTGCCTCGCCTGACAGCTGTTAAATTCACCTTCTTAAATGGTGCTTTTGGCTCTGCTGGTGCCCAGAGCCCAGACTGAGATGTCATTTACTTCTGAGTAAGAGCTTCTAATGGATGTGATGGATTTTCCTCCACGCAACCGAGGCTTGTTTTAAAATAAACACTTGACATTGGGGCTGGGAACCCGTAAGGGAATTAATGCATCTGATTCACACACAGAGACGGGCGCGATTCGGTGATTAAAATGTTTTCTCCCGAAGCTGCTTTGGATGGAACGACATGGTTTATTTCTTTTAATGGCCCCATAGACAACACAGCAGGGAGTTTTTTGGTTTTGTTTTGTTTTTTCCTTCTTCCCATAGTTGATGGGGAGACAAAGGTCATTTGGGATAATTTAGCCCCATGTTTCCAGATCCTGGTCTGGTGGGAGGTGTTGGGTTCTAAGGTCCATTCCAAGCCAAATCATCCCGCAGACATCAGCCAGGACAAAGTGATGCTCACACCCTCTGCACCCCATCACCCCACTCCCTGTGGAAGGGTTTTTAGCCAAATTTCACAACATTGTGGGGTGCAAGGAAGAGTCTCAGTCTCTGCTGAAATCAAGAGCATAAATCCCAAACCCCGGTAGCTGCATGACATCTTTATTTTTACTGGCAAGAGAAGCAGTATACACAGCGACATTGCAGTCTCTTAGCTCGTTAAAAATATCTCAATAAATAAAACAAATAAGCAACATATACACTGGAACAGAAAATGAAAACAAAACAAAAAAATATAAAAAAAAAAATTTAAAAAAAATAAAAAAAGGGGGAAGGGGATGAGCGGTAGCAAATCATGGAGCAATAAGGGAGAGATGGCAGAGTGTGGAGGGCAGTCTGTAATCCAGGCTGTACTTGAAACAAATCATGGAGGGAGCTAGGGGCATGGTGGGGTTTTTTTCCTTCCTTTCCCTTTCCTTTTTTTTGCTGAGGGCCTTGGTCCAGTTTTGCTGTACAAGAAATGGGGTTTGGAATTTAAAAAAAACAAAATAAAAAAGAAGAATGCAGTTAAGGGGTAGTAAAAGTCAAACCCAAAGATGCCTCATAAACGTGTTCCTGAATTAAGATAGCTTCCAGAAAAAAATAAAAATAAAAAATAAAATAAAAAATTAGCCATAAAACACCAAACGCACAGACAGACAAAAAAATCCCAACAACAATGAACAACCAGGAATGTTGCTTCTCCTTCTCTCTTTGGTCAGTCGTTCTGGGGAGAGATGTTGCAAAGTCTCAGCCCCTTCTCTTCGGTGCTGTTTTGCTGCTCAGTCTAAAATGCTCCGCAAGAGTTCAGAGCGAGGGAGGTCAAGAGGGGTCTTTTGGACCAGTTTTCTTGAGGTTTTTAAGGTTTCAGAAGCTACAAACTTGGATATATCCCAATTCCACTTCAGTCGCAGACACTGGACAGTCTGGAGAAGGAAAAACCAAAAAGAAAAGAGAAAAAAAAATAAATACACCGAATGCAGGATATCTTTGTGAGATAGGTTGTGTGGGAAGGGCTTTTTCCCTCCAAATCCAGGTTATGGTTCAGTGCCATGTGTTGAATCCTGACCCTGGTTCCAGCAGTGTGGATTTAATCCAGGCACTGGGCAAGATCCAGTGTGCCAGGAGCAAGTTTTCCAATTCATTAGACTTTTGGATAGACAGCCTAAATTTGGAGTCTGGTAATGTCACAGCCTGGTTTGCACTGGAGTTTAAAATGGTGAATCCATAGGCAATCCAATGTCTCCCTCAAAACTGAATACTGGAATGGTTTGTGTTGGAAAGGACCTTAAAGCTCATCCCATTCCACCCCCTGCCATGGGCAGGGACACCTTCCACTGTCCCAGGCTGCTCCAACCTGGCATGGAACACTTCCAGGAAAAGGGTGAACTCTGTGGGACAAGCTCCATGACCCAGCACAGCCCACGGGATGCCCCGTCCTGCTGGGGCAGGGATGACTTTGCAGGCAAGGTGCTGCTCCTGCCCTCAGCAAAACCACCTCAGCTCAGATATCAAAAAGCAGATATAATTATTTCCTCCCACTGAGGAAAGCTTCCATTTAGCTGATTTCCTTTCCTTTCCCTTTCCAAGTTATTAATTATCTAATTACAACCACATTCTGCAGACCAGCTCAGGGACTTGTCAGGCTGCCCAGGACCACTTAGGAAAGCTCCACCTCTCCCGGTGGTTTGGGGATGCCCACGTCTGACAGATGACAGGCTGACCCTTTCCCCATCCAGGGAGGGCTCCAGGAAAGGAAAATAAAATCCATGTGGAACAGGAAGATACCACGGAGAAAATTGCTGATTTTTTTCTTTTTTTAAAAAAATTTTTCCAGCCAGCAGAAGAAAGGGGTGGAGGATGGTCACAGGAGGTTTTGCTGTGCCCTGCTCTTCTCTGAATGTGGCTGACATGAAAAGAAGGTAAAAACCAAATAAAAAGCTGGTCTAGTTCCAGGGATTTTTTTAAAATCCCACCCAAGAGTGGAGAGCTCAGCACAAAGCTGCTCCCAGGGCAGAGCTGATGCCTTTAACCCTGGCTGAGACCCCCTGCTCTGGCTGCTGCTGCCCTGAGGCCTCTCCTTCCCACTGGTTCTCTCTGGTTTCCAGCTCCAGCTGGAGAACTGGGAATTTCACAGCAGTTCCATGCTAACAGGCTGATTTTCTTCCCTCTTATGGTGATGGCCTACCCTGTGGTAGGATCGTGGATTTTCCAGAGCTCTGGGATGGCCCTGCCACACTCCATCTCATGCGAATTCCATGGAACTGGATTGGCTTTTTTGAGGTGCCTTTCAATCCGAACCATGCTGTGATTCTGTGAAATTACACTCTGGAATCAGGCTCCAAGTCCGGCTTGTGATCCTGTCAGTTCGGGTATTGCGGGGGAAGAAAGGGCTGAGGAAGAGGGAGAATGCCCCTAAAACCTCTGTGGGCCATCCAAGCTGGCCTTGCACACTTCCAGGGATGGGAACTGCTTTCTCCTGGGATTTCTCAGGGATTCCCAAGTGTTTCTCTGGCTTTAGCACAGAACACAGTGATGCACGGCCACGGTGCAGACCCAGCTCAGCTTCCTCTCTCTCAGGCCTCGCTGATCCATTCTTCCCTGCTTCAAAAGCATTTCCCAGCCCCACCAGGAGTGATCCCTGTGGATATCACAGGAGCAGAGAGCTGCTGGCCTGATGGAAAGTGGCAGCAAGAGCACGGCCCTGGTTGCAGGAAATTTTGCAACAAGTCCCTCAGGCTTTTGCTTATATAGGATTGGGGTGGGTTTGGTTACAAAAGGATTGAAATAATTTCAATGACATGGCTGAGAGTGCAAATGAAATGTGAAATGCAGGAAAACTGTTGGAGTTTGATATATTATTTTTTTTTTTTTGTTTTGGCAGGTTTTGCTGTTTTGTTTTGTTTTTTAAATGGTAGTTTTTCCACCTTTTTTTAAAGTTGAGGGTGTAGAAAAAAGCCCTGTCCCCAGGGCCTTCTGTTTTCTCACCCTACATCCCAGGCACATTTTAGGGTGAATGGAGAAGGAGAAATACCATATGGAGTTGCTGCTTCTTGGACGTAAGGCCTGAACAAGATGGGACAGAGCAAACACGTCAAGGTGAGGAAAATGTGGCATTCACAGAATGCCAGAATGGTTTGGGTTGGGAGGGATCATAAAGTTCATCCTGTTCCACCCCTGCCACGGGCATGGACACCTTCCACTATCCCAGCTTGCTCCAAGCCCCGTCCTTAAATGCTTCCAGAGGTCCAGGGGCAGCCACAGCTTCTCTGGGCACCCTGTGCCAGGGCCTGCCCATCCTCAGGGTGAGGAATTTTCTTCCTCACTGAATCTCTCCTCTTTTTAATGTAAAAAACTATTCTGGAATAGTTCTGCCAGTAGCTTTCAGCAATGCTGGGTTACAGCACAAAAGGTGATGCTCCTGCTTTAGAAAATCACCAAATTCCCATTCTTGAGCTCAGGCACCATCATTCCCAGGTGTTTTGGGAATAACTCCTCAAAAAATCCCTGTGGCATGGATCAAACAAAATATCCATGGTCAGGTTTGGGCACTTTTCCTCCAGGTATTCTGTGGGGTGTAATCTGCTCAAAAACCTCCCAAAACTTTTGGTGCTTGAGCTCAACATTTTCCATGCCCAATGGTGATTCCTTCTTCTTGCCATTGTTTTTGTTTTCTGGGCAAAAAAAATAGCCCAGCTGTTTCAGGGTATGGGGAGAGTGGGAAGCAGCCAATGCTCCAAAATTGCTGATGGCAACCCCATGACTGGGAGGATCACTGCTGAAGGGATGTTCCCAAATTATTTCATGGAGTTTTCAGCTGTCCCTGCAGCCAAAATTGATGGTAGCCACTTCACAGAGTGGTTTGGGCTGGAAGGGACCTTAAAGCTCTTCCCATTCCGTGGGCAGGGACACCTTCCATCAGACCAGGTCGCTCAGAGCCCCGTGCAGTCTGGCCTTGTTTAAATATAAATCGCTCAAATTTGTTTAAATTTAAGCTTGTTTAATTTAAATATAAACTGTTTTAATTCAAGCTGTCCTTGTTTAAATGTAAAACCTTTTTGGATGGTACAAAAAGCAAAAAAAACCCCCAAAAACCCCTCACACCTTAAAACAGCAGGATCCCCTGGATTTTTGGGGGGTGTTACCAGGAAAGGATAAACCCGGCAGAAATCCCTTGATTTCCATGAGCCAGGAAAGGAGGGAGCCCTGGAAAAGACAGCAGGGCTGGGCTCCAGAGGGGAGGAAGCAGCAGAGAAGGGAATTCAGATAATTGTGTCTGTGCGAGGGGGCGGCGAGAGGGCCAAAATCAGATCTCATGCTGCGGGTAGGGACAGACTGAAACCAGATCCCCTGGCTCGGGCTGTGCTGCCTCTGCTGCTAGGAACCCTTATCAACCCTCTGCTCTTGAAGTCTCCCAGATGAAGGGAAAGCCACAATTATGTGCATCTTACAGCTGGGAAACCATTTCAAAACACATCCCTGGCTCAGGGTTCATTCCTGAGCCACAGGGGCCCCCTCGGACCCTTCCCCAGCCTCCCTGTGAGTCAGCCCTGCCTTTCCAGCTCCTGGGGGATTTATCTGCCCGTGGCTGGTTGGAGGTGAAACGTCCCCCCCGTGTCCTGCAGTATGTAATCAGGAGCAGTTTGATGGGTATGTGGCATGAGGAAATGGAGACTGAAGCCTTTTCTCCTCTCCCTGAGGCTGTTTCTCCCCCTCCAGAGCCTCTGGTGCATCACTGAGGAAGGCCCATGGTTTGCTGACACCTTGCTCCCTGGGCAAAACAGAGGATCCTAAAAAGATGATGCCAAGGGGAGAGCCCTGGTCCTTCCTGCCTGGATCTGCTCCCAGCTTTTGGAGCAGGATGGAGTATGGCCTCGAGGCAGGGGACAGGACAGAAAGCTCCAGCTGTGAGTGCTTCTCTCATATATTGTCAGAAATGACTTTGTAATTTTGCTTTAAATATTTTTTTTTCCCTTACACAGCTGCAGAAAGGGTTATTGGTGCCCATAGAATCCCAGAATGGTTTGGGTGGGAAGGGACCTTAAAGCCCATCTCACTCCACCCCCTGCCATGGGTAGGGACAATTTCCACTATTCCAGGCTGCTCCAAACCCCATCCAACCCGATTTTGAATGGAAACAACCTCTCGAGAAGAGGGGGGTGCTCGCCAAGGAGAGGAATTCAATGGCTTCTACCTGGGGGCTCGACAACTTTCCATAGGAAAACTTGTCCTTTGGGGTCCAAAACACCTAGAAAGAGCCAGTTATTCAACATTTCAAGTTGTAGCCGAGCTAAAATCAGTCTTGTGGGGCTGTGTTCACCACAGGGAGGAGAAGGGAATGCTGAAAAGTGAAGCATTTTGCTGCTGGGATGCTCAGAGTTGCTCTGGTAGGTTCTGCCTCCCTGCAGCAAAATTTGGGCAGTCAGGAATGTTTGCCCCAAGGTGCTGTGTCCCTCCTTCACTGGAAAATTAAAACAAATATAAAAACAGCTTTAAACCAACATTAAAAAAAAAAATAAAAAAGGGCTGGTGGCAGCTGGAGGAGGAGGAGGAAGGTTTGTGGGAGCCCCTTGTTGAAACCTTGGCAGCACATCACTGGAATGGCAGCCTGGAATTGCCGAGGGGTGGAAGCCACTAATGAGCAGTCGGAGCAGGGAAAAGCAGCGCCTGGTGTTCAGGAGTTGGGGAGAACCATGGGAGCTGCACGTCTCATGGAACCAGCACAGAGGGATGCCAGCAACATCTCCTGAGCCAGGGACTGGGGGCAAAGAGGAGCAGGAGGTGGCCCCCACCAGCTCTCCTGGCTAGCAGAGCTCGTCATTGCTTTCTTTGGCTCAAATCCACTCCCACACACAAGCCACAGGAGAAAGGTGTGGAACAAAGTGGGGAAAAGGCAGGGAATGAGGTGTCCTCCTAGTGCAGCTCCAGGGAAATACCCAGGGCTGGGGAAGAGAGCCTGCACAGACACAGATATATCCCTAAAAAGCAGCTCTGAGGCTCTTACCAAGGGAGAGAGCAGCCACATCCCACCTTCCTCTGCCTCCTGAGTCCCATATCCCACGGCCTTCTCGGACCCAGAGGGGCTCCAGCTGCCAGAGCACTGGTGATTCTGGGCAGGCACTGCCTGAAATGCACACCCCAAATGGGGCCAAAGCAGTGGGAATGGCTGGAAATCAGGGAAGGAGGATGGGGTTGTCACAGGTGGTCCAGGGGGAATTGGATTTAATTTAATTTAGGACAAAGCTGGCAGTCACTGGGACATGGTCTCTGGTGCCTGTCAGCCTCTGCAGGGATAACCACAACTGAGGGCTGTGAGAACACCCTCCTGCCTCCACCCCATTTTAGGGGAGCAGATATCATTGGCCAAAGGGAAACCTTTCCTCCTTCCCCTCGGCGCTCCTGCCAAAATAATACAAATTCTAGGAAAGACACCTTCTCTAAAAATAAACATATACATCTGTGGCTTTCTTCTTTTTCCAAGGGAACTCTGTGGGTCTCAGCTGCCGCTCAGCCAGCAACTCCTCTGCTCTCACAGTTTTCCTGTGTGCAGCTGCAGTTCCCAAACCTCAGCAGCAGCAGCATCCCTGTGGGATGCTTGCTCTGGGATTTTCCTACCCCACGGATGAGACTTTTGCTACCTGTTTCCCCAATTTACCTGTTCCTGCATAGATTAAATACTTTGGGAGAGAGTCTGGCCGTACCTGTGGCTGAGCACAAGAAGGAGCAGCCTCAGTTTTTTTCATCAGTGCAGCACAAAAGCTCTGTAGTAACCTCTACTCCTAGGAGTAAGGCAGGGGAAGGATGACAACCATCCACTATGACTGACTCAGCTGCATGAATTAACGCCAGTGGAATTAATAACAACAAACCGTCCCTGTTTTAAAAGCATCGAGGGTTTAAACTCCTTCTTTCAAATAAAATTAAAATGGGAAAACAAACAAAAAAAATTTGGGCCACCCACTAAAAAGCAGAGACATAAAATCCACAGAATTCTGCAAGCTCCTGGGAACAATCCACAGGACAGGTATGACTGCCCCGGGAACTCGGGGTGCTTTTTCATGTCCTTGACAAATAGCAGCTGAGACACCTGCGGGCCAGATGTGCACAGCTGTACGTGTGCTGCTGCCCATCAGTCCTCGGCTCCCACCCCGCTCCAGATGCTGGCCCTCACAAACACAGCTTGGAAGGCCGGGCTGGAGCAAGGGAACTGCGAGCCCAGGCATTTCCCTCTTCCCAGGAGTCTCCTCCGCACGAAAAGCCGAGCCCTCAGAGTCCCCCTGGCCTGCAGGATGCAAATTCGGGGCAGAGACCCTCAGGGGAAATTTGGGGAGAGACATTGGCATCCCATAGCTGTGAATTTTTAATGCCTCTACATGAGTGATGTGGTGGGGGAGGCACCACCCCCTCTGTGTTCCAGACCCAAAAACCCATCAGCACCCACCTTGGAACCCGTGTGTCCTGGTGTTTATCACAGTTTTGCTGTCTCTCCATGGGCACACGTGTAAAGGATTTGAGATTTTCCTGCAGGAAGTATGGCACTTGTGCCTACAACTCTGGGGAGCAAAATCCTGCCTGTCCTGAGTTAGTCTCGGAGATGATTGCTGAAAAAAGATCCTTTTCCTTGGCATCTGATGTAGGAATGAAGCTGTGTTTGCTCCTCAAAACTGCCAAAGAAATGCTGGGGCAGCTTCCCTGAAGCATGGATGGATCTAATCCTGTTTTTGCACTCATGGATCCTCACAGAGCACCACAAAAAGCCTTCAGTGGGAAGAAGCCAGGAAGATTCCCCATCTCCCTGCTCACTGTGCTCAATGCCCAGATTTTGGATCCCCATCCCAGGTGACATTCCCAGATGTCTGCAGGAGAAAGGACGCTACTCTGGCATCTTCCCCCCAGTATAAGGCATACCCTACAGGTCCCTGCATTCCTCAATCCCAATTTCCTGGCCCCATCCTCAATGTTTCCCACTTGGCAGGTGCTGTTCCTTGTTCCTCGATAACCACCCAGGCTCTGAGCAATGGAGGTGATTCAGCCCCAGGACTTTGGGAAGGGATTGTGCCCAGCCAGGTCCCCATCTGGGATTAATCAGCATGGCTTCCTTCAAGTCAAGGGGCCAAATTCTCACTTGGAATAAACTGGCTTAACCCTGCTGCAGTCAATAAAGGCCCTCTGATCTTTTTTTTCATGGCAAGAATCACTCAACTTCTTAAGATACCTGGGATTAGAGGATGTTGCCCCCATGAGGGGCAGTTATATTTTATATGACAAACAATCCTGCCAGGGGAGGAAGGAGTTCTTGGCATGGAGTGAGCCACTCTGGATTTTGTGGGGCTGGGCTCATTGGGATTGGCGGTTTTGGCACCCTGGGAATGGTGACAGTGACTTGGAATTTGAATAGGTGTGATAGACCTGACTTGCCCTGCATTCCTTATCTCCTCCTGCCCCGGGGCTCTTTCTCTCCTTTTTCCTTGGCCTGGCAGCTACATCAGCGTGACACAAAATCCACCTCTCTCCTCGCCCCACGTTTCTTCCAGCCTTTAATGTGAGTACCATACAGTGCAGTTGTTTTCCTAAACTTGATGTCTGCTGCCTTCCACGCAGATGGTGCTGCCCATGCTTAGAAATCACAGAACACCCTGTTTAAACCACGTTTAAAACCCTTAAACCAGGCTTCTTAAACCAAGCCCTCTGGACTTCAGCCTCAGCTCTTTAAGGTACTGAGCCCGTTCCCTGCCCTGGTGTTTATAATCAGCTCTACCCCTCTCTTTCCTCTTCCTCCTCCTCTTCTCTTTGCCAGCTGCTTCCCAAGGCTGCCTCTGCTTCCTTGGGGTGTCCCGTGCAGGGCCAGGGGTTGGACTTGATGCAGGCAACAGCAGAGGGGCTGTGAATCTCCCTAAGGGCTGGTCAGGGTGGGGATATTTTATCTTTATTTCTCTGGCTTTGGATGCTGCCATCCTCCTCCAGCAGCATGGTCAGCTCATCCCCCCAGTCCCTGTCCAGGCTCTGACCGTCCATGAATCATTTTTCCAAGACTCCCAGGAGCAGCATCACTGCCTTGGACCCGGTGTGGGGCTGGCCAGCTGCTTTATGGGCTTCCCTGAAATTGCTCTGTGGGTCATGCTGGGCAGGCAAACCATGGGGAACTGAACAGGGAGCCAGATCTTACTCATGAGATCCTTAATTTCCATCCTGGATAGCGCCGGGAGCTTCCCAACCCTCTGCTCCAAAAGCCTCCACTCCAGTAAATGAACACCCTGAGGGCTTTAATTCCCGAAGCAATGACTGACTAATGATTTCTAAAACCTTGTTTTATTCTGCTTGCTGTCTGCGCCACTGCTCCGTGTTCCTTTCCTATCGATAAATTATCCCCCTCAGAGCTCCCGTGTCACCTTTTCATCGCACTTCTGGATTTTATGGCTTCACGACAGGTAAAACAAAGTTATCACTCCCTCACTGCTGTTTCTCAAAGGCCTCGCTCCAGCAAGTTCGAATTTTCGGAGGACGAAGCGCGCAGAGATGCAATCTCTCTGCTCCAGGAGCAAACAAGTCGGCTGGTCTGTGTTCAGCGGAGGATGTAATCACATGTGGAATATTTAAATTTAGCACATGCTCTGCTGACTCAGAGCAGCCCAGCCAGCAACTCCCAGGAACATGATTTGTGAGCAGCACGCACTCAGCAGTCTCGGGAGAAGAAAAAAAATAAAATAAAAAATAAAAAAAGCCCCGGAAAATCGGTTTCCACGGTCTTTTCCAGCCTGTCATGCTGCAAAAGGGCAGACGTGTGTTTTCCTGTCTGCAGTTGTCAGGTTTTTGGGGTTTGGGTGATTAAACGAACGGGTTAAGTGTTCGCTTTCGGGCGGGCGAGCGCGGCTGACTCAGCTCAGCAGCAGCTGGCTGGTCTTGTTTAGGTTTGCCAGCTGCAAAAGCTGGACTTGTTTGAACCTCGGCGAGTGACCCCTGCGAGGTTCCCGCTGGGATGAAAACCTGTGGCACTGATGCAATCCCCGCTCTGGGGGGAGCGGGAGGAGCTCTCCACAGCATCTGCTCCCAACAAAGGATTTTGGCAGCGCTGCTCCTCTCTGGGTACCACAATGGGCAGAACTGAGCCAAGCTGGAGCTCCTGGGAGCCAGCAGCTTGATCAGGAGTCACCCATGGGCTGCTCTGCTCGGGTTTACAGCTCAGGAAACCTCAAAATGGTTTGGGTTGGAAGGAACCTTTGAAGGTCACCCTATCCAACACCTTCCTCTAGACCGGGTTGTGCGAGCCCCATCCAAGCTGGCCTCGGGTGTTTCCAGGGCTGAAGGGAATTTCTGGTTGGTGCTGAGCAGCTTTTTCTGCTCTGTACAACCGAGTTTTACACGTGGTTTATACTTGCAGTACAAGATGTTTAAGTTTTGTGCTTCCCAGGTTAAACCAGCGTGTGGTGTGTGGAGGGAGGCTGGGTGTTACCTTTGGTGACTGGAGTAGCGGTTTAGAGGCTCGTGAGGGAGTCAGGTTGAAGGCAGGGAGAGAACAGGGAAGCTTGGATCTGTCTGTGGGTAGAGAAATGTGTTCATGCTTCTGCACACAACACACAGTTCATCAGTGATGCCAAATTCAATTAAATATCTGGGTGTGGAGGATGTCTGGGATGACTTAATTTAAGAAATTTTCACTCCTCTGTGTGCTTTTTACTCAATAAAAATGATTTGGTTTTCTTTTGAACTCTCTAGTTGTCCTTCTTACACAGGCACAGATGGGCCTCATGGTACCATAAAATCACAGAATGATTTGGGCTGGAAGGGACCTTAAACCTCATCTTGTTCTACCCCCTGCATGGGCAGGGACACTCTGCTATCCCAGGCTGCTCCAAGCCCCATCCAGCCTGGCCTTGGACACTTCCAGGGATGGGGAAGGTCTGTATCTGTATGTGCACTGCACACTTACCTCAGCACTTCCCCATCAGCAAATATTGCTGTGAACGTACCCACAGAAATTCAGATTAAAAGCTCCCTAAAAGCAGCAGTGATTGAAATCAACACCAATAAATGAGATTATTTTCCCTGAAGCTGGCAGAAGAAATGCTGGGCCACTCTCCCCTCCTGGAAGTGCACGGATGCACCCGACAGGAAACTTAACCTGACGTCCCACACGGTTTGGCTGAACAAAGTGATCTCTGCCCTCTCCGTACTTATTTATATTTTCAGTTGACTGCATAATCTGGCCCTCTAGAAAGTCCCTTCAGGAGGTCACGCAGCTGAAATAATAGCTAATGAATTTGTAAAAAAATTATTTCAGACTTATTAAATGCTTGCTTCCTTCCCTTCCAAATGTTCCATGCTGCTCCCAAGCCAGGTAGGGCTGGAATAAGGAGCCTGGCAGAACTGTGCCAGCTCCAGACACTGCAGGAGAACTGCTGGCATTACCTTTCCTTCCAGAGATATCCTCATTCTGCTCCCACCTCCTCACTTGGCTGTTCCACCTCTGCTTTTGGGATGGCCCTAAGGCCAGGGGATGAGGCTCTTGGACTTCTCCAGTGTTGCACCATCCAAATGATTTCCATCTCCACTCCATTAGTTTGGGTTGGAAGGGACCTTAAAGATCTTTGAGTGTGAAAAGACCTGAGTCCATTCCTTCCTGGTTACACAAGCCAGGCTCTGACTGCGGGAATTGGTGATTTGGATCTGCTCTGAGGGGATCTGCTCCCCTTTTCCATGGATGCCAAGATCCTCCTGTGTGCATGGGCTCGGGACACGGGGATTAATTTCTGGGGACTCACTACCGGCCCCCTTAATGAGATTCAGCCAAGTCATGTTGTTGGCTGAGCAAAGAATGCCTGTGGGATTTTCCCTGTGGGATTTTCCTTCCTGGGAAGAGGAGCTGAGGCCTAGTCCAGGGACCAGACATGGAGACAGCCCAGGACATGTGGGAACAGCTCTGAACCAACTTGTGCCTTCACTTGGACTTGAGCTGTGTATTCCAAACTGGCAATGCTGCTTCATCCTGACTTGTGCTGCTCTTGTGTTAGGGATTTTTGTTTTTCCAAGAGACCCATAAAGTAACTAAATGATAAAGGCCACTGGATATGAGTTTAGGCTGGAATTCCTGAAAGGATCAAAAAAACTTGGTGTCTTTCAAAAAACTCCCAGCTCTGGAGGGGCACTAAATCTCTTTGGCTTCAGTCTGCTCATCATCAACTTGATCAGATTATTAATTTAGTTAATTGGTTAATGTAGTACTTTTAATAGGGGAAATTTCCAGCCTCTGTGTTTTAGGTGGAAAAGCTTGAGCACATAATCTTTGAGTTCTAAACTAGCAAAAATGAGCTTAAAATACATCTTCTGGAATCCTGTCTCAGTTCATGTCTGATTAGGGCTGGAAATTGCCTTGGAATGGGGAGGAACTGGAGGAAAATTACTCCAAGAGGTATTTGGGCCTGAATTATCCATCAGCACTACTCAGGCAGTTTTCCCTGAGTTTTACATCTGTGTGCTGACCAGAACAGTGACTTTTATTTTTATTTAAAGCATCCCCATCCCTACAAAAACCTCTGGTGGTTTGAGAACCACGGCTCTGCCGATTTAAATCAAGCCTAAATATTTAAGGCGAGCCTGATTTATGCTGGAACTGCTTGCTCATCAGCTTTCCCTTTAATCAGTGGAGTCGTTGGGACTCTCCAGCCCCCCTTGGTCACTTTGCAGGATCCTGCTGGAACCGGAGGCCTCGGGATGGCTCCGGCCCAAGTGACCTCCTCGGGATCCTGGTGCAGAATTCTCCTGGTGGTACCCTGAGATCAGCAGATGCTGGCCTTTCTCTCAACTCCCACTCAGTGCCTCAAATCCCAGGGAAAGCTCTCCTTCCGCTGCTACACCCTCTGCTTTGAAGACAAAAGATGATTCAACAAGATATTTGAAGGGGTGGGGGGTGGGGTGGGTTGGATGGTTCAGCTGCCTTCCAAAACTCACAGCGCTTTCCAAAGCTGGACTCAGGACGTTTCCAAAGCTGGAATCAAGACATTTCTATGCACATCCAGCCCTCTCCAGAGCTGCCCTGGCACTGAGGCATGGCAAGACCAGTAGCAAAGTTAATTCTCCCATTTGCAATTCTTCTCCCAGCCCTTCCCCAGTTAGGCTGAGGTGTCCTTTGCTTCCCAAAAGCCCTCCAAAAAACCAGCCTGTGGATAAATTGTTTGGGATCGTGATGGATGTGATGAGCCTGTGCAACTCCAAGGAGAGCCTGGGTGCACCAACTGGGTGCCTGTGGAACCAGAGTCATGCTATTGGTATTTTATTTTATTCATGGCACAGCCTCTCTCTGCTTGTTTGGGAAGTTATTCCCCGCCTTTGCTGCCTGGAGCAGATCCCAGAGAGCAGCACAGCCTGCTCTCTTCATTATCTGCCCCACTGATACGTCTTCTTTATTCTTCCCCTCCCTCCTTAGGTCACTTGCTTTGGGTCACTTTATTCTCAGTACTGACCCCACCGCAGGGTTTTCCAGCTTTGTTGCTTCTGTGACCCAGGAGGGATGTTTTGCTCTCATTTATTAGTTTTTCTGGCCAGAATACAAGAGGTTAAACACTTAGGAGAAGCTTATTCTGTATTTACAGCCGAGGTAGGTTTCTAAATCAACAGTAGGTCGTGCATTGGAGTGACTCAGAGAGCTGCTTAACCTTTTTCCTTCCGTTTTTGTCCCTCTCCAAATCTGAGGCACAGCAACATCTGCAATTCAGATCTCTGAAATAAGAAGCTGTGAAAGGAATAGAAAGGGCTGAATGTAAAGCCAGCCTGCTGGCAAGGTCCTACCTTCTGGGGAGGTGGCAAGGTGGGCATTGCAAGCGTTAGTATTTGCTTTTTGGTGGGGAAACTGAGGCACCCACCGTCCACCAGCCATAATTGCAGGGCAAGGTGGTTTTAGAGCATGATGGAGATGAGCCCAGGGTGGGCTGTGGGTGCAAGGAGAGCAAAATCTACCACTGCTACCCCATCAAATGGTCACAGGAGAGATGACTCCTCTCCATTAGCCCAGAGGCTCTGGTGGGAAGCATCCCCACCAAGGGGAAGAGCCCCAGCATCCTGTGGCACTTTTGCTGCCTGCCAAAACCAGTGGGAGACAGGCTGGAGCTGACCAGAGCAGATGGGAGTAAGCTGGGGGCTCCTTCCTTGCCCATCACCTCCTCAATTTGCTGCACTTCAAACCCCCTTTTTTCAGTGAGAGTGACAGACTGACCCCCACCCCTTTCTTGCTCAGCAGCAAAGCAGGCCCAAGACATTTCCACCCCCAAATCACAACCAAACCCCTGCATTTCCCCTACCCAGCAGCATTTGGCCACTCTCTCCTAAGGAATCCATTCTGATTTTGGGGTCTGTCCCTCTCCTCTCTCTGCCCCAGTATCTCCAGGATGCTCCTGCCAGCTCTCCTGTGCAGTTTTCAGGGGTCTGTGCTGAGGTGCTGCAGGAGCCCCATGGACACAGCATCTCTCTGGGCTCCAGCTGCTTCTCACACACCCCAACCTTTGGATTTGGATTAATCACATAGAGAAACACAGCAGAGAAATAAACTGTTTTTTTCTAAAAAAAGAGTCTATCAGAAAGGCAGCTGTGACTGCAGGGTGGAAGCATCTCTGGTGCCACACTCTGACCTTATATTAAATAACCTAGGAGTCTGCTCTCCTGATGATCACTGACATGGGACGTGCCCAGCACAAAATTTAGTCCCTCTATTTCTTGGGCAGTGAGACAGCTCCTGGCTGCTCCCAGATATTCCATGTGCTCCCCGTTGGATGCACAGGAGATGTTCCCCTCGGACACAGCCCCAGCCCCACCTGATTCTTTATTTCATGCAGTTTACCCTGCCCTCTAGTGCCAGCAGGTGCTGAGTCAGCAGCTCCTGTGGTTTTCCACCTTTTCCATCTCCCAGCCTGGGAATCTGCTGCTGCTGGGGCTGCCAGGGTGGGGAGAGATGAAGAGACCTGGCCAGAAGTGTTTGTGCACAGCCCGTGGGATGTGTGGGGAATGGGCACCTCGGTGCAGCTCTGGGGCAGGCCCGGCTGCTCGGAAGGACCTTTCGGAGATGCTTGCAAGGAAAATGAGCTTTGTGAGGGAAATGGGAATGCACGTGGCAGGCTGTGCCAAGGGAGGCTTTGGAGGCCAGGAGGTTGTTTCAGTGAAGAGCTTGAAATGAAATCTTCAAGCCTGGGACATGCTTGGAAAAGCAGGGTGTAGGGTAACACCTGGAGATAGATCTCTTGCTTTTTTCTTGAAGGACAAGGGGCATAATCTTCTGTTTAAGAAGGCATCTGAGAGCCTTTTGTCACCCTCTCTGCTGGGAGGGGAGGCTCCCCCAGCCACGGCCTGGGGTCCGCAGGCATGTCAGTGCTCCCCAAATCTCCTCCAAGCCCATCACATCTCCTCCCCTCCTTCTGGTGTCACCCTCCTGCTATTTTGAAGAGCCCAGCAGACCAAAGCTTTAGAATTCTGGAGTGCAGGACCACCCTCTGGAGCTGGCTGCCAGGCTGGGTGTCCCTCCAGCCCGCCGCAGCTTTTGCACAATTTCCTGGGTTATTTCAAGCTGTCGGGAAGGTCCAGCCGCACATGGGAGGGGCAGACAGGGCCTTGGTACGCAGCAAAAATGGAAAAACAGCCTTGGATAAGTCTCCTCCTCCCCTGTTCCCCTCGTCTTGTATCCAAAATTGGGGAAAAGAGAGGAGGAACACCAGAACAACACCCCAGGCCTGTGAGGTGACCCCTGGTTTTGCTATGCTGAAGGCAGTGGAGCTGTTAGGGTGGGTTTGTTTCTTTAAGGTGTCTCCCAGAGGCAGGATCAGCCAAATGCGATGTGGCAGCTCTGGTAACTCCTCTTGGCTTTCAGCACAGCCCTCGCTGATCACACAACTTGCTAGTGAAGAAGGTACAGCTGTCCAGGCCTTGGCAGGCATCCCCACCCTCCGCTCGCTGCCAAATCCTCGCTGGCTTTTTCATAAAAATTCTTAACTTTCCTAAGAGAATGGAAATGGAGCAGCCTCATCTGCCTCCCAGCCCCATCCAATGCCTCCTGGACCTGCTGGAGTGAAGCCTGGTGTCCCTGCATCCCTCCGTGGTGCTGGGATGTTGGCAGCCAGGGAGAGGGAGAGCCCAAATTGCAGGGCTCCTGTCCTGCTCTCAGGGGCTGGGCTGGGGACCAGGTTTAAGGGTTGGGGTCCCAGCAGTGCCTGCACAGGCCTGGAGCTGTGATTGGGAGTGGTTTGGCATTCCTGGCTTGGGCATTCCCAGCTGATGTGGGAGAAGGGAACCAGCTGGAAGAGGGGGTAAAGGCAAGCTCACCACTGGGGCCAGCAACTCTCCTGAGCTCTTCCCTGGTTGCGTCTCATTATCCCTGCTCGCACCTCAGTGGAGCAGCTCCAAGTACCCTGCTCCCAAATTGTCTCAGCAGCCAGAACCCCTGAAAAGTTTTAGGCATTAATTCCTGGCCCAGGCTCCCTGTGACAGCTCCAGGAAACCTTCATCTCCTCCTCTCCCTCTTTCAGAAACGACCCAAACCTCCCTGGTTTTGGAATGTTTTAGCCCTGTGTACAATTTTAAGGATGTGCCTGAGCTACAGAGAAGCTGCAAGGCAGCCTGAGCAGTGCAGTGGATGAGTAATTCAAGGCAGGGGGAAGGGGTGGGGGGAGCCTATGGATTTCCTCTCCAGAAAGAACTTTTGGATCTTCAAACAACACAAACGTGGCTGTAGCTGTGTGTGAGAGAGGCTGTGCAGTAGCACTTCAGCAAAAGATTAAGGAAAAACAGCACTGAGGGACAAAAATACATTTCACAGCTGGTGAAATGATGGCATTAGGAAATAGCTCTGAACGTGCTCTAAACGGGAGGTTTCTTTTCTGGAGGAGCAGGGATGAGTGGGCAGATCTAAGAATTATCCTTGGGACTTGTGCACGTACCTTGGACATTGTAGTGGGCATGGAAAACTCTCTAATTGCAGCTGAAAGTGAGCCAGTGAGGCATGTATGAGAACAATAAGCTAGTGTGAAAAAGGGGGACACAGATTTGCAGTCTGCAAATGTATCTAAGGCCAGGTGTTTTTCTCTCTGATGCTGACATGATTATCCTGGAAAACCATGATTTTTGATTTTGATTCCGTGAACTGACTCTGACATTATTAGCCTGAAAAATCTTACAATTCCATGCATATGCACAGCTAAGGAATAGCTACAATTTTCAAAGCCATGTCTGTTTTCCTCAGCAGTTTTAAAATATTTACCTTTTTCCACTCATTGAGAGTGAAAGTACTGCCTGGTTTACAAAACAACAGCGCTCAGGAGGAAAACTTCCGGATCGACTCGGTCCTACTGAAAATCAGCCTGTTCTGAACTCCCAATTCCGTACCCTCAGCCCTCTGGGTGCATGGCATTGCCCTGAGGGTGCCTGGAACTGTATTTTTGGTGAGACAGGGTCTTTTTCAGGTGCTTTCCACTACCAATTTCCCTGGCATGAACAGCGAAAGCGGTGGTGAGTTATTCCTTTGCGCACGTTATAACAGGAAATATTCATCATTGTTTGATTTTAAAGTTTCCAAGGGAATTACTGGAAAGGGATCTCTGATCTCCCCTGTTCATGAGCAGGAATTTAATTTGATTTAAACAGTTCAAAAACCTGAACCTCTTCTCAGTCCCAAAACCCAAGTGCAAACTCATCACATCACAATGGAGTTGAGAACGTGGCCGCTCTGCCGTCCTCCAGCTCCCTTCCAACAGCAAAATTTCAGCCCCATCTGGTACAAAATAGATTATTTAGTGTTGGCAATCCCAGAGATCTCCTAAACAGCCCCTTTCATGGCTGGGGATGGAAAAGCCCTTGTAAAATGTCAGGTTGTTCTGTGCACAAACCCCCACGGAAGCTGGAAGGGAGATTTGGGGATTGCGGAGCCGCGTCTGGAGCGTCATGCTCGCAATTGCTGCGGCAAAAAAGGCTTGGTGCTATCAGAAATTTCCTGGGCTCATCAGGCAAAATAATTAAGTAAAATAAATTGAAATATGCAGGATAGCCATCTTATCCAATGTGTAAAATTACAGGTTAACATGCTGCGTGCGAAGCGCTTTTTAAAAAACCCAGTGTTATCTCATCCGGCCTGTTTTTACCATGTGGTTTTATGCATTGGTTTCTCACTGGGAAATTTCCATGGGGGTGATTCCCTGGTATTTCCAGAGGCACTGCCATGGGTGAAAATGCTCTGCTTCCATGCAGAAGCTCAGTTCCTGCCACCCATGCCATGCTCTGGAGCCCACTGATGGGTGAGCTCACCTCTGTGTGTTTGGGGAAGGAAAGATTCAAACTCACAAGAACTGGCAAAAAAGTTCCTGTGGGATGAATTTCAGGGGTTGTGGTGTGGAGGTGGTGCTGGCCATCCTGGTGGGATGCAGATGAGAAGGACAAGGAAGCAGGTGCTCAGCTGGGACAAACTGAAAATCCATTTTCCCCATCCAAAGCCCTTTGATTAACGGGTCCTTAATAAGTTTCATCGCATCTCTGTCCCAGCCATATTCAGGGTGAGATTTTTGTGCTGCAGGGCAGTTCCTGACAGCATCTGTGAGTGATGGCTGGCACAGGGGTTCCTGGTGAGCCCAGGTGGGTTTTTTCCAGATGGATTAAACTAGAAACTCCTTTCTTGTCCTTAACCAAACAAGGTTTATCCTCAGTTACCAATGCCAAGTTGTTTGCTGGGAAGCATCTCCCCATTTGCCTTCCTCCTGAGTCCACAATTTTATTTGTTTTATTCCTCACATTTCTGAGCTTCCCCCTCCCAGACAGCAATTCTGCTTAAGGAGCCACATCACATGGAGAAATTTCACCATGATGTGTGTAAAATTTGCCACTAGGGTCAGCCTGAAATGTGCATTTTTGTGTCTCTGGCAGGTTAATTTTTTAGAGGAGCTTGGTTTTGGGGACAATGGTGTGGATGCCTTGGGGAATCCCCCCAGCCATCCAAAATACTGGTTTTTCTATGAAAGCTTCTCACTGGCTCCATCCCACCCTACTAAATTTTCCAAGTTGGATGAACTAATTATTTTTTAATAGGAAGCTCAGCCGTGATTTCCCCATTTCAGCAGAGTAATTCGGTTTATTTACATTTAAGCACAAACATATGATTTTTAAAGGAGGCCTGAACAGCTAAAACCGAGGGCATAATCAGATAAATGACTGCATGAGGATTTTTGGTGGCTGAACTTACCCAAAACCCAATTCATGCATTTTAAAGCATGTGTTTGGCACAGGTCTAATATCTCTTAAGGAAATGCTTTTTGGGGGTGGCAGCTAACAAAGCAAAACTATCTTTTTAGGAATTCAATTAAAGCTAGGCCTGGCTTACTGGACCTCTTCCAGTAAATATATATAAAGCTGAACCCATAGACATCTGTCTCTTCTTTCACCCCCACCTCCTCCTTTTTCTGTTCTCCAAGATGTGGTTGAAAGGTGGAGAGGAGACGGGAGGAAGAGGAGGGACTGTCGCTCACCGTAGAGTGCAGGGCACAAGGATTATTTTCTGTTTTGGTGTCTGACCACTTTTGTGATCTAGGGGAGAGCGGATCTGCCTCCATCCCATCCCTTGCCTAAACACAGATGTAAAAAAATTTAAACAATAAATTAAGAATCTCAAGGCACATAATTATAGCAATGAGAGGTTGGATCCAGGGGGATCCCAGTCCATGGGCACTTCCAGACACCCCGTGGGCGCAGGTTTGGGAATGAAGTATCCATGCTGCCTTTCCTGTGCTCCTTTCAGAGTATTAGATCCACACACCTTTTCCACCCAAAGGGCTCAGGCCACTGGGAGAGCCACTCGGAGAAGTCAGGGAACAAAACTGGAGAATTCAGGGATCTAATGGCCACTTTGAGCCCTCTAATATCAGCAGGGCTCAGGAGTTGTTGCTTATTTGGGAGCTGTCTTTTTATGGGAATGGTAACCAAACCTCCCTGTCCCATTTGCACCCTCCTCCTGCAAGGAACCTGTCTCCAAATTCTTGATGCTGCTTCCCTTCAAGTGATAAAGACTTCCCCCCCCATTCCCAAGGGAAAACCTTCCTTACTGCTAAACACTGAAAACCTGGCTCTGGGTGGCAGATCACAAAAAAAATTCCAAGAGGGATCCTCCATTTTACCCCCAATTCCCCCCTCTAAGGCAGGAGGAGAAGCACATCCCGAAGAGCCCCTGGAGCCCTGATTCCCACGTCTTTGCTGCACCGCCGGCAGGAGAAGGACAAGGATTTGGGGCTGGGGGGACTGGCTGGGCCTGGTGTGGAAGTGGTTAAAGGGATGGGTCTGAGGGCAAGGGCTGCTTTGCCTTGATTTATGGGCTGGCTGAGTTAATTTGCTCTTTGTGTGTGATTAGTTGCTGTTGCTGAATGGTCATCTTCCACAACTACTAATCTAATTAATGCCGGGGTGCCAAGTGTTGGTTTGGTGTTTTGTTGTTTGTAGGGTTTTTTTGTTTTGTTTTGTTTTTTTGTTTTTTTTTTAATCCCTGGCAAATATTTCTACTGTCTTAATATTTGAGAACTGATCATTAATTAGTTTGAGTCTGCTAATAGCCATCTGGATGGTTTCTTGGTTCTCCTCACTTCCAGATTTGCCTGGAGAAGGGTCTCGGGAGCTGTGGTGACTCTCCAAGCAGCCCACCAAGGTGTCTGCTGGGATCAGCACCTTGCAAGGAGTAATCTGCTTTTTTTCCCCCCCACTTCCCAATTTTCTGCAAAACCTGGGAAGAGGGGTAAAACGGCTCCCCGAAATATCTGCTTTCCCCAGGCAGCTGTAATTCCTTGGCGGCATTTCCAGCTCGCTCTGCGTTTCGGGGTTCTGGTGCCGTCCCTTTCCATGTCCATGGCCCCATCAAACCTTTCCCGCAGCTCTCCAGCTAAGACATAAATTCTGGAGGTTTTGAGCTCGGAGATTTCAAAGTCGCGCTGAAGCACATGGAAATGATTCTCAGGGCTACGGCTATAAAAATAATTGTATTGCCAGGGGAAAGGGTGACTTGAGATGTCCCCAAAAGAGATCTCGGCGGTGGTTACAGGCTCTGTCCCGACCCTGTAAGAGCCCGCTGTGATCTCCCCGGCTCATTTATCACCACTACCTATAACCGCAGGAAAACCCCCCCAAAAAGCAATGTAGGAAGGAATCGTGAGGGGAGGCCGCTCAGATAGAAGCGTTTCAATCTCCCCCTTTGTTTTAATGAGAACTGAAAATTAGGCTTTGAAAATTAGGGCCGCTCTGCAGAGCTGAGCGGTGTGAGGATGACTAATTTGGAGACAAATTAGGTCTACTTAGCCGGAATGTCTGCCTCGATTGTTCCCTTAATGACCCTTCAACGCACATCTCTCCCGACAGGACTTTTACCGCAGCTCTGCCTCCAGCAGATTAAGTAATAACATGTTTTTACCACTTTTCTAAGCGCTCCTTCGGACCCGATCCAGCATTTTCCCTCCGCCATGCGTGTCTCCAGCCCTTTCTGATGGGTAATTCATTTATTTGCGTCTAGCCCCTGGCAGATTTGTCTCTTTGCACGTCTCCTTCTCCGGAGCATTTCCCTTGCACCTTCTTTTTCAAAGATCCCTGAGCCTGAGAGGTTTTTGGCCGACTTGCAGCGTGTTTGGTGTCTGCTGGGTAACAGATTTATCCTTTCCCAAGGAAAGACGTGAACGTAAACAGAGGATCCAAAATGCATTTTGCTGGGCTTTTTAAACGCACTGAGATGAAACCCCCACTCCTCCCCACCGCTACAAGGCTATTAATGTAAATACCAAACTTTACAATCCTTCCTGTCAAGGAAACTTATTTACATTTTTTGAAGGATGCGTATAAAAAAACCCGGGGCTTTTGGGACAAAAAAAGGGCTTCGTTCCAGTGTCACTACACCCCCAGCTAACTGTGCTGCTCTCTATACACTATAGAATTAGGTTTTGTTCCCAGGGCCAGCAGAGATAACATCTGTTTGCTTCTTTAAGGAGAAAATGAAATAGGATGCTGGTGTTCTATACTGGAAACAGCCCTTCGAGTCTGAAGGGGTGATGGCATGAGGGCTGTGGATTGAACTCATGCCTTAAACATGGTTTCTCCAGCACGGAAAAGGTGGGAAAAGGGGCTCCCAGAGCCAGTTCCAGCCCAGGGGATGCGAAGGGCTCGTTCCCAGTGAGTGGGAAGGAGCAGCAGGCTGCTCATACTGGTGCGGGGCTCAGGACTGTGTTGTCCTTTGCGCTTTGCTGCCGGTCCTGCCATCCCAGCTGGACAGGCTTGTTCCCTGCTAAAAGGAATATCAGCAAATATACTGTCTTGGGGTTTTTTTTTTTTTCCCCTGATTTGTTCTTTTCAGTTCAGAGCCATTTTAGAACACTTCGAAGGCAAAAGGGAAAAGTGGCTGCAAGGGGAGGGGTGCAGGTGCCGGCAGTGAGGATGGGGAGATTTTGGGGGGAGGAAGGCTCAGCTGAAACATCCCACTGCAGTCCTAGAGGTGCAAAAGCTGCGCCTGTTTCTCCTGCAACTCCCGGAGCCAGTCAGTTGTCTGGAATTCCATGGAGCAGAACAGGAAAAGCTCTCATGGCCAGGGAAGCGAGCAGCAGCGACCTGCTGGCGCTCGCAGGGGCCAGGTGGCATTTTCCCAGTTCCCAAGGCTCTGATTTTCTAATCAAACAGCTCCTCTGATTTCTGTTTTGCTTGCAGCCAGAGGGGAGTGAGCATCCCTCCAAGAAGAAAACCTTTCCTTACTTCTCTCTCCCCAAAACCTCGGGAAAGGGGAGGATGGCAGCTCAGCCTGAGCAGTGCTCGCCCCACATTTGCAGTTCCTACTCCCTAGGAAAGGCAGGAGCTGATCCCAAACCCACAGGGCAACTTCTTATGGATTTTTTGTCCATTGAGGCAGCACAGGCTGCTCCCCTCTCACCCGTGAAAAGTCCCACCACCCAACTAAACTCGCCTGTTTTCAAGGGGTTCTTGAGGACCTAGTTGTAGTTTTATTTTTTATTTCCTGGCAGCCGTAATTTCTGTCGCCATAAACGATAGAATTTGACACCGCACCGCACCAGGCCATTTGTCAACAACCTTTTCAACAGTCCAACCACACGTGTGTTCCTGCACAACACAGGCACAGGGAGAGGTGGAAAGTTTGGGATCTTCCTCTGCAAGAACCACCTTGCAGCACCGGGTTGGAGGTTGGGTTACGGCTAAGGAGCCGAATTCCAATTTATTCCAAATCAAACCAAAATGTGCCGGGGTTTGGCTCTGCATGGTGATTTTTCCATTATATCCTCACCTTTTTGGGGGATAGGGACAATCTGAGCACCTACCTATAAAGTCTGCATCATCAGAGCAATGTTATTAATAATTTAAGCGACAAGGAGTATAAAACATGGTTTAAAAAAGGCAGGTTTTTTCCCATGTGCTAGGAGTGGTGGTGTATTAGATAGCAGATTTCCAACCATCCTTGGCTAATGGCAACACATCATTTGGGAAACAACAGAATCAATGCATTGTTCCAGCCCAGCACTTTCCTATTCAGCCAATCTAAACTGCTGAAGAAATATGTGCTGGGGACATTTTACATCTGGTTCTGACAAGAAGCCTGGGTTTTTGTGTGTGTTTTTTTTTTTTTTAATCTGTTTGCTGCAGTTTTTAAACCCAGATTAGCATGGGAAAAGGCTCTCTGTTTTATAAACGGAGGGTTTAGCTTTTGAAAAACTCATTCAGTCTTGGATTTTTGCAGTTGAAATCAGGGCACTATGTGCAAAATATAAGAATGCCAGTGATGGCCATAAACCCCACAACGACAGTGTTACTTATTTAAATAAAGCTAAACAACAGGCAGCTCGTGCTAGAGGTAGAATGGGTAGAATAACTAATTTTGAGACGTTTTTCATGCTTTGGGGAATCACTAGAATAGCTTAATTCCAGCACCAAAGTGCAAATTCCAAACCATTTCAGGATGCAAGTGAAACATTTGCATCTAAAATGGTTTTACATCTGTTTCCCACCACTAGTAAGCCATGCTTTCACATTTTTCAGCTCTTTGAACTGAGGCAGTGCAGTTGCATCAAGTTTTTGCGTGGTTCTGTATTTTATTTATTCAAACGGGCCATTCACTGCTGACCGAACAAAGATGGATTTGCCTCTTTAAACAAGCCCAGCCAATGGGCTGGGATAAACTTTCCTCTTCAACTCTGCACATGATAAAATTATTTCATTTTTTCATCACAAGGGTGGCGGGGAAAAATGTCCCTTCAGAGTGTTTGCTTGGTGGAATGGGCTCGTGGGCTCTGTTTTATGTATGGAGCCCCAGAGAGTGCCCAGCCAGACCCAAACTCCGGCTGACACAACGCAGAGCCGCTCTGCTTAATTAGCTGGAGATGAGGGTGTTATCAAAAGGCTTTTTCCCCACTCCTTTCTGACTGTTTATTCCTCCCTCCCCAAGGCAGCTGAAGAGGAAGTAGTTTTCTGCTAATGGAAAGCGACGAGGAAGGGTTTGGTGAGGAGAGTAAATAAGAAACTGCACCTAACGCCAGCCACTGCTCTACCATCACTTTGGGGAAGGGAAACTGGACAAACCCAAAAATTTAGCAGAGTTTCTCCCGTGTCTGTTTGCTTTTTGCTGTGCGAGGGGGAAGGGACACAGCCCAGGACTGCAGCCGACATCTGCTGCTCATTTCTTTTAAGAGAAGCACAACCTAGGGCGAACCCATCGCCGAGCCCTGTGTGGGTCCTGCCGACCCCCTGGCCCCCCAGCTGAGAGGGGATGTGGCCACCACGGGGCTCAGCACTGCGGTTTTTGGGGTGCAGACACCCACGGAGGGGGGCAGCAGCTGTTTTGGATCCCCTTGTCAGCCTGTTGTGGCCATCACCTTTTCCTCTCTGAGCCCTGCTCCGAAGCAGCGCTTTCTGGCAAATCTCACACGGTGACGGCTTTCCCCTCTGTCCCTCATCATCCAGCTCTCAACACCAGCCCCCTCTTACTCCCCATTCCCACAGAGCAAAAGCATGCTGATTATTATTTTTCATCCCCCCCCAAAAAAAATAAAATCAATTGGGGTATATCTCATTTTTACCCTCCTGGAAGCTCCATTTATTAAAATTTCCTCCAGCACCGGGAGAGCGGGAGGAACTGGATGTGTCTACTCTGCCCTCCAGGTCAGTGACCCCAAACCCATCAGCACCCCCAGCATTCCACAAAGGGCAAAGGGAAGGAAACAGACCCAGGAGAAGTCATCCAGGAGAAGAGAAACGGGTACGTACCCCTTGGGCTGGCCCGGCCCGGGCGGTCGCTAGTGGGAGGCCGACATGGACCACGCTCCCTCCATCCTCCACACGGAGAAGGCATAACTGAGCCTCTCATGAGCCACGTAACTGCAGCTCGTCATCTTACTGTCCATCTCATCGCTCTGTAGCACCTGGTAGAGGAAGTCTATGTACCGCGCCGCCAGCTTGAGCGTCTGGATTTTACTCAGTTTGTCAGAGGGCAGCGTGGGGATGATTTTCCTCAGGGCGGCAAAAGCTTCGTTGAGCGACTGAGTCCTCTGCCTCTCTCTGACGTTGGCCAGGATCCTCTGACTCTGCAGTTCTTCGTAAGATTGGGAGCTGGGACTGGACTTCTTCCCCCTCTTCCCTGGGTTGGGGCTGCCATCTTCGCTGGACTTCTTACTGTATCTTCTCTTCCTGCCAAATCTCTTTGGCTGCCTTTCCAGCTCCTCTTCACTGGTCCCCAAGCTATCCACAGGGGAAACAGGAGAACTGGAGCTTTCTTCCATGCTTTCTGCAAGAAGGGGAGGGGAAGAGCCTTTCCCCCCCTCCTTATGTTATGTGAGTGTGTGTGTGTCTTAAATGTGCTTTAAATTCCTGAGACAGATCCTTTGGAAAAACAGGAGGACTCTTTTTTGCTTTTTTTTTCCTTTTTTTTTTTTTTTTTGCTGACCAAACGTTTTCCAGGTTGCTTGAAGGGCTCTTATTTCAAGGACCGAGGTTGTGTAAAAAAACTGAGGTCTTGGAGAGAGGAAGTTATTCTAACTTTTTGGAAACTTTAGCTGAGCTCAGTTGCTAAATAGTTGTCAGAAGTGAGGGAGGTGCGGGGCTCCCTCCTGATTGGCCGGCCAGGTCGGTGGGAGGAAGGCTTTTCCCCTGCTAAACTTTCACAGTTTTATGTTACACTTAACTAAAATCTTGGGAATGCACCTCGAATCGAAGATAGTTGGTGAATGTCACCCCCTGCCCCTGGGTATGCTGGATTTGCGGCACCCCCCCAGGATAACCCCCCGCACCCACCCTGGGGTTTTTGGGGTGCTGCCCAGGGTCCCGTTCCCAGCAGAGGTTCCGTGCCCAGGTCGGGGTGCAGAGGGAGCTCTCCAAGCACGAGAGTGTGCCCCGTTCTCATGGAATGGGGCCCTGTTCTCCAGCCCCCCGTGCTGGGGGTGCTGCAGGGATGGGGTGGGGATCTGCCTCCCCATGCCACAGGGTCACCTTGGAGCGGCAGAACTTCCCTGGGGCACGCTAAGCCGTGGGAATGGTGGAGATTTGGGGGCAGAGGGGACAAACCCCGACTTGTGGGGGACGTGCCTTTGGGTTTCTTTCCTCCTGGACAAACCCAAAATATCGACCATTTGGAAAGCAGCTAATAGTTTGTGGAAAAACCCCCGGAGAGGCAACACTGGCCATGCACTGACATTTTCTCCCCATTTCCCCCCTTCCATTAAAAGCTAAACAGTACATTTTAGGGAATCAGCAGCCAAGGTAGGTAGGAGGACATTTTTTCCTCCTTCAGAATATCCTGCTGCTGAATTTGTGGAATCCCAGCACACAAAAACTGTGAGAGCAGGATTTTTGATCTATCCAACAGAAGACAACAGGTCTCCTTTTTCCTCTCCATCATGCCGTAGGGGGAAATGTGGGAAAACTCTGCTGGCTTCTGTGGAGCTAAGGCAGAGAAAAATCAGATTTGAACCTCTGATTTCAGTCACAGCCCAAATTGCAGGAACAGATGCATTCCTGAGCGGCAAAGATCATGTTTTCAAAATAGATCAGGGAAATAAAATAAAATAAAATATAATAATAATAATAATAATAATAATAATAATAATAATAATAATAGTAGTAGTAGTAGTAAAAAATAAGACAAGAGAAACTCATAAAACGTTGATGTTGTATCAGAAGAATTGATTTGGAATGCATTTCTTTGTGAAGTTTTCCAGCAGGTATCAACACTCATTAACAGAAAAAATAATGTCTGGTTTGATTGGAAAGTGTTCCTTGGTAGGAGAAGGAATTTTTGGCTTGCCTGGGGCTGGCTGCACCGCTGGTAGGTAATGTTTATAGTGGAAAGGCTTCCCCTGGCAGCCCCCGGGGAGAGCCTGTGTTTGCTTTCCAAAGGAAAGGTTTTCAGGTGCAGCACAGAAGTCGGAAAGCGAGGCCATTCTGCAAATAGATTTTTAATCCGATTTAAGACCCCGGTAAGCTCGGCAGGGTGGGTGCTGCTCCTGTTCGTACCCCAAATCCCAGTTTCCAGAGGGTTTGGGGCTGGATCTGAGGGTTGATCCAGCATCCGAAACCTGGAGTTCCAGGAGTACAAGTGGGCTGGGATGGTGCCTACCACGGACCTCAAAGCTGATGCCACCCCTTGAGAGGGGTATTTGGTTTGTCCTGTGGTTATTTAGGAGCCTCCTGAGTGCTCGGGATCCTTCCCAAGTATTGAGGGAAGCCATCACTGAAGGCTGGAGGGGCACCATTCCTGGTTTTCCCAGCAAACAGGTTCTCGGCTCACAGCACTGCGGGTGTGCAGGGATTTCAGAGGCGCCGTGGGTTAGCAGGGATTCATGGAGCACGGGAGAGCAGGGGGATGCAGGGATTCATGGAGCACGGGAGAGCAGGGGGATGCAGGGATTCATGGAGCACAGGAGAGCAGGGGGATGCAGGGCTGAGCTCCTGGGGTGCCCTGCCCAAAAGGTCTGCAGGTGCCCACAAAACGCTGCTCAGGGAGGGAGCAGGGATGTTTTGGGCTGCGTTTGAGACACCAGGGGCAAGGGAAGATGATCCCAGCTGGTGAGAAGGGTGAGTGGAGCTGTTGGTTGTACCTCTCCTCTCCTCTCTTCCTGCCCTGCCAACATTTATTTTCCAGCTTTTTATGGCCCAGCCATGAGCACCGAAAGCGGGGCATGACCTCCCAGTGTGTGAGGTGTTTCCACGGGCTCAGATTTGATCCTACCAGTGACAGAGGAGTTCTGGGGGTGGACTGTGTGGATGGATGTCAACATGTTCTCAGCTGGCAGAGGGAGTTTGGGATAATCCCATGCAAGCATAGGCACAACTCCTGGGCATTTCACTGGAGCTGTGCTGAGAAAAAGCTGTGGCCACGTGGCGTGATCCTGGTCCAGCTGCTGCTCCTGGCACTCCGGGATGTGCCTCTCTGGGCTGCACGGCAGCAGCAGCAGAGCAGCCCTGCGCTCCTCTGGGTTAAACAGCTAATATTAAGTAAATAAATTAAATAAAAACCTGCTTCGCTTTAGCAAACGAGACCGAAGGAGTGTTTGCAGGATCGAGGCAGGATTTCTCCCTAAGGGAATTGCTGCTGTGCATAACCTCTAAATGTGCAAAGCCTTTTAGTATCAGGCAGGCTTCATTAGGGGAAATTTATGGTGGGATTTGGCTGTGGGGTAATTACGGAGTCTCTGAGCCCGGCTCCAGCGAGCATCGCTCTGGAGCTGCCGCTTGTGTGTGTGCGGACCCTCCACTGCTGCAGTGCTTGGTGCCACGACTGGTGGTGACAATCCTGCGAATATCTGCCCTGGAGCAGACCAAAGGCAGGGGACCAGCCTCGGCTGAAACGTGATCCAGCTCTCCTGGAGGAAAGCGGAGTTTGGGGAGGTTTGTGGGGGAAGCAGCGTGAAGGTGCCGCTGGCGAAGCGGGCTGGGCTGGATCCATCCTTCCTGCCACCACGGCAGGGTGGGAGAGAAGTTAGGGAGTAAAAACTGCCACATAAAAGAATAGTTTCGGAGGAATTGTAATGCCCTGTTTGAATGTGACACTCACTGTCAGGCTCCCAGATTATTTTGTTATCAGGCAATAATGAATATGGATTGAGATTTGGGGTCAGTGCTTGTTCTCTGTAGGAAGCCTGTGGGTCCAGTTGTCCCCTCGGCAGGATTTGACCAGAAAATCACCCTCTGGCCTCTCTGTGCTGAAGAGGAGAAAGTTTGGATTTTAGCCTCCTGCCACCCCTGCCTCTGCTTGTCGTGGGAAGCAGGAAAAGATTGGATGCCCTGACAGTGCAGGTAATAACCTTTCAGGGCACCCAGCCTGCTCTTCCAACCCCCTTCTGCTGGGGAGCTGCCAGGGACGCCAATTTTTGGAGAAAAAACTGGGGAAAACCAGACACCGTTGTGCTCTTTTGCCCTCCTCCTCCTCCTGCTATAGAGGAGAGCATCCCTTCTCCCTCCAGAAACATCCCGCTGCAAAATTGCACCCAGCATCGAACCACCTCTACTGCAGCCAGTTCTGGTTAAGCTGATTCGGTTTTCCCCCTCCTTTTTTAAAGGGGATAATTCCTCAGTGCTTGTGCAGCACTCACCGGGAGCGAGCCGGTGTGGGCACTTTGCCCGTGCTGCCTTGGGATTGTCCTTGCTCTTTCTGGTGCCTGGGCTTTGTTCTCTCATCCCTCGTGTCCCCCAGAGCTCTCCCCCTGCGGTGACAAGTTCCTAATCAAAAGCAAAGGAGCAGATAAGGGGCGGGAGGTGCGGGGCTTTAGGGATGAGACGCTCGGAGCAGAGCACGGTTCCAAAGTAATCGGATCCGCTCCGGCCGCAGTTTTGTGCAGGAATGTACATCTGTTTCTGAACTGTTACCAGCTGATGTGCCCGCTCTTCCCTTCTGCTTCCTCCGCTTCCAAAGCCCCGGAGCAGCGGGACCAGCGCAGGAGGGGCTGACCCGGGGCAGCGATTCCCGCTGTGGGATGATCCTGACAATAAATGCAGCAAGGTGTGCTTTGGATCTCCCTGTAAGGACAGAGGTGGTGGCAGCTCTGTCCTTGCTCCATGACCTGGATCCCTCAGCTTGGTGCTTGAGGACCCTGGAAACAGGGATCTTTTTAAGCAAGGCTTGCAGGAGGCTGACAGAAAAAAGACTAGGGAAGGACTTTTGAGATTTTCCCAGCGGATGTCCCTTTCTCCCAGGAAATGCCCACAGGCTCTTTGTCCATCTCCTTTATGAAGGTGGCTGCTACATCCAAGCTTTGACCAAGCAAGGTGTGAATTTCAAGGGTCATCGTGGAGAGGAGAAGGCTCCAGGGAGGGCTCAGAGCCCCTTCCAGGGCCTAAAGGGCTCCAGGAGAGTTGGAGAGGGACTGGGGACAAGGGTCAGAAAGGATGGGACAAGGGGGAATGGCTTCCCACTGCCATGGGAAGGGTAAGATGGGATATTGGGGAGAAATCCTACCCTGTGAAGGTGGTGAGCCCCAGAGAAGCTGTGGCTGCCCCACTGGAGCATGTCTTGGAGAGGACAGGTGCTTCTGAGCCCTTCTAACTCCTGTAGGACACAGGCAGGTGTTTAAAGTTGTGGATATATTAAAATCAGGCCTGAATTTCTCCCCCTCTGGAATAAGAAGGGAGATCTTCAGTGTCCTCTACAGGTTTTTGGGATCTGAAGCACAAAGCTGTTGGGGGCCCATCCCCATCTGCACCGCTGTCAGTAGGATGAGGAGAATCTGACCAGACCTAGTTCTGCCTCAAACATGGGGTACAATGTTTCAGATCTGATCATGGATTTCTGGCAAGGTGAGAAATCCATGTAATTTCCCGTGCTGGCAGCAATGGGATGGCAGCGCTCGTCTTGCCGCGGAAAGAAACCCAAAGGCAGCGGCATCACTGTTGTGGATTCTATTTTTAATGACAGCACAGAAAGAACGGGTGTTCTGGGGAGTAAAAAGTGGTGGCTATCAGGATTCCAAAAATAACATTTCTATTTTAGATCATTTGCCTGAGGCCACTGCTAATTGCAGATCGGAGTGGAATGGCTCCCTAGGAATCCACAGGCAAGAAATTTTTCTTTCATTCTTTCCCTCTTTTTGGAAGGTGGAATATTAATTGTGGCTGCAGCAGTAGCAACTGTAGCTTAAAAACCTGGGCTAGGAAAAATGAAAATATTTTTTCATGAACTGGAAAAATCAAAGCATGGGAAACATTTCATTCTCCTCACCTTTTCCTCCCCCATTTCCAGCCTTGTTAAACTGGGAAAGAAGGGCTTCCCACTAATATAAAGGTGAATCCAAATCCAGCCTGGGTGTTCCAACAGCACTCAGGAATGGCTGGAAGGGTCAAGCTTCTCTTTATGTTTTTGTTTTCTCTTTATGTTTTTTTTTATTGCAACACCAACTTCAAGAAGTTGTTACACCTTTCAGTACACCAGATTGCTCCAAGCCTGCTGTTTGTATTCCTGCCTTCCAATATTTTTGAGAATTAACCAGAATCTTGATGATTCTGATCATGGATTAATTTGAATCCTGATGATTCAAGAGGTGAACCAACCTTATAGTTAACAGCATTGTGAGGTGAAAAGACAGGAACAAGGTAAAACAAAGGAAAGCCCTGGAGTAATTGAGCTGCTGTTGCAATAAATGGCTCTCCTCATGGGTTCAGGGAAGAACGTCTCTCAAAGCAAAGTTTTAACTGCTGGGGATGGAATTTAACCACCAAGGTGCAGCATCTGGCAGGTCAGATGCTGGGCAGAGGGAAGCCAAAACAATGAGCTTGACATGGTAACTGTGGGGCTGGGTGCCTCTGCTGGAGCCCACTGGGATTCTGGGAATTGCCACGATTTGGAAAAGTCACAGTTCTGAATGCCAGGGGAAAACAAGGGAAAATTTTTTGGGGGTTCTCAAGAGAGAAAAAAGGAATTTTCCAGAAGATGATGGAGCCAGTTAAAATCAGGCCTTTGCAGGTTCTTTGGCCAGCCCTGAACTTCACCTGGGCTTTTGGATACCTGAGCTATCAGTATCACAGTTTGCAAAGCCTGGAGCTCAGGCAACCTCTGTCCTCATTTCTCATCCCACAGCACTGCAATTCCCCTGAAATTTCTTCTTTCCTTGCAGTGAGAAGTCCTGCCTTTAGAGCATTCTTATTCCCAGCAGCCTGGCTGTGGGATCACAGAGATGAGACCTGGCTTTCCTGTACCAGAAAAGAAGAGTTCTGCTTGTTTGGCAATTGGGTTCATCCTCCCCGAATATTGATCTGCTTAAACCAGGGAGCAACACTTTCTGCCTCAGGGTTTGGGTCTTCTGGGCGTTGCTCTCCTGGACTTAAGTGGCCTGGAAGAGGGATGGGACAATGTCCTGGGTAACTGGTGAACTCTCCAAGGGAAAAAGGAAAAACCTGACAGTTACTGAGGGAAAAAAAAGTTCATTTTCTAAATAGAGCAACCTTTTTTGAAATGTGCCAGCATTCCTAGGAAAATAAGATTTATTTTGGAAAAACAGGCACCCTGAGTCCTTCACCTCCATGTGTTGCAGTTTAGGTTTCTGCTGCAGCGATGGGCGGGTGCCTTCTGATCAAATTTCTTGGCTACCAGCTGATTTGGTTTCACTTTGGTATTTAATTTGATGCTGAAAGGTTGAAATCTTCCATTTAAGGAAGAAAAAAAATAATAATTACTGAGTAACTACACTTACAACATCAGAAGGGAGAGCCAAACCTACTCAGCTGAGGGAGGAAATTCTTTTTCTTAGACTGATTAAAACTTTTGCTTTTTTCTTTGTCTTTACCAACACCTGTTTAACTCAGGCACCTGAATAAACTTTGAGGAGAAAAGATAGTTTTGTTAAAGGCTCAACTGGACCCCCAAAAGCTCGAGTTCCACTTCTGAGACCCTCAACAAATCCAGGGGAAACCAGGCTTGACATTCCTAGTGAGATCTGGGGAGGAAAAAGCAGGAAAGGCCCATTATTTCTTTCAAAAACAATTAGGTGGAAAAGCCCCAAGCCAAACAAACAAGCCCTCCAAACTCAAGGCTGGTTGAATTTAAAAGAAGACACCATAAAAATTTATAAAATGAGTGTAACTTGGTTTAGGCTGTTGTTCTAGAAATATTGAGTGGATGGGCCGTTTTCTCAGGAGCAACAGCCCTGCTTGTTGGGATGCTGTAAGCCACAGCACAAAGTCTCCTGGATGGAGTTGGGGCTGTAGACACACGGCCTGTGGACACCCAAACTGCTGTGGAGGAACGTGTGTGCAGTAGCCCAGACACTGGAAATGAAACGATCAGGGAAACAGCTGCACCCCTCAGAGGCACAGGAAGAGCATTCCTGCAGAACATCTGTGGATTTGCATGTGTCGGGTCAAGGAAGAAGTTTGGATGAGGCAGCAGGTATGAACCTCCCAGGCCTGCTGCACCCAGAGTCCAGGGCATCCTCCACCCTTCCCATGGCATCCCTGGTGTGCTTGGATGGGCAAGGGTGACCTGCCCATTATTACTATCAAATTCCAGAATTATTTGGATTGGAGGGATCTTGGAGGTCACGTCCCACACCTTCCACTACCCAGGTTGCTCCAAGTCCTGTCCAGCCTGGCCTTGGACACTTCCAGGGATCCAGGGGCAGCCACAGCTGCTCTGGGCACCCTGTGCCAGGGCCTCCTCACCCTCACAGGGAACAATTCCTTCCCTATATCCCATCTAACCCTGACCTCTGGCACTAGGAAGACATTCCCCCTGTCCTGTCACTCCAGGCCCTTGTCCAAATTTCCTCTCCAGTCTCCTTACTGGCCTCCTTTAGGTATCCTGAACCTCAGCAGTGGGCCAGTGGGAAGCAGTGCTCCAGCAGAATTCCTGGGCTCTGATTCCTGTCTCAGTGGCTCGTACCCTGCCTGCAGCATCTCCCAGGAGGGGTGGCCTTGAGGAACATTCCTTTGGCTGAAGCTGTGAGGTGCATTCCAGTGCTGGATGCATCCTCACAGTGGGACAGGTTTTGGTCTCTGTGGGAGAGAACAACACCCTATGTGGGGTCCGCTTCAAATGTATAAATCATTGCATGGAATTGAGGAGGTGATGCACGAGCTCAAACCTTTTCCAGGAGGTGGGCAGCAGCTGAAGCCTGTAGATATGGCCTAGCTTCTGTGTTCTCCTGGAATTCATTAGCACTCCCTGGCTCTCTCTGCCAAGGAGGATGAGCAGCCCAACCTGTGGTGGATTGCAAAGCATTGAGATTTTGTGTATTTTAGCTCAAAATGTCTTTTGAAGGAGGAGAGCTGTAAAATATACCTGTCCTCGGCCTGAACCTCCCCCAGCTTTTTCATTATCAGTTAAGCTTTGCAATTTGTTGGGGTCTTTTTGGTTTTTTTTGGTTTTTTTCTGGCATCAATAGGGCGGTGAGGTTTCATTTCCTCCTCCTTGGCGCTTTTGGCAAAGCTCGAGTTTGCTGTCGGTTCCACTCTAGGCCCTGTCAGGTGACTCGGAGTCTGACCCACAACTTGCACAGTCAGCAGAAAACTTTATGTTGCTCTCAGCAGGCTTTGCAGCGACCTTTAATAATTCCCTCCTTCCAAGGGGGCTGGAGCAGGGATCCAGTAGGCATTTGTCGTGTCCCGCTCTCCTCAAGGGCCAATAATTCCATGCAATATTTTCGTAGGCCTTTGATCCATCACTGTTGCTCGATGGTGCTTTGAAGCCTTAATAGCGCCCCATATCCCGCACTTATTAAATTCAAATTCTCCAGTCGCATTTCCCTGGAAGATACATAAAAATAACACATGGAGGAAATGGAGCTGGAAGATCCTCTGTATGAGCTGGCTTACATCTCCTGTGTGGGGAAGACACCGAGAGCGTTGCCTTTGCACTCGTGACAGAGCCATCTGCGCAATTTTGACAGAGTGGGGAATATCTGAAAAAGCAATAATAGGCTTGGGGAGCTGCGAGCCGGCTTCAAAGCCTGATATTCAGGATGCTGCTGGGCAGCCTTTCATATAGAGGGAATTAGCACTGGAGGCACCTCACTGCACAGGATGCCTTGGGCTCTGGAAATGGATGTGTCTGGTGAGCTTTAATGAAGCTCCTCTGGAGCTCTTTGTGGCAGATATTTTGGGATTGGGATAAAGGTGCCATTGAGGGGTCTGGAATCAAGTTGGACCCAATGATCTTGAGGCCTTTTCCAACCTAAGTTATTCTGTCTTGTTGGAGAGGGAAGGGTAAAGCAGTGGGATGAGCCATTTGCTTGAGGATTGTACAGAATGAAGGGGGAGATGCAACAGATTTTGGGTGGAAACTCAGATCCAAGCAGGAGGACAGATGATCCATTAACTGCTGGAAGAACTGGGAGAAAAAACCAGGTGTGTCTCAAGGATCCTCAGTTCACAAGATCCCTTTAGCTTCCTGCTCGAGAGTGACAGCCTGGGAACAGCACAAGTCCACTGTGAATCAGGGAAACACTTGTCCCTCTTGATTTTTTGGGGTCTCACCAGGAGACAGGGAGGACATTTCCGATAAATTCCAGCAGAACCACACAATTTCTGTGCAAAGTCCTTCACAAGGACCAAGCAACTCGCAAGCCACCTCCTCAGAGCTCACCTCCATAAAAACATGTTTTCCCCGGAAAACTCTTCTCCCTGCCTGAGCAAGGAAAGCAGCCTGAGGAGAACAGAGAGAACTTGGCTGCACTGAAAATAAAAAGGGTGATGAGCAGCACTGGATGGGGTGTGACGCTCCCGTCAGCTCCAGTGTATCCCGGGCTGGCATCGCCTTGAGAGCTGCGAGGTTTGGGTGGCTCATGAAGATCCAGGGTCTCCTGCTGATCGCCACGCAGGCACAGACAGCACTTCCCAAACCTTTGGCGTGGCTGGTGGGACAAATACCTTCTGGCTTACGAGGCAAAGCCCAAATTAACAGCCAGAAACATCAGTGTCTCACGGCATGTTGTGCAACCAGAGCTCTGATATTTTGTAATTAGTGTTGCTCCCTGTTGGTTTTGTTTTTTTCTTTTCTTAAAGTGGGATCTAATTTTTTCACCAGGAGCACATGGTGAAAAACTGATTAGAAAGCAGATAATAAAAAAAAAAAATTTAAAAAAAAAAATTGGTTGCAGATAGTTCACCTTGTTTTCAAGGAAGTTGAGAACTTCCTAAAGGAAGTTTTCACAAGCGGGGAAATTTCTCTTTGGTGAAAAGCAGAAGTTTGATGCAGCAGGGTTGCTGAAAGTGTTACAAAAGATCAGTCTTCAGGCATGGCCTTGCTGACATGAGAATTTTGAAAGCCCCAAAGTGCAACTGCTCTACTTGGTGCAAAAACTTCTGGGGGTGAGGACTGAGGAGGTTTGGTGGTGCCTTGGCAAACAGAAACATAACATGCAGTTGAGATGCGTAGGCAGCTGAAGGAGATGGCTTTCATGTGCTGCCTTGTGATGACATGAACCTGCTGGTGGAAAAATGGGCTTCTAAGTGACAATTTTGGGTCAGTCCACCAGATGTGCTCAGAGTGTGGGTGCTGAACCCTGACACCCAAGACCTTGGGCACACGTCAGTGTCGGCACCTTCGTTCCGCTGTGCAACAGACTGCGAGTGTGGAGGACTGGGATGGGATGGGGTTTTCTCAGTCCCAGTGTGTGTTCCCAGCATTGTTCCCAGCTCCATTCCCAGGAGTGTTGCTCCCTGTGGGGAGTGGGGACCACCAGCTCCCGGTGAGCACTGCAGGAGCGAGGCAAGGCCGGTGCACAGCGATTCGCAAGCAAACATCTGCCGGGCACTGAGCACAGATAAATCCTGAAATCAGAGCGGAGCAGACATGTGATGAAATCCTTCCAGGCAGAGGGGAGGGGGAGGGGGCCAGCAATCCAACGTGTCCCAATATTTTCATTATAAAACACAGCATATCAGTAACACGCACATGTGAAGCTATGGAAATGCCAGGCCCGTCGCCGCGCCATATGTTTTAAATATCATCGAGTTGGCCGGTTTTGGGGTATATCCGATATTCTGGCTGTTGTCACTAGGACTGGACCAACCAATTCGTATGGAATATGAATTGGCCTTGAGCTCGGTCTAATCGCTGACCCAAGGAGGGTTTTGCAAAAGGCATTTCTAACCTGAAGAACGATAGGCTCAGTCTTGCGCCGGGGGAGGAGGGCGGGGGGACTCTTGACCTAGATACAAATCTCTGGGGTTAAAATTCAAGAGGCTGTTGGATAGCAAGGACCAAAACATGTCACTGATAAGATTTGTTCTCTCTCTATCTTTTTTTTTTTTTTCCTTTTTTAAAAATGTTTTTGCTGGAAAACACACCTCGCACAAAAATCCTGATCGTTGTTTCTTGCAAGTTGCAGTTTTATTATTTTCCCTTCAGTGTTTCTCACCACGAGGAAGTAATGAAATGTAGATAAAAATGTCTACATTTTTAATTTGGAAATTAATGTGAAGCTCCCAGTTTCTTTCAGGTCCCCCACACTCTTTTCAGGGAACAATTAAATATGGAAGAAATCTTACTTTTAATATTTTTTTTGTCTTCTTAAAAAGAGGGAACCGTATCCAAATCTTCATCTTGAAATATTCACATGAAAGTCTCCCAGTTTTAGGAGAAAGGCAGAGAAATATTTCTGGGGACAAATTCTTTCATTCCCTTACTCTGTTACCTTTTGCTTTTTCTTTGGAAGGGTCTCCCTGACAGCAAAAAGGGGATAAAGCAGAGAAAACTGGGGAGAGGAAAAAATAAATATATTTTAATTATATTATCAAGCGATTCCTGGTTCTCTCCATTTTTTTCTTTTTGAAGAAAGGAAGGATCAATGATCTTGGGAGGGGGGTAGTGCATGACAGATCCTTTTCCCTCTTACCCCCACTTTTGGCAAGGAAATGGAGCTCATGGCAAGTTGCAGAGGAAAGCAGTGTTCTAGGGGAATTTTTTGGGCTGGGAAAATTCAGCTCCCTTGTCTGGGCAGCCCTGGTGTCTCTTTGCAAGACGTGGGCTGGGACCCGAATATCTCGCAGGGCTCCTTCCTGTTCCCACGTCCATGCCAGGAATCGGGCTCGGCGGGAGGATTTGGGATAATGTGTCCTGGGAAGATGGGAGCCGGGGCGGATGGAGCTCCCTCTCGCAGAGCCGGCCTGGATCTGCAGCTCCAACGCTCCCTGGCTGATTTTACTGCTGGGCTTGGCAGATTTGTGTGCAAGGTGCTGTTTTTACAGACACTTTGCTGACTACAAAGAGAGTTTGGGCTCACCCTGCGAATCCTGGACATTAAACACATGCTCTTCCCCCCAGGGAAGTCTCTTTGCTTGCAGGTTTGTTTTGCTTTTGTGCCACTGGGATGTGCAGAATTCGCTCGTGGATGCAGTCTGACACAGATGTGAAGATTCACTATTTCCCTGAGCCTTTCCTTCTCTCCCTATCAGCTTCAGTTCAGGGAAACCTGTGCAAGGGGGTGGAAGGAATGGATTTGTGTGACTGTGGCTCAGCCTGCAAAAATTGCATTGCCAGTGATGCAGAACCAAAAGGAAGGAAAAAAATCACCCCTCACCCTGACTTTTAACCCTCTGTATCAGTCAGTTGTGGTCATTTGGTGCATAGGCAGAATCTGTGGACACTTCTTTGTACAGCTGGGGGAATCTTGGATAGACCAAACCATGCTGATCTGGTGAAAATTCAGGCTTGGCCTCCTGGGAGCCATTAGAGCTCTTGACTGATTTAATCCAGAAGTTTAATGCCAGAAGGGACTGTTTGATCTCTTGGACCTGGAGCACTTTGGTGAGACAATTCACTGAGGTGTTTGCCTAATTTTTGTCACACCCTACCTCTTCCTTTTTATCTTTATCTACATTCCACTCCCCCCACCCCCCCCAAAATGTTATTTTTCCTTTCAATCATTTAAGCAAGGTCCCTAGCAAAGAGCAGCATCTCTGCCATGATGGACACGTCTCACCCAGCCCCATCTCGAGCTGCCCAGCCCGTGACAGCCTTTCAGTCCACTTATCCAATGTGACAAGAGCAATGCTGGCTCCTTCCCTGCAGTGACTCATAAGGACAAGTTATTAAGATATTAAGTCCCAGGATGGGGGCCAAGAGGGTTCAGACACCGCCTGCACCACTGTTGCTGTCTCCGTCCTTCTCCGGGACGTGTTTACAGATCAGCTGGAAATTTCCTAAATAAGTTGATTCTATCCATCAACAAATTCCCTTCGGATAATGCACATTTCGTGGCAGTTTCCAGTGTTCTGCCTACAGGAGGATATAAAAACTCCTTTTGTTATAATATAGCCTCCTTGGCAGCTTGTAACTCAGTGGGAAAGGCTCTGGATTCCTGGAGGAGCGCACTGTGTCAGCGATTTTGGGGATTTCAGGCAGAGGGAGGCCTCACTGGGGAAAAAAAGCAAAACCCGAGCAAAACTGTGCTCTCTTTTTGAGATGAATGGGTAAAAATTAAGTTTAAGATAAAAAGAGTCTGAGTAAGGGGTGTGAAGAAATGTTCTTATCTTGGCAAATCCAGTGGGATTTTGCAGGAAATGGGATCACTGGGTGTGTGTCGGTCAGGTTTCATCCCAGAATGAAAATTTGAGGGAGCAAAGGCTTCTATGCACACTTTTCCCAGGAATTTTGTCACCTGAGCAAGGTGGTGACATCAGTTCCTCCATCCCAGAGTGGGTGCATCCCAAATGGAGATGCCAAGGAGCATCCAGAACTTGGGGTGTGAGGGCGCTGGAGACGTCCGTGGTCTCCAGTGGTGTCCCCAGCCAAGACTTCTTCCAAGAGTTTCCCATCCTTCTTTTTCCCAAGTAACATTTGCATTTCCAACTCAGGTTTTGGGGTTTTTTTTCTGAATGAAGCTAATCCAACCCAGCAGAACATTCAAATAGGGATAAGTTTCCTGGTGAAGTCAATTCCTCTCATCCAATGAATTTTTTTGCATTATCAAAAGAGTTTTTCTGGAAAGGGGTCTCTTTTTTTTTTCTTAGAAATTTGAGTTCATCTGGAAAAAATGCCTCCAAAGGTGTGCAGACAAGGTAAAAATTTTTAAAATTTAAAACCTTTCCTTGCAAATTTATAATTTTCATTGAAAATCTAAGTCTCACCAGTTATGGGCTTGGAGCAGAAAACTTAGACTGTGGGCAGTTTTGTGTCTTTCTTTCTTTCTTTCTTTCTTTCTTTCTTTCTTTCTTTCTTTCTTTCTTTCTTTCTTTCTTTCTTTCTTTCTTTCCTTCTTTCCTTCTTTCCTTCTTTCCTTCTTTCCTTCTTTCCTTCTTTCCTTCTTTCCTTCTTTCCTTCTTTTTTTCCTTCTTTCTTTCCTTCTTTCTTTCCTTCTTTCTTTCCTTCTTTCTTTCCTTCTTTCTTTTTTTCCTGACATCTTTTGTTTTCTTTTCCTTTCCTCTTTCTCTTTCTTCTTTTTCTTTCTCTCTTTATTTTTTTTTAATTTTTAAATTTTAAATCCACACAGTTCTCTGCTTTCTTCTCTCTGCCCACCTCCATAAAAACCCAGAGAGTTCATGTAACCATCTATAAATTGCACTGCATCCTTTTCCTACTGATTTTTTACAGGAATGGCTTAAATTTTGGTACCTCAAGGGAAAAAATAAATTAAAATACAATGACACAATGATTTCTTCATCTTCCTTTTTTCACCCTTTGCAGATCTGCACACAGAAAATATAATTTCAGACCAATGTCGGAGGTGTTGTGAGCATCCAACAAAGAAAATATTGCCAAAATAGGGAAACTTTCATAAAAATTGAATCTGGCAATGTTTGTTTTTTTAATGTCTTTTGTTTTTCTGGAACCTGCAGCTTGTGGGATGGGTGAAGCTTGGATGCCCTCAGATATGCAGTACCTCTTCCCTGTGATGTTTTTATATGTGGAAGGGACAGGTGATCCCTACTCTGAATATCAAGTTGATAAGGAACTTGAAATAGCATTAAAAGGTGAGAGAAAACCCTGGGAGATGAATTTAGGATGGGCCTTCCCAGCCCCCTGCTCAGGGAAGCACTGCAAAAAGCTGAACTCCTTGGGAAAGTCCTTGTACAAGTGCTTGTTGTTTTTTAGCTTTCATATTAAAAATGAAAGAGAAAGATCCTCCAAAATATTTCTTTTTCATAAAGGGCCTCCTGTCAACAACAAAAAAAGATAAATCAAAGGAATATTTCAGGCAGCTGCTTTTAATTAGTTCACGTGACTGGCTGGTGGAAGAATTAAATTAGAGTTGGCCGATTTTCTTACGGACCAGCAAAGGTGAGAGGCAGAGACGGCCTGACCAGAGTGGGGAGCCTCCCTTGCACTCCCTGTACCTCCCAGCTGGTCCCACTGGTAATTTGGCATCTGCCTCTCCATTGGTCAGCCCCATACCTTGAGTTGGGTTTGTTCTACATGAATTTACTCCCAGCCTTGGTGCTCTGGGCTGCCTGGCAGAGGGGCTTTAGAGCCCCACCGTGAGCACTTTTTTGGGGAGATAATTACCCAGTTCAAAGCCCCCTCAGCCTATCGTGTCCTGCTATTCATGCGAGCTGTTTCATAACGCTGTTTTGAACCCTGTTGGTGGCATAATTAAGATTTAATTAAATGCAGGAATAGAAACATGTTGTTCATTTGGCCATCTGTGAGTCAATGACTGCGGTGGTTTTCGGAGTTTCTACGCTACATGCTGTTAGTGAGTGTTTCATATTATTTTCCATCTCCCCAACCATACTTGCACGTTTGCAGAGCCACCGAAGAGCCAGAGCAGATATTATGATGTTATTATAGTCTTGTGTGGGTGATCATCTATTTCTGCTGCTCTCTGCTATTGATCCTGTCCCTCAAATCAGGCCTCAAGTGTAGCCGGAGCTGCTGGGACTGTGGAGATGGGGATGCCAAAGGAAAGATGGCTCAATCCAAAGATAAAAGGGAAAAGGAGATGAGTTTTGTTGATTTGTTTTGTTGGTGAAATGTTCAAACCAGAATAATAATAATAATAATAATAATAATAATAATAATAATAATAATAATAATAATAATAGTATTTTTCTTGGTGTCATCTACAGCACCTGGCACAAAAGCAGCCTAGGACAGACCTGGCTTTTATTCTTTTACCTACATCTTTACCTGGTAATAATAAAGTATCCAAAGTGCACATCAGGACCACAGAGTGGCTCCTCCTCCAATCAAAGCCCAGGAAGCTTTGAGTTGATGTGCCCAAATAGTGCATTTTTCATCTTGACAAAAACTCTTTGTGAGTTGGTGTTGAATATAAGTTACATCTAAATGAAAAGGGTGGGGTTTCCCCTAATTAAAACTGGTTTATTTCTGAAACTTTAGATGGGAAATATTTTGATTTCAACAAGATATTATGAGGCTAAATTTGGTTAAATGTTGTGTTTTTAAATAGTGTAAAATTCACCCCGAGCCAAAACTGAAACATTTTGTCTCAGATACAATGAAATGTTGTGTTTGATCAGAACACTGCTTTCCCTACTGTTTGCTGGCCTAAGGGATGAAAGAAAAAGAAGTTTAACTCAAATATTGATGCCTTCTTGGATTTTTCTTGGGGAGGAAAAAAGAGGAGGGGTCAACCACTCAGCCCCCAAAAAAGTGCTTTGCAAAGGTAGTGCTGAAGCACCTAGGAAAGCATGGAAGAGTTTTCCTTTTGTTCATGGTGATTCCCTGTTTTACGCTGCCAAATTAAAATACTTTTTGTTTTCTCACAATGCTGCTTCAAAAATCAGAATTTTAATACAATTATTTCCTTTTTCTGCATTTTGTTTGTTTGTTTGTTTTCACTCACTTTTTTGGGGTTTCTGCATTGGGACACACATGAGGATGACTGGTCAGGTTAGCAACAGTAAGAGGATACTTCCAAAAATTTGAAAAAATGTTTGGGAAAATGAACATTTTACGGAATTTGAAGGGAAATAAGTAGGAAAAAACCCTAATGGTTTATTTCAACTTCAACAGGAGTGGATCCATGTTTTTTCTTAACAGAGAAGTTTGAGTTGAAGTTTTATGGTGATGTTCTTCCTAACGATGCTCCACAAGCACGTGACTGCAACACGACTGTGACATTTCCTCTGGCTCTTAATTTATCTCAGTTCCACAAATTTCCAGAGCTCCAGGAGTCATTGTTAGTTTCCATCTTCCTCCACCTTATTCTGGCCTCTTCCTAAATGGGAGTTGGAGAGGGATCCCAGTGTTCCAAAGAGACATTTTGGTCCCCGCCATCACTGAGTGGTAAAAACTGCCTGGTGATCCAAACTTCCAGACCAATCCTACCCTTCTCCTGCTCCAATACATCTCAACCATCTCTGGCTCTGCTGCTGTTCTTTGTGCCTTTATCACCATCCAGGACACACCATGGATGGCTTGTGGCTTCCAGGGCACCAGCAGATTTTGGGAAAACATGATGGGGTGTTCCAGGGAGCTGCGGGAAGAGACTGAGAGAAGGCTCTAAGGCAGCAAGGAATTGGTTTCATTCTTATAGAAAATTTCATCCCAATTTTAATGGTGTTTGGAAGTCCCTGCTGGGCTTGGTCCCACTCTGTGGCAAGCCCTGAGATTTGGCAGGTGTTGAGACAGCAGGAGTTTCAAAATGTTTTGCAATCTGTCTCTGCTCCCGTTGAAATCTCTGCCTTGGAAAAATCCCACTTTTGTTTCAACTGGTTGCCCTAAAAAATGAGCGGAAAGGGCTCATTTTGCCCCCATTGAGCAGCCCTGGCCGATGGGATGATGATGGGACATTGCTCATCTCCAACCTTGATTTCCAGCAGCCGGGAATTTGGCTCGGCACTGGAGCCGAATGGAGCCACCGGCTCCGTGCTGAGATGGGGATGGTCAGGATCCAAGGGGCTCCGACCTTCCCACCCCCACAGGCCTTTCCTCTGCTCCAAAGCACCCCAGGAATGAGCAGAACTCTGGGAAATGCAGAAGAAGCTCATAAACACCTGAAATCCTTTTCAAAGGGCACAGAGAGAAATTTATTGCTCAGTGAGAGCTGTAATTTATTCCAAGTGCTCAGCCTATGATTTGAATATTCTTTGACTTTGGAATATCTTTTCCTTTTAAAAAAACCCCAAACAAACAAAAAAATATATTTCTTGTCCTCAAAGTGGAGCTGAGCTACGTTCTTGCCATCCCTTTAACTCATCCCTGACTCGATGTGCTCACAACCAAAACCACACATCCAGCACGTGTGGCTGCTAAACAGAATTCCCTCTGGGAGAACTTGCCTCTGGCCAGATGTGGTTCAAGTCACCTTTCCGTCTCCAACTTGTATAGGCAAGGAATGATGAGAGGCAGAACGGGACCTGCGTTATTCAGATTTTCACCCTCCTCAGTTCTTAGAAATGGCCATTTTTAAAGATTTCTGGCTTTCCTAGCTAAACTAAACTTTCTGTGTAAAAGGGTGTTTGCTTAGGTTTTTTCCCTGTGTTTGGAATCCAAAATTAGGACTGTAAAATCAGAAAAACACCATTGCTTCTAAGCAAAAGTTGTCTCAGTTTTAATGAAAAATTTTTAGTGTGTCATAAAATCAGCATTTGGCTTCTAAAAATCCTGATATTGTGGAGGAAAACTTTGCATTAATATTGGGATGGGTACATTTAATTTCATTTTTTAGAGTCAGGATTATAAATTGAATTAGACTTTAAAGTAGAATTCTAATTAGGCTTAGAATTTTAATTAGACTTAGAATTATGATTAGACTTGGGCATAGAGTTATAATTATACTTGGACTTAGAATTCTAATTAGACTTAGAATTCTGATTAGACTTGGTCTTAGAATTATAATTGTACTTGGCCCTAGAATTGGAATTCTAATTAGACTTAAAATTCTGATTAGGCTTGGACATATATTTATACTTGGATTGCAATTCTGATTAGAGTTGGACATAGAATTGTAATTAGACTTGGGCATAGAATTATGATTAGACTTGGACATAGAATTGTAATTAGATTTAGAATTCTGATTAGACGTGGATGTAGAATTATAATTATAATTGGACTTACAATTGTGATTAGACTTGGACTTACAATTCTAATTAGACCTGGACTTAGAATTAACATTCTAACCAGCCACTAGAATAGGAGAGCTGATGGACATTTCCCTTGCACAAGCTGCAGTTTTCAAGCAATTTTGAAGTTATAACTTCATCTCTGACCTAGTGGAGGGAAGTGTTTGAGTCTGGCTTTATTTAGGGTCCCACTTAATCCCTCTCAGAGTGTGGAGGGTGTAAAGACCCCATGAGCTCTGGTTCAGAGACCTCGTTGAGGTTTTCCTCTCTCTGCACTGAAATTCCCTGAGCTCGGGGAGCTGCTCAGAGGGAATAAATCCGTGCATTATCAAATAATTCCTGGGAACTGGACTTAGCTGCAGCAGGCTCGTGTCTCAGCTGCCCCCTACCCACAGGCCATCTTCTGAACCTGCTTTGACTTCTGCATTGCTTCGAAAATGCAGGATTTAGGGAGGAATATTCCCTTTCCGACGTTTTTCTCCTCCCTAAGTGAAAATGACAGTGTTTATTGGCAGACGGCTGAAGAAGGCTGTGGTGTTTCCTCCGCTTTTTTCCCCTCAGGTGTTTTTTTGGCACAGCTATGATGCGATTTAGCATAAATAAATAAATGAATGAATGAATGAATGAATGAAAAAATAGGCACAAGCGTTGGAAACCCTGCCGGTGTGGCTGTCAGAGGGACCCCCCTCCCAGCTCATCCCCGCTCCGCTCCATTTCCACAACGCTCTCCCATTTTCCTTCGGACTCTGGCACTCCACCTTCCAGGAGACCGGCACAAAAAGTGTCTTTATTCCAAGGCAAGGCCACTGGGTCAGGTACCTCACATCCTGGATCAATAAAGATGCTGGCAAGGCTGGCTTCCCCTTCCCCGGCATCGCTGCGAGCCGGCTCTGGTGTTAGAGCTCTGCGGAAGATCCCGAGGGCTGCTTTGCGCTGGAGGTAGGAGAGCAGGGAGGGAGCCTTGGCTGATTGCTGTCTGTGCAAGGATGTGCACTACGTGCTCACATCCCACCAGGTTTGGAGCCACGTGCCTGTGTTTATCCAGGCTTTCTCCCGCGGATGGGAAACTTGGGGATGGCAGAGAGCCACGGGTTAAAGCCTCGTGCTTCTATCTCTGCTGATAAGAGCGTTTTGGTTTAGAACTGAGCACAGTTTAAAACTGAGCTTTCCAGGTGGAATAAAGGGTTATTTAGCCCCATGTGTTATGATAAAGCTCATTTTCAGAATATCCTGTCCCATGTCCAAGCATGCAAAAGTCAGATCCAGATTTGGGTGTTTTCTGGGATCAAAGAGGGTCCAGGCATGGTTATCACAAAAATGTAGGGGCTGAACATTTGGGAGCACTGATTCCTGTGCCTGAAACCTGGTTTTATACCTAACATATAATTTGGGATAAATTGTCAGAGCAGCAGGTGTGTTACTCCAAGCCTATCTTTAATTTGATGCGCAGTTAAACATTTCAAAGTGCTCAGATGTCTTGCAGGGAAAGACGCCATGAGAGAGGAAAGTGGTTGCATCAGATATGAAATATGAATAAAAGGGTTTTTTATTTTGTCTCTGTCTTTAGGGAAGCAGAGGAAGGAGAGGTCTCCTCCAAGACAAGTATTTCTATGTTAAAAATAATTTGCCATGCACAAGTAAAATGATGCTCCGCAGCAGCAGAACAAAACAAAATTCCTCTGCGAGCTTCCCAGTAGAATATATATTTTTTTAATTTAATAGAGTTAATCCTTGTTTGTTTACCTTCTTGATTATATTAACCAGCAAGGTAGTGATTAAAGGCAGGAGTGTAGCTCATGCTAATTATATTTAAAGGCCCTGAACCTGTTTCTTTTTAGTCAGAGATGATTACAATAAACACACCTGCACTATTTTACAAGCAGGCTTGGCCCTGGCTTTGGGTGCCAGGAAAGGCCAGGATTTAACCCTGCTTTGGGGTGCCTTCATACAAAGCAGGGTTTTTTTTCCAAGGGATTTGGGAACTGCAGCGTGGAGGGACTGGAAGAAGCAGCTGGGCAGGTCTTGATTGAAAATAAAAATGGATTAAACACTAATTAAATTCACTGTATCCTTCAGCAGACAAAGCAGAGGTGAAATGGGCTCCTGTGTGAACGTTCACGGGTGCGTTGGTCAACATCAAGCAGCTCTGCAGGACCCGTTCTGGTCTTAGCCTAAACCAGTACAAACCATTGCCCTTCCTGGTTTGTACAGGAGCTGGCTGCCTCAATCGTGGAACACAGAAATATTCTCATAAAAAGTAAATTTTCCCTTTAGAGGGCTGGGTTTGGGTTGATATGTGGGGGTTTCAAACAAAAATAAGACTCGCAGAAGTTAATTCACCGCGGCAGAGTGGTTTGGGGAGATAACATCTTCTATTCCTGCTGTTTAATTAAACCCAGATTTTTATTTGCTATACCTTTTAATTAAAGAGGAATAAGATATTTGCCCTTCTAAGGCATCTGGTTGATTTTATGAAATGTGGGGTTTGGGTTTTTTTTTTTTTTGTTTTGTTTTACTTTCTAGTTTGAAAATGAAATGCTCCAGCACATTTTTTATTGAAGGGAGGTTAGGCAGCTTTTCCTCAGCTCTGGAGGCTGGGAGACAGCCACAACCATGAAATTCCCCTCCGGATTCGAGCTGATCTGCTCACAAAGCAAGGAAGAATTAAAAAAAAAGCCCTCCCTGCAGCTGTGAACTTGAGCTAGGAATAAGTAGCAAGGTAACAGATATCACAAAGAAAAAGAAGTGGAAAAAAAATTCAAGTAAGGCAAAAAAACCCACTTCCCTTGCTATTTATTCAGGGACTTAAATTTATTTAAGCAGCGAGACTATTTTAAAAAGTACTTTTTTGCATCCATATGGTAGTGAGGAATTAAAACAAATTCCCTGAATGCTTTTTTTAATGTGTTTTTTTAAACGGCTTTTTACTGCTTGGAAAAGATCAGTATTTATATTATCATGAATTTGATCTCACTATTTGTGCTAAACACCTTTAGAAGAGAAGCTGCTCGGCTCTTCCATGTTTAATTTTATGAAATCTCTCAAAAGTTAAGAGCAGCACGTTTCAACCTCAAAATAAGATCAGATCTCTTCCGATTTCCCTCAACTGTTCCACGTTATTTTTGTAGGGCACAATTCCTCCTCCACATTATTTAAGATACCTTGAAAGTAGATAATTTCTGATTTTTAAGATTTTTAAAAAATATATATCAGCAAAACTTCCAAGGCTTTTCCAGCTTCTTCCACGGAATTAATTTTGCAGTTTTATGGGATTGCAGAGTTATTATTGATTTTTAACACTATGAATTCACTGGGAAGGTACCAACCATGTATTATTTTCATTTTGCAGGAGCGGTCGACTTCCAGCCCTGGCTCGGAGCCGTGTATTTTCCTGATGTTTTACCCCAAGGAGAAGGGATTGGCTGTGGAAGAGCAGCACTGGGAATGCTTCACAAAGATGTAAGAGCCGGGAGAAAAATATAAAGTGGAAAAAGGAAAATCGAGTTATTGAAAGAGCTTTTTTTTTTTTTTTTTCCTGGTTTTTGTTTGGCTTGGGGATTTTTCACCCCCTGGAAGCAGATCCATCACTCTGCTGGGGCAGTGTAATGTTTCTGAGCCTGAAATTCCTGTCACGATGCGGCAGAAATCCTACCCCGGAGTGTCAGAAGGAGAGTTGGATAGTGTCTGTGAGAAACATACTGATAATATGGAATTACTTTCCTGGAAAAGGTGGACTTGGGAGCGCAGCACATATTCCAACAGCAGAAAGGAAAACTGATAAGCTGCTCCCTGTAAGGTGTTGATCCATCCCAACACAGGAGTTTATCCTCTGTTCTAATTGCACCCTCATGTCAGCTCTGCCTAATCTAAGTATAAACCAGGCTTATATTTAAATATGTGCTTTGTAGCTTCCCTGGCCTGATAAAGCGGGATCAAATGCTGCAAGTCTGCCTGCTGGGTGTGCAAAAATCAGTGCATGGGCTTCTTCCAGCTGGGAAATGCTGCCTTGTCTTGCTGCATCACACAAAATGCTTGAGTATGGTGGTGACTCGGGGTGGGTTGGTGCACACCTCATCAGGAGGGGGAAGTTATGGAATGGTGGGGAATAAAGGCAGTACCAGAAGTGTGTGATGTTTCAAACAGCACCAGGAGAGAGGCGCTTGCTGCTGAGGGTCTGTGAGCCAAAAACCTTGGGAACCACGGGCCCAAATTCCAGGTACCTGAACCACAGGAGAGTTGGATGCTTGTTGAAAAGCAGGTCTGGGATTAACTCCCTGGCTGGGCCCAGTGCTGTAACCTCCAGTAATGGCAGTTCCAGTTCATATAAGTTTATTGTCCCCCAGAGAGCCGCGGCACCACGGGCTGGGGAAACCTCTCCCGCACACTCCGGCGGGGGATCGGGAACGTGCTCCCTTCTGAGCAGTGGCACTTAGCAAAATGTCCTCTCTGCGATTCCCAGCTGGATCCATCAGCTGGGGAACAGGGTTTTCAAAAGCCTCATCTGTGAGCGGGACTTGTTTCTGGAAGGGCAGACAGAGGGAAACTCGCCGGGCACTGGAGAGGCTGCAAGGAAAGGCCCACCAGGCTGATGTCACCTCATGGCTGATAACAATTCCTCACCTCCTTATGGGAGATTTTATTATTATTCCCTCTTTTTTTATGCCACATTTCCAGGAGACAGGGACACTGATGTGAGCACACCCCAAACAGCCAAAACCTGGGCTCGCCCTTCCCATTTCTCCTTTTCCATCCCGTGTGCAGCAGTGTCTGGCAGGAATGGCCTGGGTTAAAATTTTCCATGCTCGGTGTCTGCCTCAGCCTGATTATTTTTGGAAAGGGCTTTTGGAGGAGATGGCTTAGCCATCCCTGGGACTGGGATCAGAGAAAGAGGCATCTTGCCATGGCTCCAGCACTTCCAAGATGAGAGCAGAGGGAATGCTGTGCCTCCTGAGGGTGTCCAGGATCAGTGGATGCTCTGCCTGGAGGCTCTTTGTGCCACCTCATGGCATCTTGGCTCCCTAAGGAAGTACTTCCCTGGAATTTCAGAGCATTCAGGTGCTGCAGACGAGGGTGTTGTAAGGGTAAATTATATTTCAGGCTCTTTCTCTATGCAATGTGTGAAAACAGGACACGGAAAGATGCATAAAAACAGCTTCAGAAGGATAAACAAGGAGGATTCGGGCTGAAGAGGCATAAAACATGATCTGAGTGCAGGCATAGATAGCTGTGCATAGCCTCTATATGCAGTTTTTGCAGCAGATGTTTCCGTTCACTCCGTTCCCCGAGGTGATGATCTGCTTTCCCGGGGCTGAGCTGGAGCAGGGATGCTGGCTGGAGTCATCCTCTGCTTTTGGAAAGGCGAGATTTTAATCCTGGACCACGAGAGGGCACTGCCTGCAGCTGGATTCCCCTCAGTTCAAACACAGGCTTGGACAGTGAATCCAAAACATTATCTGCTTTTATTCCCGTCCCCCTCTCCCCCTCTCCTGGCAAGGAATTCTTTCTGAGATTGGAATCGCTTTGGCGCTGGAGTTTCCCTGTTCAGATGCATTTGGGCTTCAGCAAACAGACTGGGTGGGAGTCATCTAAAATTAGCCATGGTGGTGGAAATTACACTTTGTTCCCACAAAAGGAGCTGATGTGGCTTGGAAGCCCTTCCCAAGGTCAGGGCTTGCTGGTGACCCCCACAGCAACATCCTGGGTGCCTCCACATGGATTTATTGAGGGGGTACAGTTGGGAACAGCTGGGTTGTTGTAAGGGGACTCCCACAAGACATTTAGGATGCTGAACCAGCTTGGGAAAGCCACCCCAGCACCTGTTTGCCTCTTTTGCCACCTGTGCAAAGGGACTGTCCTGCTTTTGACCCCAGGGATGGCCAGATCCGTTCAGGGAACAAGGTTCATTGCTTCCTCACAGTGTCTGACCCAGGAGCAAACATCTTCTGCCACAGATCCTGAGGTGCCACAGGACAGCAACCCTCAGCTGTGAGCTCCTCCTGCTGATTCCCTGGGCAACCTTCCTGGGTCATATCCCATGCCCAGGGAGAGCATGGCCACAGCTCAGGAAATCCTGCCCCAAATGGCCATTACTGGGTTTGAAGGTAAATGAAGGTTGTGATGAAGTCCCTGCCATCCCACCTGAGGGCACACTATGGTGGTAGCACTCTCCAGGCGAGGGATTTTGCGCATGAGAGGTACAAACAAACTTCATTCTTCTCTGCAATAGGAAGGAAATGAAGGAAAGCACTTGGGAGCACATTTGTTACTGCAGTTTTCCCAAGTATTCCCACTGCATCCCTTCCCTGGCAGGGTGGGCAGGCCCTGGCACAGGGTGCCCAGAGAAGCTGTAGCTGCCCCTGGATCCCTGGAAGTGTCCAAAGCCAGGTTAGACATTGGGGCTTGGAATACTTTGGGATAGTGGAAGGTGTCTCTGCCCATGGCAGGGGCTGGAATGGGATGGGCTTGAACCCTCTGCCATGGGCAGGGACACCTTCCACTATCCCAGATGTCTCAGAAATGAAAACTTGCTGTTGTGGGTCTGTATCAAAAAACCCCAAAAATTAGAAAACCAAATTGTCTCTGAAACTACCAACACCTTCTCAAAAGAACAGCTGACAGTGGGGATGTGATTCCTTTTTTTCCAGGGTTTCCAGGCTGATGGAGAACCACAGAGTATTGTTCCAGAAAGGCTCAGCAGTTTACTTTTGGAAGAAGGAAGGTGTAACAAATAATTCTCACTTTTCTTGGCAAGGAGAGCAGCGGGCTGGAAACAGGGCTGTGTTCAGAATGAGCAATTCTCCTGCTGCTCTCAGGCCCCTCAGCTGCTCCTCAGAGGCTGGAAGATGAGGGTACCACTCCTCAGCACCTCCTGGCACCCTTCCATGGGAGGTCTGGCTGTGGGATTGCTGCTGAGAGGATCCTGCTGCTTTGTGAGATGAAGAGGAAAAGCAGAGCTGACCCGTGCTGTGCACGTGTGCCTCGGCAGGGCTGGGGGAGACCAGGAAGGAACATGACCCTCAAACAAGGCTGATCATTGGGATTCCCTGTTTGGGAATGTGCTGATGGACTGAGGAGCCTTGGATAGGTCTCCATAAAGTCATCTTAGAGTCTTGATCTGTGCAAGGGTGTATGGGCTGCTGTACAATCAGGCTGTGCGTGTACACCATAGGATTTGCTTAATTTATTCCTGGAATAAAATCTCAGGGTTCAGGGCATGAGATGAAGGAACAGAAAAATGAGGGTAACTATCAGTTCCCTGTCAGGGAACCTCACTGTGCTGCCAGTCAGGCCTGTTGGCAGGAGAGCTGTGACCCAAGGAATGAGCCAGAACTGGGAGGAGAGAGGATGGGAGGATGTGGAGTGTATCCACAAAATCCACATTCAGCAGTTCCCCTGGATTGGCACGGAGTGGAAATGTTCTGCACAGAAATAATTTCCCCCTCACCTGTCTGCCTTGCAGTCCACACCCAGGAGCTGAAGTTCAATCAGAAAAGGGCAGGGTTGTTCAAGAACAAATGCATGTCCAGCCCTGGAGCTGTTCAGGAATGGCTTTCCTGGAAAAAATCCCTGAAAGGCCAATTTGCTTTTGCTCAGTTTAGCAGGAAGGGAGCCATAGCTTGGCTTCCCTCAGCCAGAGAGAGCTGATGCCCTCTTGATTTGCTTTGATTTGCATGAAGTTAATGGGACCATCAGAGACTGACCAGATTCTGTTACATATTCACCATTTCAGCAGCCCAAATGATTGAACAACACATCACCCGAAAATTTTGCACCAGAAATTTCTGTTCCAGGGGAGCTGTGACACTTTGCTGACATGGAGGACCAGCATTTCCAGAGTAAAGAAGCAGGTAAGAGTAGAAAACTGCATTGTCAGGTGTGTTTGGGTTTTTTAACATTTTCACCTTTTCAGGTGCCGTTTCCTGTAAAAATTCATTCATCTGTCTTAAGTGGGTGAGAAAGCAAAGAGCCAAAACTTGAGAATGAAGGTTTTATTCTAAATTGACTGAAATTCATTGTTGCACCCAAGATGAAATAGCCCTTTTCATTTTGACAGAAAAATTGGAAAGTTAAAAGGGTTCTTCACAGTTTCCTCCTCTAAGGCTCCTCTTCACTTTCCCCAAAACCATCAACCAGAGCAAAAACTCAGTTCCTGATGTGCTTTTGCTTCGTAGAGATGGGAGCTGTGAGATGAACTAATGAACATGATAAATAATAAATGCATTTTATTTTCTTTCCTGCTACAAAATGCCACGATAAAGAACCTTAAGGTGGAATGGTTTCAGACTGAGGGTGGGCAGGCCCTGGCACAGGGTGCCCAGAGAAGCTGTGGCTGCCCCTGGATCCCTGGAAGTGTCCAAGGCCAGGTTGGACACTGGGGCTTGGAGCAGCCTGGGACAGTGGAAGGTGTCCCTGCCTGTGGCAGGGGATGGGACTGAGATGAGCTTTAAGGTCCCTTCCACATGAACCTTTCTGAGATTCTGCGAAGACATGAGAAATTTTGGATATCTACAGAGCCATGTCTCACCTCCTGGACTTTCATGGTCTCTGAATCCCTGGTGACTTTCACAACCATCACCCTGCATATCTTAAAGCCAGGCACTAGATTTTTACAGATGTTGCTTAGGTTTTATTCTTTCTTATGATCTTATTTCTCATGTGCTGGAAATGGGGTTTGGACATAATCCTCATCCAGTGGAAGAGAAAATGTTGGGTCTGTGTTTGTGCTGGCACTGGCTTTTAATGTTTTGCTGTTTTTAAGCAAGTGCAGGTCTATCAGCAGTGAGAAAGAGAAGTAGAAGGCCCTGAAGAGCGATGAATCAACAGAGAAAGGGGCTGGGTGCTGGAGATGTGGTGGGAAAGTGCTCTGGGACAATGTGTGAGGTTGTTGGCTCCAGGTTCTCGCTTGCAGCGCTGGGAATCGAGCAGCTGATGCCCAGCACTCCAGGCCTCAGGTTTTGCTGCCTTTAAAGGCCTTTCCTTAATCCCACTTTACCCAGGACAGGCGGGCTGTCAGATCTGCACAAGGGAGAGAGAGGAAAACACAGTCATTTCAACATTTAAATTAAGCTTTAATAACTCCACTATCCAACCTCTCCAGAAGAGGATCCTCATTCAGTTGGATCTTTCCAAGTGGAGCTCTTCAGGACAGGAGATATAGCAAAAGAAATATTTGTGTTGCTTAAAATCTGTTAAAAACAGGGGAAGCTGGCCACTAAAATGTAATTTTTCCCTGTAGTCAAGGGAGTTATAATCAGTGTTATATCAAGAGTCATTTTCCCAGTCATCCAGATAATGGAAATTAATAGGAAAGGAGAAAAAACTTAATTAACTTTTCCTTTCAAGTTAACTGATTGCTTTTCCTCTGCAGGCTCTGTCCCTCTGGCACTTCCCTGTAACATGAATGAGGAATATTTCTATTCACTGACTTTCCTCTTTCCTTACTTGTGCTGTACTTTTTGAAGGCCCCTTTCCAAGTTCCAAAGGAACATATACAGTAAGGGAACAGAATTGGAAAGGGGATTAATTAACTTAAAATGCAAAGTACCAAGAACTACTAACCCCCCACACCCCCCACACGCCCCCACTCCTCCCTGCTCTAAGCAGCACAAAACCTGTTGACTTCTGAAACTGAGGCCCTGTGTTGAGCAGTGTGGGAAATTTCCCATCTTCACCACACAGTGGCCCAATGAAAAATATATCCTGGAGAAAGAAAGGCCTAAATTCATTCCAGCTAAATCAGGGATTAAGTACAAACCAAACAGAAAACTGAATAACAGCCCTTCACTTTAAAATAGAAATAATTACATAAGATTATAAATTGCAAATAGACATTTACTTCCCCATATTTTGAAAATAGCTTGAAATTTGAACACTCTGTCTTGTGTATCCTGGTTCATGTGTTGAACTGTAACCTCTGAGAAGCTCTGGGTTACTGGAACATCTGTATTTTAAGAAATTAAATGCTGTTTTGTGTCCAAACTCAGGTGTTTTTCTCAGCCAAGTAGAAGCTAAAGAAAACTTCTAAACAAAACCTAGAAAATCTCTAAGGGCTCCATCAAAAACGAACAATTTCACACAAAATTTTTTAAAAAGTCTAAAAATACATTCTGAGAATAAAAATCCTCCCCCTTAGTAAAAGGAACCATTCCCTTAGCAAGTTGCTTTTGGTGGGGGGTTGTTTATTCCATTTTTTAAAGAAAATGATCCTCCTTAAAAGCAAGTTAGAGGGCAAATTATGATTTTCTGCTGCCACTTGGTTTAGATTTCCTCTAAAAAATTTCCTTCCTTTTTGAAGGTCGTTTCCATGTTGTTTCAGAACTATTTGAATACGACATGTGGCTGCCCAAAATCAACTCGCCAAGGATTGCTCTGCCCCCCTCGAGCGCCGCCCATCACTCGCTCACCACTCGTGTTCCAGGCAGCTCGCTGGGGGCTCTGGAAGCCGCTCCTCAGGCACTGCTCCACGTAGGCTTTGGGGTCGCAGCCCGACAGGAGGATGTCCCCGAGCAGGGCGATGTAGGCGATGGCCAGGCGCAGCGTGTCGATCTTGGAGAGGCGTTTCTCGTAGGGGAAGGTGGGCACGTGGCCGCGCAGCGCGTCGAAGGCCGAGTTGATGCTGAGCATCCTCCTCCTCTCGCGGAGGTTGGCGGCGCGGCGCTGCCGGGGCCGCCCGGGCGGGTCCGGCTGGACGGGGCACCTGTCCAGCTCAGCACCCCCTGGGCCCGGCTGGGAGGGCTCTGCCAGACACTCCAGGAGGAAGTTCTCCAGCTGCGTATCGGGATCTGCCGGCTCCCAGAGGAGAAATTCTGGGGTGGGGTCTCCCTGCTCGAAGTTGTAGCAGAGTTCCTCCATGCCCTGGCCCACCAAGCTCAGGGAGTATGACTTCAGGTTAAACTGGCTTGTCAAGAAAATGGGGTTCCAATTTCATTAACAGCCCCCACCCCAACAAATGTGGGCAGGGAGTTTTCTGGTTGTGTCCTTGGGGAAGATTGTGTAAAATTTTTCCACGGTTGCAAACCCAAGTGGGACTCAGGATTTAAATACTTCATGTCTTCTCAGCAGGAAATACTTCATGGCTCCTCTTCTCCTCTCAAAACTAATTAGTACACATGCTTCCCTTTTATTAGCTGTCCACTACAAAACAATATGAGTGAATTGAAGACAGAATGAGATTTCTATTGACTTCCTCCTGGAAAATCCATTGAAATAGTTATTGAGCTCTTCCTCAAGTCCAGTCTCTCCACCTGCTGCTTAGAGGAGGTTCACAGAGGGATTTTGTTTGGTGAGGAGTGGTTGGAGGAAGGAACAAAACAGTCCTTTATCTTTTTGGTGAAGTGTTAATAGCCCCACAAAATGGGGACAAACAAAATGCTATTATACTGCTGTCACAAACACATGGTCCTGTGTTTGACAGCACGAGCCAGTGGCATCTTCTGCTCCTCTGGAGAGGGAAGGTGTGGGATGCACTGCTGTGCAAAACTGGGGCACAGTGGTACCTCGTTAAGGGAGCCAACATCACCTCCTTTGGTTGCTGCATTTCCCATTGAAGCTTGAATCACGTTTGCTCCGTGGGCATTCAATGCTCTGTCTCACACCAGAGCTGTGAAACCACGCTGGGTGCAGTCCTGGATGCAGACGGGCCACACCTCTGGAAGAGCTGGAAACTGGGAGAGCAGCAGGTATCCAGCATCACAGGGATGGGGGGGAAGGTGTTAAGCACCACCAGAGCTTTAGGGCAGGTACGTCATGTGTGTGTTTCATTCTATTTTATTTCCACAAATAAATGCTTTCCATGCTTAAAACAATGTCTAAATTAATTCAGAAATAGTTTAAGCTGCATTTTTAAGGACTTGAGTGAATGGAAAGGAATCATGTTTAAAGTCAGATCAAGCCCAAGTGCTTTACCTGAAACATGTCATAAAGAGCTTTCATAAAGGCACTTTATCACGCACTTGACTTTGCACACAGACTCCTGTCCTGCTGCTGTGTGGTGAAGTCTCAAGAGACACCTGTGAAGTTTGTGAGCCACAGGCAGATTCCTGATGGGATGAAGCTCAACAGCTTCAGGTAAAGAGCCAGAGAGCAGAAAAGGACCTGCATTTTCCATGGATCCCGAAAGATTCTCAGGCTCTCCATCTAGCAGTGTCTTAGGGTGCAGTCCTGACAGCTTTGCCCTGGGAAAAGAGGAATTGATTTTAGGATAAGGCACAGGCTGATAAGGTCAGTTCTTAGCAACCTGGCATTTCTCCTCTTTGCAATTCTACCTGTCCCAGGAAGCCTAAGGCAGCAGAAAACAGGCTGCGGGAAATGTCCTTGCAGAGTAGTTGTGAGAAGGTGACGGTCTAGGAAACATTAGGGCTGCCTTTGTTCTCCTTGTTGTGCAAATTAAAAGGGAAATCCATTAACTGCAGATCTGAGTAAGAAAGGAAAATTCCAAGTGTGACAATTCCAGAATCGTTAAGGCTGGACAATAGAGGACAAAGGGCTGTTAAGAAATTCGAGTTAGTCTTGCTTCCTCTGGTCAGCTCAGGGTGTGAATTTTGTGCTGGTTTTGTACAAAGAAAATAATTTGTTCTGACGCCAGCGTGCCAAACAAAATTTTGGTGTAGTGAAAGTTCACGGTGACAGACACTGAATCCCAACAAGGAACAGGGAAGGAGGGGATGGATGCAGGAATGGCCGTAGTCAGAGATGGCAGAGCTGAGGCTTGAGCTCGGAGTGATCGATGTGGAGTCCACTCTTCAATGGTTTCTTTGAGGTCACAGAATCATTAAGGCTGGAAAAGACCTTTGAGTTCATCAAGTCCAGCCGAGACTCCAGCTGAATTTCCTGGTGTCCTGTCCAAGCAACGCTCCCAAAAGAAACCACTCACTCCATGTTCTCTTCCAGACACTTCTCCAGCTCCCCGGTCACTGTGGAGCTGAGCACCTGGCGGTACTCATTTGGCACAAGCAGAAGACGTCTGAAAATACCAAACTGGGAAGAGAACAGCTCCTGGAAAGTGCTCTGGGGGAGACAGCTGCCCACTGGGAACAAAGGGCAGAGAGCAGGGGGCTCAGCAGGTAATTCGGTGAGTTTTATGTGCTGGGTTCCCCTCTCTAAGCAGACACTTCTCCGGTGCTCCACGTTCCCTCCCGGATCCATCACTGCTAACAGCGTTGCCTGGGGATGTGTCTGGCTCCACAGATGCAGAGCAGATGTTCCAGCAAGCCTCTTCTTAGTATGTTCAAGGGGAATTTGGCTCTCTTGGAGAGACTCTGGACAAAGCAGGAGGGGGAAGGGGAGGGGAAGAAAGGGAAAATAAAAAAAGGTTTCCCCTTGGAAAGCCAGCTATGAAAGAGGTCGGGTCTCAGGAGAGCAGATGAGGTTCCCATCCCTCACATGAGTGGCCCTTACCACAGCTCCAGACCTGCTGTGCTCCCAGGGTTTCTGCAGCTCTGCTCATCAGAGAAGGAGGGAATGTGCAGATAATTGGGATAATTTTTCACCTGTCTGGAAGTTGTTTGTTAAGAAATGTCCCAAAGGGATTGAGGGAGCAGGGGTACCACCCTGAGCAGGGGTGCTATTGCTTATGATGTGTTGTTATAGTTTCAAGAGGTGCTCAACAGCTGTTTTCTCCCAAAGCCCTTCAGCTCCAGCAGGATCCAGAAATAGCATTTGACTGCTGGTCATTTTTAATCAATAGGGTCTGATGAAAGCAAATTCTTGAGTCAGGAACTCAGCCCTGGATTTACATCTGTGATAGGCAATGGAGCAGTCATTGTTTGGGTTTGGATTTTCCAACTCTGGATATCCACATCTGCCTTTAAAAACTTCCCTATTCATGCTGGGAATGCCTTATTCAGCCTTGTCCCCCTTCCTCTGCCATCTACACAAATCCAGCCACAGCAAACTCTATGAGTTCATGGGGTTTTGGGTAAAAACCTGCTTTCAGGGAATATTTCCACTGCAGGTTTTTTATTCCTCTCCAGTGCCTTAGAAGCTGGAAGCTGTTACCCTGTACCTGGATCTTGAAGATAAATGGGTCACCTGAGGTTATTTTGGAAGAAGATTTTTCTCTCCCCTTCTTGTGCCATTTGCCTTATTTCAGACTCAGCTTGGGGAACCTTCCCAATGATAAAACCAGTAATTATTGTAATTATTATTAATATTTTCTGGTTTTTTTTTTCCCTGGGAATTCAGCTTGAATACATTTCCATCATCTTTAATTGCTTAATAAAGGGAGTCAGCCCTTGGCCTGGACAAAGAGCAGATGGAGAAAGGACCAGATGCTTCACTTTCAAGTGAGATGACTCCAGAGCACAAGTCCATCATGTCATAGCTGCTAATCCAACGTAACACTGTGCAGCTCATCCTCAGAGATGGGAATTGGGGCCCAGATGAGCAGGGAAGAGCAGATGCAAGATGCCAAAAAATTCTGGGGAAGGCTTCATCCAGGTGGGGCTGTGCAGCTTGTGGTGGTGTGGCTCCCTCCACACGAGTGAGTGGAGGCACTGCCAAAATGCAGCTACAGAGAGATCTCCAGGGTCTGGCTCCAGCTCCCTGAAGTCCCAGCCAGAGAGTGGACACCAAACTCCTGGAGCTCCTCTGGAGCCACCAGTCAGGCCTGGGATACCTGAATCTCTGGGCACATGGTTTGAGAAGAGCTGGGGGCAAGAAAAGTGCAAGTATTATCATTTAGCAATGGAATGTGCCGCTTTTTAACCTGAAACTATTGTGAATGTGAGGACATAATGAGAAGCAGAGCAAGGATTTCCAGGGCAAGAGGATTTCAAAGGGTGAGTGGCTATTCCTGGGATGCTGCAGTAATTGTGAAGCTTTGCAGGATGTTGATTTACGTGAAGAAGGTAACAGGACCTTTATTATTGGCTGGGTAGAAACCTCAGATGTCAGAGATTGTGGAGGAAGACACTGGTGAGTGGTTGTTAATATAACTTTGATTTATTTCAAATTTAGTATAAATGAGTCAAGGTAGTCTCTGCTTTAAATGCCTTTGGTGTTTAAAAGTGAACACAGTCCCTTTAACCTTTTTGCAGAGTAACAGAAAATTAATCCCAGTCTCCAGGAGAAGGAAGGTATTTTCTCTCATAAAAACACTCACTGGTGGTTTCCTCTTTCTCCAGAGCATTTTACGTGCTGGGGATGACCTGTGGGCTGCCTCTGCCAGGTGATTCCTTACCCAAGTCACTGCTTGGGACTGCTTGTGTAAGGGAATGGTCATTTTTGGGAGACGCCAGCCTGTGCTTTGATCTCAAGGGGCGTGGAAGCGTTCATGGAGCTCCTGAAGGAAAGTGACATTCCTTGTGGAATGGCCTTGGGAAAGCTGTTTGCCCAGAGGAACTGTGGCTGCCCCATCCCTGGAAATGTCCAAGGCCAGGTTGGATGGGGCTTGGAGCAACCTGGGATAGTGGGAGGTGTCTCTGCCCATGGAAGGGGAGTGGAATGAGATGAGGTTTCAGATCCCTTCCAACCCAAACCATTCCATGATTCTATAATGCTGGAACCATCTGAAACATGCCCCCAGCAAGTTAACATCATGCTGGGATTGCAGATAATTCCCATGAATCACCCCATGTCTATATCCAAGGAGAAGTATCTCTAGGGAGAAGAAAGGTTGTTGTTCATGTAGCATCTAAGGCTGTTCTTAGTGGTTTAATTTGGATATTTCTGGTTGGTTACTTTACGTACCTCGTTCACAGAAGGTTTGGGTTGCCCCTGTAAAAAATGTGTTTTCTGCAAGATGCTTGTACAGTTTTTATTGAGGTGGGTTACCCATCCCTGGAGCCCTTTCCTTAGGTACAAGAAATCCTGAATATCTGTGGGTTTTGTCATCATTACTTAATGGAAAAAAAAAAAATTGCAGAGAAGAAAACCCCAACCCACTGTCTCCCATACCTCTTCCAGGGCTTTTTTCCTTAGTGTTCCTGCTTTCCCCATGAAGGGAGATGATAAGGAGACACAGCTGGGAACAGCCAAAAGGATGAGACAGAGAAGAGACCGGTGCTTGTGCCTTCCCAGCTCACAGCCCTGCCAGAAATCTTGTGATCTTTCCCATTAATGTGCCACTTTTGCGGGGTTTTGGAGCCTGAGTGTCCCGCTGTGCACCCAGGGAGCAGAGCCTGAAGCCCAGGGCCTGGGACCCATTCCTCAGCTCCCCCCATCCCTTCTGGCTGCACCTGCAATTCCCTGGGAATTGTAAATCCCGCAGGTGGCACCTCATAAACCTGCCTGGAGACCCCGGCTCTGCAAACAGAGTCCCCCGGGCAGCTTTACAGAGTGATGCCTGCTTGACTGGCAGCTGCTGCCGCTTTATGGGAAGCCAGCACATGTTCCCACTAAAATCCGGGAATGACGGCTTGGGAAAAGCTCCCTGCCTTGCGTGAGAGGCCTCAGCCCCACTCTCCATCTGGAAGGTGGCTCTTCCTTGGCTTTTTCCAGCCACCTTGGATGTGCCTTGGATGCGATTCAGCGCCTCAGTTGGCTCTGTGGACACGGGGGCAGCACGGAGCACACCCCAAACCTGTTTCTCATGGAGAGCTGTCACACCAGGTTATGGTGATGCTGAGCTGGGCACAGAGGGAAGGGTTGGGTTGCTTTGGGAGTTTGTTTTTCTTTTGTGTTGCAGAAAAGCCTTTTCAAAATTAAAAGGCAAAAAATTCAGAAATCTGGGAACGAGGTTGGGTGCCAGCCGTGTTGACAAACTACTCTGGAAGAGAAAATCCCATCCCAAACCTGGACAAAGAAAGGAGCAGATGGGGACAACTGGGGGCTCCTGCTGTAACCTATGGAAAATGCAAAGATTAAGTCTTAAAGCAATTTTGGAACCACTTGGATGGGCTATTTATTGAGTATAGTTGCTGAGGACATCACTCTGGAGTTGAATCCCATGACAGCATGCCCTGCCTGGGAAGTTTGGGATGACCCACATCATGGGATGCTCAGGGATGATGATACCACCCTATTTTTCAGTGTTTCCTCCTTTTTCCAGCTGGCAGGTCACTGCTGGATCAAAGATGAGCCAGTGCTCTGGCAGAAAAGTGACAGCTGTGAGGGGGGAACCAGAGTCTTGGGGACAACCACCAAAGGAGACCTGGAGATGTGGGCAGGCACTTTTTTCCTGTCTTTATTCAACAAGACCCCAAGTAAGTTTATTTACTCAGGTTTTGGGCATGGGAATGTCTACAAATGCCTAATTCTTTCTCCACCCCTGTGCATGTCTCCTTTGCTGCCTGGAGTTATCCAGGCTGCATCCTCAACCCATGTGGAAGAAACATTAACATTTAAAAGAGGGTCAAGGGAATTTTAAAGGTTGAAAAGCCCTCCGAGATAACCAAGTCCAACCTTTGACTGAACATGCCATGTCCACTAAACCACATTGCAAAGTGACACGTTTCTCTGTTTTCTGAACACGTCTGTGGGTGATGACCCCACCACTGTCCTAGACAGCCTGTTCCAATGCTTGGCCACTCTTTCAGTGAAGAAATTCTTCCTCTTGTTCAACCTGAACCTCCCCCAGCATAATTTGAGGGCATTCTCCCTTGTCCTATTGATACTTCCCTGGGAAAAGGGGCCAACCTCACCTCTCCATGATCAGTAGTTGCAACCATGACACAAAGCAGCCATAGCTCCAGAAATCCACAAATTGTTTGGTGGAAGCTGAAGGAGTATGCCAGGGAAATTAGCAGCAGATTTCTGTGCTCTTTCCATGAGCATCCAGTGTTGGGAGAGTGTGGAATTCCTGATCAGGCACACTATGGCTGCTCCTGTGAAATTCAGGGACAAGTATCCTTTAATGCTGAACAGAACTGGTCAATTAGGTGATGAGGTTAGTTTGAAAACACTTCCTCTCTTTTCCATCTGAGTGCATTTGGAGAAGGCTGCTTGTCTTTAGGGTTATGTATTCTGATTTTTCCACAAAAAAAGAAAAAAAAGAAAAAAAAAAAAAAGAAACCTGAGCTTCATGCAATCCCCTGCTTCAAATCTTGGCACTCAAAGAGAACTATCAAAAACTGTTAGTCTGGCACTGACATTTGAGTCAGTCTTCAAGGAATTTGCGATTTCTAGAGGTAGTGAGGGAGGCTTATATGGGAAATCTCTGGAGAAACCCGTGTGCTCTGGGGAGTTCTGGGTGAGTTGTGCTGTAAGCAGCTTTTGGAAAGTGGAGCTGCAAGTTCCACAAGCCACTGACAGGAGGAATAACAGAGCATGGGGAGATGTTGTGCAACACTTCCAGACCTCAAAGGCTCAGCAGCTCATGGCATTCCTGGGCGAAGCTTGGCTCTGTTTCATTCCTTGCTTTTGCTGGAGAGGTGCCCTGACTGTGGCTGTGGCATTGGTGGTGAATGGGTCACAAACTGTGTCACTGGCCCAGAGGGGCCATGGGACATCCTGATCTTATGGAAAACCCCTGTAATGGAGAACAGTATTTTATGCACTGAAAATCTCATTTCCAGATGGGGAAACTGAGGCACCACCAATGTGTGGAGGAAGGATTAAGTCTCACCAGTCTCACCCCAGCTCCAGAGCTGAGCTCTTGGTAAGTGCCCAGGAGGTCCTGGCTACTTTGTGTCTTGGTGCAGCACTCTCTGTGTGATATATCCATCCAGGAAAATGCTGTTTGTTTAAAAGGGTGAGCCCCCTCTTTAAGACATGATTTGTGTTTTTGAGTGTAGGTCAAATAGCAGACACTTCTGATTAATGCAACGTCGAGAGATGGCAAAGAAAAAATAAAAAAAATCACATGCCTTGGTGGGAAAAAGTATAAAGGACAAACATCCAGTGCTGTTCAGCATTTTGGGAGGTGGGGAAATGAGCAGGAAAGATCATACCTAAACAGAAAGCCAAAGCCAGTGCTTGCAATTGCCAAGACATCAGCCAAAAGGAAAACACAACTGTGATGGCAGTAAAATCATGTATGAATCATGATGGGCCAAGAACAAGTTTGCTTTCTTTTCCCCCCTCATTGAGCAGATGATGATTAAAAGATAAATCATGCCTGGAGTCAAATCAAGTGATTGGATTAAAGTTTAGTTGAGTATTTAGAGACTGTTTGGGACACAATGGAAAGCTAATTGAAAACTTACATTTGTGAGACCCTTGAACTCTCCAGCTCTTAATAAAATACTACTGCAAAGTACACAAGGGTTCCCTTTGGGAGAGATTCCTCTCCACAAGTGCTTTTGCTCCTCAGGTATGTGGAGAAATGGAATTCATTTTCTCGACAAGTTCACCAAAGAAAGGCATGTTTGTGATCGTAACTCAGCTATTGCTCATGGTGCAGTAACTTAATCTGTTCAGCTCACTGAAAAGCAGTGAAGCAAGACAAAGGAAAGTCACTTCTTGAAAGAAAAAGAATGAGGATTTAAACACTTCATTCTTCTAACTAGTCTTTGTTCTTCTGAGCAGCTGGTATTCCAGAGTGACTGACTGCCTGCACTTGGCTGAAGTGATTCGGGAGTCTTAAAAATGATGTAAAAATTCTTTCTAGTTGTGCCATAGTGGGACATGTCATGCTTTATTTGGGCTAATAATGTAACTGCATTCTGGAGTCACCCTCAGATCTTAAGGAACATACCCATCCTCCAAAGCATTGTCATTTCTGGTGGAAATATCAGTGAAACCCACAAATGAAGAGAATAAACTCCCCTACATCCTCACACACATGAACAGGCAGAAATGGAAAACCCGGCTCTTCATGTGACCTCTGTGTGACCAAGCACGAGCCTTCCTTGGGAATCCTGAAGGGAAGCTGCAGAAACTCTGTGGCCAGGTTCATTTTCCCCCTTTGCACTGTGATTTTCATGGACCAAAAACGGGTGATGGATGGGAGCATGGCAGAACTACCTCCTTCACGTGTGCAAGGTTTTATACTTCTCTAACTACTTTGACCTTTGGAACAGTTGTTTGGGTTTTTTGGTTTTTGTTTTCTGGGTTTTTTTCTGCAGTAGGATGTGATTCTGCAGAGACCACAGGTGGTAGAGAAGGTCTGGGGGGCAGAATGAGAAGATATTATTTTGCTGATTTTAGCTGATGAATATAGGAAGCCTCAAAGAATGCTTTCCTATTCTTACTAATAGAAGACTTTTAAAGTGTTTTTTTGCCTTGTTTCAGCTGGTGTCTTTGGCTCCACAGTCTGTTCCCATGTTCTGGCTTCCTCTTTGCCTTTTACTCAGCTGAAGGGCTTAGTATGGCTCCCTATAATTTTTCACCCTGTAACTTTTTCGCGCTTTAACTTCTTCACATGTGCCCAAGACCACCTGGCATTCCCTTTCCTCAGGTCATGTAGTCACAGCCTCACCTTTAGGCAAGCACAGGTGTCTCTGAAGTCCACAGCCTCATGCATATCTGATGGAGACAGCTGAGGCAGGTGATAATAGGGAATGTAGAGTTAATATTTTGGGGAAATTCAAGTTACCAACTAGCTTTGGCAGAGCTCTCACTGAGGGAATCCTGTCTCACATGCATCAAACAATGAAAATCTTGAATTGGTCATAAATCTATGTCAGGACAGACCTTCTGTTTGTGCTAATCAATGTCCATTATTTGCATCAGAACAGGCAGCTCCCCCACTGGGCAGCGGTGCTGTGCGATGTGCCCAGAAAAGCAAGCCCAGCTTTTGCTTCTTCTTAACAGCTGTGCTTTGTTCTTCACTAGAAAGCTTTACTGTGTCTTGAAGTGATTAATGTGTTCTGGGAGGACTGGGTAAGCAGCCATCAGTCACAAGTTATGGGACACTCCTTGGCGGATTGGAGGGAGATGGATAGGAAAGATTAATCCATTTCTTCTCTCCATTGTTGTGAATTCCAAGAGCTTTCACCCCAGAGCTGAAGCACGTGGGATGGACGCAGCCCTGGAGGTGACACCGTGTCTTGCTCTAGGTCTGTTGCCTGTGTGTGAGTTCTCTGTGTGGAGCTGCCAGGAACAGGCTGGAGTGAGGAACATTTTGAAGCTGGAGAAAGCTGCTTTGGGGGTGACAGTGCTCATGGAGAATTGGGAAGAAGGGAGAAGGCTCGGTGCCTAAAGGGGGCTCTGAGAAGCATGAAGAGGCATTTCTTAGTGATAGAACAAGAGAGAATGGCTTCAAACTGCCAGAGGGCAGGGTTAGATGGGATATTAGGAAGGAATTGTTCCCTGTGAGGGTGGAGAGGCCCTGGCACAGGGTGCCCAGAGAAGCTGCGGCTGAACTGACTGAGGTCATGATGCAGAGCATTGCCTTGCATGGGAAAATTGCCTTGAATTTCCTCCTGGCCATGGGGAAATGAGGAACTGAGAAGGCTTTTGATCTGGTCCTGGTCAAAAAGACAACTTGCCTGCTTTCTATCACATTCTGAGCTTGGAGAGCACCTCTGGAATAACAAGTTGAACGCAGCCTGAGACCATAAAATCCTAGAATGGTTTGTGTTGGAAGAGATCTTAAAGACCTTGTTCCAACATCCTGCCATGGGCAGGGACACCTTCCACTGTCCCAGGCTGCTCCGAGCCCCATCCAACCTGGCCTTGGGCACTTCCAGGGATCCAGGGACAGCCACAGCTTCTCTGAGCACCCTGTGCCAGGGCCTCACCACACTCTGAGTATGCATCCACTCTGTGTAAGAGCCATAACTAGGACTAGATTTGAGGTCACACATTTCAGGCTGTGCTATCTCATAGTGTGGCATTTTTGTCAAATAACTTGTCGGTCTCCTTTCACTACAGCCACTGGATTTGGTGAGCTGGGCTGTCTGTGTGCTTTGACTCCGACCACAGCCTGTATTGGGCCTCATAAAAAAGGTATGCATGATTTCAGGCTCTCCTCCCCTCCTGGATAAGCCATCTCCTCCACTCTAATGAAAGTAACAATAATTATAACAATAGGAGATGTGCATTATCCTGAGAGCCTGTGCACTGCATCCCCCCCCGAGAGCTTTTCTGTCAACTGCTCTTAATATTCCTGTGCTCTTTGCAACCCTTATGGTTAGGAAACCTCCATGAGGGAGAAACATGCAAAAAACACGACCCAGAACTGAACAAATCACACTGGGTGGAGTCTGGGGACACAGAGCCCTGGATGGATGCTTGTAGGACAGCACAAACATCTTCCTCCTGCCTTGGAGAACAACTGGGTTCGATTACGCATTGCGCAAACTCGCTCTGGTTTGGTTTTCCCCTTGGAAGACAAGGGCAGATGTTGTGTTCTGAGGCTGCTGTGGGGTTCCAGCCCCTGGGCTGCGTTTCAGGACTGAATCTCCCACTTTGTGATGCTTCTTTTGGGGGTGGGCAGGCAGCTGGAAAAGGGACTGGGAGCTGTTAGATGTCTTTGCTACGCGCTGAACATCCTGTGCTTTGTGCCTATGGCAGTAAAAGCAATTTGGGGCCAAGGGACACCAAAACCCAAAGCAAGAGCTCGAAGGGATGTCTTTTCTGAGCTCTGGGAGACCTCCATGGAGTGTTACATGGTACTAATATGTGTGTCCTTTGGGGGAAAAAAGGAATCTCCTGGCTGTGAGAGCCCAGAGTTTGTGCTGTGGTCATGGAAGTCCTTTGAGAAAGCCAAGCACGTGTGCTGGCCTTCTCCTCAAAGCAAATATTCTTTGTGCAAGCTAATAATTTTAGCAGGGATTCCTTTCTTCCTCTTGAGGAGAGTTAAATGAAGTTATGGGTCAGTGAGAGGGCATCTGTACAGCATAGAGGAAGAATTTCCAAGCTTTGAGTGTAGTCCCTTCACTTGGACAAGGCCTGGTCGGTCAAATGGGCTTTCCAAAACATTTTCTTTATTAAAGATTTTATTGGTGCTTTTGCTGGTTTGCAGAGGCTGTTAAGCCCCTCTGAACTGGTTGGACTCAATGGATGGAACTGACAGGAAGCTGAGGAAGTTTTAACCATTTCCATCTGCAAAGCAGAACTTCCCCATAGTTTCTACCATATTTGTCCAATTTAATGGATACAAATACTGTGTCATTTCCAGGAATGAGTGGTGTTCCTCCTTCCAGCTGGTAAAAGGGCATTCCCATCTAGGCTTGGAAATGCCAACACAGATCCAGTATTCCAAGGTCCTTCTGCATTCAGATTCTCAGGCTCACCCCAAATTCTTTTTGTTCTGAAAGAGGGGATTGAAAGCTCTCTGAGTAACTTCACTGATAATGTTCAGACCTCCAGCATGCAGGAATGGGGCAGCCAATAACTCTCCTTGGGGCTGTAACATCCTCACTCAGAAACCACTTTAAATCAGAATTGAAGCTCAATGAGGACTGTGCATTCACCAGTGAAATGAATAACTGGCTGTTGAGTTTGTAGTTCCCTTGAAAAGGCATTGGGTAAAAAAACCTGACTCGTGATGGGAGAACAGGGGCCAGAAACTGAAACTAATCTTAATGAAAAAGGGTATCCAACAAGCCGCAGGGCTGTAAAATCTGCCTGATCAAATCTCCACTGGACCATACTTCCTCGCATCCCGATTTTGAAAGCCCAATTTCCTGCGAGATTGCATGATTATTATTTTTTAATCTAAAATGTATGGCCGCAAGGAAAAAAAAAAAAAAAAAAAAAGGCAGTTTAAAATAAATAAATCTGGCAACGCAAATGAGATCACGGAGCGGTTTGCTGGAAATGCCGAACATTGTGTTGCCCAGAACTTGGCATTTATGGAAGTGACCAGCGGGGAGGAAATTGAATTGTTCTCATGGCCAGTGTCAACTTGGATCATCGAGCCATGCCGCAGATTTGGCATGCCTGATGGAAAAGAGAGGCTTTCCAGGCCAGTACAATCCCGCTCCAGAGCGTCAGTTGTTGCGTAGGTTGGGGTCGGCGAGGATTGACAACAGGGAGGGACAGCATTCTATGAGTCTGGCGCTTTCTTGTCCCAGATTAATGATCTTCCAATCCAGTTTTCAGGCACACAGACTCAGTCACACGTAAATAAAAAACAGAGGGAAGCTTTTAAGAGACTCAGACGCTTGGTATTCCAAGCAACAGCGAGAGCAATGCCTTGCGAAGACGCCCTGTTGAGTGAGAACACAGCGGGCCCTTTGCACCTCACCTTTTCCCTGGGATTTCTCTCTGAATGGATTCCAAGCTCTTTTTCCCATTGGGCTGTTGGTCCTGGTTTCAAAATGAAATTGAGTCTTGCCTTAGTAGGGTTCTTCAAAAGACTAGTGCTGCTAGCAGGTGGTACAGCCTCCTGAAGGTCTGGTTGGGTCCCTGGGGAGATCTCTCTGGAGGGAGATGAAATCTAAAGCAGCTGCTCTTCCTTAACTTTCCTGGTGTGTAGAGGTCCCTATGGCTGGGGATGATGGGCCCAGGTTCCTGAAGGTCTCAGGAGTTGTGGTCCAGGAGGACACAGCTGTGCCAGAGGTGCAGGAGGCTGAAGCTTGTGGTGGTTGCGGTGGGTCAGCACAGGACAGGAGTTGCAGCTAAGCAGTGCCCAGTGGCTCTCCAGGCAATTCTCAGATGGAATTCCAGGCAGAAAACCAGGCAAAGAAGGCAAAGCTATTGTCACGTGACCCCTCTTGTGTTTGATATTTCACAAACCTCTGGTGGAGCAGCCCCACCTGGTCTGGTCAGTCTGTGCCAGCACTATGGGCCAAGATTCAATAAAGTTGTTGTTTCCAATTAACAAAAAAAAACCTCACACGAAAGCTGTAGGAATGGCAAAGCCACAGCTTGGCAGGGGATCGGCCTGAGCACCACTCCTCTGCAGGAACGACATTAAAGCCCCATCTTTTTCCCACTGAAATTGGTGGCAAAGCTCCCAGTGACCTCAGTGGGAGCAGGATCAGCCCCCCATTCATGGTTGGGGTGGTTCCACCAGGCCCTCACTCTTGTTTTGGGGTCTGTGGCTGCTCCAGCAAGGCAACACTGGTGAGTGTGGGTCAGGACAGGAGTTGTGTCTAATCAGTGCCCTGTGGCTCTCCATGTATTTATCAAATGGAATTTCAGGCAGAAAACAAAAGGATTGAAAGGTTGAAAAACAAGGAAGGAATGTGCACTTGGCAGCTCTGCTAACCAGATGTTTGTTTCTTTTTCCTTGTTCTCAACAATGACTAAAAAACTCGTGAACAGTCTCAGGCCCAGCGCAAGGTCAGCCCGAAAAGTAGGTAAGAGGTGTCGCAACAAGGCAGAACAGACAGCTGGGGATGGAAAATGTTAATTTGTCCCAGGATCTGGGCCTGTGGCTCAGAAAGCACAGGCCCGGCCTCCAGAAGGCCTGGGCACATGTGGTGCTCTCCCTTCCTAGCGCAGGCCCCGGCGGGCGCGCAAGGCTCTCCTGGAAGTCCGCGGTATTCCCTCCACGCTGACGTGTGTGAACTGCTTCCAAGGGCAGCTGAGCGAGAGCTGCAGCCAGAGCAGAAAGCAGCCAGGGCTGGAGTGGATATATGTAAATATACGCATCCATTTCCTGGGAAGTGCCTGAGTAGCGCAGCAGCAAGTTGTAGTATGAGTGATTTTGTGGGAGAAAACAGCACTTGCAGAGTCAGTTTTACTGTATAACAGTTTTCACTGCATTGCAAGAACTGTCTTCCTGAAGAATCCCTGAGTTTTTTGACAAAATCAGTTCAAAAAGGGAAAATTACCAAGTGTGAACCAGCAGCACAATACTGTGAGGTTGCAGAGCTGTGAATTGACTCTCTGGCCTCTCTGCTCTATCACCCCTGACAAGGTGCACTTCTTCAGCAGCATCTCCTGAAGGCTGTTCCCAGGACTGACATCTTTTTCCCTTGTTTCACAGAAAAAAACATCATTCATCAGTCTGTAGGTGAAGCAGATACATTAAAAAAAAAAAAAAAAAAAAAAAGAAAATATTATTAATTTTTATTAGTAAGGAAACTGAGCCAGAGAGGTAGAAGTGACTCATTTGTAACTTGCTTGTCCATTAATGATGGGATTAGGAGCTGAGCTCTTATTATCTGACCAGCTGGCTCTTTTTCAGATCACATCTGCCCAGTAGTGACTCTACAGCCAAACAGCAAGTCTGGCCAGGAGGCTTTACTGAACCAATGTTCAGGAGATTGGGATTGCCTGACCTTTAATTTAAATCACCATCCCAAAAAAAAAATCGTGTTTTAACAACTGTTTTTTTCAGGTACCACCATTTTCAGGAAAAAAAAAAAAAAGAAAAAAGTGTATTTAAGTTATACAGAAACACTTCCTTGGGCTGTGTGTGACAATGAATCAGGATTTTGGATTTCCAGCTGGGTCAGAATCAGTGTTGGGGCCAGCAGCTGCTCCTCAGTACTCAACAAACTTGTCCAGCTCAAAGCTTGTGAGCATGATGTGGATTAATCTGTGATTAAAAAACAGACTGCACTGCCCGTGGAGGACAATCCTGGGCAATCTCAAGCTGCAACCTCCAGAAAAAAATGCTGTGAGAGTGGTTCCAGAGTGTCAGGAGGCTGCATAAGGGCAGTGAGGATGCTCCTCTCATCTACTTTTCCTATCTCACCAGCAATTTAATGGCCTCACAAAGTCAGCCTTGATGCATGGCCAAGCTGATTCCTCTCCATCCTATAGCTTTGGGCACGTGGAGCAGCAGGAATGCTCCTCAGGCCATCCCCTGGGCTCAGGGATACCGTGCTCAGGGAAGAACAGCTCTTGTCTGGACCACCTCAATATGTAGAGGGAGAACAGGAAAGGAGGTTCTTTATAGAAGAGCTCCTGTGCAAGAGTCCAAGCTCATTTTTATCCACGATCCAGCTGGGACGTGGCTGATCTGCTTTGATGAACCCAAGCCTGTCCATTCTTTTTGATGACATGGAGCTGTGTCAGAGGAGGGTTAGATTGGATCTCAGGGAAAGGTTCTTCCCCTAGAGAGTGCTGGAGCACTGCCCAGGCTCCCCAAGGAGCTCCAGGAGCATTTGGATACCACTCCCAGGGATGCACAGGGTGGGACTGTTGGGGTGTCTGTGTAGGACCAGGGGTTGGACTGGGATGGTCTTTATGGGTCCCTTCCAGCTCAGAATATTCCATGATTCCTGTGGCTGAAGCAGCATTTCCTCTGCCTGCCAGCACTCCCTAATGCCCTTGGGCAAGGCAGACCATCAGTGCAAAGTCTCTCCCTCACAATCAGATCCCTTTTCTGTTGAAGCTGGATGGTGTCATCTGCAGGAAAGGTTTGGGAGGAACACTGGCCAATCTTCCCTCCTCCTTCTGCTCCCCAGACCTCTGGCTCTCTTCAGAACCACACTGAAAAGAAATCTTTGTTTGTTTATGGAGTTTCTGGGAGCCTCAGGTTTGTTTTCCTCCATTCCTCCCTCCTGCCAACGCTGGAAGTGCCAGAACATAAAAGAGAGTAATTTCTCTTGGAGTCACTGGCCATGGTTGGAAGGAGCAGTGCCAGGAGTCTCAGGAGAAATCTGCTCCTGATCTTCCCAGCACAGCCTTGCAGAGTGGAGGGATGGAGAAGAGCTAAGGAAAGCATCTGAACTGCTGGATGCCAGCAGAGCCTTCACTCCAGCTGGGAATGTGTTGTTCCCTGCGATAAGGGCAGTGGCATGCAGAGCCAAGGCCAGAGAGAGGTGGTGGCCACCTCCCTGCAGCTTTTCTGTGCCCAAAAGCCTCGATTCACTGTATTTAGTGCAGATGATAAAGCAAAACCTCCAGATCACATTTTAGAACACTTTAGTGACACCATGGGCTTCAGGGGTGGTCTTACCCAAGCCCCCTCTGCCTCCCACCTGACCCAAAAGCTGCTTTGAAAACAAAGCCTCACTCCTGCTTCAACCTGAGGAATGGGAGTGACCCAGGGAAGTTTGATTTTGCCTTCAAGGGCTTCCAGGGTGGAATCAAGCCTCATTGTTCCCAAAAGGATGTTGGTGGGAGCTAGTGAGATGTCCAAGGAAAGGGCACTGAGCCCTGGCTGAGCTGATGTTGTGCTGAGGTGCCCAAGTTCCCATCAGAGAGGTGTAATGCAGGGAAAAAAACAAATTTTCCTGCAGCCCAATGTAGAGGGTGGCAGAAAGCCTTAGGTTTTTGGGGCTTCTGGGTGGGACCAGCTGGAATTTGATGTCTGACATGCCAAAAAAGCAGAAATCTGCTCTTTCTTCGGTGTGGGTGTTACTCTGGGGTGTGGAATGACGTCCTGCAGATGGAGGAGCTTCAGACTCTGGTATCAAGGTCATCTGTGGGCACAGGAGATTCTGCATGGATAACAATCTGCTTCAGGCCAAGGACTTAAAAGCATCCCACAGGAGATGGGATTTTTCAGTATGTCCTTTGTGTGTCCAAGAAGGACAGCTGAGGACACTGCCTAACCTGGTGACAACACAGAACAGCAAAATCTTCCTGTGCCCACCACTTGTTGTCTCTTGCTCAAGGCAGCCAGGAGTTGAGTGGATCCCTAACTGTGTGTGAACCTTTCCTTGATCTGTTGCTGTTATCTCATTCCATGGCTTTCCTTGGCTGCAATCCCAGCAGGATCCTTCTGAAGAGGTCTTTGTGTGAGCTGGGAGAGGAGCACCATCCTTAAGGGTGGGTGTTTGGGGGCATCTTGTCTCTTACTCCCTCACAGCATTCAGATCTGCCAGGTTTGATTCCTGCCTGACCTTTTCCCTCTGCTCTCCAGCCCTCCTGCTTCCTGCAGCTCTAGAGACTCTTACTTTTAAGCCATCATTCAGAAGTCTCAGAAATTCCTGGGTCAAGGCCTAGGTCCCCTTTTTCTACACCAGTACACAAATAACTGGGCTGTCCCCTTGCAAGCTCCCAACCCCATGGAAAAAATAAGGTGAAAAGTTCAGGAAACCATGATCCATTTCACAGCAGACTTGCAAAGCACAAATATTAATACCAATAAAACAAGGAGGGGGTGGTGGTGGAATTCAGTTGCCAGTGGCTGACAAACCTTCAAATCCTTAAACTGGGAGCAAGGCTTTTAATCCACACACAATAAACTGTCCCACCTCCAGCAGCAGGAGAAAACTGCCTTTTTTAAGGTGGATTATCACAAAAAAAAACCCACCTCAAAAAACCCCTTCCACTGCGGAGCTTTCCTGTAAACCATCAGCCTGGATATATTTTATGATGTGATTTATAGAGAGTTTGTTTCTTAAGACTAAAAGCAACATTGCTATAAAAGCATAAAAGATGCATGTTTTGGTGGAGGATGAATGCCACTGCCTTATTTTCCTTCGTGGGAAATCTGCTGGGTGGGTTAACACCACTTGGAAAGATGAATTCTTCATGTGTGGGCATCCACTGGCAGCCTCAGAGGAGATTATTGTGTCATCATCCTTCTGGTCAGCAGCAGCCCCACAGCTGCTCCTCAAGTTCAGAGATTAATTAATGAGTTGGAAAGCAAGGGGAATGTGCTTCCTTGTGCTCCCATCACCAGCTTGGCTGATTCCTCCCTCTGCAGGCATTTTCACGTCGCTCATGCAGCACAATTTGAGTGTTGCTGTTGCCTGTTTAAGTCATGGAATAGATTAGATAATCCCTAGGCCTTTTCCACCTCTAGCACTTGTGGTTCTGCTTAAAGAGCTGTCAAGTCCTGGATTTAAAAGGGAAGAACAAGCCAAGGCTTTTGAGGTTCTGCTGGGAGGATTACAGCTTGTAACGCATTCCAAAGCCTTCCAAAAAGTGCCTGCAATTTCAGGTTTCCGGACAGAAAGTGTTATTCGGCTTTCTGCAGATCTTCACTGTAGTTCATCACACAATCCAAGTTTTCCTTCTTCATGAAGATTCCACTAGCCTGAGACTGGCTTTTGTGGGAACATGCCCTCCCTTTCATCATTTTTGACCGAAGATGTTTGCCTGTTGCTGGAGCAAACCAAATTTCCTCACAATAAAAAAGAACAACCAACCCTGCATCTGCCAATTCACTTTTAAATGTAGCTCTTGGAATTTATAGGAAATCAAAAGGTCCTAGGGAAGTGAATTGTTGTCTTGTAACCTTGCCAAATGTACATTTAAAAAACCCAACCCCTGATATGTCTTTGGCCTCCCTGCTTTTATTGTGATCTATCGGCTGCATACAACCACCGTATCTCCGATGGTGAGCGTGAGGAGTTTTTGAAGGAGGTTAAGGAGCTTTCCACCTCCAAATCATTGCTCTGACCTTGGCTGGCTGCTGCTTTTCATAGCGAGTCCTCACAGTGGAGGAGCATTTGTGGGAATGCTGAGAAATTACCTGAGGCATTGCAACCCAACAGGGCTGCAGCTGTGTAGCCAGAAAATCCGAACTCTTCCCTGGAGAGCTTCTCCCAGTGGAAATACTGGGGGGATCATGGGACACATCCATTGGCCTCCAAGAGATGGCCTATTTTAGTCTCTGGGGCCCAGAGCTTGGTGGCTGTGGGAACGGTGGCTGCCCTGTCACAGGTGAGTTAGCAAGCCCTATGGTCAAATCCTTCTCCTCCCTAAGGAAAACCTGAAAAAAATTGGTGGTGAGCCTCAGTCTCTGCATTTGTGTGGGTTTGGGAGAAGGTTTTTTAATCTGGCATCTGGATTTGAGGCTGTAAATGCTCCAGAGGCTGTGGGTAAGGCGTGTGGGCTTGGGGAAGGGAGAGATTGTTTGGTTTGCGTTAGTCACGTGCCATGTTAATTAACACAGGCCATATTAATGACAATATTCACATTATATTCTGCTATCATTCCTCCTCAGTGCTGCTGGGGGAGTTTGTTTGCCTGTCACTGTAACCACACACTGCTCACTTCCAATGGGACAACATTCCCAGGAAGAGTCTGTAGTAAATTCCAAGCCTGTTTATTCAGTGATGTTTCTAAGCCAGTCATCAAAGCCCATCTGACTGGGTCTGCTTGTAAATCAGTGACTCCTTAGCATAAAAGGAAGTGGATTTGGGAGACACCAGTTCACAAACCTTGTGGTGGATATGAGGTGTTCACTCACCATTCCCTTCTCCATCACTCAGCTGGATTAAAATTCTAATTCTCAAAAAGCAGACCTGGATTTCCTGCTCTCAGTAAGCAGCTGGCTTCCTGGTTTTGTGCAAAACCCAGATTTTCTTTCTAAAACTTCAAGCTTTGAAATGGGGTGCATATCTGAGCTAATTCTGCAAGTACACCTGCATTTTATGAATCAGATCCTCTCTGAAACTGGGGCCTTCTTTCAAGTCACAAAAGATCATAAGATGAGGAAATGTAGAGTTTCCGAGCTTTGGATGGGAGTAAAACTGTATCCTTGCCACTCAGAAGAAATCTGTTCCATAAACTGAAAGTTAAATTATAAGGATCTCAACACTTGGGGATGATAAAGACATCAGTTTACCTCTTTTTGTGCTGAAACCGTGGCAGCATAAAACTTCCTATGCCAATTTTCCTTGCTTATATTTTGATTTTTTTTTTCATGGACATTAAGAAATGATGGAGTTTTGCTGCTTAGTTGAAAAAATTTGGATTCTTCCTTCATAGTTTTCCTTTCAGCAATCCACAGGTATCGCAGGGGCAGAGGAAAAATAATTGGCCTATAACTTTGCCCAGCTCAGGGAAAACACAAAATTAGCATTGCTGCAAATTCCTCCTGGATTAAATTGGTAAGTTGAAAAGTGAAGAAGCCAAAGACCCCTGGAAATTGGAAAATTTCCCTCTTTGCCTTGGGATGTTTATGATCTGAAGGCATCAGTTGTACCTCTGGGCTTTGTTTCCCTAAGGGAACATCTCTTGGGATTTTTTTCCATTGGAGAGCGTGGGAGACATCAAAGCCAGGTGGGATAAACTGGCATGGGAGCATGAGGGAAAAGGTGAAGGGTGTGGGAAACAATGCCTGCAGGCTCTGTGTTCCACATCAAATGCAGGCTCTCCCCAGCCTTAAAACCAGAGCCCCATAAAACTCTGGGTGAGCTCCTTAATTAAGGGTATAAAATTCCTTGTCCCCGAGCGTGCTCCCCATTGTTCCCACAGCATCTCACCTGGACAGTGCCTGGGAGAGCAGGAGCACAGAGGCAGCTGGAAGTCTCCTAGGATTAGGGAACTGCTCCAGCCCTCCCCAGGTGCAAAGGTGAACATTCTGAGGAGGGAAGTGCCCAAATCTCACATAAAATCATGGCAAATTGGGCAGTTCTTTTCCTTAGGCTTCAATGTTTTGTAGTGTGGGGAGAAAAGGAGGGTGCAGATGTCAGGTATGGAGAGATGGAGTTTTGGCCACCTCCCTGGTGCAGTTCGGAGGGCCCAGCTCCTTCTTTTCAAGCCCTCTGAACTCCCTCCTGTGGGATTTTCATTCCATGTGTAAGATCCCCAGTGGTCCAATCAACAAGGATAAGGCATGAGGGGAGAAGCAGACACAGAGCCCCTTGGAACAGAGACTTTCCAAGGTCAAGGGGCTGGGAAAAAATCAGTCCCAAAGGACTGAAAATACTGATCCACTCAGCTCTCCATTTGCACCCCAAGGTGTGGGGAGATGCCAGCCCTGACCCACCCCATGGCAGGGAATAAACCATTCCCTAAACCTGCCTCACACCCTTGTGCTAAACACACCACATGCCAGCTGAAATGTCCCTTGTTCTCAGTGAATGCTGTCCTGGTTTGCAAGACAGGTGTCTGCTAGGGAAGGCAGGAACCTCCTTTGGAATGAAAATGTAAAACCCCTCCCTCCAAATTATTATAATTTTGAAATCTGCTTTCAGGCAGAGATCTGGGGTTAGGAATAGCAGTTCTTTACTAGCATTTATAACAAGGCAAACAAACAACAATAACTACAGCATTAACAAGAAAACAGAACCAGGGACCCCAGGACAGCTTTCTCTGCTGAGAGGGATGGAGGAGAGGCTTTGTTTCACAAACCCCTCGGGCAGTCAGTCCTGGTGCTCCTGCAGGGCTCTGAGGAACAGTCGGCTGGAACAGCAGGGATGAGCTGAGATCCTGGGCTGGTGGCTGAGGTGGAACAGCAGGGATGAGCTGAGATCCTGGGCCGGTGGCTGAGGTGGAACAGCAGGGATGAGCTGAGATCCTGGGCCGGTGGCTGAGGTGGATCAGCAGGGATGAGCTGAGATCCTGGGCCGGTGGCTGAGGTGGAACAGCAGGGATGAGCTGAGATCCTGGGCCGGTGGCTGAGGTGGAACAGCAGGGATGAGCTGAGATCCTGGGCCAGTGGCTGAGGTGGATCAGCAGCTCCGTGGCGGTGCCTGGCACTGCCACACGTCCCGGCAGGACAGGGGGTGCGAGGCCACCAATGAAGAGGGGAAAAGGAGAAGAAGAAGCAGCTCCATCTGGGTGATGGTGAATTCCCTTCTCCAAGCTGAAACAGCTCTGGGAGAGTCTCGCTCTCCAGCCCAAGAAACCAGCCAGCCCCCAGCTGCCCCTGCCCTCCCTCCTGGGCCCAGCTGAACTCCCTGTGCTTCTCAAGCACCCACCAAGCACCAGCAGTCAGGTTTTCCCAACCACTAATGGGTAAAATTCCCTAGGTGAGAGGGAACAAAAGGAAGGACACCTAACCACCAACAGCTACCAAAACAACCATGGGCAGCTGAAACATTTTACTTCTAATACAAACAGAGTAATTTACTGCAGATTCTGCATGGGAAATGGGAATTTTGCACCTATGGGATGGGTCTGGGCCTGCCCCAGGCCTCAGCTCTGGGAGCCAGGGGCAGAGTAGGAAGGAGGTCTTTCAAAGCACATAAAAATGGTCATCTGGAGAGGACAGCCGCTGAGGAGCTGCATGTTTTGGAGTTGTTTTTTAAATAATGGGTAGATGTGGGGTTCTTTCATTAGCTGTGGGCTGTCGGAGCTGTTGAGCTGAGTGTTGTGTGTGACAGGGATGAGGGATGGCCCTGCCTTGGGGCAGGTGGGAGGACATTTGAAGGATGCTGTAGGGAGAAAGTGGTTGAGAAGCAGCTTGAGGTTGTGGCACAAGCTCAGGGCTGGCTCCCAGGCTGCCTCATCACAAACCCCCTCGGACCTGTGCCTTTCCACCTTGGCTGGAGGGAGGGGCAGAGCTGCCAACACCTCTCAGTCCTTCCCTGAAGGCAGGTTTTTGTCCATTCAGAGACCTTGGGCTCTGAGGAATTCCTCCTCATCCCATCAGTGAGTGCAGCATTTGTCAACCGCCTTCAAACCCTGCCATTTTCCACTCTGCAGTGCTCAGAAGGGTTTGGAAAGCCTGTGGAAACAGCTCCATACTGGCATCCTTCTGCCCTTTAAAAATGCTTTGTGTTTGAGGAACAGTGGATTTGCAGGTGTGGATGGTCCTGTGTGGGAATGGACCACAACAAAAAGCCTGGACACAGCATCCTGCTTCTTCTCGGGAACAGCAGCTGTGTCCTGCAGAGCTTGGAGCTTGAGGGATGCCACTGGAGGAGGCCACAGGTAGAGTCTGTGCAGCGCTGGCAATGAGAGCTTTGAGCACACTGGGGCTTTCCCTGATTAAATCCTGCTCCCCCACCACCCCAAAGGAAGCTTGGGAAACTGTTTAACTTTTTGTGGGGGAAGTCAAGCATTGGAACGCGAGGAAATGCCAGATTTATGGTTGCCACTGTAATCTCACACATGTGCTTTGATGCAGCCCCCGGTAACCTGACTCCCAGTGCTTTTCCTAGAAGCCTGCACTGGTAGCTGAGTTTTGACTGCCCACAGAAGTTTGGATCAGGCATTTCCAGACTTGGAATTCTCCCACCTAGGCAGCTCCCTGGCACAGGTGATGGGAGTGCTCAGGGCTGTGCAAGCTCGGAGTGCACAGGGGTGACTTTGAGTGTGCTGCACCCAACAGCTGACTGGGATTGTCTCTGCTCCCAGGAAACCAGAGTATTCCAGCTTTTTTCCTGCAGGGGTTTTATTTTTTTCAGGCAAGTTTGAAGCATGGTGGCATCTGAAACCAAGGTTGAGCTCTGAGCATCCTGTGTAGGAAGCCCCAGAAGTGCATCCCCACTGATCCCCCCTGTGTTTGTTACGACATGAGAGAAAGCAATATATTCTTTCTCAGACAATGGGCTTCATATCTTGTTGTTCCATGGCTTGGTTTAGGAATTAATATTAGAGATATTCCCAGGGCCCAGCACCAACACAGTGTGGGCAGGTTTTGGTGGAGCTAGGAAAGTGCAGCCTGCATGGGAAGGCGTGGAAGGTTGGGAAATCAAAGAACTGACTGGGAAATTCCTTGGTTTCTGGGATAAGAGTGAGCCCTGTCCATATCTCCCTGTTCTGGGTTGATGCAGACAAAGGTGAAGGTCATTAATATAAAAAAAAAAACAACAAACCAAAAACAGCTAATGGAGCTGCTTGGTACAAATACATTGGATGATACCTGGGATGGGATACCAGGAATGTGTGGGATCACTCCAGGCTTCCAGGCCTGATCTGAACTACCTTCATAGCTGCAGGAATTCAGGGTTACTAACATCACCTTAAGGTATGATCCCAAGGAGCTGAGCAGATTCATATCCTTTGGAAGGAGAAATGACACATCTACTGAGAGGTGGGATGTGTCTCAGCAGCTCAAGGAGCTGGGCACGGATGTGACTCGGACTCATCGGAAATTACTCAGGGAGCCATCAAAACACAGCTCCATTGCCTTCAGAAATTGGTCATTTGAAGAAAATTTGTCAGCAAATCACTTGGAACTGAATTGACCCTGTGTGGTGGCAGATCTGAAGGCTGAATAATTGTGTGATTGACCTAATATTGCAAAATTCCTCACAATCATGACTAATAGAAACTCCCTGTTTGAAGGAAACATCTGCATGTTGCAGATCTCAAAGGTTTGGAGGTTCCCGGTTAAGACCATCCCTGAAAAACAATTTTCACGGTCTTTCTCAGTGATTTACAGTGTTCAGTGTTACTGTGTTGCCTTTTAAGCTATCTACTGGGGTCCAGTTCAGGACATATCAGAGGATTCCTGTTGGTCTCTGCCTGGGGTTTAAAATTGGTGCCCTGGCCTAATTCCTTCATATAATACCAGCAGTGACAGCTCTCAGCTAAAGGTGTAATAAAAGGGAGAGGGTGCAGGAAGACAGATGAAAACCAGACTTCCCTTGGAAAAGCAAGTGTTGACTTGCTCACAATCCATAAATACCTCTTTGGGGAGAAAACTTTGGATGTGAGAGCATTTTATGCAGGAGGTGAAGACACAGGGATGTATCAGCTCAGGAGAAGGTTGTCAGAAGGCCACGATTCCACAGCAGGGAAGATCATTGCCATTCTCACCATTCCCATGCTGCTCCTGGATTGCACTGAAACCACTTTGGATGTGGGGAGACATAAACCTGATTTTCCAGACTCAGTTCACTTCAGGACTGGATGGGCTCTCCATGGGGAGAGAAAAGAGGAGGGGATGTGTCATTCCAAGGGATAAGGAACCTCTCAGCTACAGATTTGGAAGCAATTCCAGGGAGAAGCCAGGAGGAGAAATGCAAACAGAAATACAATTACAGGAGGAGAAAAGGCAAAATTGGGAATGCACCAGATGTGGCTCCTTGCCAGACAGAGGGGCAGGAAGGAACTGTGAGGGTTAAAGCACGGCCACAAACATCCACTGCAATATTTCCATTTCACATGTCCATGGCTGCTTTGTCCACTGAGCTGCAGGTCCATTTGCCTCCTAAATAAGAGGCTGATAGCGGGAATTTTTGACTGAAAAAAGGAGATAGCTGAAGGCTTTGCACACTGGAATCTTTGAGATCCTGGAGATGAAGAAGAATGTGGTGGGCAGTGGGTAAAAGCACAGAAACTAAGTGCTCCATCAAAACGCTCTGGCTGTTTGCCCAAACCCATGGGCAGGAGTGGGGAAATGTGGGAATGAAAACCTTGGTCACAGAGCCAGGGCACCCCTTCCCAACACCAAAATCCCACATGTTCTGCTGCTAATTATTCCTTCCATTCCCATAGGAAGGAGGACAAGCTAAACCAAATTGGCATTCTGGGACATTGGGAAGCACCAGAACAAACTGGGATCAGAAATACAAGGACAAGCTGGGGTTCAAAGGGTAGGAATGCAGGTTCCCAACTAAAGGGGTGATTATGTGAGCACTTAAGAAGGGATTAGAATTGGGTGATAATCATAAGCAGCTGGAAAAGGAGGCTGTAAAGAGGCAGAAATAAAATAAAAGACAGGTGGGAAAAAAGAACAGATGAGAGAGGTGTGGTGAGAATCCTGTCCCAATTAAAAATATGAAAACAAGTGCTCTGATGCACCTCATTTCAAAGGACCATCATACAAATGTGTGAAATGAGGTGGCCTGTGAGGTGCTCTGACTCCAGCTGAAACCCTGGCTACTCCCACGTCTACCTGGGCTCTGATTTGGGTGGGAGTCTGTGTTCCCTGGAGAAGGGAACTTCTGAAGTGGTACCTTTGTGGTAAGTGCCACCTTTGGAGTCTTGCTGAAATGCCTCTGCTGTTCCATAGGGCTGTGGCTGGGTGGACAGCCATTATTGATGCTTCCAGCATTTCCTTCACAGTCCATGCTGCCTTCTTAGCCAGTTGCTGGGGGCTTAGAGGGAAAAAAGCCCTCTAAAATCCCAGATTTTGCCCAAAGCACTGAGCCTGGAGCTGGTTTTCATCTTTGCTGCAGCCTTGGAGATGGGATTGAACCAGGGGGTTTTACAGCTCTTACAGTCCTGGTTTCTTGAGGCCGTCACTGTCCTCAGATGTATGTTAGACACACAAAACCTCAGTCTCAGTCCTGTGGGTGACCTGGGGACCCACTGCAAAAGGAAAAGCCAATTTTGGCCAGTCTCATGTGGCTTGGCCACACATAAGGCTCAGGGAATTTACTTTCACCTGCATTGAAAAACCCACTTAGACCCACTGACAAACAAGAGCCCTGATACTGCCAGTTCTGATCCTTCAGAATTTTTATCCTTGCATTTCCTTTTCCCTGCTTCAGAAACCCTTTGGAGCTAAAAGGTAACAGCACATGGAAGAAAAAGTAAAGAACAAACTCAGTTTAATGTAAATTTGCTTTTCAGGATAAGAAGCTACCCCAAGCTCTTCATACTGATGCACAGCCTGATCTCTTTGCTCTATCTCTTTATCAATTCCCCTTGCTAGAACCACCAGATTCATGGAAAATCAATGTGTGTTTAGGCCATGGAGGAGGCAAGGATGTGTCCTGTACTTCCAATCTCAGTCTGGCAGGATTCAGCCCTGTGATGCCTATCAGGAGCCCAGTGAAGAGGAGGAAGCACTTTTGTAGTAGGAACAACCTGGTCTCATGGAAGGAGGCTGGAATGAGATGGGATTTAAGGTCCCTTCCAACCCAAAACATTCTGTGATTCTATCAGTCTACAATAACATATCTTTCAAGGCCAGAGGATCATAAGAATCCTGAAGTTATTTCTCCTTCTCCACAAAAAAAAAAAAAAATCCTAAAATGTTCTCCTGAACTAAGCTGAAACATCGTGTTTGTAAGCAGCCTTCTTGTCACTACTGCTTGTGACAGAGTAGGGAATTGTGGAATAAATGTCTGGTTTATAGTTTGAAAGAGAGTGATGTGAACAGGGGGAGTGGGTTTGAAGTTGGAGAGACCCTGGTCAGGTTGGGGAGGTGTTGGGAAGGGTGTGACCAGATCAACACATTTCTGTCACGTAAATAAAGGAGTATCAGCTCCAACCAGGGGCAATGGTTCAGTGATGCTGGTTTGGGGTTTGGGAGGTCACCACTCACTTTTTGGCTCTTCCAGACCCTTGTCAGTGTGAATTTGGGCTCCAAAACATGACAATTCAGCCAAAGACACCGTTCACACAATTAAATTGGAACCAATGCAGGGGGTCACCCACAGCTCACCAGAGGAGGAGTCTGTTCTGCTGGGTCACCTCAATGCCTTTAAAAGAAACAAAAAAGCTACAAACCTGTAAGAGAAAATAAAAACACAGCACAGATGGTAAATTTCCAGGCCTGCAATCACTTGTGACTTTTAAAATTGTTCTAACTGCTTTGCTTCCCCTTAAAATGTTTCAGGCAGCCCTGGAAAGTGGTGGCTGGAAGGGTCCAGTGAGAGAGCCTGGGTGTGATCTGCTGTTGTGCTTTTCCAGCTTGGATATAAAAAGGTGTTGGGCATTTTAAGAGGTGCATCTGCCTGCCTCCAGCTCCCTGCAGGAAACCAGGACAGGGGAGCCAAACTGGTTTTCCTCCAGCTTTTTGCCATGAGTGGTATAGGTTCACTGACCTGCCATCAGCTGCATCTGTCCAGTTGTTTTACTGAAATCAGTGTTCTTTCCCCAGTTTTAGGCTCAGACTAACCCTTAAATCCAGCAGGTGCATTTGGGTTGTACCAGCTGACGCTTTACCAGGTTTTGCACACTCCTTTTCCCACTGATTGTGTCCAGAATGTGGATTTTGCTTCTTGGTGGATCTAAAACGAAGTGGAGAGCAGCAGGGAAGTAAATCTATTTTGGTTTTATGTGGGCATCGCCTCAGATCTGTGTCTGGGGGTTCATCTGCCATTTGTTAAATATCAGGGGCAGTGTTTCTGCTGGGTTTAGCTTGCACTGTCCATGTCCATGTCATTCATCCATCCTCAGGGATGCAGTGATGCAACATCTGTGCTTTCCAGGAACCGCCTCCCCCACCAGCTCCCCAGCTGTTTTTGAGGGCTTTTTAACCATTAAAAAACAAACAAACAAAAAAACCCCAAAAAAACCGGAAAAATATTGCAGCCACTTATCCTCTGGTTTTCTTGCAGTTCTTCCAGCTGCCCAGTGGCCACCACCCTGTGCAAGGATGGTCACTCTCAGGAGGGAAATTCCAGGGGAGAGTTACAGCGACCAGGGACCTTGTGCAAAAAGCAGGAAAACAATGCTGGAAGGGTGATCAGGAGCACAGCAGGACTGTAAGAGATGGAGGCAGGGGTCAAGTGTCAGGCTGGAAGATCCACGAAACTTCTTCCCCATTTCTCTCAGGCTTCATCCAGTTGACTCCTTGGCAACTCTCACCTTGCAGCCCCAGCTCTGCCAGTGCCTTCCAACAGCAAAGAAACTGTCAGCAGAGGCTCAGGCATGTTAAGTGACTAAAACCAGGCACGTCTGCATTTTCTTGCAGTTGAAATGAGGGGTGGGGGCACTTTGAGAGGGCTCTGAGCTGTGAGAGCTCGGGAAGGGTGGCTCCATGAATGTGGCATGTATTCCCAAGGCCCTGAGGTGGAGAGCAGCTCAAGGGCTGCAGTTTGGTCCCTTGGCTGGGTTTTATACCCTGTTTTTAAGAGCGTGGCTCTCAGTGTGTGTGTGTGAGCACTGGGGGAGGACACCTGGATCCTCCACTCAGGAATTCATGGGTGCAAACAGCTGGAGAAGCTGTTGGGGGGATCCTGGCTCCAGGGATGTGGCTGAGGGAGCAGATGGCATTTAGGTGTCTGCTGGCTCGATTGCTTCACTTCCTGGCCTCCCCTCCACATCCCCCCAGCCTGGGAGATGTGGGAAGCACGTTGCTGTGGGGTTTTAAAGGACTTGGCAGTGGGAGAAGTGTCAGGGTAAAAAGCCAGAGGTACCTTTTTTTGTGGTGTGAGCTGAAGATTATTGTAGGTTTAGGGTTCTTGGACAAGGATTTTGCAAGGGAATCTGTTTTGTAACTCTTTTTTTATATTATTGTTTCCTCTGAAGACAACATGGTTAGCTGGCTCATTACAGCACTTACCAAGAATTTGTCCTAGGACAGGACTGATTAGTTAATGAGGCTGTCAGCATGTTGGTCTCCCACCACAGTTCTCTTTCACAGCCTCTCTTGGGAAAAAGGCATCTGCCCAGGAGAAAATGTTTATGGTGATGGGCAGGCTGCAATCTCCTTTTCCTCAGAAGCTGCACTGATTTTAGGGATGAAAAGATGTTTACAAGGGCTTTAACCTAAAACCTTTTGGAAGTGGTTACAGTTTGGGACACCTGTGTATGTCAGCAGCAAATATCATTTTGGTTCACTGTTGTTCTGACCTGAGAGAGGATCCAGGGAAGTGCCTGGAGAAAATATTTGGGAAAAATGTAGAGGCTGTTCAGCCGTGGTTGTCCTGAGCAGGGCCAGGAGTTGGACTTGATGATGATGGAAATATTTTGTCTCTTATCTTGAACTTCTTTGTGACTTCAAAGTGGTTTTTCTTGGTGTCTGGGCAGCTCCCAACAATGAGGATCCTCATCAGAGCTGGGCTTCCCCTGTTCATTCCTTACTTTTTTGTGCAACCTGGGGTGTCCTGCTTTTCCTCAGCTGTGCTGAGGAGTGGGTGCAGCCAGGTATGCCTGTGACTCATGGCCCTACTTACATCTGAATCCATGGGATACTTTTGGGATACTTCCCATTTTGGGATGCTGTGCCAGAGTGCCCTGGATGTCCTGTGGCTGTGTGCAGATGTTGTATCCAAGTCTGGATGAGTTTAGGAGCCTGACACTGTTGGGAAGCAGCTGTCCCTGTGATGGGACCAGTGGAAGCTTGGAAACCTGCAGTGAAAGGTTAAAAGTATAACAGTAACTGTACCTGGTCTGAACCTTGTGGAGGGGAAAGAGGACATTTCAGAATCTCCTTGCACTGAGTGGGGACCCCTGCAGTGATAACCTTGCTGCTCTTCTCCAAATTTTCTCCTTGAAACAGGTCCTTGGCGGGATATCAGGGAAGTGGGATGAGCATGACTGCTGCTGATTCCCGGGGGTTTTTACCTGCTGGGTTTTCGTGGCCATCATTGTCTCTTTGACACCTTTCCCCCATCTGTTTTAGAATCATGAAATTTAGGTTGGAGAAGCCCTAGGGGAACATCGAGTCCAAATGATCTCCCAGCACTGCCAGGGCCACCACCAGTCGTGTCACTAAGTGCCACATCCACATGGCTTTTAAATACCCCTGGGGCTGGTGACTCCACCACTTTCTGTGAAGAAACCTTTCCAAAAATACAATCTTTCCATCCCATTACTTTTTTCATGTCACACGCTCTCCCACCCAACTCTTCTCTTCCCTCTTGCCACATACGACTTGCATTAGCCCTAATGGGAACTTTCCATGCAAATCTCCCACTCAGCTAGCAGGGATGGCTCCTGCTTGACAAGATAATCTCACCCATGTGGAGAGATTTTCAATTATGGTGGCTTTATAGCTCAGTAAAATCTCAACTCGTTAATGTAAAGTTAAACAAAACCCATTAAAAATTAATACCTTATTTGTGGACAGCAGGTCCAGCACGTGCAAATGGGAACTGCTGGATAGACCTGGGACAGGAGGATCCTGTAGATGACAGTCAGAAAGGCACAGCATTATTCCTGGCTTTTTTTCAGGAGCTGAAAAGATCCAAGTATCTGTGTGTGGCAAATGTCTTCCATCTAGGAGTGTTTGCAGCAGACTTCCTGCACCTCCTGCTTCCTGCAGTTGCATAATCAGAGGATCACAAAATCATGGAATGGTTTGGGTTGGAAGGGACCTTCAAGCTCATCCAGATTCACCCCCTGCCATGGGCAGGCAGACCTCCCACTATCCCAAGGGACATCCGACCTGGCTTTGGACACTTCCAGGGATCCAGGGGCAGCCCCAGCTGCTCTGGGCACCCTGTGCCAGGGCCTGCCCACCCTCACAGGGAACAATTCCTTCCCAATATCCCATCCATCCCTGCCCTCTGGCACTGGGAAGCCAATCCCTGTGTCCTGTCACTCCAGGCCCTTGTAACCAGTTCCTTTCTGATGCTCCACTCAATACCCAGGATGGACTGGTACACTCAGGATTGAAAGCAAGATCCAGAATGAGATGTAAATATTGATGAGATGTTCTCCAGGATACCAAAAAAAGAATGTTTCATATTGTACAGTGGCCCACAGTTCCTGTCTTCTGTGGATTTTTTGTTCTTAAACACTTTGGGACTCTGAGATGGCCTGGAAGTGACCATGGAAACAGAAACCACGTTGGGAACAGCTCTAAGAATAATAAGTTAATGTGTCCCAGGACCTGCATGTGTTCACCTTTATTATTTCTTCAAATCTGGCATTTTCCTCTTTTTTTTTTTCAATTTGAGGGATGCAGGCTTAGAGCTTTAGGCTGGAATTGAGTGGAATTCATGTGTCTGGACCCAAAATGTTGCTGTCAAGCCTGTGGGAGAAGGGGGAGAGGGGGTGTTGCCACCACAGTGTACATCCCATGTGAAAAACCTGGCAAAGTCCTGGCAAAGGGATGTTCCCAGATGTGCTGCAGAGACTTTGCCCATAGTGGGATGTGCATATTTCCTTTCCTCCAACTTTGTTCCAGAGAGGAGCATTTCTCCCACGATGACTTGGCCATGCTGCCAAAAAATCAAAGCGTTGCATGATGAGAGAGAGAGAGATGCTCATTTAAAAAAAAAAAAACAACAAAAAACCCAACAACAAAAAACCCCAAAATTATTCCTTTAAAATGTGAAATAAATATAAAAGGGAAGAAAGCAGAGCCAGCTGCTTGAAAACCCCCATAAATTGTGGAGATTTCAGCGCCGGGATGGAGTCACACAGTCAGGAAAGTTGAGGTTCCTTGAGGAATGACTCAAAGAGGTTGTTCCACCCCTGTCCCAGCAACATGACAGCCTGGCTAAAACCCATCTGACCCCCCCAGGATCAGCCCTCATCCCACATCTCTGCTGCCCATGGCACACAGGGCTGGGGATAAAGCTGGATGTGGTCATGCAGCAGAGAGCGAGCGTAGGGGTTGGGTTGGATATTAGGAAAGATCACTGAAGGGCTCTTCAAGCACTGGAACGGGTTTCCCACAAAATTGACGGAGCCACAGTCCCTGGAAGTGTCCAAGGCCAGGTTGGACAGGGCTTGGAACAGCCTGGGATAGTGAAGTGTCCCTGCCCATGGCAGGGGCTTGGGCTACATGATCTCTAAGGTCCCATCCAGCCCAAACCATTCTGGGACTCAATGTCCATCCCAGCTAAGATTTTGGGATGTTTTTTCCCCCAGAGGGTGTCTGAGCATCCTAAAGGCTCCCCAGGGAAGTGGTCACAGCCTGGAAGAGCTCAAGGAGCACCTGGACAATGCTCTCAGTGATATGGTTTTGTTTTAGGCAGTCCTATGAGAAGCAGGGGCTCCATGGTCCTGGTGGGTCTCTTCCAACACGAGATATTCTGTGACTGTGATTAAAAATTAATCCTCCTCCTAAATGTGAACATTTTATCCTGGCTTCTGTATCTATCACAGAAAGGAATGCTGTGAGGTTGAGCTCATTCCTGATGTGCTGATGCATGGAATTGTCAGTGCTCTTGCAGGCTTGTTGCAAGACATCCCTTGTCTAGACCAATCTATACTTTATTTACATATTGGATGGTACAGCTGGTCCCTTTTTAATTTTTTTCACTTTTTTCACTTTTTTCCACCTTTTTTACTTTTTTCACTGCCTCTTCAGCCCCCCCAGGGCTGCAGACTTTGCTGCTGGTGTTGCTCTTGAAATGCTGTGACTTTGGTCCCTCAGCCCTCATGTTTTGAATCACTGTTGCTCTGGGGGAGAGGGAGTTGCTTTCCATGCCCTGGATGCTATAGACGAAAATCACCAATTGTCTGATGATTATTATAATTCTATAATTTTTTTTTCTGCCCTTAGAACACCGAGAGCAGTGAATGTGCTAAACCTCACACCAGCAGAAACCTGAGGAGACAGGGCATCTATTTATAAAAATAAAGACAGAAATTGCCCCCAGTAATCGTTAGAAATCTAAACCACAGCCCCAAAATGATCACCTTCAGTCTGAACATGTGCTCACAGCACAGGGAGGGCTGGACTGACACACAGGCACTGCATGAAAATACCTGCCCCACAGAGATCAGGAAGGGTAATTCAGCAAAATAATAGAAGTTTGGGCAAAATTCCTCCATTATTGCCACTAGTGTTTTCCCAAATTGTTTGGGGGAGAGGAGAGGAGGGTGGTGAATGAAAGGCAAGTGTCCACCTGCATCTTCCTGGGGAGCTGCTGGGTTCTTGTCCTGGTTTGCAAGACAGGTGTCTGCTAGGGAGGGCAGGAGCCTCCCTTGGAATGAAAATGTAAAACCCTCTCCCTCCAAATTATTATAATTTTGAAATCAAGGGACTCTCAGGCAGAGATCTGGGGATAGGAATAACAGTTCTTTACTAGCATTTATAACAAGGCAAACAAACAACAATAACTACAGCATTAACAAGAAAACAGAACCAGGGGCCCTGTGACAGCTTTCTCGGCTGAGGTGGATCAGCAGGGATGAGCTGAGATCCTGGGCTGGTGGATGAGGTGGATCAGCAGGGATGAGCTGAGATCCTGGGCCAGTGGCTGAGGTGGAACAGCAGGGATGAGCTGAGATCCTGGGCCGGTGGCTGAGGTGGATCAGCAGGGATGAGCTGAGATCCTGGGCCGGTGGCTGAGGTGGATCAGCAGGGATGAGCTGAGATCCTGGGCCGGTGGCTGAGGTGGATCAGCAGGGATGAGCTGAGATCCTGGGCTGGTGGATGAGGTGGAACAGCAGGGATGAGCTGAGATCCTGGGCTGGTGGGGTGCGAGGCCCACGAAGGAAGAAGGAAGAAGGAAGAAGGAAGAAGGAAGAAGGAAGAAGGAAGAAGGAAGAAGGAAGAAGGAAGAAGGAAGAAGGAAGAAGGAAGAAGGAAGAAGGAAGAAGGAAGAAGGAAGAAGGAAGAAGGAAGAAGGAAGAAGGAAGAAGGAAGAAGGAAGAAGGAAGAAGGAAGAAGGAAGAAGGAAGAAGGAAGAAGGAAGAAGGAAGAAGGAGAAGAAGCAGCTGCTTCATCTGGGTGATGGAGAATTCCCTTCTCCAAGCTGCAACCACTCCAAGAGAGTGTCTCGCTCTCCAGCCCAAGAAACCAGCCAGCCCCCAGCTGCCACCACCTTCCCCTAACCCCCTTCCCCCCTGGGCCCAGCTAAACTGCCTGTGTTTCTCAAGCACCAAAAAAGCACCATCAATCTGGTTTCCCTGCCACTAATGGGTAAAAAATTCCCAAGGTGAGGGGGAACAAAAGGAAGGACACCCAACCCCCACCAGTCCTGTTCTGGATCCCACCTTGTTTGGGGGGATCACTGAAGGAAGGTAGGTCAGCTTTAGATATTGGGAAGGAATGGTTCCCTGTGAGGGTGGTGAAGCCCAGAGAAACTGTGGCTGCCCCTGGAAGTGTCCAAGGCAAGGTTGGATGGGGCTTGGAGCAACCTGGGGCAGTGGAAGGTGTCTCTGCCCATGGTAGGGGGTAAAATAAATTGATCTATAGAGTCTCTTCCAACCCATTCTGGCAGGGGTTTGAGCGGTCACTTGTTGAGTTTAAAGGTGGGAGGGTGCTGGCCACATGTTCTCTGCTCTGCTCCCCTGAATCCAGCTTGTGCTCAAACGCAAGCAGAATAATTTCATCTGGCTACGATCCTGAGACTCCACTCAGATCAATTAAGCTTTTAAAAAACACAGCCCTCGTGGCCAGTTCTGTTTGTTGTTGATGGAAGATTATGTATGGTAATTAGGGAGCAAATTCAGCCTGAACAAATATCCTTTTTCTTGTGCCTCAACGAAGCTTTTTGATGTCTTTTCAAAAGGAGAGGAAGGGCAACACCTGCTGAACGTGGCAGCAGGACAAAAGGGGTGGCAGAAGAAACACAAGGAGGGCTCAGGAGGCTGTGTCTGGTTCAGACAGCTCCAGCCACAGCCCCGTGGGCTGGGTATCAGGAGCCCTGTCTGGTCCATAAAGCTGTCAGGTGCAGGAGGATCACAGCAGCCTCTGCCTCCTCGTTTACATAAAGATGAAAGGGGGAAAACGCGCCCATGAATATCAAAAGAGCAGATGATTGCAGCCAGTGGCCAGCACAGGCTGTGCTTTCTGTGCTTTGCAAAGCAAGCCAGGAGACAATTGAGGTCTAATGGCAATTAGACCCCTAAGAGTAATAAAATAAGCCGGATTTATTCTCTGTTAAAAACCACAGCCCGATGATTTTAGACCTTACCAAGGAAACAACCCTTTTCCCTTTTCCCTTTTCCCTTTTCCCTTTTCCCTTTTCCCTTTTCCCTTTTCCCTTTTCCCTTTTCCCTTTTCCCTTTTCCCTTTTCCCTTTTCCCTTTTCCCTTTTCCCTTTTCCCTTTTCCCTTTTCCCTTTTCCCTTCCCTTCCCTTCCCTTCCCTTCCCTTCCCTTCCCTTCCCTTCCCTTCCCCTCCCTTTTCCCTTTTCCCTTCCCTTCCCTTCCCTTCCCTTTTTTTCCCTTCCCTTTTCCCTTCCCTTCCCTTCCCTTCCCTTCCCTTCCCCTCCCTTGCCTTCCTTTCCCTTCCCTTCCCATCCATTCCTATCCCTTCCCGTGCCTTCCCTTCCCTTTCCCTTCCCTTCCCTTCCCTTCCCTTCCCTTCCCTTCCCTTCCCTTCCCTTCCCTTCCCTTCCCTTCCCTTCCCTTCCCCTCCCCTCCCCTCCCCTCCCCTTCCCCTTCCCCTTCCCCTTCCCCTTTTTTCCTTTACTTTCACACTTCTTATTTAAGTGTTGTTTCCCCAAGCTTAGCAGGGATTTGCTGTTTTCTCCATGAAAAATGGACTTCTCTGCCCTTCAATAACCCCCCCCAAAAATCCAACAGAAGAAAAAAGGGAATTGGAAACTGACATTTCTGGGAAAACTATCCCAGGGCAGGAGCAGGAAGGAAAAATGTTTTTCATTGAATGTTGTCAATGAGATTTTTTTACCCTCTACCTTCAAGCATTGACCCTGTGGTCTCCCTCCTGATAAGCAGTGTAAGTATATCCTTGACCCTTCCACTTCTTGATCCTCTTTTTCTCTGTGTCAGGATCACTCCAGATCTCTCCAGCAGCCTCCTCAAGCCACGTTACCCCCTGAAATGTAGGACTTTAGGACGGAAAAGCCCTCCAAAATCGAGTCCAGCCATTCCCCCACCACTGAACCACATCCCTGAGTGCCTCATTCCAGGAATGGTGATTCCACCAGTTCCCTGGGCAGCCTTGTCCAATGCTTGCCATGGTAAGCCTTTGGTCCAGCAAAGGCCAAGAAGAGGATGGATCTGGCTGCAGAGAGGGCAGGGAAAAGCCCCACAAACCAAGCGCCAAACACCTTAAAAACCACCTCGACTTTCCAGTTTGGAAGCTCTGACTTTTATTTTTTTTAATTTTTTTTTTTTCTCTTTCCTTTATTTTTTCGTTTCAAGTGTAAGATTTAGTGCTAAACTGACGGGCTTAACTTGTAAAGCAACTGGCGAATCTTGAAAGAATTGTGGTTTTCCCCTTCCCCGAGGACGCTGCGAGTGCCACAGCTTTTCACTTCAGTGATAGATGGCACTGGCGGGCGAGCGCTCCCATATCCGAGTGCTAAAGCAGGGTCTGGTTCCTATCAAGAGTACATTTTGTCACGCAGAAATTGAAACAGCATGGGCACCACACACAGAAATGGCAAGGAGAATTGGAGGTAAAATTCATTTTGCCTGGGAAGGAAGGTGGTTTCTGCTGTCTCAGTTCACAGGAGAGCCGGGGGATGCTCATTTCCTGGGGATTGCCCACTCCTACATTTTACCTTTGATTCTGGGGAGCAGTGAAATTGCAATGAAATCAGGAAAAAAAAAAAAAAATCAGCAAAAGCCCCAAAACAGCAACACCCCCTACCCCTGGCAAGCTGAACTGAAGGAGTTGGCTTGATTGAGAGGGGCTTATCAGGGTCAGGGACTCGCCTCAGCTTCTCAAGTGTTTCTGGAGTCCAAGAATTAAGAATAAATGTCATTATTTGGGCACTGGACTTCTGTATTTTATTATTTCCTTGAATAAATGCATGTAAAGGATGCAAACAGTATATGCTCCATGCACAAATGTCCAAGGGGTTTGGACCCACCTGAAGTCCCAGTGAAACCAGATTCTGGGATGAATTTTTTTTGCCAGGGAAACTCTTGCTTTTCTCTGTGTATTAAAGAAACTGGCAAACCTCAGGGGAGAGTTGACTTTTTGGGGATGTCTTGTGCCAAAACTGCAGTGAAGCTTCTTTGAGATCTCCCCAGAAATGAACTGCCCAGGGAAGTGGTGGAGTCCCCATCCCTGGAGGGGGATCCAAAGGTATTTGGATGCAAAGCTGGCTAGGAAATTGTTCACCAAGGAACAGCACCTGATTTGATGAAATATTAGGATTAAGGATCTTAAGTGGTGCTGGTAAGGACAAAATTCGCCAGGATTTGCTCACCTTCTCCTAATTAACAAGGGATGCTTCAAGCTGTGTCACCTGTCCAAGCTCTTCGGACATCTCCTTCTTTTCTTCTCAGAAAAGTCATCTTAAACACTTTTGGGTTTCATAAATTTCATTTCCCAGTTGTCTCATGGCTGCTCTGGGTCTGAGGATTTCCTGCCTTTGGTTTGGAAGCAACTGTTGCTACGGGGCATCCAGAAGGCCAGTGGGATGATTCCAGGCAAAGGGATGCCAGGCAGAGTCAGCCTGTGCTATGCTTGTGATGGAACTAAAAAAAAAATAATAAAAAATCAAAAGTATATAAAAAATGAAAGGCCAGGAGCTGCAGTGCTGATTTTTGAGAAGAATATATTTAATTTCTTTTCCTCCTGTGCACTTCCTAGACAAACTCGAGCCATTTTCTGGGCATCTGCCACGAGCCCCTCACCTTGGAGTGGTGGTCAGAGGGCAAAGAGGGCTGAAGGGGTTAAAACCTAAGTACCATGCAGAGCTTCTGCAACCCCAGTTGATTTTGGGGGACCCAATGGGATTTTGATGCATTTTGGGGGACCCAAAGGGAATTTTTTCCAGACCTCAGCCAGTGCCTAGAGCTGGATAACACCAGGCATTTCATCGGCCCTGCAGGATCGCAGCTCGCCTGTGAACGCTGGCCAAGTAAAAAAGGGCCAATAATGACTTTTTTCTTTCTTTCTTTTTTTGATTGGCTTAAGTCAGTATTTTTAGCATTTCTATTTAAACCTAAGCTCAGAAATCAGAGCAGGTAATCACCAATTTCAGCACTGAGTAAATTATTGCAGCCTCGCTATAAACCCGCAGGGATTTGGGGAACAAAGTCATGAGGAATTCCATGCCAGAGCCGGAACAAGGAGCCCTGGGCTTGACTCTGAGGAAGGAACAAGCTGGGCACTGCTTTAAAAAACCAGCAACTAACATGGAACAAATTAAAAAGGGAAGCAACAAACTCCTCTGGGATTCCATAATCGCTTAAACATTCCTCTGGGACATCTGAAGCTGGGAGGGAAAGGGAAGGGGGGGTGGGTAAAAAAGTGTTTTCTAACTTAGGAGGAATGTTAGCAATAAAAAGGGACCCGTACGGGTGTGCCACAGCCCGGATTAGTCACGGAGCAGATGTGCAGCCTCTTGTTCTTCTCCCCCCTTGTTTTCTCTCCTGCTTCCTTCCTCCCTGCTCCTTCCTCTTCCTCACTTCCACAGCAGTTCCACCTGTGGGATGGAAGGAGCAGGGAAGGAGCTGGAGAGCTGGGAATGTTTGGTGTCTTAGGTCAGGGAAGGGGACAATTGCCCCAAAAAATCAGTTTGGAGGTGGGAGGTAATAATCTAAAAATGTGTGAGTTTTGGTTTGCTTTCTGCCTCACAACAGGGTACAAATACTGAATTTTGGGGGTTTTGCCTCTTTCTCATGCCCATAGGTTTCACAGGATCATCTCTTTGAACTCCTTGGAGGAACCACCAGGTGATGCCAAGTGACTCTGGGGTCAAGAGGAATTATCTAGATTGGCCTAGACCAATTTTTATCTGCTTGTTTAGAATGAAAGTTGCTTTCTCTCTCCCCAAGGAGGCAGGTCATCTGCTGGAAGGCCTCAAAAATTCTGATGGAAGCCAAGGAACCCAAACCCCTCTTGTCTGTGAGCTTTTAATGTCCCCTTGGCTTGCACCCCTCTGTGCGTGTGTGTGTCAAGAATGCCAAGTTTGGGTTTATTAAAGGAAGGAAAAGGGAAGAAATAAAAAACTCCAAGTGCCCAGAGCCCGAGTGTGACATAAAGAGCCTCGAGGCAACTTTCATCATGTTTTTAATGTGGTTTCCTTCATCTCCCTGGCCTGTTTGCTGCAGCAGATTGGATTTAGATGATGTTTTTACCAGATCAACGTGACGATGCTCCCCCCACCCCCATCAGCTCCATGACCCCCTGGCTGCACCTAAGAATAACAAAAACACCCAATTTATTCTTTAAATGCACAGTTCTGAGGCACAATGTCATTTTGTCCTTACACTAATTACAAAAAAATGAAAGCATTTGGCCTCATTACTCATCTCTGGAGGGACTGGACATAGTTTGATCCCAAAAAAAGTCCCAAACCTTCAGAAGCATAAAATCCCATTCTCAGCCTCAGAATCTCCATGTCCATCCCAAAAGGAAAAATAGGAAAAGCCTCCTCATGCTAAAACAGTGCTGATAATTTCCAGGTCAGGCTTTTTGCCTAAAAAATTAAAACAGCAGAGAAATCTCTCCCAGCATTCCCTTGCTCCTGTGCCTGCTGCATGTGCTCCATGCATCCCAGATCCCTGTGTGCATCCCAGAGTGCATCCCAGATCCCTGTGAGTATCCCAGATCCCTGCAGCACTCCCAAGCTCTCCCTGCAGAGCTGGCTGTGAGCACACAGATTATTCTTCCTTTTCCCCCCATTAAAGGGCAGTGACTCATTTGCAAGCTGTTCCCGCTGAATCCCATTTTTCTCTCGGATGGGAGGGAGAGTAGGAGTAGTAGCTGGAACCTTGCTCATAGCCTGTGCTTAACTCTGGGCTGGCTTAAATCTCTTCAGATGTTTATAAAGTGTGGACCAGCAGGTTCTGAACCCCTCCTGTGGAACAGGAATGCCTGGGGCTTCTCCTTCAGGAAACACAGGCAGTTGTGGAGGAGTTTTGGAGCGTTACCTGGATTTTGCAGAAGGCAGAAGAGTTCCAGCTAAGGGGAAACAGCCTGAAAGCAGAACCAGGGGAGCACTGGGAAGGAAATCACACCTTGGGGGAGTCAAGTGAGGCAAGGGCAGATCCTTTGCCATGAAATCCCAGCAGTGATCCCAGGATGTCAAGTGGAAGGGAGCTGGGCTGGCCAGGCCTGCAGCAGAGCTTGCCCATGGCAAGGGATCCCTCAGGTCATCTCCAGAGGCTGATGGATGCCAAATCCAAGATTTCATTCCCAATGGGCTCTCCACGACCGGATGTAGCTGAGGTGAAGCAAAGCTCTGCTGCTGCAGAAATCGAAGGGAACCTCTTTCCACAGGGATTTCCTTTCAAGGCCGCACCAACGCGGATATGGGTGGATCTGGCCAGACTGTAAGACATGGGCAGAAACTTTTGGCAGGTCTTTCTCAAAGGTTTGACTGTCCTCAACTTGGTAATAAAGCCTCAGAGGAGATGAGGAAACATTCAGGAGGGCCAGATCTGGGTGCATAGGAGTGACCTTTCCCAGTCCAGATGTGCAAAACACCCTGTGGTTTTGAACTGAGAGACCGTTGCTCAACTGTGAGTGTGGAAGGCAGGAATTTGGGGTACTGAGGTCTGGTCTGTGCAGTTCTGCTCAGTGCTGGACTGTTGTGGCTTTGGGAGATCTCCAGGACGGGTGTTTGCCCTGCTTGGAGCTCAGCTGTGCTTTGTGAAACCGATGACTTGGCTGAAGCTGAGAACAAATGACCTCACCCAAGCAAGAATTTCATCTAAAGTCTGCTCACCCCGGCTTGCCCTAGAGCCCCAAAGCTTTCCCTCCATCCTTTTTAAGGTGAGGAGAGCTGGGTAAGCTGGTGAGTAGAGATGATTTCATTGTTTTATAGGTGGGAATTGGTAGATTTGGTGTCACACATTTCTGTTTGTTCCAAGGACACCTGAGCAAGCAGCTGACTTTCTACCTCATCTCTCTCCTGGAGATCTGTTGTTCACCTCACCTGATTTTCTCCTTCCAGCTGCCACCTTAGCTCACCCTCTGCAGCCACCAGGTGAGAAAATTGTGCTTACAGGAAAACTCCAGCTCTCTTTGATTAGGAGGAAATCTTTGCTTCTTACCCATAAAAAAAAAAGACAGAGGGGTGAAGACCCCAAGGAAATCTCTGGAACTCTAGCAACTGTGTCAGTAGAAGGTTTTAATCCAAGGGCTGTAGCCTCTGCTCTGGAGCCAGGCTGGGAGAGCTGGGGGTGCTCACCTGGAGAGGAGAAGGCTCCAGAAAGAGCTCAGAGCCCCTTCCAGGGCCTAAAGGGGCTCCAGGAGAGCTGGAGAGGGAATTGAGACAAAGGATGGAGGGGCAGGACACAGGGAATGGTTTTAAACTGATAGAGGGCAGGGATGGATGGGATACTGGGAAGGAATTGTTCCCTGTGAGGGTGGGCAGGCCCTGGCACAGGGTGCCCAGAGCAGCTGGGGCTGCCCCTGGATCCCTGGAAGTGTCCAAGGCCAGGCTGGATGGGGCTTGGAGCAGCCTGGGACAGTGGAAGGTGTCCCTGCCCATGGCAGATGAACTCTTTCCAACCCAAACCACTTTTATTCCATTCTATTTCCAGGCAATACCAGGAGGCGAAGGAGGTGAGCACAGCCCCAGCGACAAACACGGTGACAGAGGCTGGGAGCCCGAGACAAAAGCCTTGGAGTTTCCAGGCGTGTTCGTCCCTGTGCAGACGATCACCAGCAATAAATACAGCAGCTTTTTTTAAGCAGAGAGCAGGTTATGATGGATGAGGCGTCAGCTGTCGCTGCGGCCACGGCCCAAGTGTTGGAAATGCCATTATGGAAGTGCTCGTAAAAGCTCAGAGGGGCTGGAAAACTCTGCCTTGCTGTTGCTGTGCCTTCTTTTTGCACTGGACCTGCTCCAATGTAAAACATATAAAGAAATGCCTTGATGAGTTAATGGGAAAGCAGGTTTTTGGTATACACAGAGATCTTCATGCAGCAGAGCTGGATGTGCGGAGTCCCTGTTTACTCACAGGAGCTGAAGCGGTGGATAAATCATAAACTTATGGTTTCTTAACTTCTCCAGGTGCAGAGTTGAGGCAGAAACAGCCCTGCAAATGCTGCTGTGAGGCAGAGGAGCCAGTGGAATGGGAAAATCCCTGTGCCCTGCTCCTTGGAGAAGGTTTTAGCTCCACTCTGCTCTCCCAGAGCTGTGAGTGTGCAGTCCCTGGGTCTCCTCCTGAGAGCTCCTGGTTCCATGCTCGGCACATTGTCCATTCCAGGAGAGTTATTCACAGCTCTCCTGTCTGACTGAACAAGCAGGGACTCATCTCCCAGTCCTTACCTTGCATACCTCTACCCAAAAAATCCAAAAGTCCCACTTGTGCCAGCAGCTTCTGTTGGCAAGCCAGGGAGAGCGCAACGATCCTTTGTGACCATCGGCACACCTTGGCTCTGGAGCTTCTGTTTTGAGTTTTGGAGGAATCTCAGGGCTACCCCAGCCCTGCCAGCCAAGACAGTGCCCATCACATTAATAGCCACAGCTTTGTGGCTGTGCTCCTGGAAAGAACACAGCAAGCAGTGTGCCCTACTGTATTTCCCAGGATGCTTTAATCTGTGCTTCTGGAGACAAATGATGCCTGAAATTGCATATTATTAGCCCAGATTTCTGAGGTTTTTGGTTTGTTCCTCTCTAAGTGCAGGTCTAACATCTTCCCTTTCAAGCTGGCTGCCTCCTGTAAACCAGCAAGTGCCTTTTTACCTCACTGGCCTTCCAAACATGCAATTCAAATGCCTGACTAAGGCCCTCGTGGCTGAGCTCTGGCCCAGTTCAAACGTGGAGCAGTGTCTATAAAACTTTTTATATCATCTCCAGTAATATTAGAATCATATTCCCCTGACCATCCTTAGGAAAACAGCTCTTGACACACTACTGGGATGAAAGGAGGGGAACACATGGTATCAGTAAAAACGGAGTTAACAGAGCATTCCAAGCAATAACATTACACTACACAGTGTAGCAACAAGCCAAGAAGTAATAATTATTGGGAGTAAGTGGAATCCAGAGGTGCCCCCGGTGCTGCACTGTGCTCCTTTCAGTGCAAGACCCTCAGGCACTCAGTCCATAACAGCCAGTCCCACTGTCAATATAAAAAAAAATAAAAAAGGTCAATGTGGCCTGATTTAAAGTCTCCCCTTTCCCCAGGGATTTGTGCCAGTGGGTTTGGAGGTTGAATCCAGAAAGGCTGGTGCTTTCTTCCAGTGGCTGATCCCTGTGGCTTGCTGAGATCCTCATCCTGGGCTCTGCTGGGCACCCCAGGGCCTTGTCCTGTTCCTGTTCCTGGCTTCCCCCAGCAGGACCAGCCCCTGGAGCCAGAGATTCCCCTCAGGAAAGGATGCTGCTCCTGGAGGAGGCTCAGGAGGATACTCCCTGAAGGTGTTACCCAGGACTTGAGGTGGCAACCAGAAATATTTGAGCTTCTCTCATAAAATCAAAGAACACCCTGAGGTGGAAGGGACCCACAAAGACCACGGAGACCAACTCTTCCCCTGAGAATTCCATTCTGTGCCCCTCTCCTGACACGCAGCAGGAAGCAGGTGCTGCTCCTCTCCCATCACCACCTTCCCAGTTCCCCCAGTTCCTTCCCCACCCTTTGGCCCAGCCTCAAGTGGTCACTCTGGCCCATCTCCATGGACAGCAGCTGCCCAGGCCCCTCCCTGAGCCCCCAGAGAGCTCTGTCCTGCCACAACAGGGGGAATCAGGTGATCCCCCTTTCCTGATCCTTTTATCCTGCTCCCTATCCCACTCCTCCCTTCCCCACAAGCCACAGTTTCCAGAGGGGATCATCCTCCTGTGCTGGCCCATTCTCCAGGAGGAGAAACAGGGGGCTTGTGCCCCACCCTCGCTCTCCAGGTCCAGGGAGTGCCTCAAAAACCTCCTCTTCTTCCTGAGCCATGTTGGATAACAGAGCTTTCTGCTCCCCTCTCACCTGCCCACATCCATCCTGCCTCTAATTTCCCCCTTTTGAAGCCTCGATGGGGTTTTTATCCCACTTGGCAAAGACCAGAGGGGTGGGGTGGTGGGAGGCTGGGCGGAGGCAGGAATGCGGGGTCGGGATTTGCAGGGCACAACAAACCCGCTTGGCAACTCCTCCATCACACCCCCCTTCCTGATCTGGAGCCATGAAAAACAACTTCCTGTCAATAAACAGGAACAAAAGCTTGGAAGCGTCTTCAAAGTGATGAGTTATGTCGAAAATATGTTTCGGGGCAAACTGGGGGGAAGTAGTTGTTCCTGACGCTTCGGCGTTGGGAGGGAGCTCACGAATGCCCAGGTCTGCCACGGGTAAAAAACAACAAAACACACGGAGGGAGAGGAAGAGGAGGGGAGGAAGGCCTAAGAGGGGAAAGAAACTGAAGAACAGCTCCAAAATCTGGGGAATTGGATGAATTTTGAAAGTCAGGTGCGAGGTGGGGTTTGGTTTTGGGAGGGGGTCTTCTCCCTGCACCTGGCCCTGGGAAGGAAGGAGGGAAGGAGGGAAGGAGGGAGGGAGGGAGGGAGGAAGGAAGGGAGGGAGGGAGGGAGGAAGGGAGGGAGGGAGGGAGGGAGGGAGGAAGGAAGGAAGGAAGGAAGGAAGGGAGGGAGGGAGGGAGGGAGGGAGGGAGGAAGGAGGAAGGAAGGAAGGAAGGAAGGAAGGAAGGAAGGAAGGAAGGAAGGAAGGAAGGAAGGAAGGAAGGAAGGGAGGAAGGAAGGGAGGGAGGGAGGGAGGGAGGGAGGGAAGGAAGGAGGGAAGGAGGGAAGGATTCATGCTACAGGGTTTCCCCAAGTGAAAACATGTGCTGGAACCTCAGCTAGACGTGCTCCTTGTTATTTCAATGAGAAATTCCATGATTAGTGGCAAAAAATAAAAAGAAGCCACACTGGAAGTGAAAGAAAACCCCTCTCTCCCCTCTCCAGCGTGTGATGGGCTCATCAAAGGGATGTGGTGTTTTTACAAACAGAAATTACTTGATAGGCTGGGATGTTCCTTAACCTGTTTGCTTGAGGGAACTAAAGAGAAACATCGAAACAACAAAACAAAAAAGCAACCAAATAAAAATGACAGGTTTTTTTACTTAAGGAGTCCTTGTCTCCCCACCTGTGATTCATTTGTCAGCAGTTAAACATCATTACAACATTAACAGCCAATCTCAGAGCAGAAGAGCTGGGCTTTGTTCAGCCATAAACTACAGGACATCAAACTGCACTTTATGGAGTCAGGGCAGCTCAGGAGTGACCCCTTCTAAACTTTTACAGTTCTCTGCATTCTTCTGATTATGGTAAAGATTTATTTGAACTTTGATATATATATGTATTTAAAAAAAAAAAAAAAGGGAAAGAACGAAAGGAAGGAAGGAGTGTTTTATTAAAAACATTTTGTCCAGGTTCTTTAGGAGAAGGAACAACATCAAGAGGTTTGAGGTTTGCAGCTGGTGGATTTGATTCACCTCCCGAAGTGGTCACGGCTGGATTTTCTTGGGTTCCTGTTCAGAAATAAACACGTAGGCTTTCATTACATCCCCTTGGCACTCTGTGCTCCCTGAGTGTGTCTGACATCCCATTGCACAACCCTCTGGCAAGCTGGAGCACCACGGAAAGGCCCCAGCAGGGCTCTTCCCCTTTTTCCAGGGGAGGAAGGATGCCTCGGTGGGTGAGTGCTGACTGACTCCCTCTCTCACCTCCTCCTCCTTGCTTGCCTTTCCCTGCAGCTCCCTTTGGTGCTATTAGTTTAGCAATTCTCTCAGAAAACAGATCCTGAAAATCTGATTTAACCTCTCAGCTCGCTGCAGAGAACACAGGGCCGACCACTGCCCTCTGCTCTGCAGCCACAGAGAGGATGGGAAAGGCATTGGAGGTGCTGCCAGCTGAACTGGGCAGTCAGGAAAGAGGAAAACACCTCAGGTTTTCCTTCTCTTTTCCATGATCCCCCCTATGGTGCTGTCACACCTGGCTCAGTGCAGACAGCTGCACTTCAGCACTCGGCCTGTGGACCTATGGAGCAGGGAAAATGTCCCAGGGCTGTGGGAGCCCTGCTTCACCTTTTTGGAACATCACCTGCTAGGCAGCACTATTCCATAAAAATGGAGGTGTTCCCTGGCTGTAAACAATGGGATTTTACACACTCACTCACAGAAAAACCCCTCTAATGGATGTCTGCACATACAAGGGGTTTTGCAGAAGTCCAAAACTGGGATGGGATGGGATGGGACGGGATGGGACGGGACGGGACGGGATGGGATGGGTCAATATCTGCTCTAATCCTGGTTCATGTATGGTAAGGTCTCAGCCTCATGATGTCCAAGGGTGTCCATCCATCACGTTGCTCCTGACGCTGTTTTTTTTGGAAAACACCCTCTGAGCAAGGAGCTTGATTTAGGGACAGATACAAGAGCCATAAATCCCGGGAAAGCCCCAGATGAGAGCAACGGGCTTTTTGGAGGTTGTACACAGTGGAGAAGTGCTGATGAGACAGATTTTTCCAAGGAAACTTGCCACTTCACAGAGTTGCTGTTTCCCATAGGGAAGAAATGTGCTGAAAACTTGCAGTGTTCTTTTTATGTCTTTTTTTCTTCTCTCTATTTTATTTTGAAGGGTTGAGAGGGAGACAAACCTGAAATGAAACACTTCATTTTTGGTCAGTTTGACTTGATCAGGGGAATATTTCATTTTTTGATTGGATTGGTTTCAAATCAATTCAGAATACGGCTCAGCTTTCCTCAGGGAAAGTTCAGCTCCATCTCTTCTCCTTTATTGTGGAGCTGCTCTTGGGAGGACCTCGATGCCCAGGAGGAAAAGAGCAACTTTTATGCTGGACAAGTCCATGGGAATGGTGTTTATCCAAGGGCATGGCTGCACATTCCAAAGAACAGGGAGGTTGAAAGCAGCCCTGATAATCCATAATTCCTCTCCAGAGCTCCATGAAGGAGAATGAGAAAGAGAGAAACTCTCTGGAGATCCTTGTCCCAAGCCCCTCCCTGCTGCCAGCCTTCAGCAAAGCACACAGGGTAATTAATTTAACATAATGACCTGAAAATAAGAATTTTGCAATTGTTTCAGCTCCTGTTCAGATTTCCAGCCTTTCAAATCATCTTCGTGTTACATCAGTTCAAACATATCTATAGAAAATATTATTTTTTTGCTTGACAATTGCCCTGGAGCCTCATTTTGGAATTTCATCTTGTCAGAGCCTTCCTTCCCTCCAGTTAAAGTCTGTGGCTGAGATGGGAAGACAAAGAAAAGCTGGAATGAGCCATCAGTTGCTGATGATTTGGTGCTGAAGAGCTCAGTGATAACTCCTGGTTTGTTTTTTTTTTTTTTCCTGTTTGTTGGCCAGCTCCCTCCAAATTTCTGTAGTTGCTTTCTCTAAAATGGTTCTGTTTTCCTCAGTAAAATTAGAAGCACTGATCAAACAGGGCAGGTTTGTCTTGTTTCTCTGTTCACATTTCATAGAAAAAAAAACCTGAACTTGGGTGTTTTGAAATGGAATTACCTTACCCTAAAAGTGCTGAAACCCAATCTATTATCAAAAGCACCATTCTCCTGGGGTTTTGGGAGGGGTTTTTTGCAATCCAAATGCTACGAATGATGCTGGCTAAAGCAAAACAAAACTCATAGCTCATCTCCAGAACAAAATAGGGAGTCATGAGGTTTTACTGGGACAGACTGGGGAATGTGGCCCTGTTTTGTCCAGGATCCCTGGCCACTTTTGCAGCTCCTGCAAGGTTTAGTGTAATTGCAGAGTGGAAAAGGTGATTTTCCTGCAGGAGGATCCCTGATATTCTCCTCCCTGTGTGCATTCACGGAGCTTCTGTGCTGCTGGGTGTGGGTGTCAGAGAGGGAACTGGAGACGCGAATCTCTCCTGGATGTTTTACTCCATGAATTTGCTGGGAGAAACGCAGGAATCACTGTCCCACAGCAGGTAAGAGATTTCCTGTCCAAGCTCATGGACTTTGCAGTAAACCCCTGCAAAAGGCACAGCACACCTGGTTTCAGCATTTGCTCTTGCCTGAACTTTGGCAAATGCTCCTGCAAACCTGCTCCAAGCGCCGAGTAACCTCTGTGAGGGAAGATTTATTGCTCTGGACCCAAACCAGGCAGCATTTCATCATTTTGGAGCCCCACACTCCAGGCTGGGTGAGCTGTGAGGTTCTGATGTTTGACCTATGGACTGGATGGGACCTCCAGGAGCCATCTGCTCTGCCCTCCCCACTCCAGGACTCAGGTATGGTTTCTCCCGAGGTTACTCCTCAGGCTGGAGTCTCCCTTCTTCTTTCTGAGACTCCTTGATGGGCCTTTCCTCTCTTCCTTTAATGTTCTTACCAGTCATGCAAAAAAGAAGTCCTAAAATCCAGAGGTTTTGGAGTGTTTACTGTAAGCTGGATGGGAGCCCTGATGACTCTGATGCATTGAAAAGACCAGAGGAAACAAGGAATAACAGGATCTGTTGCCATAACAGAGGGTGATCCAACATCTTCAGACCTAAAAATAGTTTCTCCCTGTTAACCTCTCTGTGAGGAAGGGAGGGAAGTGTGAGAAGGAGGGAGGGAAGGAGGGAGGGAAGGAAGGAAGGAAGTGGCGGAAGGAAGTGGCGGAAGGAAGGAAGGAAGGAAGGAAGGAAGGAAGGAAGGAAGTGGCGGAAGGAAGGAAGGAAGGAAGGAAGTGGCGGAAGGAAGGAAGGAAGGAAGTGGCGGAAGGAAGGAAGGAAGGAAGTGGCGGAAGGAAGGAAGGAAGGAAGGAAGTGGCGGAAGGAAGGAAGGAAGGAAGTGGCGGAAGGAAGGAAGGAAGGAAGTGGCGGAAGGAAGGAAGGAAGTGGCGGAAGGAAGGAAGGAAGTGGCGGAAGGAAGTGGCGGAAGGAAGGAAGGAAGTGGCGGAAGGAAGTGGCGGAAGGAAGGAAGGAAGTGGCGGAAGGAAGTGGCGGAAGTGGCGGAAGGAAGTGGCGGAAGGAAGTGGCGGAAGGAAGGAAGGAAGTGGCGGAAGGAAGGAAGGAAGTGGCGGAAGGAAGGAAGTGGCGGAAGGAAGTGGCGGAAGGAAGTGGCGGAAGGAAGTGGCGGAAGGAAGTGGCGGAAGGAAGTGGCGGAAGGAAGGAAGTGGCGGAAGGAAGTGGCGGAAGGAAGTGGCGGAAGGAAGTGGCGGAAGGAAGGAAGGAAGGAAGGAAGGAAGGAAGGAAGGAAGTGGCGGAAGGAAGGAAGGAAGGAAGGAAGGAAGCTAGCTACAGGGAGCAGAGGTTTCCTCTGAGTGCCAGCTGGAGCAGGAAGCACACCTGGAGTTCCAGGAGCTGGAATGAGGAATGCAAGAACAGGTTTGCAGTTGGATATCTGGGATGAGGTTTGTCAAGACCCAGCTCCACCCTTGACTTTGCCCCATGCTCCTCACATGGCACTGGACTGATCCTTTCTGTTCCTGGTTCCTTCTGGGTTCTAGTTCCTGGTTCTTCTTCCCTTAAATGTTCAAGGTAAAAGACTATTCCCAGAATTTTCTTCCAAAGTGTGGTGTTACTCCAGTCTTGCTGGTCTTGGAAGCAAAAGTCCAGGGAAACGCTTTTGAAGACCTCTGACCTCCCAGTCTGTCTGGCCTCATGCCCTGTGCAACAGTCACCATCAGCCTTTCTCCATTCCTGGGAAATAGTTGGGATTTCTCTCCTGGAATTCCCCAGTAGAACTGAGGACTGACCCCAAGCTGTCGTGCCATGTCTCTGCTCTGCAGACAGAACTTGGTTGTTTTCCTTTTTTTTTTTGCCCCTCTGACAAAACACACCAAGTTGTGGAGCAAGGTGAGACCTCGATGGATGAAAGGCCTCCCCAAAATCCCAGTTTTGGAAATGGGCTGTCAACTTCTGAGCCTCTCCAGGGATGTTCTGGCTGAGGGTTTGCCACGCCAGAGGTCCTATAAGAAATCCCAGGAATTGTCTGCCAAGGCCTGCATGGCTTCCACTTCTCCCCTGGGCAGCAGGATGATAATTGTCCTCTCCTAATGATGTCTGCAGGCTGTGGAGCTCATGAGGGGCTGCTCTGGAAGAAGCCACAACTCCATCTCTGCTTTAACATGGAACTCAGGAGATCTGTGTGTTTTAAATAACCCAAACCAGAGCACACAGAGCAGGGCTGGGGTCTCTGCCCACTTCTTTTGGATATATCTACTAAAGATCTCATCAGTTCCTATTTCTGAAGTTCATACCACAGCACAGCCAACCCATGGAAAGTAAAATTTATCTGGAGAGTAGAAAGGGCCTCTGGATCTGCAGCTGTTATAAACTCACAGGAGACTTTTTTTCTTTTTTTTTTTTTTTTTTTTAATAATAAGTGGGAAAGTCTCATTAATTTTGCCTTCCAGTTTCTGAGCTTTTGGGGTATTCCAGCATCTGCCTCTGTGAAGATTAGAAACTCTGTTTCTGTGAAGGCTGGGATCCTTTCCCAGCAATAAAAGACAGAGGTTATTTTTAGTGGAGGGCTGAACTTAGCGGGGTCACGAGAAAATGGGAGAGAGATGGGAAATATTGGTTAAAATGTTGTTATGGGAAACCCCTGAGAGATGAACCTGCACTTATTCCCTAGGTCTGCCTATCCCTGGTCTCCACAGATTTCAGTGCCATGGATTTGGTGTTGGTGTGGAGCTGGGGGGGATCACCTTGTCCTTGGACTTGCCCACTGTGAGAAAGGATCATCAGAAAGGTCAAGGAATCGCCAACCACTGCTGCTCTGTCCCCTTCCTTTCCTTGTAAAGGACTCCTAGACTTTTCCAAACTGCTTCCAAGAGGAAGCTGATGGTTGCTAAACAGATTTATGGAAGAGAAGAGCACTCCAAACACTCTGATATTTATGTTTCTGCTCATCCGCCATGTTTTCAGCATTTGAAACAGGAGCAGTCCTAGTACAAAGCTGAGAATTCTGCTTTTTCCTTGGGAAGAAAACTTTGATTTCATTCTTTTGCATTAAAATCCCTATGGAATTCTCGCCTCTGTCAAGTTAAGGGGGGAGGAGGATAAATTTCAAGTGGCAGGGCTGGAGATCAAGCAGGGAACTCCTGGTTCCCTTTGCTTGAGGAGGACCCTGAAGGCAGCTCCTGGAGCACTCTCCACAGCAGACCCTTGGGCATGTGCCAGTGCTGATTGTCACACTCTGAAGGGCCAGGAGGTCACCAGGGCATAGACTGCTGAGACTGGGAGATCCACACCCCTCTTCCAGCAGCCCAAGGCTGACATGCTGACATGGTGACATGCTGGGTCACGTGTGGGCCCACAGGAACTGGCAGAGGTCACAGCACATCCACAACATCCCAGGGCTTGGCTCCGAGGTGAGAGCTTGCGAAAAACCACAAGCTTTGCCAAGGAAGCAGCTGCCTTCATTCTCGCCCTGTTTATTGAGCTCTCTTCCCAGGCATCTCCTCTTGACAGCTGCAACAATGGGAGTCTGCCTTTGGATCACTGCTAGCACCGAGGGTATCCCAGCATGGGTGGGAATTGGGATGGTTTGAGTTTCCTTTGATGAAAATTAAGGCGATGGTATTGGATAGCATTGACCTGTAGTGTGCTCAGGTGTAAATCTCCTGGAACACCTCCACTGGAACTGGATATTCCAGGCAGGCACTTCTGGGCTGGAATATAACCCTGGGAAGCAGAGGGATGTCTAATTTGGGTGTTCATAAACCACTCCATCACTGCCCCAGTGGTTTGAGTCTGTTGGTTGTGGCTTCTCTCATTGGAGCTCTGTGGTGTGGAACCATCCCCACATCCCTCCAGGAGCGGTGGGGACATGGCTGGGAGAGCCTGGCTGACCCCTCTGCCCTTGCTGGGAACCCCACGGGGCTCCTGCAAAATCAGCTGGTCAGCGGAAATCTCTGCCACCACAACACAGACAAACCACATCCATGTCTGTCCACGGCTCTTTCCAGAACTCCTGCATTCCACTTGCAAATAAAAAAAATACCATTTAAGTTGTTCAATAACACCCAAAACCCCTCAATGTACCAGTGAGTGGGAGTGAGTCTTCCAGGAGCAGAATGGACATTGGGAATGCTCCATGGCAGAAGCAATAACTCCATTTCAAGGGGCTTTTCCCACTTACCTTCAAAGCCGAGCTTGGGTCCAATTGCATCCCATGCTGTGGCATGGAATAATGTCTGCTTTGGAAAGCCTGGCGATAGTTGGCTGAAGAAAAGAAAAATATCTTTCAGATATTTTATAATCCAAAAAACGTGGTCTCCAATGAGCTTTTTCCAAGCACATTAGTGCTACAGCCATTAATAATCATAGAGCTCAAAGAAGGGAAAAAAAAAAAAATCAGCTGGAAGAGAGTTGAAAGGGAAACCTATTAAAATAAAAAAAGCAATTTCCCAAAAATATATACAGCTTCATTTCCAAATTTTTTTTTCCTGGGTTTTTTTGGGTTTTCTTTCTCTCTTTTTTTTTTTTTTTTTTGAGTTATTTTTCGCTGTAGCTAAAACTTTCAGTGACCTAATAGTCCTTTTAAAAGACAGCTGCAGGGAATAAAATGAGGCTGTTTTGTTCCTCCTGCATTGTTCCTAACAGCGGGACCCATTTCTCCTTGTCCTGATTGAATGCTTCCCAGAGTGTCTAGACATGTCACCACCACTGCTGAGGAGCCAGGAGATACCAGCACTCATCCCAGGAGCTGGGAAGGCCCCTTATCTCCTCCCCATGGAGAGTCTTTCCAAACCCAAGGTTCGGGTCAATACCCAGATTATGAGATTCCTAAAAATATCTTCTGCCTTGTTCATTTTTAGGTTGTACCAGGATCATATTTTCTATGTTTTCGGCAGTGGGAAGCTTAGGTTTCTGCAGGAGAACACAACTTCCCAAGCAGGCGTTTAGAGGACAGCACCCAGCTCCCCATGCCTGGTGAGCACAGAGCAGAAGGTCACAGGATGAGCTGTCCCATCCTTCTCCAGCCTCTCCTGCAGCCTGGGACATCTTTCCCGCCTTTCAAGGAGGCTCTGGGTGCAGGTACCTGGCCCGATGTTCCAGATGTTCCCATTTATCTCTGAGATGTTTCACCCCAGCTTCCACTATTTTGTCTGACTCTCACTTCACAGCCGCTCCTTGGTGTGGCAATTCCTTGACCTTGGAATGTCTCTGGCTGGGATGAAGTGCTGGTCCAGTCCCTGCCAGAAGTTGTTAGCACATCCACCCCACAGCTCATAGCTCATCTCCAGTCACGCCCTTGGATCCCAGAAATCCCGTGTGCTAAGGACGGGAATACTCTTGCCATCAATTCTGAGAGCACTTGAGGCAATAGGAGTGCTTCCCAAATAAAAAATAGCAGGGATAATAATAGCCCTTATCCGTGCATCCCCCCTCTGAAGCACCAGGACTTGGCCACAGCCTGTCATCTGTCAATTACAATCTATTTCTGTCCTGTGAAGAGGGATCTGGCTGGTATCCCTGGGATTGGGCTGCTGGCGTGACTCATTCACAGCTGATTGCCCAGTGGCTTCAGCCAGGTGCTCCTGGGACTTGGTGTCCTCAGCTGGTTTCCATAAGGAATTGATGCCTCAGGGGCAAGAGGGAGAAAGGGAAGGGTGGTGAGGAGCATATCCCTCAGAATTCTCTGCCCAGAAATTGTCCTGTGTGAGGTGCCAGAGGTATTCCAGAGGTAAGGATAGGAAAGACAGGGATGAAAATCCTCAATGTGGGTTTCTGTTGTTCTGAGGAAAAGATGGAGTCACAAAAGCCTCAGGGACCCATCTCAAAACTCCTCAAGATTCCCTGAGGGATTTCTTGTGGATCCAATCTCAAGGATCCACAAGATTCCTCCAGGGTTTCCTTGTGGACCCAAGAGCCAGAGGAAGGATGGGATGGAGGAACCACATCCATGGCAGGGTCTGGATGATGGGGTTGGCTCTAAAGTTGCAGGATTCACTATGGGAAGGCACAGACAAGGCTCAAAGCTGTTCCCTTCCTCAGGAGGCACAGGACTGAGTACTAGGGCCTTTTTCAGCCCTCAGGATGATCCCTGAGGAATGTCCAGGAGCAAAAACCAGTGTCCATGAGGCCACTCTATGTCCATGTTCACCAGATCCACCTTCCAGAGGTGTCACCAACATCCATGGGCTCATCTCCAGTGCAGAAATGCTGGCTCCTGCTGCCTGTGGTCATCTGGGCCTGGAAAAACAGATCCATGAGTATAAAATGGGAGGGAAAGCTCCCTTTAACTTGTTTGGGGTGAGAGGAACTCTGGGTGAGACCTCCAGCCCAGGACCCTTCCTCAGGGGGATCAAAGGAGTGAGGAGGGATGTTCTCCCCTGTCAAGCACGATGGCAGTGGGATCCCAGTCCCACGAAACAATCTGTGTTTTCCAGCACAGCCTGGAGCAGAGGGCTTGGAAATGCAGCTCAGGGGGGACTGGCTCCAGCAGCATCTCAAAACTGTCAGTATTTTCCAGATTCTGTGGTAATTCCCAGCTCATGGACAGCCATCAGCAGGGCTTTGCAAGAAATGAATCCTGGATAACCCTTCCAGCTGTTATCCCGTGGGTGCTGGGGGCAGAGAGGTACCACCATTGCACAGGAGATGGAATATGGGAAAACCTTCCCTGGCACCTCCTCAGACCCAAACTTTCTTTTTTTTTTACCACACAAAATAGATGCTGCAGGTGACAAACACCACCTGAGCAAGGAGGGGAGAGGGATGGAGGGGAAGCACGATCCCAAAAACCATGCTGCTGTGCAAAATGCAAATCTGAACTGAGACCACGGTGCAGAGCTCCGGGCAGGCGGAGGGAACGAAATGTGGTCCTAATTACTTGCTAACTATCCTACATTTCACAAGTCACTTTAATGGCCCAAATGGATTCCTTTCAAGCTCGGAGCTGGTTCTCTCGAAGGGGGGACGTGTGGTGCCAGCAGCCCTCTCTGAGAGGAATCGCGTTATCTGAAATGACACTAATACATCCTGTTATTCCCTCTCGCCAGATCGTGTGCCGGGAAGGGACCCTGCTGTTAAAATGTCAGCATTCAGGCAACATCTCGGCACAGTAGCTGGTGCTGAGGGGTCAGGCAGGCAGCCCTGAGAATAATCCCTATTGCTCTGGGCAAATCCAGACCTTTCCCTGGAGCTGGATGCTCAACCCATCTGCTCTGTGCTTCCAGGTGAGTTGGAGAAGGGATGGGTGACACTGGATGCAGGTTGTGTCCAGAGATATTTTTTTTTCCTCCACTGTAATTCGTCTGTACCCAGCAAAGCCCTGCTCCATGGATAATGACAGCTCTCACAGGAGATCATTGCTGCTTCTCCATAGCTTCTGGACACCTCGCAGTAGTTGAAAACAAGCTATGGAAGGCTCAATAAGAGGCGGCTGTTGAAACTCACCACATGCCTTTAAAAAGCAGAATATTTTCCTTCCCCTTCCCCTTGAGTTTTATTGGATTTTAAGTGGGGAGCTGTTAAATTGTGTGAATGTTTTCCCAACTTCACCTGCCTAATGAGTGTCTCTGCTCTGATCTTGTGGCTTGGCTGCTGAGGAAATAAATTGGGAAAGGGAAACATCAGCTTCGGGTTTTCCTAATTGTGGAGGGAAAAAAAAAAACCCCACAACAAAACTAAACAAACATCTTGTTTGCTATGCACAGAACTGGTGTATGGGGAAGCAGTTAAAGGTGTGATAGTCTCTACTGCTCAGTTACATCTCTGCTCTGCAGAAAAATTTGGGATTTGGGGTTTTTTTCCAAGCAGGACATTTTTTAGCCCCTGTCATTGCCCTAGTTTCTCACAAGCAAACTCACACCTGGTGTCACCTTGAGGTTGCAGCACAGAAGGATTTGGCCCCATGGAAGGCTCCAGGCCAGGTGCTCCAATTCCATAACTGGGAGAAGGAGCCTGGTTGGATAGCTGGTTCCATAAAGCCGAGGGCTCTGTTCTCTGCTCTGATGTGAGTACCTGACACACTGTCACTGCAGATGACCTCATATCCCCCTCCCCACTCCCCTCTCCTTCTTTTCCACTCCATCTCCTCGGCCTGCCTTGGCTGGTGTCTCCCAGTGCTGTTTGTCCATGAGCTGGATGAGCTCATGGATGTCAGGAATGAGCTGTGCTGACACCCCTGCCTGGGTAGTGCAGCCCAGCACATGCTGAATCCGTTCCTTCCCCGAGCAGCAGCTTTTAACACACCACACTTAAGGCTTTACACTGAATTTCCAAGCCTGAAAGGCGACATGGAAGGAGATGCACCAACTCTTTTTCCACCATTGAACTGTCTGGGTGGGAAGCGACCTTTAAAGTTCCTGAGGCCACGAGCAGGGACATCTTCAATTAGATTTTGTTAATGCCTATTTTCCTTGTCTGTAAGTGGGTTATAGCAGCATATTTTCAGTCCCAACCTGCCTGAACACAGGGAGGTTTAAAGCAGGGCACGTGTCACTGTTTGGAGCACGCTGCTCCACGCTGTGCCTTGGCTGGGCTCGTTTCCATCCCCGGCTCGCTGTAATGATTACCCAAGAGAAATCTGGGATATGCTGGGATCCAACTGACAGGGAACTTGCCTGGGGCCTGCTGAGGGAGTTTGTTGTTTCATTTGGGTCTCCTCATCCGTTCCTGAGCTCTGGTTGCCAGCACTCAGCAGAGGGATGAAGGCAGCTCTTGGCTAGGGAATAATGCCTTCATCAGGGAGTGGAAACCCACTTAATTCTATAAAGAGTTACCCTGGCTCTTCTCAGGGACACAGGTTTATATTAAATGACAGTCCATCCTGCACTGGATGTCCATCTCCATTACACCCTACAGCTGTGTCAAAGTGCTTCCCTCTTCCCAAATCCCAGCAGGCAGCAGCTTTTCCAACCCCCACGGAGCAGCAGCATTTATTCCAGCCAAGGAGAAGCATCACGTATCCAACACTTCTCCTTTCAGCCCTCATGCTTCCCAGGGAGCTCCTGTCCCACCCTGGGCATGAGATGTCTCTCCCAGAAGCTCTTCCAGAGCTTCCAGACCAGGCTGTCTCCCTTGCTCATGAGCTTCATCAAGGAATTGTTGGAATCAGAGAGCTCTCCCGGTGGCCAAATTTGAACTCCCAAGTGGAAAACTCAATAAAACCACGTGTTCCTCACCAGATGTGCTGACAAAATGCATGATGACATTGAATCAAATCTCCCCCTCAGGACTCTGCCTAACAGAGGGATCGTTTCTGGGGAGAAACACCAGTTCAAGGACATCCCAATGAAAGAAAATGGATTCTTGACCATCTCGCAGCCGAAGTCAGGTGGACGAGTTTGAGTGAGATTTCTCTCTACAAGATGAGGTTCAGTTCTCTGAAAATCTACTCTCAAGATTCCAGACCAAGGAGAGGAAAGCTCTGGGATTCATTTGCCAGAGATTTCTTGCAAAACTCCTGAGGATCTTGATGTGCAGCAAACCACATGTCCCCTGCAGAACTCATGCGTGTGAGCGGTTCCCAAGCCAAATTAAACTGAGATGTTCTCCAAAAGCCCAACCAAGGTGATGGAAAAGGTACTACAAGATGCAACTCAACAGGGTATTCAACTTCCAGGCTGATTGTTGCTGCCCAGGCCCAGGGGCTCTTTGCTGAGGGTTCATAGATGCTAATCTGTGAAAAAGTTTAAAGATTAATGTCAGGTTTGTGGATTTATGGGAGGCTGTGATAGAAATGATTGCTGGGCCTCAGAGAAGACTGAGCAGGAAACAGCCTCCCAGCCTCTGATGCTATTTTTGGGAACAAAGTACACAACAGCAAAAAAAAAAAATCGCATTCTGATGTGGTGTCAATATCAAGTTGAATTAAAATTTTTGACCCAAACCACCAGCTGAAATTTGCAAGGGGGGAAAAGAAAGCCTCTTTCAGATAAATTCTGTTACTTCATTTAATTTTTTTAAACATCATTTCCAGTAAAAATAAAATTATCTCACATTCTAAAGACACCAGGAATAATTATTTCTGAAATTAAAAATGGAACATCTCAGCAATTTTGAAGCAGCAAATGTCAGGTGCATAGAGCCCCTCTTTAAAAATATTCCATGGAAAACAGTTTAGTTTTCAGCAAATCTGTTAAGAACAAGCAGGCAGTGCTTCCTGGAGGAGAAAAAAAAAAAAAAATCTGTATTTCTTTAATATTTCTCAATCCATTACCTGTTTTCCTGCTACCCTGGCATGAAGCTCCAGCTCCATCAGCTGTTTGTCAGCCTCCAAGGGGTTGAGAGGTGTTGGAGAGGATGTTCTGCTGAGGAGGACAAAGCTTAACCCCTTTTTGGAACCAGTTCTCAGCTGGAAACTCTGGTCTCCTGCTTCCCAGGTTTTTGCACTTTGCCTGATTTAGGTGCTTTTCCCACCACAGCCATTGGAAGGCTGATTGATCATTGAGAAGTGTTACATTTTTTTAAAGCTTGATCAGATGCATCCCTGGTTTCTCTGGCATCATCCTGGCTGGCCACAGGTGTTCAGTTCATGCTGTGTCACTGGGGGCAGAGCAGGGCAGGCCAGGAGCATCCTCCAGTACAACCAGATGTTCAAAGCCTGCTGATTAGCATTTTTAACACCAATCTCTCTATCTCAGTCTCTCTCTCCTTCTCCTCTCCACCCCACTCATTCAGTTAAAATGATTCTAGAAACCTGGATCAATTATTCCCAGATTTCAAGTGCTGGCATTGCTCCTTGTGCAGCTGCGAGCACAGCATTTAATCTCTTCACTTTTTTGGGTTATAGTGGTTGTTATGTTCCGTGTTTCAGCTTCATGCCTGGCCTCAAGCTCTGAACCTGCAGTGCCCCCATTTCCAAGAGCATCCTGCTCCATCCTTGTGCTTGCCTCATCCTCTGCAATGGGCTGAGCCAAAACTCTGGGACACAACACCCTCAAATTCAATACCCAAACCTTCCAAATTTGTGGAGTTATTATCCCCCTCTGGTTTCAAGCTATTGGAGCTGAGTGGGAAATTCCTTTCAGAGTAAAAATTGTTTCCTGAGAGTGAAAAAAACCACAGTTGCCCAGCCTGAGGATCAAACTTCCACATTTTTGTGCAAAATGGGAGTCCAAAAAGCTGAACTATCTGGGCACCCATGGGAGGGCTCAGTCCTGATCCACTATCCCTCCCCAGGAAGGGATCTTATCCTAGATTTACCTGACCTGGATAAAGGTCCTCAAATAGCCAAGGGCTCACCTGGGAAAGGCCCCTTTGGAATTGAATCAAAGTGAGGTGCTGAAGGATTTTCCAGTGTTGGCTCAAGGAGGGAGACACCCAAATACCCCTTCCATGCTCACAAGTGTTTTCCCAGGCTGAGACACCACAGGAAAACACAAGTTGTGGGTTTGCCTTTTCTTTTCAACTAATAATTAATCACCTTCCCAGGCATTCAAGTCTCCAGCTTGGCTGGAGGGAGAGAACAAGATCTTTTTGGCAGGAGGTGTAAAGCAGCAGAGCCCTGCGTGAAACTAGTGCTGAAAATTTGGCACTGAAAATAAAGTACTTTAGGGAGAGAAGTCCCTATTTTCCTGAGCTGCTTCACTGCCATGGGATGCTGTACTGTGCCACAGAGTGAGCCTTGGACAAGCCAAGATCAGGAAATCACGGAATGGTCTGGGTTGGAAGGGACCTTAAAGCCCATTCCACCCTGCTGCCACATCCAGGGACACCTTCCACTATCCCAGGTGGCTCCAAGGGCCAATGTCCAACCTAGCCTGGAACTCTTCCAGATGTCTTGGTAGCTCCTGCCAGAGGCTGGTGGAGAGGAACCAGCACACCCTGGAAGGATGCATGGCTCCAGCAGAGGTAGCTGGTGTGGGATTTTGGGTTGGGATTTGGAAGCTACTCCTGGTTCTGGCTGGTGTGGTTGGAGGCTTTGCAACCCCATTGGGTGCCTGATGCAGGGCAAGGGATGGATGCTTCTCCCTTGGTGCCTCTGGTAGAGCTGGTGAGCAGCCCCTTCAGGCTTTGAAGCCTAAAATTTGGGAAAGAAGAGACAGTTCTCTTACCCCTCACTTTCCTGGAAGGTGTCCCATGGCAGGGGGGTTGGAATGAGATGATTTTTAAGGTCCCTTCCAACCTGTGTTTTTTTGCTAGATGGGTTTGAGCATGGAGATGGTTTTCCATCATGGGTGAGGGGGATTCCTTCAGCTACTTCTTTTTTTGATTATAATTGTTTTTAGATTGATCCCAAATTGCCAGGTTGATTGATTAATTGCTGGTGGGATGGGAAGGAATTAAAAAAAAAGGAAAAATAAAAAAAGAAAAAGGAATCCTGCAAATTTGAGTGGACTTGGGGAGAGAAGGGAGGAAAGGTGATCCATGCTGCAAAGCCAAGGAGGGGAATTTGCCTGGCAAATAATAATGTTGGTTTTTTTTAATGGTAGGTGCTGGAGCTGTGAGAGCTTGAGGGAAAAACAGGGAAAATTGGATTCACAGCCAAGTCAGCCACGACACAGCACTGGAGTGAGCTGTGGGGTAGAATCAAAGAAAAACCCCAAAGTTTCAGGTGGAAGGAGAGATGTCTAAAGAAAAGATGGGTGGAAAGACTGGAAATTAAAGAAAAGCAGCAGTTTAGACATTGTGAATGACACCTTGGAAGGATCATGGGAGCTCACAGGCTTGGCTGCAGGAAGGAAAAGGTCAGCAGGTGGCACTGGGTGTTACAGATTACAAATATATATAATATATATAAATATACACATGTACACACACAGATTTGCCCTGACTGTGACACATCCACACTCCCACCCAACCAACACACTTGGGAAGCAGTTTTTAGGAGAAACACCAACAAGGATCCTTCCCCCAAGTCATGGAACACATTTAATCCTCAAGTCTGCAGCCAAAATAAACAAAACTCCTTAAAAGCAATGGGAAAATAATGAGGATGGAGTTACCAAATTTTTCTTCATTAGCCTTTCCCTCCTTTTCTTGGTCTTCACAAAAAACATAAATAAATAAAAATTGGGTAACTGGCCTTTCTTAGAAACACCTTCTCCAGATGGAGGTGGATGTGCTGTGCAAGGACAGTTGGCTGAGCTGGTGGCATAAAGAGTCAGTCCAAAGGATGGAGCTGGAAAAAGGGGGGCTTTTTTTCCTTGTCCAGTGCTCAGCTGGAATCAATCAGCATTGATGCTGCCATGCAGGGGATTGGAGAAGGAGCTGTTCATGGCCAAGCCTTGATCCAAGGGTGGCCTGGGATGGTGGATCTGGGACAATTCCCTGCTACAGCTAGCTCTGGATGTCCAAGCCATGATTTTGGCATTACAGCAAGGGCTGGATCTGTTCAGGCTGGATCCCAACACCCTGGAAGCTCAGTCCAGGTCAGGGACAGCTGGCACCTTTCAGACACGAGGTCCCTGAAGCAGAAGGGCTGGTTTAGTCCTAGGAAAAAAAAACAAACTGAGAAAAATCCCGTCGTGAATCCCCGTAAAAGGCACCTTAAAACCCGAGTCAACAAACACACACAAGTCCTGATGGAAATGCATCCCTGTCGGACAGGTCTGGATCCCATAACTATAAAGGTGTTTTATTTCCTGGAATTCTGACATCAAAGGGGGAATTTTCAAGACAAATAGCTGCTATTTTCATTCCTCTGGAGAAATCATATGATGTGATTGACAATTAAGATCAGAAAAAGGTTTGATGGGCAAAAGATCAGGAAATAAATCTCGCCACACCACCAAATCCAGGGCTGTTATCAAAAGCTATTCTCCCTGCTCAGCACTACAAGGATCACAGGAATGTGGGACCTAATTTAAGGCTATTTTTTTAGTAACACTTACAGAGGATTGGGGGAATTTGGCTTAGTTTTACGTGCTCCAAAGCTCCCTGAGTGCTTGAGTGAAGGAGCAGATATTGAGCCAGATTCCCAAATGATGGCACAGCAAAGACATGGGATTGAAGGATACTCTCTGGACACTTTAACTCTTGGAGCCAAGAGTTTTTTCCACATATCAACACCTCCTTCCATCTAGATTCCTCGGTGGATGGAAGAGTTGCTGCACCAGGGGAAAAAAGGACAATTTAAAACTTCATTGGCTAGTGGCACTGACAAATAATTTTGGGAAATGTGGTTGAGAGCTGTGACTGCTCAGCGATGGCAGGAATGAGGCAGAGGGGGTGATACCCAGCACAGCCATCCCAAAAATCCAGGAGGGTTAGCAGGCCTAGGACTCTACATCTGAGCTTTGTCTCCACCATTCTCTGGCCACCAGGGAGCTTGGGCTGCATTTGACATCGATTGACCTTTTTCCAAAGAGAGAATGTTTTATTTCCTGAGATCATTGCATTTTTGTGTCACAACCACACAGGTCAGGCTTCTCTGGTAACAGGCAAAGGCATCTGGTTTGATTTCTCCAGGAAAGCCTGATGGTGAGCAGGAGGACAGCTTGGGATGTGGGGCTGGTTCTCCCCCAGGGGAACCCACGGATGCTGCTGAGTCCAGAGGCGTGGAGAAGAGTCCAGCCATGGGGACATGGAGTGAAAGGGTCCCAGAATGGTTGGGGTTGGAGGAGACCCTAAAGCCCATCCAGTTCCATCCCTGCCACAGGCAGGGACACCTCCCACTGTCCCAGGCTGCTCCAAGCTCCAGTGTCCAACCTGGCCTTGGGCACTTCCAGGGATCCAGGGGCAGCCCCAGCTGCTCTGGGCACCCTGTGCCAGGGCCTGCCCACCCTCACAGGGACAGATTCCTTCCCAACATCCCATCTAACCCTGCCCTCTGGCAGTGGGAAGCCATTCCCTTCATCCCCAGTCCCTCTCCAGCTCCCCTGGAGCCCCTGGAAGGGGCTCTGAGCTCTCCCTGGAACCTTCCCTTTTCCAGGTGAGCACCCCCAGCTCTCCCAGCCTGCCTCCAGTGCAGAGATGCTTCTATAAGAGGGAAGTCAGGTACAACAATCAGGAAGGAGCTGATAAATCCTTCCTCCCTCCTGCAGTATCCTTCCTTCCCTTTCTGGGATCAGGACAGAGTTGGATATAAAACTGCTTTCAAGAGGATTCTGCCACCAACAGAACAAGCAGATGACTTCCATTTTTCCCAATTTCTTTTTTACATTATTCTCTCCCCCCCACCCCGAGAAAGCAGCATCGTTATTTCCCCATCATTCCAACCCGAATCTAGGAAAGCATCTTAAGCACACGCTTAACTCCTGGAATGTGAGTAATTCCCTCTCCTCTTTGGCAAAGCACTTTAAGCGCAGGCTTAACTTGAAATTGGTTCTTGAGCACTGCTGAAACGTAAGCTGGTGTTTGAGTGCTCTGCTGGATGGCAGCCAGAGCCCTCAGCACCTCCAAAGGCTCAGCTCCTCCCAGGGAGATGCCAGGATTCAGGAAAACTGTTAACTTTCAGGATTTGCTGAAGTTTCAGGTGTTACGTGGTATAAAGTCTTAACCTGTGAAACCTGAAGTGAACAAAGTGGACAAATGCCAGCCAGAGCTGGTAAAACAATGAAAAAAAGTTCCCTCATTTTCCCACATTTTCTTTCTCTCTTTTTGCTGATATTCCACTTTTTTAGAAACTTCAGCAGCTCTCTGTGTGAGATTAAAGTGGTCAAGCTTATTCAAAAAGCCGAAGTGTTTCAAGGTCTTGAAGTTTCCAGATTTTTACCCACCCAAAGGAAAATTACCGCTTCCACAAGTTTTTTATGAGGTCAACAGGTAGAGAAAACGGATGTGTGAACATTTTTAAAGAAGTGATGGATGTGCTTGTGCATACACAGTTTCACACACATAAATAAATACATAAATGCACATATATTCCTTTTCTCATAAATCCCAGACACTCTGAATCAGGGATGTATCTTTGCAAGGTCTGGATAGGGATAAAGAGCTGCATAGAGCACTTCAAGACATGGCCCTGATTTTGAGGCTTCCCGACTGTCCTGCAGAAGGGCATGAACAGAATATCCCAAATTTTCAGCTGCATTTCAAGCTCTGGTGGTTTGTGAAGCATCCAGCAAGTTCCTGGCTGAGATGTGGACATTGCCCATCTGAGGACACACATCAGTTGAAATTTTTTTGGGGAAGGGGGGGGTTGAAATTCCACATTTTGAAGGGAAAGAAAAAAAATTAAAAACAAAATTAAAAAAAAAAAAAAGAAAAAAGGAGCAACAGAGATTTTTGGGTCTGGTTCTCTTTAAAATATGGCAGCTGTTTGAAAGCTGCCTGCAAATTCAAAATGTTCGGAGCTGGTGTTGGGAGCTCCAACCTGGTGTTAACAGGAAGGGAGGAATGGATCTCACCACCACAGATGTTGCTGCGAGGGCTGAGGGGGAGCTCGGAGCTCTTGCATGGATGTAACACACTTGTAAATTATGTTCAGGGTCTTTTCCAGGCTTTTATCCATGCAGGATAGCCGCCTGCCATCGCCACGGTGGGATGAAAGGATTCCTCCATGGCCAGCAGCAGACCTGAGGTGCTGGTGATGATGGGAAGAGGGTCGGCTCCTCCATAAGTTTGGGCAGTACTTTAATCCCAGTTTTTCTCCCTCCAAATCAAAACAAACACAATGAATTCAGGTGATAAAAAACTTCTGGTTTAATTAATTCTGGCTCGCTTTGGATCGAGCCAGGCTGCTTTTAAAAAGAAAAATAACGGCGATGAATGGATATTAACGACAAAATAAAACTATTGGAAGTTTCCCAAGTGAAACCTTTTTGTTTTTAACACATCAGAGCGTGGCGTTTTGACACCTAAAAGAATTTAAGCAGATAATTTTCTCCTTAAAATGCACTGTCTTGCCAAGCCCTTAATTCAGCATGTGATCCTGCCCTCCCCAAAATGCATTTTTTGTGGAGGGGAGGGAAGGGAAGGGAAGGGAAGGGAAGGGAAGGGAAGGGAAGGGAAGGGAAGGGAAGGGAAGGGAAGGGAAGGGAAGGGAAGGGAAGGGAAGGGAAGGGAAGGGAAGGGAAGGGAAGGGAAAGGGAAGGGAAGGGAAGGGAAGGGAAGGGAAGGGAAGGGAAGGGAAGGGAAGGGAAGGGAAGGGAAGGGAAGGGAAGGGAAGGGAAGGGAAGGGAAGGGAAGGGAAGGGAAGGGAAGGGAAGGGAAGGGAAGGGAAGGGAAGGGAAGGGAAGGGAAGGGAAGGGAAGGGAATGCTGTCAGTCCTTGTGCACCTCACAGCCTTTCTCTTTTGAAACTTGCTTTGCAAGAGAGAGGAAAATGGAAATGGAAACGGCAAAAGAATCTTAGCTATCAAATTTTTTATTTTATTTTTGCAAGGATGTTTTTTTGTTTTTTGAAGATTAGTGAAAAAGAAAGGGTGGGGTTTTGTGCAAACCCAGAAGATCAGCAGGTCACATCCTGTTCTCACACAAATTCCTTGAGTTCCCAGGAATGTGCCAGATCCCTGTTGGATGATAACCCTTCTCTCTTGTGAGGAATATTCAGCTGGGGGCAGCTTCTCTAAAGGATTAAAATGTGTCCCTTGGGCTGTGTCTCCAGCATGGTCCATCTCCCTCTGCATCACATCCAGGCCACAGAAGTTTAGCCAAGGATTTTACATCCAATGAAAGATTGGTTTGAGATTTTGTTTTTGTTTTTGGTTTTTTTGGTGTTTGTTTTTTTTTTTTTTCCAATAAAAATGCCCAGTTCTGGATACTTCAGAGCATTTTGCAGAAGTTTTTTAAAATTTTCCCTAAGCAACTCAGCTGAAAAATGTTTCTTAAAAGTCTGAGGGTGTGGATTTCTCCTGATCCATGCTCTGAAATAAAACATTGTGGGTTTTCCACACAAAACCACCTTTGCTGTTTTAATCCTTACTTTGCTTTGCTTTAGGTTTGGAGCACGATTTCCACTTGCTCAGAGCTGCAAGGCAATGCTTCTCTCCTGAGTTTATCCAAAATAATTCCCTCTCCCTAGAATTGCTATCATTTTGTTGTCTTGATGGGAAAAATATTAAAATCAATTTGATCTGACTTGAATTCATGACTTTTGGGATTGTTAATGGGTCAGGGATCATTAATTTGGGGGAATCTGCTGAGGTGCAGTGCAGGGACAGGGCATGGGAGAGCAGAAGAAAACATCTGCTGAGTGCTCCTATTGCTTAAAAAAAAAAGGAAGCAACTTCCCTGGAAGAGTTCTTGGCCTGGGTGATGCTTGGAGAATTGAGGAGGAGCTGGTTTGTCTTAAACTCACTGAAATCTGCACCTCACTGGAAAAAAAAAAAATCTCATGGAAATGCATTAAAACAGGGTTTGAGGGCTCAGAAAAGAAACTTCTAAATGAACTATTAATGATAATAATGAAATACTACGCTTTTTTCATCTCAGGAAGTAATTCTGAATGTTTTCAGAGTAGTTTTCATCCCTAAACCAGGTCATGGCTGCTCAGGCTCTAGCTTTATTTTTTGGGTATTATTGTACTGTTGATTAAAATCATGTAAAATGAAGAGGGAAAAAATAACCAAAGCAGAAAACCCTTTAAATTTCTCCTGGACCTGTCAAATCCTCCCATTCAGATCCCTCTTGTATTTCCAGTACAGGAAAAGCACTGATTTATAAACCAAATTCCTACATCCTCAGGAATCCTGGATATATTTTTAAAATTTTAATTAGGCTGAAATAAATTAACATTTAAAGAAGTAACACCCAGAGTGTGATTTACAGATTTAAATCAAGGTTAGGATTTCATAGCCATGACCATGGCACAGAGCAGAGCTGGGATTTTCCCCAGAAAACATGGACTTCCTTGGAGTAATTTCCACATATCTCTACTCCCCTGAGATTTATGTTGGATATTAGAAAGGTTTCTTCCTGAAAGGATGGTCAGGCACTGGCACAGGCTCCCCAGGGCAGGGGTCACCATGAAGTCACCATGCCTGGAAGTGTCCAAAAAATATGTGGATGTGGCACTGGCAGACATGGGCTAGTGGTGGCTTTGACAGTGCTGGGTTAAGGGTTGGACTTGATGACCTTGGAGATCTTTTCCAACTTTAATAATTCCATGATTCCTTCTCTGTGTCCCCTTCCTTGTCATCCTTGTCCTCCTTGTCCTTCTCCTCGCTGTCCTTGTCCTTGTCCTTGTCCTTGTCCTTCTCCTTCTCCTTCTCCTTCTCCTTCTCCTTCTCCTTCTCCTTCTTCTTCTCTGAAGTATCCAAGGAGAAAAGAAGAAGGAGGAGAAGAAGAAGAAGAAGATGAAAAAGGCAAAGAGGAGGAAGAGGAGGAAGAAAAAGAAGAGGAAGAAGAAGAAGGGGAAGAAGGACAAGGACAAGGACAAGGACAAGGACAAGGACAAGGACAAGGACAAGGACAAGGACAAGGACAAGGACAAGGACAAGGACAAGAAGATCCTCACTTTGAAGGATAATGTGAGTTGTCTGAATCAGCCATATTTTAAAGGCTTTATTTCATTCTAGGAATTAAGGACTACAGGCTCTGTAAATCATTCTTTGATTTGTAACACTTTATATGGTTATTTATAGTATCAGTGTCAGGTTTTGGGGTAATTCTTTTTTCCTGGTATATTCCCAGCTCTTCTCCTGGGTAGCCATTTCCCCTTCCTAGCTCATATTGAATGAACATTTTTTATAATGCTTCTTTCATCTGATTTTTAAAAATGCTTTGATCAAAACCTCCCTTCTGAGAACTGAATGTGGTTTGAATCACCAAATCCTGGCTCTTGCTAATAAAAGGAAAGAACTGACTTATAATGACTTTGTTGGTGTTTATGTGATCCAAAAAGGAATCACTGGGAATATACCTGCAAGTACCAGAGGCCTCTCAGTGCTTATTTTGTGTGAATTCTTTTTCCACGCTTTATTTTTTCCCCCACTTTTTGTTTTTTTTTAGAATTTTTATGGAGTCATCTGAGAAGCTTTGCTTCATTTTATTCTCAAAGAATACAAATTTATCTGACTCCTGCTTTCTTTTCTCTGGGGATATCCTGTGTGAAATGAAGATTTTTCACAGCAAATCTCTGCAGGAAAATCTGTTCCATGAACACTCAAGTTTTGAAGCAGCTCCAGGTAACACACAATGATGCTAATGAGCGTTTCCATCTTTCAGCCCAGGAATACCCTTTTTTCTCACACCAAAACTTACATGGAAAAGATGGCAGGGCCTTCAGGCCACACTTGGGTGGTGGGATCATCCCAGGGTGCCCCAATTCCTGACGGAAAGGACAAGCCAAGGAAGGTGTGTGTGCAATGTGAACCCCGCCACCCTCAGGAGCCGCCTGCCCCTCTCCGACGTGCTCGGCCCCACGTGCATCAACAGCAGGGCTGGAAACTGGGATCCAGAGCGCTCCAAGGCTCAGGACAATCTGCTTTGTGTTCTCCCAGGCTGGGGAAGTGCACAGGCAGCTGCTCTTCATTAAAAGCACCATTTCGGCATGGTACAGGTAGTGTGTTTTCACTCAGTAGCTCTGGCATTTAAATCTTACCTTGCGAAATAAGAATTTCAGGGGAGAAAATGTCAGCTGTCCGTTTGTGGATGTCCAGTGTTTGGGAACACAGTGAAGCTGTATCCAGGCTGGAAAAGACCTTCCCTGTGTCCGGGAGTTTCACCTGCAGCCTGGATTAGTTTGCTTCAAACCCTTCATGCCTTAGCCAAAGCTGAGTGTGGTCAGATGTGTCCTCAGACACCATGGAAAACTCTTACCTTCAAATCCTCATCTCAGGTCGTGCCCATCCCTTCTCTGCACTTCTCCCAGTGTCTGCCTTTCCCAGAGCCACCCTTCATCCCTCCTCTACACTCCCATCCCAGACCCTGGCAAAGCAACCTCTCTTGGAGTAGCCATGAGGGAAAAACTGATTTTCTGCCTTTTTTTCCCCTCCTCAGACACCATCTACTCCATCAAGCTCCGCAGCCTCCCAGCCCCTTGGTCCTGCCCTTGAACAACGCTGCAATTAACTGAGTGTGGGAATGACAATGTGGCTCATTTGAGGTTTTCTTTCCACTCAGACCAGAGTTAATCCCCCCTCTGACTTCCAACATTTCTCCTCCTGATGAATTGTTTATTTTCTGCTTCTGGATGGTTTCTAAGAATAGCACTTTGGGTTCTGCACAAATTTGCTCTTGTGCTTTGATTCATTGCACTTAAGGACGCTGTTGTCTTCCTCCCAAGTGTTGGCATGCAGTATTTGACAATCTTCAGTGGAGCAAATTCCTGGAATATAAGAACAAGGCCTCATGCTTTGATTGAATTTTCTTTTTTTCCTTTCTCTGCAGATGCAGAAATGGATGTTTATTTTTCATTAGCATTGCTGCAGGATTTTTTGAAGGCGCGTTCCCTTCTCTTTTCGGGCCGACTCTTTTTCCGGCGTTGGGTTTGCCGAGACTCCCAGCTTTTGTTCTCCGTGGATGTTATTCCGGCACTCCCGTCGGAACACGGCCGCGGCCTGGCTGTGTCATGTGGTTCCCACAGCGGGATGAGGTGGTGGAGCTGGGATAACTGGCTTGGGATGAGGCAGCAGACAACAACTCAAGGGCTGCAGTGGCTGCCTTGAAGGCAACTGTCTTCTGCTCCATGTGTGGAGTGAGGTCAGCCCAAACATTCCAGCCGGTACCACCTGATGTGGATGTTTTCTTCAGTATCTTGGGGTTTGGCCATTTTTAAGGCAAGTTCTCCTCATCTTTCCCCCCACCAGGAAGCTCTCAGGCTCTGGGGTAACATCAGGTTCCTGCAAGTGCCTGAGATCTTCCTGGTGGCCTGGAGCTCCCAGCCAGCCCTCACCCATGCTCGTGGTGCCTTTGAACTGCTTCTAAATAGCTCATGCTCCATGTGCAACCTCAGATCCCGGCACAGCGGACAGACTCTGGTGTCACCCCAGCCATCCATCACTGCTCGGGCCCTTATGAAATCCAGAAGAGATCCTGACATGCGATTTTCCCGCTCCGTTACGGGGGGCTGGGAGATTTTGTATTTTTTTTCTCCGTAGGAAAGCAGGCGAGCAAGCGAACTGGCAGAGCTCCTGCCACAAGGAATGAATTTGCACACACACTTTGATCCCTTTTATGATTTTTTTATTTGTGTTAGCCACATCCTCTTTGCTGCACCACTCAGCAAAAGATGCTTTAAATTAGATGGGGCTTGGAAAACGCTCTCCCTGTGGCTGCCTCCCCCCTTGCCTCGCCTGCCCCCAAGGCCTCGGATTGGTCTGGTAGCCAGAGCCTTGCCTAACATGAAGCTGGCACCAGCCAAAAGGCGGATAAATAAACGTCCAGGAATCTTGTTTGTCATATTTAATCTATCACATTTCCCAAACAGCCCGCTCCAAAAATGCTGCAGCAGTGTTTACATCATCCTGATTGAAGGCTACATCCGTGCATGTAAATGCCCTTGCTGGATGCAGCTCCAGTTTCACACGAAGGCAGCCCCAACCAGAGCAAAAAAAGTACTAAGCCCCCTTTTGCATTTCTTCCTTCTCTCAATCCAACCGCCCAGCATTTGCACACTCATTTTTATTATTTTTTTTTTCCCTTCCTTTTCTCAAGTTTTCTGGTGAGCATTGCCTGATTCTGTGATTTCCTGCAAAATGAGCAAGTGGAATTCACTTGGAGACTGCGAGGAGAGGGTTGATCCCTGTGCCAGGGAAAGCAGCACAGTGCAGCCAGCCTGGGAGGATTTGGCATTGCCACCATCCATGGCAGGGGCACCGGGGCTGGGAGCATCAACCTCCCAAGTGGGGAGAACCACGGGAAACCACCTCAGGCCACTGCAGATGGGAGATCCTCACTGGAAGGGGTGAAGGAAAGAGGGAAAAAGGTGTTTTAGCACCAGATCAAGGGGCAGGAGATTGCCACTGACCCCACACGAAGGCAATCGACCCAGGCAAGGGATCATTTCAGCACCTGGAGTGGTGGAAGGTCTCCCTGCCCATGGCAGCAGGGTTGGAATGAAAAGAGTGCCTTTAAGGTGCCTTTGAACCCAAAACATTCTGGGAGTTGCTTATTCTGTGGTGGTGAAGCTCAGAAACGACAACAGAGGGACAAACATGCCACATGCCATTCCACCAGACACCTCCCGACAGTTCCAGCTCTTCAACAGACTGAACAGCTAAGAAAAAATAAATTAGAAAAATAAAATAAAAGGACTCTTAACCTGTTTGGGATCAGACAGCACAGTTTGTGTCTTCAAAAATGAAGTTTTCTGTTTACTTTATGGGCTTTTCCTGCTAAAAGGAAGACAATCAAAACTGTCATTTTCCATTCTCACCTTCTCCTCCACCACCTTTTTTTTGTCCCATGGCCAGAATCACTCATCACACAGGCTGCAATTCATCCACCGAAAATCACATTTTGCCGTGGAAAATGTCACCCTGTGCTGCCTCCAGTGCTGCCCAGAGGCTGAATTTCTAAAAGGACTGGAGACAGACAGTGTAGAAGTAAAAACCTTTGAAAAACAGGGCTCTGATTTGGATGTTCCCTTGGATTTGGGGATGGCTTTTGAACCCTTATCATTGAAAATCTCCAGCCCCAAAGGAAACAGCATCTGTCTCATCCAGCCAAGCAGTACAGACATTTCCCAGGTGGCTCCTTGCACCCCTTGGAATAAAAATAAGGCTGTCAGGTGATGCATCACAGAAAAATCAGTGTTTTACCTGCCAGAAAATACCCACCCCTTTATTTATAAGTGCTCTTAGCACCCTTAACTCTGAAATTAGGGCCTTGCAGCAGACGAAGACAGACACCGCTCTCTCAAGCAACAGCAATCCACACAAATTTATAAAAAGGTTTTTCATCCCTGTAAAAAAAAAATAAGAGCCTGTAAACCCACTTTTCCCCTTCCTCCTTCACCTCCTGCCTACTCCGAAGCAGGAGCTGCTTCTGGCCTCCAGATGTCAAAAACCCACGAGCTCTACCCCTCTTTTGCTATTTTTGCCTCCCTCTTTGATCTTTAGCAACAGCTGCCCCGGGAAGATGGGGGGAGGCACGTGGGGTTTGGGGGGCTGGTTTGGGGGTTTGGGGTTTGGTGCTCCTGTGCCCCCTTTGAGGCTTCACCCCCCTCACTTCCCTTTGCCTTCCAGAGGGAAATCCACCTACAAAACCCAGCAGGGAGGAAGGTGAGGGGATGGCAGGGCTGGGAGGACAGGAAGAGGGCAGGGTGGTGGGCAGGGGAGGATGTGGATGGGCATGGCTGGGCAGAAGGGGGGCAGGGGGGCACCTGGCTGGGGGCTCAGCACTGAGGGCTCAGTGGGGATGGGTCCTGTGTGGGGTTCAGGAAGGAGTTTGATCCCTTATTTTGGGCCAAAATAGGATGTAGGGTTTGTTGGCAACCTCGTCTTGAGCCACAGGGGAGCTGGAGGTGCAGATGGCAGCAGCCCTTACTGGGTGCCCCAATCAATCTCACCTGCTCCAGTGACCTCCAGGCATCCCTAAAAAGCATGGAATTCCCTTCCAAAGGCAGCTGAGTCATGCCCAGAGCACCGTCTCTAATTCACTGCCGGATCAATGGGCTGCATCACCCCATGCTCTTAGCCCCACTAGCAGTTTGCAACCCACCCTCCCTCCCATGAAAATGAACAAATAAATCTTTTCTGTGCCATAACACAGAAAAAATGAAATTATACTGCCAGTGGGACTCATCCCTGGAGCAAAGGAAGCAGTCTTACAGCTGGAGAGTCAATGTCCAGCTGGAGAGTTGTGAATATCTTCTTGTTGCTTCCCTGCCAAAATTTTATTGTTGTGGTGGGTAATATCAGGGTGCTCTCACAGCACAGCTCAGCTAGCCTCACTCAGCAGCTGCAGACTGGCAAAATACTGCCCAAAGGATCGTGTGGCTCGATGCTTTTATTGCCAAAAAAAATCCCCAAAACAAAACACCAAAATGCACCCAAGAAACTGAAGGAAAAATGGATGGGTTTTAAAAATCTTTGGGGACAGGAGGTGGAAATTAATGTCTGTGACCAAAACAACACAAACACCGTCAGGTTTTTGCACAGGTTCTGCATCCAGCTTGGGGTGAATGTCCAGGAATGCCTGGACATGGCACTCAGGGCTCTGGGCTGGTGACCAAGTCAGGATCGGTCACGGGTTGTGCTCAATGTCTTTGGACAGCTTTTCCAACCTCGGTGATACTGGGATTTTATAAAATGGGTGCCTTGGGATCACGCTTGCGATGGACACCCCAGCGCAGTGTCCCCTGGCTTCAAGGGATGGTTTACAAGGAAAAACACTTGAGTTTGCCGAATTTCCCTTCCCTCTGCTCTCCAGAACCCACCTGGCTCCTCATAATCCCCCAGCCCTTCTCTGCTCCTCCCGTCCCGCTCCCAGCCTCTGCCACCTCCTTGCTCATTGTGGCACCGTCCAGGGTGACAACAGCAGAGTTTGGACACTCACAGAGACCCCTCAGCCACCTCCTTATCCCTCACATTCACCTGAAGAGCAAAGTGACAAATTTTGGGAATGCTGCCAGCCACCGCCTACCTTCTCCTGGGCGTTTTGGAGCCTAAAAACCTGAGTGCAGCGTCAACAATGTGCAAACAGGTGTTTCCTCTCTATGTACACGTAAACAAATGTGTATCCCTGGCGTGGCACTGAACCTGCTGGCTGCTTTCTGTTTAAAAGCTTCACTTCTGCCCCGAGGCGCTCGCAAAAACAAGGCCATGATGCACATTACAGGCAGAAATCCCCTCTCCTGCAGCTGCAGCGCCTCTGTCCCTTGCAAAAGGATCAAAACTCGCTGCCTCCAAACGAATTCCTGCATCCCCACGAGCTGCATAGTTGTGGCTGTTTAGTATTCCCAATTTAGGCATTGGCAGAAACAAAGAGTGAGTGAGTCTAAGAACACATATGCTGAGAAAGGCAGTGCTGAAGGGTATCCCACCCTTCATTTAAATGGGAGAACTAAAATACCCCGTGTGTGTATGTGTGTGTGTGTGTGGAGACACACAGGCACATATGTCATGGTACTTAGGCAAACATGAGATCCACAGACCACTGAGCATTTGCTTCTCCTGTGCCCCATTTGGAAAAGTGCTAATGCCTTCTGGGAAACGTGGAGAAAACGTAAATATTTGGTTCCGAAGCAACGCGGTTTGTCCCTGTGCTTTTCTGACTTCTCTGCAGCAAAACGGTGAGGAAGAGGCAGAGCAGAATGCTTCTGCTGCCTCCGTGTCCAAGCTCATTCTGTCCCTTTGGAGCAGGTTCCTTCCACATAGAACTTCTTATGCTTTACAAATCACAAAGTCACAGACTGGTTTAGGGACCTTAAAGCTCATCCCATTCCACCCCTGCCATGGGCAGAGACACCTTCCACTGTCCCAGACTGCTCCAAGCCCCAGTGTCCAGCCTGGCCTTGGACACTGAGAACCAGGGATCCAGGGGCAGCCCCAGCTTCTCTGGGCACCCTGGGCCAGGGCCTGCCCACCCTCCCAGAGAAAAAAAATTTCCTGATGTCTCACCTAAATTTCCTCTCTTTCACTTGGAATTTCCCCTGTTTTGGTCTGAATCATCAATTTCTCAATCAAATTGCCAGTTCTTACTGCCTTGGAGTAAAATTACCTCTGCCCAAGCTGATTTCCAGAGAAAGGGCTCTAGATGCAAGAATTGGCCTCAAATCCCCTCTTTTCCTGGCTGATACTCTGACCATGAGTGGTGGGATGGTTCCTCTTCCAGAATCAGCCAGTCCAGGACTGGTGTCCATCCTCTTGAGGAGCACCAAGGACACCAGAGGGACAGCCAGGTCAGTGACCCCACACTGCAAATGACTCAGCAGGTGAGGAGATGGAGAGATGCTCTGAGCCCTGATCTTCGGGGAGAAGCTGATGAGGAGCTCCCTCCATGAGGAGACAGAGCTCTGGAGAGGAATTTCATCAAAAACGTCACGTCAGCCAAAAAAAAAACCCTAAAATTTTGCCATGCAAATTCAAATGGAGATGATGGTATCAGACCAGATGCAAAACACTTCATCAATGTGCATAAATTTAATTAATTAACAGGTTCCTACAACACTGCCTTTTATGGGACCCTCCTGTATTATGGGATATATTTTCATTTGCCACAAACAAAAAGCTCTTGCCCCCAAAATGTTCCCTCAGTGGCTGTCTCCAAGTGCTGAGGATGTAAAAGGAGATATCTCAGCAAGGGCAGCAGGAGGGCATCAGTTTCTCCTGGGTTATTTTTTTTCCCTTGCTTTTCATGGAAAACTGGCTCCAGCTGGTGGCTCTTGTGACCTGAGGATCTGATGTGTCACACAGAGGTTTTAAAGCAAATGATAAGCCATGGGCAGCAGGTTTGGGAGAAGTGGGAAATGCAGGCACAAATTTTTGTTGTGAGGGAAGATGTGAGGCTGAAATGCAAGATTCTTGTTACTGGTGGATAGGATGGAAGCTCCCAGTGGGAAAAGATTGCTGACCACCCCCTGCAGCCCCTGGGCTCTGTCCCAGCTGCCTCTGCTCAAGGTGTTTGCACAGGAGCACGGCAGATGAGGTGCAGATGATGAAAATAAAGAGACTCCATGTAAAAATTCACCTCAAACATGCTTTTTCCCAGAGATTTCTCTTCTTTCTAGGTGGAGGTGACACCCAGTGGTTGCTTGCCACAGCCTTTGGAGCCAGCATGGACAGGGAAGGGTGGCTTCTCTGGGACACCCAGCAATCCCTCAGGATGAGCGACCTCTGAGGCCACGGAGGGTGAAAACGCACGTGGGAATATTTGCTCTGAATTTATGGACACCGATAAAAGTGCTGGGGGAGGAAAGACAATCAGGGCAAAGTGAGAAGTGTTCCAGCATTCGCATTCCTCCACCTTCCACCCCAGAGGCAGGGAGACGCTCTCCCTCATGTTCTGCCAGGAAAAGAGATGGCTGTAAAACTGCTGAGATCATTTGCAGTTCCTCCACACCCCCCACTTCCAATCTGCAAACCTCATCCCTGCTCCCCTCTCAGAGACTAGGAAACAGTTTGGGTTAAATTAGCGTGGAAGCTGGAAAGCCTGGGATTGGAATCATTTCCCCGCTGGCCTTCCAGGGGCTCTGACGGGAAAAGCCCCCAGGCACAACCGGAGAACAAGATCTCCTGCCAGGTCTTCTCCTGCCTACACCTCCCCATGCTCCACCTCTGGGATCTGCTTTTGCACTTAGGTGGTGGGGCAGCGGGGGGAAAAGGTTGTTTTTCTTCCCGTCATCTTTTGCAAGTGGACTTCCAGATCCCCAAAAATAAATAAAATAATAATAAAAAAAATTGGCTCAGGCAAACGCAGGAGCTGGAAGGCATCACTTGGCAGGTGGAGGTGTCGCTGCTCCCATCACTCCTTCAATTTTTTATTGCCAAAGCAACCCCCTCCTGATGGGAATGGTGAAATGCTGAATGGAAGATGGAGAGGGACTTTGGACAAGGGCATGGAGTGACAGGACACAGGGAATGGCTTCCCACTGCCAGAGGGCAGGGACAGATGGGATATTGGGGAGGAATTGTTCCCTGTGAGGGTGGTGAGGCCTTGGTTGCCCAGAGCATCTGTGGCTGCCCCTGGATCCCTGGAAGTGTCCCAGACCACATTGGACATTGGGGCTTGGAGCAACCTGGGACAGTGGAAAATGTCCCTGCCCATGGCTGAGCTTTAACTCTCTCTTCCAACCCAAAGCATTCCATGATTTTGTGATTCTATGTACTCCTGGCATCCAGGATTCTTATCTGAAAGACAGTGGCACAACCCATCCTGCATGTTTAGGGGTTGAATATGCTCCAAACAGGCTTGGGAACCTCAGAGGAACCAAAGCTTGTTGAGTAGGTGCAGTTATGCTTCAAAAGGCAGCTGAAGGTTTCCCAAAATCACGTGTGAGGATCCATTCCTGTGTGGATGTGGACTTTGCTCCAGGAAAATGCCCTTTTCCCCACCTTTCAGGACTACCTCGTTCCCTGGAGCTGACACAGGAGCCTGCAGCAGAGGTGGGTGTAGGACTCAGACTCCAGCAGCACCAGCTCTGCCTGTTAATCCCCAAACCAGCCTTCCCTCCCAGTGAATAGGAGGCAATTCCAGCACTCTGGCAAAGCTGCTTGGAGAGAGGTGACGGAGCCCTAAGGCTACTCCTAAATCTGTCACACAGCATGTGCTCCTTCCCTCAGCACTTACATATTGATATTGTTGGGGGAGAAAAAAAAAAAACAACCCCCCAAAAAAAGCAGGCCTGGCTGTCCCTGTGGATCCCAGAGGAAATGGTTTTATGCGACTCTGGTGGATGCAGAAAATAACTTCCACTTAACGGCAGGCGCTGGCTCAGCGTTTGCTGGCCCGAGACAGATCAAACACTTCAGAGCAATTCCCAAGTTATTGGTCCTCCAGCTCGGGGCTTCCCAGCCAAATCTTTATCCTCTGCTCCTAAAAGCTGGTTCTACTTTAATACTCAGGAATAATATCCCTTAAAACACGCATTTATGAATGAGCAATACTTTCCTCACCTCCCCAAAAGCCCGGCACCGGGCTGGAGTCCAGGATGCAGCAGCCGCATCTCCTGCAAAAAAGGTGCTGAGTGGCAGTGTCCAGATCCCTCAAGTGCTTTGGGAATCAGATCCAGCCTTGCCCTGCAAGTTGGGCATGGGGAAAATCACCCAGCCCTGAAGTTTGGTTAATGAGCATCTGTACAATGCTTTTAGTCGTTGTGTGAGGACATTTTCAATCCTCGTGACCCTCATCCCTCATTATCCAGCCAGCCCGTAGGGATGGGACTTGGTCCCCCAGCACAACCAGGCTTTTGAATGGACATTACAACTCCTGAGTGCAGCTTGGGTGGACTCTGCATTTTTGAAAAATTAAACAGCACCCGAGCTGGATGAACCTCGGTGGCCAAAACCTTCGCGCTTTGGGAAAGAGCATGTGCAGCTCAGGGAAAGAAAAACAGCACAAGGTAAATGGAAAACTCTCACCCAGGGCTTTGCTAATCAGCACCAGCTGGTGCTCTGCTAATATTTTGATAAAGTCCTGCTCTCTCTCCAGAACAGAAACTTTACAGAGAATTTTTTTTCCCCCCTCCCCCACCCCTTCCCTGCCCCTTCCTTCTGTTGGAATTCTGGCACGGAGTAAAGGGGAACACGTGCAGCAGACAGAAATGCTGGATGAGAGAAAAAGACAGGAGGGTAAGGAATCCCTCAGCTCCATCAGCACATCAAAACCTGGACTGTACCCCCACTGTCCTCTCCTCCCTCCATCCCCATCCCAGGCTCCCACAACCTCCCTCTCTCAGCACTAAAGGGGAGCAGAGCACACACAAACCTTGACCAAAGGGTGGAGGATTCTTCTTAAAAATCTGAGGAACCAATTAATTCCATGTTCCATGCTAGATTGCCCTTCCCAGCCAATGCCTAGAGAAGCTCTGGGAAAGCTGCTGGGCTTGCTCATCCCAAAATCCAAGGGAGGGAGATTCCAGGTATCAAACCCAAGGGGGAGTTCAGGAATATGTCAGTTTTATGCTGAATGAATGTGTGAGAAAAGGAGTGGGGGAAAGAAAAGGAATTATGTCAATGACAACAGATTTGATCTGGTGAACTTTGAGGCCTTTTCCAGCCTGAAGAATCCCATGATTCCAGTGTCCTTCCCAGGGAGCATGGGGGCTTTATTTTATTTAACCTGCTGTTGGATAATAAGACAGACTGTGCAGACTGTGTCATACTTTAGATGGATCTAAACTAGAAACAAATGTATAATTGGGATGAATGAATGTGTGGAGTGTACTCTGATCCATTCCCATCCAATATCTGATAAAGGCAAGAAAGAGCCCCTGACTCTTCCTTGTTTTAAAAATAAAAAACCAAAATATTTTATCAATTGAGGGAGCTGCTTTTTAGATGGAAAATAGGAGTACCCGCACAAAGGAGGGATTCTCTGAAGACAACAGCTTCCTGTAGGGAAGCTGAGAAAATATAGCTGGAAATGGGCAAAATGCAGGAAAATACAGGAATATGCAGGAAAATACAGGAAAATACGGGAAAAGTGATGGCTGTGCCTCCTAGTTTTGTCCCCAGGGGGATGGGGAAAAGAGAAGCCTCTTGGGGAATCCTGAGTGTCTGGGGGAAAGACACCCTTGGAAGCTCCAAGCAGTAATTCCAAGGTTGAAGAGAGATCAGACTCACCTGGGGAAAGAGGGAGAAAACGAAGGCGGGGTGAAGCAGAGCAGCAGAGGCTGCTCAGGTGAAGATCAGAGGAGAAAGGCAGGCTCAGGGAGGCACCTCTGGAGCCAGGGATGTCTCTGGTTGCCCTGACCTTCCCTGTACAGGTGTCCCTCTGTTTGGACAGCTGTCCCTGCCCCTGGCTGCTCCGAGGCGTTGGTGCCGGTAGCTGGGAAGCTCCCGGGGCTCTCCAGGGCAGCCCTGGAGCCTGTGTGTGGTCAGGGCACTGCCTTCCTTCCCTCCCAGAGCCAGGGATTATACAGAGAACAGCTGGGGAGCTTGAAATGCTCCAGAAGGAAGAGAAATGGGAGCTGGGAATTTGGCCCTGCGGCTGCCGGGGGCACCAGCATCAGTCAATAGAGTTTATTTTAATTTTTAAAGCAGGTATTATTGGTGTATCTGTACTTAATGCCTGTCCCAAAAGTCTTCATGCTTTCTAAAGCTGAAAAGGCAGCCAGAGCAGCCCAGATGCCCCCAGCTCAGTCCAGGGCAGAAAGAGCAGGAGAGAAAAACCATCATTCCATGGGAGTGAAGGGTTTGTCCCCAGCTTTGTCACCTCTGGCAGGCAGGGCTGGGGCTGCCATCTCAGGACAAACATCTCACACTGGCTGCTCCTCTTCCTGAAGGTCAGAGTCACTTTCTGATCCTCTTGAGCCCAGAAAGCAGCTCAGCTCGTGAGGCCACAGTGTCACCCCCAGCCCAAGACTCCTCTCGCCCCTTTAGTTTCCCTCCTCAGTACCTGCCCTCAAATCTTCACTTGTTGGGATTGGCATCTCTTTTGTACTATTTTTGGAGGAGTTCAGAACATGTTTCTGACTTTGGCCATCTTCTTCCTATAATTATTAATAATATTTTTTCTTCCAGACACTGGCCTCATTCCCATGTTAGCTGCAAGGCTTCAATCCTCGTTTAATTCAGCCTTCCTCTCTTTCCAGGAGCACCTTCTCACAACACTGTTAATGAGGTAAATCCATGGCAAATAAAAACTTGGGTAACCAGGGGTTGGGACTTATGGAAAGCACCTTGAAACACATCCCTGGGTATGTTTTGTCCCATAAATGCTTCCTCTCCCTCTTCCATGGGGCTTGGTAGGACTTCTGTGTGCCTGATGGGACACAGGGAGATACCCTAACACCTCAGAAGGCTTAAAATGCAATTTTTCTCCCTCAAAAGTTGGCATCTGTCAGGCTCCTGCAATGGGATACCCATGTTTGAACACAAGGGATCTCTTGACTGGATCACACCTCCCACATCTGGGACCTGCCAAGGGCTCACCTTCGCAGCCCCAGGAACCAAGAGAGGTCCTGAGGTTCCAGCCAGGAAACAAGAGGAGACTTCATTTAACACAGGGAGATCCCCAGCATCTTAGAAGGATTAAAATACGATTTTTACTCCCTGAAAAGCTGGGATCTGGCAGCCTCTAGAGTGGGATATCCATGCTATAGCAGAAAGAAATATATCCTGAATCCATTTGGGGCCAGACAAGGGTTCCCTTTTGGAGTCCCAGGAACCAAGGGAAGACCCGAGGTCCCAGTAGGGAAAAATAAAGGAAGGGACAAGGGAAAGAAACAGGAAAAAGAGTCTGGAAGAAACAGTAAGTATTCCTGAGCCTCATGAATATTCCTTCTCCTCTGTGGTACTGGCACTCTGTCTCCTCTCCTTCAACCCTGAGGCTGTGCAACATACCCAACCCACACCCTGCCTCCCTTTCTCCCAAACCTCCACCTTTTCTCCTGCCTCTGCGTGTGTGTGTCCTCACACAAAATTAGCAAGCAGCATCTTGGGGAAAACCCTAAAACCATTTTAAAGTGATTGATGGGAAAATAAGATCCTTGCCAAAGGAGCATGAGCCAAGTGATGTTATTCCCAACAGGCTTCCCAGGGGCAGGGGAGTGCTTTCAGCAGTGAAGTAACACAGCCTGTGTTGGGACCCCCTCCCACCTTCCCTGGATTGAGCAGCACGATGATATCTGAAGGCACCACTGGGTTTTCCAATAACGAAACAAAGAAAACCTTCATTTTGGGCACCTGGGGTCTGACACAAGGCAGGCTCCTGCCTCCATATAAAGGCAGAGCAGTGAAACTTTATTTCTTTGAATCTGAGATTTCTGCCTGCTCTGCCAGGAGCTTTCCTTGCCCTCCACAGGCTTGCACTGCACAGCAAATGCTGTTACACAGGATGGCAATTAAAAAATCCAAAGGGATTTATCCCACTGAGTGAAAACCACATGAAATTCAGGTTTCTCTCCCATTTGAGCTTGAAATGAAGCAAATTTTGCCTTCTCTTGGAGGTGAAACTGAAGCACAAAGAGCAACCTGGGGGGCAAGGAGAAGGAAACCAGGTAAGCAGGGTGGGTTTTCTTCCTGAACTCACCTGACCCCAAACCACATAAACCAAACACTGAACTTGGAGCTGAGCTTCAACGTAGGTTCAACCACATGCAATTAGCCCAATTAAAGGAATATTTTTAAGGCCCTGTTAGGTTCTGCCAGCATTTTAAGTGGGAGCAAACTTGCTTTGCCAGCAGATGTTGCCACTTTTGCAGAGGAGCTGGAGTCTGGGGCTGTGTTCTCAGAAAAGTTGCGTGCTCAGGCCGTGAGGAAAGGCAGGGAAAAGGTTCCCTGTCAAGATGAAATACATTAAAAGAAGCTCACATGCTCCCTGATCGTGCTGTGCCAGGCATCAGGGAATGTGACCAGCTGAAATTGCCTCCCAAAAAATAGAAGCAAGGGGCTGGTGGGACTGCTGGAACCCGGGATTATTGAAAAAGAAAACAAAACCTGGAAACGTTCGCCGAACAAAACCAGATTTTGGTGATTATTTTGTAATTATTCATGGTTGGAGGGACAGGATAAAAAAATCCAGGATTTAAATGGGCTTATTTGTTTGTTTGAGTCCAAATGCTAATGGTAATGGCTAATGGGAATAAAAATAAAATAAAAATAAAATAAAAAAAAGGGAAGAAATGTGTATAATTGGCATACAGTGCATTAGTTCCCAAGTCAACCAGCAAAACCGGTCTTATCACAGTGGGCCCAGTGTGGATTTTATTCCTAAATCTGTCTTTCAAATCCTGGGTGCTGTCCAGGAATTACTCTAATAAAGAAAAAATTTTAAAGATATCCTGGAGGTTTAGGAAATACATTACATAGTTGCATTAGTAAACTATACTCCATCAATGATGCTGGCATGGAAAATGAGGGGGAAAAGCCCATTTCTTTCTCATTTTTTGTAAGTAAATAGATTTAAGAATGATTCTGGGCTGCTCTGAAATGGCTCTGTGCCCCTTGGAAGTTCTGCCTTCAATTTAAAAGTGATCTCAGGAGTCCAAGGGTATTGGTGAGCAACAGAACTGGTGGCTTGACAAGCCCAAGGCAAGATGTGAGGACTTCAAGGTTCCCCTCACACTCCCTGGCATCCTTGTCTGCTGTCTGTGAATATCCAAGGAAAATTATTCTGCAGGCTCCCCAGGTGGGCAAAGATGCTGCTGCCCTGCAGGACAAACCAGCAGGACTGCACACACCAAACACAGAATCCCAGAGTGCTTTGGGCTGGAAGGGAGCTTAAAGCCCATCCCATTCCACCCCCTGCCATTCCAGGGACACCTTCCACTACCCCAGGCTGCTCCAAGCCCCAGTGTCCAACCTGGCCTTGGGCACTGCCAGGGATCCAGGGGCAGCCACAGCTGCTCTGGGCACCTGTGCCAGGGCCTCACCATCCTCACAGGAAAGGATTTCTTCCCAAAATCCCATCTGGCCATTCCCCCTTGTCCTGCCACTCCAGGCCCTTGTCCAAAGCCCCCTTCCATGGCCAACCAAAAAACCAGCTCAGACAATTGTCCTGACAGCTTGGGAGGTGACAGGTCCTCCCAGTGTCCATCAGTGATTTAGGAACACACATTCCCCTGACACCTCTAGCATTTATGGGCCTCTGAAAGTACCTAAGCAGGAATGGAAAAGCCCAAACTCGCTCTGCTCCTCAGGGCATGGCCTTGCACTGACTCAGACTGAGACCTCACAAGGTCCCAGATGTGATGTCCCAGACATCCCGAAGGGTGGCACAGCCATTCCTGCCCTCTCTTGGCTCCTGGAAGAGCAGCCACTGCCTGAGGCTGTTCCTGTTTCCTGTTGGAAACAGCCCTAGCCATGAACAAACACCATGGGTGGGCACTGAAACATCCAAGCTGAGACTTTTTGGGTTCCTTCCTAAAGACAGGAGCGCTGTGCACGGAGCTGCCCTGGGTTACTCCAGACAGATGTGCCAGAGGTCCCAGCTCCCTCTGGAGCAGCACTGGGAGACTTGGCAGCCCAGCTCACCAGCCCTAAAGTGGCAACATCTTTGAGCAATTCACTGCAGTCCAGGATGTCTGAAGCATTTTTTCCATCCATAGACCTCATCCTGGCCCCAGCGGATGAAACATGGACAGGGCTGTGCCCTGCTCCTGCGGCGTGGCATGAGGGAGAGCTGGGAGTGCAGCCACAGGCCAGAAAGGAAGGACAGTTTCCTGTGAGGAAGGACAAACAGGTACAGGGATTCGTTTTCTGGAGACACAGCTAAGAAATCCTCTTTCCAGAGGAAGGATGGAAAAGGACAGGTTTGGGGGAAATGCTGAAGGAGCCTCCTGGGATGGCAGGTGCTGACCACGGAAGCAGCAGCCTCCTCTTTTGTCCCTGCCCAGGAGACAGGGCTTGCCTGGTGCACCAGGGATGCTCCATCCTTCCAAAGGGATCCACACCACCTGGTGATCCTGGCTGGTGGGAAAGATCCCATTCAGACCCATTTGGACAGGGGCACTTTAACAAACCCCACCTTGCAGTTGCCAACAGGCACTGGCATTGACTGGATTTATAGCCAAGCTTTATCTGTTGCCTGCAATTCTAATTTGTGGCTCATAGGCCATAAAATTCCAAGTTTTCCAGGCAGGGGAAAAAAAAACGACCAAAAAAAGCGACGATTGACTGTTACTGCTGCCTCTTTTTTTTATTTTTTTTTTTTTTCCACTGGAGCTGTTCCTTATGCAGTTGTAACCAAATGGTAACAGAATAGACTCTCTAATGGCCAGCACTGTTTATTCCAAAACAGTATGGATTTTCCATTTGTGATTCAAAACCCGTAGGGTGTCGCTTTCCCTGCTTGGCACGAAGCAAGGTCAAGCTTCGGGGCTGCAGAGAGGATCCTGAAGAAAACTGTCCCAGCCTGAAGGAGAATCCCTGAGAATTAAACTGCCTTTCACTGTGGGTCAGTGATGGATTTTTTAAAAGCATCTCCAGTCTAAGCTGCAAACCAGCCATTGGTTTCCCAAAGTGAGTATTTATTAGACCCCACACAATCCAGTGCTTTTTATTCCCACTTAAAAATCCATTTTTCTTGGTCAAGCTTCCATTTACACTGGAAATGGGATTTTGAAATGAGCTTCATCAATAGCACCCAGCTCACCACACGCCAGGGATGCTTTGGGGGCTATGGAGCAAAGTTCCTCTCCCTCCTGATCCAGGAGAAAATTTGGAAGCATTTTAGAACTCCAAAAACAGTTTCAAAGCTGCAGAAACAAAAAGGAAGGTGGGTGGCGGGAAACGCAGCAGCTCAGAAAGATGGGGTTTGTCAGGTGTGGGATTTTCCACATTCCCCATGAATTCTGAAAGCCTGGAAAATGCTGGCATGTTTACCTTGCAGAGGAGGAGGGGAAGGAAAGGATCCAGGCTCTGGTGCATTATTCAGTGCAGGTAAAACCAGGAATTTGGGCTTGGATTTCCAGGAAGGTGTGGAGAAACAAAGGCTCGGGAGAAAAGAGCCAGGTCAGACCAGATCCTGCCCCAGCAACTCGGGAAAGACCCCAGGGAAAGGACAACCTCAGCAGGAGCAAGGGAGATTTGGGGAAGCTTTCGTGTGAGGAGCACCAAGAACTGGAATAAAATGCACGAGAAGAGGGTGGGGCTCCTGGGAAGGAGGCTCAGTGCACATCCCTGGGAATAGGTTAGACCAGGAGCAGGGCAAGCGTGCGGGAGAGCGCTGGGCTGGGCTGGGCAGAAGAGCAGAGTCCAGCCCAGGCACAGCTCAAGGGACCACAAAGCATTTTGGCGAGCAGAGCCTCCCTGGGAGCCAAAGGGCAGAGCAGGGAAGCTTCCTTGCAGGCCAATTACCTCGGCAGGAATCTAAAAGATATTCCCATTGCCTGCGAAGCCGCGCGCCAAGTCTGGTGTTTGTTTGTGTCTGTGTTTATTTCTCAGAGCGTTTCTTTCCCTGCACCCCAGGGAACTGGCTGGATGCAAGCTCTGGCCTTCTCATGGAATAAGAATTAACTCCTGGATCTTGGCAGCACCGGCAAGAGACTGGCTCCTGCTGAACTGCAGCCTGACGCAAGTCCCATGAGCCACAACATACCCAAAAATCGAGCTCTGCCTGTCCCTCATCTGCCTGGAGACCCAAAAAGCCCAGGGCCCCCCTGTTCCCTGGCTCTGTGCTCCAGCGTGGGGCTCTCAGTGCTGCTTGGGCACCTGCTGTGTCCAGGCCACTCAGAACTTGAAGTGCCCACAATCCACAGCTCCTTGTCAACTTTGCAGGTGAACAGAGGGGCAAAAATCAAGAGTGAAAGGTGCAGCACTGCCTCAGACAGCAAAATAAAGTTTTCCTGAGTCCAGTTTCTCACTGGGCTTTGGAAGTCCTGAAACGATTAAAATCTTCTGGTGCAAACTGGTTTTGCTTCTCCAGCGGGCGATGTCACCTTGCACGAAGGGAGGCTCTGACCTGTCCTTAAAGTGGCTGCTTCTGCTGTGAGGAGAGGGTGAGTAAGAGCTGAAACACGTGGGGGCTTCAGCATTTGGGGCCATTTGGTGAAAAATCCTCTCTCCCTGTACCCAGTGGGGCTAAACCAACATCAGTGCTCGGCAGCTGCAGGGAAATGAATCGCTGGGTTGGACTTCCCGCATGCCGGCGGTGAGTCACAGACGTGGCGCACATCCACAGCAACCAGCTTGGACTCGGGGAGTCTGGGCAAAGAGATGTGACAGGAAAACCCTGAATTCAAGGAGAAAATGGGCCTGGCTGCACCCAGGCTTGGATGTTCCCATGGGATTCGAGCCATGTCAAGCTGGAGAGCTCATTGCTCCATCCCCCATGTGGCTGCTGGAGGCAGAGGAGGCCAAGAGGCAGCTCCAGACACTGGGAAGGCAAAACGCTGATGCAGTGTTGGAGTCACCTGCACCAGGACATTGGGAATCCCACCAGGAGGAGGGAGCTGTGTGCCTGAGTCCCTGAGCAGCACCCTGGGCTGTGGAACCACTTCCATCTGGGAGTCCACACCTCATTTTAAAGGGAAGTGGTCTCAGGAAGCACACGAGATCCATCTGATTTGTAATCTAATCCTTGAGTGGCATGGGAACTGTTCTCCATGGAAACCTATCTGCAGGAGGACATCCATGCCAGATGCCTTGATTTAACCAGCCCATGTAATATCCTCAGTTATGTCCAAACATCTGACCCCTGCAAACCAGATCGGGCACTTCAAAGCCGGGTGAAGCATTTTTCATGCCAGAGAAAAGAACCATGGAATCTCCAGAGCTGGAAGGGACCCACAAGGATCACCAAGTCCAGCTCCTGGCCCTGCACAGGACAGCCCAACAATCCCACCCTGTGCATCCATGTGATGTGAAGGCTGACCTGGAACAGAGGCTGGACAGAGTTAAGAATAAAGCAGGTAGTTATTGAAAGGCCTTAAAGGACACACCTTGGGCAGTACAAGAGCCTGGCCAGGGCTACACCCAAGAGGGACCCAAAATGGTCACAAAATGGATGACTGGTCATGAGGTCTCACATTTTTATCAGTTTTGGTCCATCTGCATATCAGAGTTAATTGTCTAATTACAGCTTCAGGTTATGAAGTCCCAGCCTTCTTGTTTTCTCTCTTCAGTCCACCCCTGTTTATGCTTTTGGGAATGAAACTTGTAACAATTGTCCTTGGTTTCAAGCTAGAAAAGGGTTTTGTCTTCCTGCTCTGTGAAGAGAGCTCACTAACACTTAACATGAAGCTGAAAACTACATACCCAGGTAGCACAGACTATGAAAAATAGGAAAGCTAAAACTTAAGGCATCCCCTGGGAACGTTGTCCAAATGCTTCCAGAGCTCTGGCAGCCTCAGGGCTGTGCTCATTCCCTGGGAAACCTGGGCAGTGCCCCAGCATCCTCTGGGGGAAGAGTTTTTCCTTTAGCTGGTTGGACACCATAGTTGGGAACCAAAGTGAAAGCCCAGCCAAGGCTTCCCAGTTAATTCTGTGCTGGTTCAGAGTGGACATGATGCATTTTCACCATGACTCAGCGGCATTTTGAATGCTCTCTTGTGGGAAGCAGCTGTTCACAGCAGCACAAAGCTCAGAGTTACAGAAGTCTGAACGCACAAATAATCTCTAATTCTCCTCTTTGTCTTTGGATAGCACAGAAATATGGGATTTATGTTTACCTGCACCTTTTGGCCTCTCTTGATGCACAGACACATCCACAGAGGGAAGAGGAACAAGGTTCCCAGCAATGGGAACAGTAAAACTTCCTGGCCTTGTTTGCGTTGGCACAACAGCTTCTGCTGACATCTCTGCATCCTTCACGGTCCACGATGCATGAAATATCCTGGGTTATCACTGAGCTGAAAGTTTATGGATCCAGCCCAAAATTCGCTGAACACCCAGCAAGAACAACTCCCAGCAAGAGGAACCAGACAGTGTCTCGGGCTGCTGGGTTGAAAATAGCTCTCAGTTGTCAGATCTCACAGCCGGCCCCCGGCTCCCTTTGCGTGATGGCCCAAGGCAAGGGATGGGGCGAGATGGGCCGAAGGTCCCTTCCAGCCTAAATCCCTCTGGGACTCCAAAACGCTTCAGCCTGGAGAAAGTTTGCACTAATGAAGGTTGGTAATTAAAGGACCTGATACTAAATGGAACTTAGGACAAGTGGGGATTTCTGCTTGCCTAATGGTATTTATAGGATTTATTAGTTGCTTTGATGAAGGTAAAGCCTGGAACACTTTCAGACAACAGTCTTACAATCTATTTATTATAAAGCCAAATTCCTTTCCAGCTCATAAGATGGACCTGGAGGTGAATGTCCAGGTGCCAGGGGCACCTTCCATTGTCCCAGGCTGCTCCAAGCACCATCCAGCCTGGCCTTGAACACTTCCAGGGATCCAGGGGCAGCCACAACTTCTCTGAGCAACCTCAGGGCCTCTCCAGTCTCAGAGGGAATTAATTCCCAATATTCCATCTATCCCTGCCATCTGGTAGCAGGAAGCCATTCCCCCCTGTCCTGGCACTCCAGGCCCCTGTAAACACTCCTTGTGTAAAGATGAGATCAAAAGGATAAAATTCCCAGAACCTGCTCCCACACTGATATAAAATGCTCAATAGCTGAAATTATTCCCACTCCCTCCCTGCAAGAAAAAATAAATTTTTGGTAAAAAACCTGCATTTTGTGGGAAGTGAAACAAGGGGTGAACCCATTAATACATTCCAACTGCAAAAAAAAGTAAGCTCAGAAGGACCCACCAAACAATCCAGCCCACACCCTGTGCCTCCTAAATCTCCTGTGCCTCCAGCGGGTACCACAGGCTCACAATGCTGTGAGTGACACCACAACATGGGGCTAACAGCACTCAGTGCTCTTAAAGCTGTTTCTTAATTTAACTTCCAATTTATGGAGGCATTTTACCGTCCTTCAACTCTCATTTTCTCTGAGGAAACGCAGGCCCCGCTTTGCGAAACGTTAAAATAAATGGATGTCTCCAAATTATTAAAATTAAAGGCAAGTGCAGGGTTGGCCAAGCAGATCATGGCTGGAGCCCAGCTTCCCAAATTCCCTGAGCAGCTTTCAGCTGATTGTGGAAAGGCGCCATCAGCAGGAATGCCGTGTCTGCAAGCATCACCTCACCCTGGTATGTTTGGAAAGCTCATGGACAGCGTGTGCCACTGGGAGGGGAGCGTGCACGGCTCGTCCATCACCCTGATGCCTTGGGGGAGCTGCCTGGAGCCATAAATCATCAGCACTGTCCTGCTCCATCCTACCCATCCTGCCTTTATTTATCTCTCCGTGCTGGAGCAAGGAATCACAGAGCGCTTTGGGTTGGAAAAGATCTTAAAACCCATCCCGTTCCACGCCTTGCCGTGAGCAGGGACAGCTTCCAGGAGGCTGCTGCAAGTCCTGTCCAGCCTGGCTTGTGTCAGTTTGGAGTTTTCAGACCCTTTTAAGGAGCCAGGCCATGGTGGCACACGTGGACTCCTCGGGCTGGCTGAGTTTCTGCTGGAAAGCTCCAGCGTGCCTCTCACAAACACCAGATGCTCCACGCCGGGGAAACAAAGAGCACTTTCCTGTAAACAACAGCACTGTGCAGCCCTCTCCCAAGCACGAACAATGGGAACCAACAAAACAAGTGAAAAGAGGTGGAAAACAGAACAGAACGCACGTGTGTTGGGGCGGGGGTTGGGGGGAAAGTGCTGGATGCAGAGGGAAATGTGGGAAAAGTGCTGGATGCAGGTGGGAGAATGGGAAAAGTGTTGGATGCAGGTGGGAGAAGGAGCTCCGTGGGGGCTGCAGCCTCCTGTCACTGTGCAGGACCTGGGGGGGGAGCACAGGGCTTGGGCAGCCACTGCCCTCTCCATGAAATCCCAGAAAGTTTGGGTAGGAAGCCAACCCATCCCATTCCATCCCCTGCCACGAGCAGGGACAACTTCCACTGTCCCAGGCTGCTGCAAGGCCTGTCCCACCTGGCCTTGGACACTTCCAGGTATCCAGGGGCAGTCAGAACCTTTTCCTTCTTTTTATTCCACAACCCTTTTTCTTTCTTTTTCTTCACGGTTGCAACTTGCAGGGGTCACAAAGAGCTCCTTTGGGAAGGAGCTGGAGGAGCTGATGGGGAACAACAACAACAACAGAAAGTTAAATAACTTGGGGCTTCCCCAGCAGTGCCTGGGGAGTGGGAACAACAGATCCTAGAAGAAATACTTTGAGACTGCCAGAGATTTGGTCAGTTCTCATAGCCCAGAGTGAATATTTGGGCACCACACAGTGCAAGAAAAAACCTTTTCCTTGCTGCTGCAGATCTTAGAATCAGATTAACAAGCATGAGTAATAAGGACCATGTTGCAATGCTGTTATATAAAGCAGGGACAGGCTCTCAGGTGTCTGTCACACAGGAAATTCAGTGAGAGGGGGCCAGAAATCCCAGCTTGTCTCTCCTGGAGGGGACAGGTAAATAACATGCAACTCCTTTAAATAATTCCACCTTTATTGTCCCCAAACAGGCACTTGGACACACACAGATCTCTCCTGTTTGAGGATATATCTCCAGTTCCAAGCTGCAGCACAGGGACGTTGTCACTGACTTGTGGGTACCAATTTGGGGTGGCCTGGGGGGAGATGCATGGAGAGGCAGGGGGAGATGCCCCAAATTAGAAGACTATGGAGGCTGGAAGTGTTAAAATTTAAGATCAGAGTTTGTTCAGCTTTGTTTTTCATCACCGTAATTCCAAACCATTTGATAATTTTCTTCCAATTTTGGAAGAAAAACTCTGGTTTTGCCTTCAGAGGAAACACTGGTGCCAGATCAGACAAATATCTCCCGAGTGAAAAAAGCAAGAATCCTAAAAAAGGAACTGTGCCCACACCTGGAGGAAGCTGCAGGGACTAAATCCTCAGGTACACCTGCTAATCCTCAGGAAAAACAGCAACCAGCAGGAACTCTTGTTGCTCAAGCTTGTAGGAGTTTTCCAGTGAAAATGCCACAAAATAAAAAAGCTGAGTTATAAGAAACAAAATATTTTGAGGAATTACATCTTACTTGCACGCCAAGACAAACTGAGGACCTGCATTTCCAGAGCTACAAAGGGAGCAGGAGCAGGTGAGAGGTTTAAAGAGCCCTCTTCAGCCCGGTGTGAGGATGGAAAGAATTCAGGATGCCCTGAAAATCGCCCAGGAGGGGCAAGGCAGGAGGTGGCATCGGTGCTGTCCCTGGAACCCCCACACAGGGACCACGGTTCTCCGGCCCCCTCCAGTGGCTACAGGACAGGGAGAGGATCCAGGATTTCCCAAATCCAGAGCCATCCATCCGATGGCCACTCCTGGAAATGGCATTTTGTCCTCTCTGCTGTGTCCTGCCACCGTTTTCTTCACTGGAAGAGGAAGGGCTAAAGTGGTACTATAATTCAAGGGCTGTTTTGGGGCAAAAAGGGCTTTAAAAAATAAAAAACAAAACCAAAAAACCCCAAAAAAACAGCCGAAAAAAACACCAGATGCCTTTCCCCTTTTGCAAAATGAGCAGGAAATGATATTTGGATCCCAGCATTCTATGCCCTGGAAATCCTCCCCTAGCAACAAAGACAAGAAAGCCAATGTGAAAAGACAGCTTTGGAGCAGCTCAGCTGATTTCGGATCTGGATTGGTTCTTCCAGCATTTTCCAAATCTTCTTATCCTGCCCCATTCAAGCTTCCAGCAAGGCCACGCCACGCACACTTTATATGTTCTGCACAAATATAATGGGCATTTTTCAATGGATGGCATGTACACTGCAGGAATGTTTAATTTCCCACCCACAACTTCACAAAACTCAATTTTTACTCGCACTATCTGAGCACACCCCATGGACAACATGGGGAAAACCACCTTTACAGAAGGGAATGCTTTGCTCCCCACACAGGAGGGAATGGTGAAGTCCAAGCTAAGGCAAAAGGAAATACTGTTTACATAGTGTGAAAGGACAGAAATGCAGGAATTACTGAGATTTCATACTGGAAGAACATATTGTTTTCTGGGTTTAAAAGGACAGGGTAAGGCAGAGGATGTAGGGTTTGTCCCTATAGGACAGGACAATGAAGTCCATGAATATCCTGAATCTATTCCAAGATTATTATCTCTCTACGGTGAAAATTCCAAATTCTCTGTGTATTAAACTAGCTCAGCAAAGCGGAGCTGTTTAAGTAGCCACAGCAACCAATCTCCACAGGGACTTCATTCCAACAGAATCCTGTGCTTAATTTTATGTGTGTTGTCCCCAAGCTGGACTCACTCCAGGCCCTCAAGCCAAAGGCTTGGCCTTTTCCAGAGGCAAAGTCCCTCAGTGAAGATGGAAGTTGGATGGATGATCCAGGGACCCCAAAGCTTTGATTCTGCACATCTCCAAGTCATTGATGAACCTCAGTCTGGTTTGCTACTGGGCTGGGAGAACCATCTTTAGACCTGGAGAGATCCATGCTCAGGGGAATCCTTTGGATGGGATTAACTCTAATTGACATTGTAACAGGCTCAGCTGTAATTATAGACTGGACTTAGATCAAGCACTGAGTTGAGTTGATTCTCTCTGTTTCTTTGGGCCACCCTCTGACATTCCCACCGAGGCACATCACTGCAGCTCAGTCCAGGTGGAACCACCATCCAGAGGGTGGTTGATCACAGGAACAGGGAATGATCAGAGCCCGAGGCTGCCCAAAGAAGCCTTTGGACAGCACTCTCAGGGATGCACAGGGTGGGAATGTTGGGGTGTCTGTGCAGGGCCAGGAGCTGGACTGGATGATCCTTGTGGGTTCCTTCCAGCTCTCCCCATACCCATCCTACCATATTCACACCAACTGGGGGTCCCATTTATAAACAAATCAAAAATCCTCAGGGAAAAGCCAACCCCAAAAGCTGGTCCCGTGGCATTTTCTCAAGACAGCCCATCTCATTTTCTGCCTCCCTGTACTGGAGCTCAGGAGCACGGTGAGCTCCTGCAAACCATTATGGATCCCCCAGCAAGGTGCCAAGAGGCTTTACAACCTGTTTGCATCTCCCAGGCATGTTCACACCTCTATAAAGCCAGTGCACAACTCGCTGCCAGCGCCGGGAAAACCGAAACCAGCTGCGGGCCTGGGAAGGGAACAGTGCAGAGCTGCCCCTCCTCACCTGCCCACAGCTCCACATCCACTGCATCCCACCTGGAGAAGGTCTGGAAATATCCTCTGCTTTCGTTTGCTTTTGCATTTATTTATGCCTCTGGGAAAAGAAGGTTTTGGAACCAGTGTCGAGACCTATGGGGTAAATCCACAGGGTCCAGGGACAGGGCTTGGGGCAACCTGGGATAGTGGAAAGTGTCCCTGCCCATGGTAGGGGCTTGGACCTAGGTGAGCTTTAAGGTCCCTTCCAACCCAAACCAGGCTGGGATTCTCTAACCTTTAAGGTCCCATCTGCAAAATCACCTTTGCCAGCTGGATGAGCATGGCAAGAAGAGCTAGCAAAGAAAAACCATCCAGAAAAACCCAAAACTTGTAACACAGTGATTTTACTTGAATCAGTAAAGTTAAAGCAATTATCACCTGAGATTTTTCCCGAGATCCTGAGGCACCATCATCTCTCTCCTCCTAAAGTTGCTGTTTTGACAACGATTCCTCTGCACCGACCACGTCACTGGCTGACACTGAGATCCCAACAAAAGGCTGCTGACTCCCTGCAGAATGACTCTCCTGGGAGTTTGTGGCATGAAGAGGCACTGGAAATCAAAGGAGCCCAGGCTGCTGGATGCAACACTGTGATTAGAAGCACAAAATCTCCCAACTCCTCAAAAAAAAACCCAACAAAATCCTTTTTTTTCCCTTTTCCACAAACAAAACAGACCTGTTTCATGGATCTGGGTGGGTTTTCTCTGGTATTATCATGGGGAATGGAGTAAAATGGAGGTAGGAACTTCTGGTTTTATGTGCTGTGATAGGAAAAGAAGTAAAGATGGGGCACTTTCCCCACACAGAAATGCCACAGGGACCCCAGGTGTGTGTGTGTGACACAGATCAGTAACAGAGGTTACACATTTGCCAACAGCTACAGGATATATTGTATTTGCTCCAGCAACACCCACACATGTTTAGCAGCCTCTCCCCAGGGAGATAAAACACACAGGATCACTGCACCCTAAATCTGGCAGGGAAGAAAAACATCCACAGGAGCAGGGAATTATGTGCACTCCATGATGGGGAAAGGGCAGGATTAGCACCTGGCTCTGTCAGGGCACTCTTTTACCAAGTCAAAATGTCCCCAAAAGCAGCCAGTTTTCCTTTAACTGTGTTCGTGGAGTAAAAATTGTTTCATGGGGTCTGGGATTGGAAGGCTGTGGATCAGATCCAGGCGGGATTTGCCAAGGACTCTCCGCACAGCTATGCGGCACAGAGACAGGAGGCTCCGGGTGCGGCCTGCAAGGAAAAACACAGGGAGGGGTTACTGGGGAAAGAGCTCTTCCAGCACAGGGACAAGAGGATGGCGGTGCCCACGTTGATTCAGGAACTGGACCTCCAAGGCATCGCTCCATTATCCCACATGCTCCACCTGAGGAGTCCCACGTGCCTCCTAAACCCAGGCCTAATGGAACTCCAGCTTATGTGAGCCTCCCTTGCGGAAGCCCAGGCAGGCTTGAAAACCAGGCCCCACGCAAAGCTGAGTAACCTGGGGAAGTTGTATCCCACAGCCTGAATCCCTTTGAAATTTCTCTGGAGTTCAAAAGGGAAATAAACTCCTCTTCTACCCCCGCTGGGTTCACCAGGTGGGTTTCCCCACCGTTTTCCACCTTCACCCAAGCTTCCCCCTGCCCCTTTTTACCAGCCTTTGTGGCTTTCCTTCCCAAGCAGTCTGTCCAGATCAAATTCCCTCTTGGATCCAGAGCCCAGGGAACAGCTGGGACACACCTGTGTGGCTCTGGAGAACTGGGTGCCACTGGTGATCCACAGCTCCAAAGCCCAGCTGGGATAGGATCCCTAAGCCTTGCCTACATGGATGGGCAATGGAAAAGAGCTGGGAGAGATGAAAAAGGTGGAGTAACAGACAGAGGTTGGGCTGCTGAGGGACTCAAGAGGGGAGAGCACCATGTGAAGGTACAGAATGCAACAGGGGAAAAGCAGGGAGTGGAGAAGTCATTAATGCTTTGTTTGTCGGCTTGTGGGACCCTGTTAGCTAATTGCTGAAGGCTCAAGTGAGGACAGCAACACCCACCCCACCACCTCCAGCAGCACCTTCACTTCCAAACAGCCCCTCCACATCCACAGCGCCGCTCCAGGGACCCAAATCCACCCAAATTCACTCACCCCTCGCATCTTTGAACACCTCCAGCGCCTCGGCGTTCACCTTGACCCTCCCCGTGGCCTCCACTCCCAGGGCCTCCACCTTGACGAGGTTGAGATCCGCTCCAAAGTCAATGAGGAGGCGGACGAAGGCCGGCTCGCAGCCGTGTCGCAGGACGGCGTCCAGCACGCAGACGGGCGAGCCCCGCGAGAAGCCCTTCACGTTGATGGGCCCGCAGCAGTTAAAATCCGGGTCGGCTCCCGCCTGGAGCAGCAGGCGGAAGCAGGGCAGGTTGTGGTAGGCAGCGCTGATGTACAGGGGACACACCACCAGCGTGGTCAGCGGCCGCAGCGCCTGCCCGGGCCCGCGGGACGCCGGCTGGTGGTTCACGTCCACGTCCGCGCCATACCTGCTCCAGGGAGAGGGCAGGTTGGCAAGAGGAAGGCATGGGGCTGAAGGACACGTGCAGAACGAGAACATCTGGAACCCGCCCTGCCCTACCCTCAGGTGGGCCTGGCAGCACTTCTGAGCAGCCAGCAGGACAATGTGGCCAAGCACAGTCTGACCTCCCAGAAGCAAAAATGTTTCCCTGCCCGCGATAGCCTGGGATCTGGAGAGAGGAGGAACAGCAACATCCTTGCCCTCTTATGGACTGGGTTTGTGTAGCCACGTTTTGGTAGTGGATGAGGGAAAACAGATCGAGCTTGAGAAGGAGGGAGGGGTGGGGAAGGTGTTTTTCAACATTTCTTCCACTTCTCATTACCCTGCTCTGATTTTATTAGGAATAAATTAAACTGACACCCCCAAGCTGAGTCTGCTTTGGTGATGGTATTTGGTGAGTGCTCTCTCCCCCTCCTTATCTCTCCCATTCCTTATCTCGACCCGGGAACCTTAAGCTGTATTTTCTCTCCTCTCGTGTCTTGGCACCGGGGACGGCTCAGCCCCGAGCCAGCACCACGTAATGCTGGATGCTAACGAGCTGCCTGGGGAGCAGGGATGTTTCCAGATGACTGCACTGAAGAGGGATGCTGAAATAACTTCCCTACCAGGATAAAATGGGCCAAAAAAGCAACACAAGAACTCGATCCCAAACAGCAGGGAAGTGGAAACAGGAATCTGCACTCTACAGCGAAACATCCATGACAAACCCCCGATCCCGAAGGAACTGGAGGGGCTGGAATCTGCTGGGGATTCCCCCAGGCAGTGGGGACAGTAATTCCATGTTCCTCCCACGCAGCTTGGATGGGAAGAAAGAGGAAGACAACACAGTCCCTAAGGAGTAGCTGGTTTTCAATCGCAAAGCCCTGTCTGTTCTACCCACAGAGGGAGAAAAGGTTCCTTCGCCCACCCGTCCCCCTCCCCAGATTGCAAAGTGAGCACTCAGAGAAAAGGGTTTTTCCTTGACAGCATTATATTCCTTTCATAAAGGAATTCATAAAACTAAGGAAAATACCTGGGCACAAATCCTACCTCGAAGCAGGCACAGTTCTCACTGAAACCAGCGGGGACCGCTCCCTATCCGGCAAATATTTAACCAAATCCTTCAGTTCCAAGCATGGGAAGACTCTCATTTAAAGTAAGCACACCCAGAACAAGGGCTGAGAGACTCCTCTAGGAGCTGCAAATGGCACAAAGTGTACTTTCCCCCTTAAAATCAGATTACACAAGCATTTGGACAGGGTTATCCATGCTGCTGTGGGGCTTCCACAGGGCTCCTGAGCACATGCAGCAGATCTCCCTCCAATTACCACCAAAATTCTCGGTGGAAGCCCTCAATTCAAAGCAACCCCCCAAATTCTACTTTTAGCAGGGTCAGGCATGCACCTCAGGGATGGGGGTGATCTGGCAGCTCTCTTTTTCCGAGTTTTAGCCTGGCAAAAGCATCCTCTCACCCTTGCTACCCTCACTTCCACTGCAGGTAGCAGTGGATCCCACCACAGCATGATCCCAAATTACGAGGAATGTTATTCATACCCTGGCACTAGAACCCTAAATATTTCTGGCAGCCTCCCAGTAAAATGGATCCCCCATTCCATAGGGGGATTTATTATTCATGGATGGGATTTTACCTCTTGCTTGGTTCAGCCCTTGCAGGAATGCTCAGGGATCCCAATGGTGCTACCACAGGATTTTCAAACCAGGTTTGAAATGTTTAGACACCTGCAGCAAAACCTGACTGGGTTCAGGTTCTCTCAAAATATTCCCTCCTGTCTCAGGAGAAGTGTCATCCTCGGCACACTCCCCCTGACAAACCCTGTAGATCCAAGGCTTTAAAAATCCCTGTAACATAAAGGCTGCATTTTTCACTAAGTAACTCTGCACAGATCTGTGAAATCCCTACCCTGAGATATTTGAAATTTTGGGCAATCTGACAATTTGGTATTAGCTTAGCAGCCTTGGGAGAGACATTGCCTAATAAGAAGAGATTGGACAAACTCCAGTTAATTTTTAATCCTGAAAGTTGTCCAAAATCTTGCTTTTAATATTGCTGGTGAGCTATCCCAAGGAGCAGACACATAAATCAAGGCATCAGCTCTCCCTGTGCTGCTGAAATACCGTTTGCTACATTTCACCCTGCCTGGGTGGAGGGAGCGGGGGAGATTTTTGGGAATGCAGAGAGTTGAACCCTGTATCAACAAGCCCGTGCTGATGGGAGCATCCTGCTCTCAGCTTGCTGGGAAAGGAGCAAGGAGGGGGAACTATCTCCCCTTCTTCCTCAAAGCCACACTTGCATGGAAATTCGAAAAAGGAAGAAGATCCCCAAGGATTTTGAATCTTTTCCTATTCAAACCCTTTTGTCATTTTCTAACATTTGAGGTCATCAAAGGGATTCCTTCAATTTTCTTCTCTCGCTATTTCTCCCTACAGCCTACATCTTCCCATACTGATCCCTTGTTATTTGGCATCCACTGCCCACACAGCTGTCCAGCACAATCCCTTGGACAGAGATCTTCAATTTAAAAGGAAGGAATAATCAGGGCATGCCACAGAAGGAGCAACTCAAGTCCCCACAGCCTCCTGCAACACCTTGAGCCCTGCTGGTGCTGCCAAGGGAGTCCCCTGAGGGAAAACCCAACACCCAGGGAGGTTTTCTGGGGGGAATCCACCTCCCTCCTAACTCCAGTCAGGGGCACAGTGGAAGCAGAGGGAATTTCAAGGTTTGGATCTGACTGGATGTCAGGCTCAGAACAGGAGACTACTCTCTTGGGCTTGGACTGGAACAGGTGGGAACAGAGCTGGTGCCAAAGCCAAGTGACAGGAAATCCAAGGATGTCCCTTTGGGCGCCTCTCCACCCTCTCCTCTCCAGCTCCAGAGGTGTGGAGGCTTCACCCGGGTGAGGAGGGAAGGGATGCCAAGGGAGCAGGAGAAGGGAGAGGCAGCCCTGAGCCCAGCCCCGAGCTCTGACCTGATGAGCTCCCGCAGGATGTCGGCGCGCCCCACCCGCGCCGCGTGGTACACCGGGGTGCTGCGGTGGTGCCGGCTGCCATTGGGATCAGCACCGGCCTCCAGCAGGATCTTGGCACACTCCAGGTGCCCGTTGACCACGGCCACGTAGAGGGCTGTCTGTCCCTTGACGTCCACCAGGTCGATCTCGGCCCCTTTGCGCAGCAGGAACTCGACACAGGGGCCGTGGCCGGCGGTGGCCGCGATGCGCAGCGGGGTGCAGGGCAGCCAGCCGCAGCACCACACCGACTTCTCGTTGATCCGGCTGCATTGGGGGGAGCACGCAGTTAGGGAAGCCCCCATTCCCTCCAGGAGGGTGTCCCCTGGAAGCTCAGGCACTGCCCGGGCTCCCCAGGGAATGGGCACAGCCCCAAAGCTGCCACAGCCCAAGGAGGGTTTGGCCAGCGCTCTCAGGGTGGGATTGCTGGGGGGTCTGTGCAGGGCCTCGATGATCCCTGTGGGTCTCTTCCACTCAGGATATGATCCTCTGATTTCTGGCACTTTTAGCAGCCACCAAAAAGCTCCTGTCAATCACCTGACAGACGCTGCCTGGACAGATGAAGCAGAGCAGTGCTTCAGTTGTACCAGGGGCTGCACACCTGTAACAAACCCTGCCTCAAAAATCACCTATAAAAAAAAAAAAACAAAACAACTTGTTTGTTGTTTTGTCCCTTTTAAAGGGAGATGTCCCAAACTGGTAGCCCAGAGAAGCTGTGTCTGCCCCATCCCTGGAAATGCCCAAGTCCAACTAGGCCAGGGCTTGGACCAGTGGAAGGTGTCCCTGCCTGTGGCAGGGGTGGAATGGGATAAGCTTTGAGGTCCATATCTACCTCCAAATTCAAAGACACCACTTCTCTGCTCACTCCATCACCTGTGGAATGGAGTTGTGGGCCACACCCCCCTCTCCCTGTCAAACTCTTGCTTTTTTCCTACAAAAATCCCTCAGCCCAAGAGTCCCAAGAGCCCCAGCTGCCCAGGTAGCAGAAAGAAGGGCTGGCTCATTCTCATTTTTTGCTGAAATAACACTTTTTTTCTTTTTTTTGAGGCTGGGAAACTTTTAGCACTCTAAGCAGATTTCTCCATGACGCAGGAAAATTAATTAACTATCCCCACAGTCACAGGGTTAGCACTGGGCAGATTTTGTAAGATGGGGTGTTTCAGGTTTATAGTTGATTGTAATCCCTTTTGTATGTTTTCTCCATTATCCGTAGGCTCCTGTTTTCCTGCTATCACATTCCTGTGCTGATCTGAAAAGAGCTCATGCACAGCTGCCACAGCCCCATGAGCTGCTGTGGGATTTGCCTCCTGGGAAACCAGGGGAATGATCTGGGGGAAAGGGGAGCATCCTGACACCTCTCCCATAAAAACCCCCATCCCTGGAATTGTCCAAGGCCAGGTTGGACACTGGGGCTTGGAGCACCCTGGGTTAGTGGAAGGTGTCCCTGCCTGTGACAGGGGGTGGGATGGGATGAGCTTTAAGGTCCCTTCCAACCCAAAGAGTTATGAGATGAGGGTCACCAAAAGGAGCAGGCTGTGGGGACAGTGAGAGCATTCTAGGAAACACCTCTCCCCAAAATCAGCATGTGGGATGGGAGTCCCCAGGAGGCACAGGCTGTGTGAACAGTAGGAAAAACACCCTGACACCTCTCACAAGAAAAAAGGCCTGAGACGGGAGTCCCTAAAAGGCGCAGCTGTGAGGACGGTGAGTGAAGCATCCTCCCCGACAGCTTCCTCACAAAAACCCCCATCCCTGCAAGTGTCCCAGGCCAGGCTGGACGGGGCTTGGAGCACCCTGGGATAGTGGAAAGGGTCCCTGCCTGTGGCAGGGCTGGCACTGGATGCTGTTTGAGGTCGCTGCCAGCGCGGTGGGTGGGATGCGGGAGGGATGCGGGAGGGATGCGGGAGGGATGCGGGGCAGGCTGTGCGCTGCGGGGGGAGCAGGCAGGTGGCCGGGCCGTGTGGCCAGGGCTGCATGCCCACCTCTGGAAGCTCTCGTCCTGCAGCAGGCTGCGCAGGGTGGGCAGGTCGCCTACGAAAGCCGCGTCGTGCAGCCGGGTGTCCTCGCAGTGCTCCAGAGGGTGGTCGCAGAACTGCTCCCGCAGCCATTCCTTCAGGTTGCGACCTGCGCTGGAGACAGGCACACAGCGGGATGAGAAAGGGCTGGCAAACAGGGAGGGGGGTCACAGCACCGTCCCCCCAGCCCCGGGAACCCCCTGCCCACGGTACCTGCCCGGGGCGGGCGGGTCCCCGCCCTCCGCCATCGCGCCCCGCCGGCCCCGCTCGCCCTCGCTCCCTCCCTCGGTCCCTCCTTCCCGGCCTCCCTTTTCCCGGCCTGATTGGCCCCGCTTGGCTTCCTGCTCCCGTTAAGGTGGATTCTCCCCGCCGGCCCGGCCGCTTGTTTTCTTCAGGGAATTGCGGCTCCTTCCTCCCGCTGCGGGCAGCGGCGGAGCTGCGGCAGGGATCGGACAGTTCCCAGCAGCTTTTATGGGCTCCTGTTCTCCCCGCTTCTGGTCCTTTTCCCCATCCTATCTCGTTTTTCCCGCAGCGCAGCTTCCGGGATCTTCACTTGGAAGGGATCCACGGGCATCATCCATCCACCCTCCCCAGACACCCCAACAATCCCACCCTGGGAGTCCCTGGGAGCCCCTGGAGCTCTGACAGCCTCGGGGCCGTGCCCATTCCCTGGGGAGCCTGGGCAGTGCCAGCAGCCTCTGGGGGAAGAACCTTTCCCTGCTCTCTGCAGCCTGAGCCTGCCCTGACACAGCTCCAGCCAGCTCCCTTGGATGCTGTTCCTGGCCAGAGAGAGCAGGAATTGGAGCTGTCCCTTGGGAGGAAGATGCAGACCATGCTGAGTTCTCTTCCCTCTCTCTCCTTCTGCATGCTGAAAAAGCCAAGTGCCCTCAGCTGTCCATCATCCCTCCACCATCTTCATTCTCTCTATTCCCTTCACCATCTTTGTGACCTTTCATTGAACACTCTCCAATAGTTTTATATACTTATTATTGCTCTCCAAGCATTTAAAACACACCATCAGCTTCTGAGTGCACATTTTTGAGTCTCCAGTGGCAGCAGGGAATGCTGGTCATCCATCCATCCATCCATCCATCCATCCATCCATCCATCCATCCATCCATCCATCATCCATCCATCATCCATCATCCATCCACCATCCATCCATCCATCCATCCATCATCCATCATCCATCCATCATCCATCCATCCATCCATCCATCCATCCATCCATCCATCCATCATCCATCCATCCATCATCCATCCATCATCCATCATCCATCCACCATCCATCCATCCATCCATCATCCATCCATCCATCCATCATCCATCCATCCATCATCCATCCATCATCCATCCATCCATCCATCCATCATCCATCCATCCATCATCCATCCATCCATCCATCATCCATCATCCATCCATCCATCCACCCATCCATCCATCCATCCATCCATCATCCATCCATCCATCCATCCATCCATCATCCATCCATCCATCCATCCATCCATCATCCATCATCCATCCATCCATCCATCATCCATCCATCCATCATCCATCATCCATCCATCCATCCATCATCCATCCATCCATCCATCCATCCATCATCCATCATCCATCATCCATCCATCCATCCATCCATCCATCATCCATCATCCATCATCCATCCATCATCCATCCATCATCCATCCATCCATCCATCCATCCATCATCCATCATCCATCATCCATCATCCATCCATCCATCATCCATCCATCCATCATCCATCCATCCATCCATCATCCATCCATCATCCATCCATCCATCCATCCATCATCCATCCATCCATCATCCATCCATCCATCCATCCATCATCCATCCATCCATCCATCCATCATCCATCCATCCATCCATCCATCATCCATCCATCCATCCATCCATCCATCCATCATCCATCCATCCATCATCCATCCATCCATCCATCCATCATCCATCCATCCATCATCCATCATCCATCCATCCATCCATCCATCCATCCATCCATCCATCATCCATCCATCCATCCATCCATCCATCATCCATCCATCCATCCATCCATCCATCCATCATCCATCCATCATCCATCCATCCATCATCCATCCATCCATCATCCATCCATCCATCCATCCATCATCCATCCATCCATCCATCCATCATCCATCATCCATCATCCATCCATCCATCCATCCATCCATCCATCATCCATCCATCATCCATCCATCCATCCATCCATCCATCCATCCATCCATCCATCATCCATCCATCCATCCATCATCCATCCATCCATCCATCATCCATCCATCCATCCATCCATCACCCCTCCCTCCCTCCCTCCCTCCCCACTCCTGCTGCTCTGTGGCAGGATATCCCTCTCCAGGCACCAGGCTCTGGCTGCAGGCTGTTGTAATTTGGGTTTGAGGAACATGCAGGAGAGAGGCACAATCTGCAAATCAAACCCATTGCCTTTGTCTGCTGGAAGATGAGAGGGGATGGGATTGATGGGAATTTCAGATTCACTAGCACTGCCACCTTCTCTTATGCCCTTATGCCACTAGATGAGGCACACCCAGGGCCAGGAATTCCTCACTTGCTTTCCAATCCCAATTTACAGCTTCATCCAGAGGCTCTGTGTGCCCCATTCCATGTCCACTCCCAGGCAGGGAAGCAGCCAGACACATCCCAGTTCCCTGCTTCATCCCTTACACATTTAATGGGAATACCTTTCATGAGCTCCTCCAGCTTCAGTGGAGCCATGGGGGCTCATCCAGAGGAAAAAACATGTTGGTCCATGGGCTTTATTTTTTTTTAATTTGGAGCTGATTCTTCTCTTTTGCTGCAGGGAAAGTGTGGACAGGCAAGAAAGGGGAGCAGAGGATGCAGCACTGTTTATTTGCTATATATCCATGTGGGCAAAGCAGAGCCCAAGAGGGGAATTAAGCAGTGGATAAACAGGACAGACAAAGCTGGAGTTGCTCATGGTTCAGAGTTCCTTCAGTTCTTGCTGCAATGAAGGCTGAAAGTTCTCACATATCATATCCCACCAGATTTCCCAGCAGTTTGTCTCCTAAACCACGCTTTTATTCTCCTTTTTTTTTTTCACTTTTCCTTAAATGCACGTGAAAAGCATTGCACATCCCAAATTGTCCTGATGACTTCTTGTGCAGTGGTGGTGAGAGGGAGTGAGTGTGCAGACTCAGCCTCCAGCTCTGGGAATCCATAGCTGTTTCAGAGAAATCCCGTGGGGAAATGCACTAAACTCTGCCAATTTCTCTCACTCTAAGTGGCTGCAGTGGGAAAGTGGAATTTTGCAAACAATTCACCATTTGGTGAAGACCTGGGAAACGCTTTTTCCAGGTCTGGAGAAATTGTTTTGTGCAGCATATCCTGACTGCTCCTGCCAGATGCACCAAGCTGAGGGCACAGGCTGCTGCCAATCCACACAGAAACTGGAGCCTCCAGGGGGAGGCTTCCAGGGTCTCAAAATAGCCACTTATCCAACACAGTTGGATTAGCTGTCTCACCCTGCTCTCCAGCTCCTAAGCCTGAAGCCATGAAAAAAAACCAACAACCCTAAAATTCACTAAATGAAGAAAGCAAATAAAACTCCTCCTGCTGCTCCAGAGGATCCCTCAACCACCCCCTCCACATTCACTACCATTTCCCACTGGCCTTCCTGAGCAGACACATCCTCCCACTCCCCATCCTCTCCCAGACATGCTCCTCATGCTCCAAAGAAGTTAAGCCATCCTGCTACTGGAAAAGATCCCTAGAAAGGACCAGAAAGGAATCACCGATCTACTGGGGTCCCACCACAGTGCCCCCCCCTCCCTCCCCCCCTCCCCCCCCCCCTCCCTCCCTCCCCCCCTCCCTCCCTCCCTCCCTCCCTCCCTCCCTCCCTCCCTCCCTCCCTCCATGCCTGCCTGCCTTCCAGCTCTGCCTCAGCTGAACGTGGCCAAGGGGAGAAGAGGGTGCAGGAGTGAACTCCTGTTAATCCATGGCTTTTACTCCCTGGAATGAATCCAGTGGTTGCATTTAGTGCCAGACTGAGAAGAAAATGCACCTCCCTCCCTCCTTCTCTTTCCTGGATAAACATGGACATCTTGGGAGCCTTGCCTGAGAAGGACAATGATTTATACCTGATGCTAAAACCAGTGGTTAGTCCCACCACCACCACCACCACCTCCAACGCCCTTTTCCAGGGGCACCTTTCAAATCCACCCAGGTTCCTCCCAGGCCTTCCAAGCAGCAGGCAAAAAGCTGCCTTATGAAAAGCTTTGCAATTGTAACTGCATCGATGCCAGGGTCAGAGTGAAGGAAAAGAAAGAAAAAAAGAAAAAAAAGTAATTCACGCTTAGCTCAGTCCATAAAACTTCTCCCTGCCTGGATCTAAGCCATCGGCTTGGATTTGTAGTGAACTCTCAAGTGAAGTTGCCCTAGTGATAAATGCATCTGTGGGGAAAGAGGTGGGGGAGGGAAATCCCTCATCCCTCTGTTTTTAGCACAGCCCGACGTTTTCCTGGGGAATTGGTGGAGTTCCTCAAGTGGACGTGAAGGCGTGCATTAACAACAGAAAACTGGAATGAGAGATGGGAGGAGAGCTGAATTCCAGCATCCAGGATGTCATTAGGACCGGGATGCACGAAGATGACAACAGAAAGGTTGCTTGGAGTCCAGGAAGTTAATTCTGCTGCAAACGAGCCTAAGAACCTCTGTCCTGAGGGAAAACAGGCAGCACTGATGCATCAGCCAGCTGAATTTTAACCTTCCATCAGCTGTCCAGCACTTCTCCTTCAATCCTGACCGGGAGAAAGCGGAGGGTGTGGAGTGGAGATTATACTGCAACACCACAGAAAGGCAGGGACTAGAAAATCCCACCCATCATCATCATCCATCATCATCATGATGAGACAGAGCTGAACAGTAACCCCGCTGATCCCAAAGAAACTGGGATAATCCATCCTGGCAGTGAGGGGAAAGGGACAAAAACTGAGCAGAGAACCACCAGGATTAACACCATTAAGGAAAAACGGCCCAAAAAAAGAGAGTATTCCCTACTGGTTGTGCCCAGAGGGGTGTGGGTCACACCACCTCTGATTGCTGGAATTTTGTTTGGGATTTTCAGCCTTGCCCAGAGGGTGCCTGTTGGGAAGGAAACAGAGCAGGGCTTGTCTTACACATCCCTTTCATTTTCCCAATTAAATTACGGGGTTCCCTGCTTTTCTCTCATTCTTTTCCCATCATTTATTTCCGTTAAGGGTGTGGAAGGCTCTGGAAATCCTTGTGCACTGTGCTGGAGGAATCCCTCTGGAGCGTGAAGAGCCCAAATCCATCAGCCCAGTGTCTCCATGTCTCCATCAGGATCCAGCCACAAGTTCCCAGCTCATGGATCAAGCATAGTTGCAGATATTTTTTTTCTGCAGGGCCATAATCATCATCAAAAAGTTTGAGGCAGGGAAGGAAGACACCGATGGAGTTTTTATCACCATTTTCCAGGAGAAACAGCTATCCTTTGATGGCAGATGTGGGAATATCACAGGAGAAGCAGGCGCCTCCTTTGCCTCAGTCCACAAAGGAAACACCTCCTTACAGGCAGGTTAGAAAATACCAGAAAATCTGCTGAGGACAAGTTTCCATCCCCAGCAAAGGGCTGCCCAGGAATGAGTCACTCAGGAACATTTCAGCGCAGCTCCCACCAGGGGATTTGCAGACAAAAGGGATCTATTTATATTTTTAGCTGGTTTTTTTTCCCCCTCTTCAAAAAATATTCAGATTTTTTTTGGAAAATAAAACTGGAAAGGGTTTCTTTCCCATCCCCCCCCCCCCCCCCCCAGTTTTTTTGTTTTTTTTCCACTTGAACAACTTCTTTCATCACTAGTGTGGAATTGTCAGAAGAAATAGCTCAGGGAAAAGCGAGAGTAGGGGGTGAAAAAAGAGCTGGGGAGGAGAAAAGCTCATTTCCAACATGTGCAGGAGTTGGAGCTTTGTGATCCTTGTGGGTCCTTTCCAGCTCAGTGATCCTGTGATTCCACATCCCTCCCTCTTCCCCTGAGCGTGGCCATTCTCCACTTCATCCCAAACCAGCGTTTCTGACACACAGAGAGGTCACACACTGAGTGTTTCATAGAAATCACTGAACGGTTTGGGATGGAAGGGACCTTCAAAAATCATCCAGTCCAACCCATCAAACAGTCACTATTTAATAAAATTAGACAACAGTTTGGGCTGGAAAGGACCTTTAAAGATTATCCAGTCCAATCCATGAAGGCATTTCAGGCAGTCCAGATCCGTGCCCAGGGTTGCAGCTCCCAGTGCCTTGGGAGTGAGGTTTTAAATGAGGTCTGCTGCAAAATTTGGTGTGATCAGCACTGAGTAACTCTTCCTTCCTTCCTGCATTAGTGACAAAAGGCTCATCAAGAACCCCACAGCAGCATCTACACCTCCACATTCCCTCAGAGGAGGTGGCTTGGGAGCTGCATCCAGCTAGGAACAGCCATCAGGAGCTCCACGGACATCTATGGAGAGAGCACAAAGGCGACAAATTCTGTCAAAAAGGAGAAAATACAGCAAGCAGGGGACTGTGCAAAAATAGGAGACATAAACAGTTGAATTAAGCCGGCTCTCCAAGCAGCTCCAGCCTTGCAAGTGCTTGACTTTCCCACCTTAACACCGTGCTCTCAGCACACTTTTCCTTTTCCCCCCAAAATGCCCTGAAAACACAGCTGCCCACCCGCCTGCTCCGCAGCTAGAGAATCCCAGCGCCGAGTGCAAGCGCTCAGGGCTGCCCCAGGCACAAGGGTCTCTTTATGGAGCAGCTCCTCAGGCTCACAGGACCTGGAGCAGCCCCAGCGAACCAGCAGAGAAAAATAAACATCCTTCTCTTGGAAGTGCCTCGCACAATTTCATTAAGCCGGGCTGCAGCGGATGTGTATTTATTGAATGGAGCCCTCAGAGAAACAAAAAGGGGGGGAAAGAAGCCCTGGTCTGCTCTGCTGAGGGGGGATTTAATGAAACCCGACAAAACAAGAACCACCTCCGCCCTACTCAAAGCCCAGCGCTAAAAAAAGAACCCCCAAAGTCATTTTTTAGCCACGATTTCCGCGAGCACGCCGCGGGCTCCAAACCCTTCCCTGAGGAAGGAAAGAAAGGTGTCTTTGGGAAGGAGGGGTGCAGGAATTCCAAGCAGGGTTTCAGGCAGCAGCATTCCTGCTTTCCAGCAGGTCCTGGATGCTGGCCCACCTCTGAGGTGGGGTGTGAACACAAAACATTCCCACTGTTGTTTGCTCCGCTCCCATCCTGGCCTGGCTGCCACACGCCAATTAAGAAATTAAAATGAGCCCTCAGCTCCACACATTCCCTCCCAGGGAAAGGGATTTCTCTTTCAAGGTATTCCAGGCCACTTTTCTCTGCTTATGTTGTCTCTTTTTCTTAACTGGAAGTGGCTCCAGGGACGTTACTTAAAATGTTTCAGTTACCAAAACTCAGCTTCCAGTCTTGTTGCTCGGAGAGCTGATGTGGCTGCCCCCAGATCCCTGGAAGTGTTCAAAGCCAGCCTGGACAGGGCTTGGAGCAGCCTGGGATAGTGGAAGGTGCCCCTGACCATGGAATGAGGTGAGCTTTAAGGTCCTTCCAACCCAAATTCCATGATTCTGTGGAAAAAATAACTCTGATGATCCTTTTTACAGCATCTCTCCCACCGGTGATGCAACATTTCTTTTATCAAATGACCCCGAGTTCCTGCTTCTCCGCTCAAAAAGAGATCATGCAGCGGAGATGCATTAGAAGTGTCACCCTGCTGTGCTTGAGAGACACAGAAAATACAGCCAGTCATGCCCGAAGGACATAAAAATATTTTACTTGTGATCAGGACAGCAATACAGAATAAAAATTTTAAGTGCTGCTAGAAAAGTGTGATTTTAGCTTTCAGAATCACAGAATGCTTTATTTCTGCACTCAAAAAAGCTTGCAAAGGGGGGTGAGTAGTTTTACTACACGTGGCTGGGCTGGGGCAGAGGAGCAGAGATAATTATTATGTCTAATTAGGAATCCATACAAACCTATTAAGGTTTTGTTCCTCAAGGAATGAAAGTTAAGCTCTAATACAATGCAGTTCACTCTTACTTATGTTTGTTTAATTAAAAGCTAAACCTAAAGTACGTGGCCAAAAAAAACAAAACAAAAAAACGAACAAAACAATACAAAAGAAACCAACCCAGTCACCATAAAAATTCTGCTTATTGCCAGAATCCAAGGGTATGGAATCTCATTCCCATTGCCTTCATCAGCTCAGGATTTGACAAATCAGATATTATTTAGATTTTTCAGGGCCTTATAATGGCACAGACAAGCCAAAAGCTGGGCACTCCAGCCTCAGCCTCATTTGCATCCATTTTCATAGCCATAAACCAAGAGAACAATGCCTCATTTTCTAATTAATGCAGATTGTCACTAATAGATCCCAACAAAGCTGCTTTTCATTCCTTTCCTCGCTGGTGCATTTGGTGAAGCACTTAAAGGGGGCCAGCCCAGTGCATGCACAGAACTGTTTTAATTACATCCTGTGAATTTATTTTTCCAGGGAGAAATATTTCTCAGGGAAAACGTCTATAAAAGTAACTTTAGAAGCAAAGTAATTTTGTGTGTGTTTCCTATAGGAAATCTGTTTAGTTTAAGTCCCAGGTTCTAACACTCTTTCATGCAGCAGCGTGACCTGGAGAACGCTGCTGACAGCCACAGTAAAATCCTGGTATCTCCTCCTGAAATGAAATTCCTGATGGATTTGGGAGCTGTATCTTGATGGGACCTTCCCTTTAATTGGAATTCCCTCACAGTGGGGGTCACAGACACGCCTCCCCCCCAAAAGGGGCACCTCACCTTCAGGGCTGCTCCAGGTGTGGGTGTTGTGAGTTATTTTTACTGTCATTTCTTTAACCAAGGGCTTGGTTGGAGTCTCCCAGCTCCAAGGAGAAAAACTTTATGTATTTTCCAGTCATCCCAGTTCCCAGGAAATGTATCCTCCAGGATACATTTGCTCAGGTTTCGGTGTTTATTTCTCTCCCTTAGGAAGTGACAAAGCTGGAAACTCTAGCCCACTGCCCCTTTGTCACCCTTAAATTCCTCCTTCCTGGGTTCTGCTCTTGTTCCACCTTCCGACTTCATCCTGATCCCCTGGGAGCTGCATTAGGATCAGCTTCCCTCCCCTGAGGAAAAGGGCCTGGCTTCCAAAGGGAGGCAAAAGCAGCTTTTCCTCTAGATAACAAGGAATTGGACACTCCAGAGTGTCCAGTGTATGCCCTGGCTGGTGAGGGAACACGTGTGACCAAGCTGGCCTTCCCAGGCTGTAGGACTGGAAAATCAGCTTGGCTTCATGCATGGAATCATGGAATTGCTTGGGATGGAAAGGCCCTCTAAGGCCACCGAGTTCAGCCATTTCCCAGCACCACTAACCACGTCTCCAAGTGCCACACCTACACGGCCTTAAAGTCCACGTATGAAAGCCTGTTTCAGGCATAAGGCAAAAAAAACTTAAAGAAAATCCAGGGAATTCAGCAATTCCATCTGCAGAGCAGGGAGGATCAGCTTTGCCAGCTACAAAACCCTGTCCTGGTTCCTTCCTCGTTGTGGTGACGGAATGTTTCCACTTCTCACTCCAGACAGTGCATTAGTGGTACCACAAATGAGTCTGCAAGGACCAGTTTTAATTCAGGCTCCCAATGCCACAAAACTGTGCTGCCACATTTCCAAAATTGCCAAACACACGTGGGAAATGTGAGGCAAGTGCCAATATTGCAGGAGAAACACGGAATCATAGAGGGATTTGGGTGGGAAGGGTTCATCCAGTTCCACTGTTGCCAAGGGCAGGGACACCTGCCACTATCCCAGGTTGCTCCAAGCCTTGTTTAACGTGGCCTTGGACATTTCCAGGGATCCACAGCTTCTCTGGGCATCTTGTGCCAGGGCCTCAACACCCTCACAGGGGAGAATTCCTTCCTAGTACCTGAAATAAACCCACGCCCTTTCAGTTTAAAGCCATTCCCCTTGAAGAAGTTATGGCTACAGGAAGGATCAACTCAGCTGAATAACTCCTAAAACTCTGGGAGAGTGGAAGGTGCTGTGATGAACAGAGGGAGCACAGAACAGCAAGGCTGGCACTTCCTAAACACTTTCCAGTTGGATTGGTCTGAAGGAAAAAGCTGATCTTGGGGCCAAAGGTCTCCAGATGGGTGAGAAGTGCAAGGCTGGAACATCCCATCCTTCTGCAGGAGATTCACACCAACCCCACAGGGGACACCTCAGGTTTGTGCTTTTAACCAGCTCCTCCTGCAGACAGTGAAACCATTCAGTGCCTAATGTGAGGAGAAATCACAGAAATCCTTGGGATACGCAGCAGGCTGTGGCTCTCCCCCTTGGCTGAGGCCTTCTTTGAAGGCTTCCATGCACCAAAGGGTTCAAACACCATTTTTCCCATGGCTGATACTTCCCTGCTGGGTCTCCTGGCAAGGCAAGGACACACAGCTGCTCTGTGCCAGGGGCATTGGAGGGGTCCAGGTTTTATGTCCCATCTCCCAGGCTTGTCCCTGGGTAAGAACCACCCCGTGAGAGCGCAGGGATTTAGGCCATTTCCTCCATCCTTCTCTCCAGGGGTTTTAATTAGCATTGCCACTGCACTCCTTAATTTGAGCACACTCCTGGCTTCCAGTTTAAGCCCCTCGCTCATTTCCCCCACCCCGTTCTGATCCCTTTAAGACCCAGCTGTAAAACGCCGCAGACCTTGTGTCGTAACACTTCATAATCACACTTACACTGGAGTAACCTGACAGAAATCAGCTCCTTCCTGGTGATCCAGGGGGATTGGGAGCAGCATCTCATTCCTTGCTGAGCCCCAGCAGGGCTGCTGGATGCTTCCCACTGCAGGTTTTCTTGGCAGGGCTCTGTGGCAACCACTGGGATGAGCTGAGGCACCTTGTGGAGGGTCCTGCATTTCTGTGGACAGGAGGGGAAAAACAAGATTCCTCCTTTTGTGTCGTGAACACCCAGGAAAGTGATCTGTGTGTGAAGGGAAGCAGGAGAATGATCTGTGTGTGAAGGTAAAAGTCTTCCAGGGCAGAAAATGGAGTCATGAGTCCTTTGGAGCACAAACACATGTGGGCATGTTCATCCACCAAAAATGGCCTTTCACTCACAGGTCATGAAATCTTGGAATGGTTTGGGTTAGCAGGGATCATAAAGCCCATCCCATCCCACCCCCTGCAATTCCAGGGACACCTTCCACTGTCCCAGGGTGCTCTGAGCCCCAGTGTCCAGCCTGGCTTTTGACACTTCCAGGGGTCCAGGGGCAGCCCCAGCTGCTCAGGGCACCCTGTGCCAGGGCCTGCCCACCCTCCCAGGGAAAGATTCCTTCCCAAAATCCAACCTAAACCTCATCTCTTCCAGTTGAAAGCCATTCCCCCTTGTCCTCTCACCGATCCTTCCCTTCCTCCACCCTCCAACGTGCTGCAGCCCTGTCCTTACACATTTTTCCTCCTGGCTGCACTTTTCAGGCCCTGATCCAACCCTCTGAGGAGCTTCCCATCGACTCGAGCAGGTCTTGGAATCAGGTGCCTCCAGTGAAGCCTGTCCCAGCCAGATCCCACCACGGGGGTGTCATTTGGGAGCCTCAGTTTTAAGCCCAGGCTTGGCTCCCTTGCTGACCTCTCCACAAACCTCTCCTCGCTTTCCTTGGCTTCTCCCGCGGCTCCGCAGCCGCCTGTGGGTTCGGTGGTGGCTCAGGTTACTCGCTGATGGCCTGTTCTCCTGCCTCTGCCTTTCAGGAAGGCTTCACTCCAGGATTTATAGCAGGTTCTTGGTAGCACCCTCTGTACTTCAATCTGCGAAACCATTTCGGTTTAACCACCTGTTTTCACACGCTCATAATTTCACAAAGCATCCACCTTTTTGGGATAAAATTTTCCATGCTTCAGCTCTTGCCCGAGGTGCTAGTTTGTTGGGTTGTTGGGGTTTTTTTGTTTTGGTTTTTTTTTTGTTGTTTTTTTTTACTTTAAATATAATTCCAAAAGAAAATGTAAGTTTGATCCAAATCCATTCCACATTTCTGCGCTTGGCCCCAGGCAAGAAACTTTCCCTATTAAAAAATCTAAAAAAATAAAGGAAAAAATAAATAATTCTAACCTCACTTCTTGTTGTGGAACTCAAAAGAAAGAAATTCTGCTCAGGAGTTGCTACAAACACTGTAGGAAAAAGACTGGAGCCTAGCCATGGTCTGAAAACCCTGATCCACCCCTAAGACTCGAAAACAAGGTGCTTCTCCTTGCCTTGCTGTCAGGCCGTGGGTGGTACAGAGCCTGTGGTTCCTCTGGCACAGCCGTGGCCAGGCTCTGCCCCAGCCTCTCCTGGAGCCAGTGGGAGACTTTCCATAAAAATAGATTTTTTTTTTAATCATGCTGGCAAGTCCATCATTAATTAAGGGTGGGCTCAGAGTGCCCCGAGGTCAGGAGGAGCTTGCCAGTGGCATCGGCCACTGGGCAGGTTCAAGGGGTCTGGGGGAAAAGCTGGCAGGTTTTCCTTGGATTTTTCACTCCCTGCTCTTCAGGGCACTTTGAGAAATGGAACACAGAGAAATAATAGTGGGCTGTGAGATCAAGCAGTGAAAGCAATCAGGAAATGTGTTTTAAAAGCTTTCCATTGCTCCAGAAATAATGTCTCAGCTTCCCTGAGCCGTTGGTGTTCTCCCTGGTGCTGACAAACACATCGCTTGTCCTCTTTGAGTCTGTCCTCATTCCTGTCACCAGAGCACACTGTCCCAGGCTCTGCCTGCCCCCAATAGCATTTTCCTCCTCCTGCCCTGGAGACTTGTCCCACTAATTGCCTCCATGGATTAATTCCCAGTGGCACAAGCTTCACTCTGAGCTCCAGTTTGGAAATCCATAACCTGGAAGTGTCCAAGGCCACGTTGGACAGGGCTTGGAAGCAGCCTGGGACAGTGGAAGGTGTCCCTGCCCACGGCAGAGGTGGGACTGGATGAGCTTTGAGGTCCCTTCCAACCCCAGCCAGTCTGGGATTCTGTGATTCTTGGAGTGCAGAGACACGGCTCAGCCCAGGCTGGATATTTTTCCCAATATCCAATCAAAAGGAGTGGGAGCTGACCACATATAAACACATGTCCACGTTGATTAATCCCTGCTGGGAGCACTGGGAGCACTGTGAAGGTCACCTAGGACAGGTCCACACTTTACTATTTGATTTAACAAAGGGCAGTTTGCACTTGCACAAAATAAAGACACATTTTCTGGCCAGGTGCTGGGAATAAGCTGGAAGTGAAACCCAGTGGGCATCAGACACTTCACACAAATCCCTGGCAAATTTCAGGGTTAATTTTGGCACCAAAACCTTCCCTTGATAACCCAACACGTCCCAAAAAGTGCAACAGAACCTCCTGCCCACCAGCTCCTTTCCTGCAGGCCCTGCATAGCCATCACTCCATGGATTTGGGAAGGGCTTCCTGCCTTCTGGAGCAGCTCCAAGCACACTTTTCTCCCCTGGGGAGCCATCCCACAGTGGCTCCCCACAAAGCCCAGCCTGATGCTGAGGGCAGCAGTGGAAGCTCCCGCATATTCCCCGCCTCTGGAAGCAGCTGGATGCCTTGGGGTGGTCCCGTGCTCCTGGAGCTCTGGGCAGTCACACACAGAGAGCAAACACAGCCCCTGACACCTGAGAAAGTGACATTTGAACAAAATCCCACCTTCTCAGCGCGTTCCCACACGGCTCCCGGTGGCTCCACCAGCAGGTTTGGAGCCAGCACAATGGAACAGTATTTGGGTGTGAGAGACCTGGGGCTCCCACCTTGCTCCAAAGACAAGGATCCCATTAATGGGAGCTCCCAGTTCCCAGCCCAGCGGGATTAAACATAAAACCAGCCCTTTCTTGACACTTCACTGGAATGCCGGGAGCTCGGGAGCACTGAAACTGGAGGAGAACACCTTCCCTTTCTGCCAGGTTACCTGAGCAGCACAGAGCTATGGTGGGTGGCCTGGAATTCCTCCTGGCTGCAGGGCTGGTCCCCTGCAGGAATGCTGAGACCATCTCTTGCTCTCCTCTCCTCGTCCTGTGCGTGGGGACAGGCGCGGTTTTCACACAGAAAACCCGACACTGTTGGAAACTCTCCACTGGCTCTTCTGCTCAGCAGCTTCCCCCCATCCAGGCTGCTCAGGATCATGGTTGGATGGGGTTTGGAGCGACGTGGTCCAGTGGAAGGTGTCCCTGCCCATGGCACAGGATTAACTTTAAGGTCCTTCCCAACCTGAACTATTCTGGGATTCTGTGCTCACTTTAAATCCAGGTCTCTTGGAGCACCCTCCAGAACTGATGTCCCTTTGCTCTCCTGTCAGGACATTGGTGTTTGGACCCGAACTTGAGACTTTTATTTAGCTACCTCCCTGCCAGGAGCAACAAGAAGTGGGAGAAAAGCTCTTAGTGAGACCAGAATAGATAAACCTTCCTGTGCATGGAGCTGCACATCCCACCAAGGGCTCTGCATCTTTATCCAACCTAAATAATGCCATCCCTCCTTGCAGGTGTCTCCTCCACAGGGAAGAAAACCCCACACCAGAGCAAGGAGATGCACAAAGGAACCTCTGGCCCCGTGGGAAGCTTGTGCTGCAGCAGTTCCTGGCAGGACAAGTGGCCCCATGGAGAGAGGAGCCCACACCAGTCAGTTCCTGAAGGACTGACCCCATGGATAAAGGGACCCACACTGGAGCAGGGAAGAGAGGAGGAGGAGGAGCAGCAGCACAGCCCAATAGCGATGAGTTGACCACAGTTCCCATTCCCTGTCCCTCTGTGCCATTGGAGGGGAAAACAGAGTGAAGTTGAGGCTGGGAAGAAGGGAAGGGTGTGCAGAAAGTATTTTTAAGGTTCAGGTTTATTTCTTGCCCTACTCTGATGGGACTGATAATAAATAAATCCAATTTCCCTAAGTGGAGTCTGTTTTGCCCATGACAGTGATTGGCGAGTGGTGTCTCCCAGCCCTTATCCCAGGCCCTGGGCCTTTCCTTGCATTTTTTTTCCCTGTCTGGTTGAGGAGGGGAATGATCAAGCAGCTTTGGCAGGCACCTGGAATTCTGGGCAGCCAGGGTTAACCCACCACGATGGTCAGGGGAGTAACTCGGGTATTGTGGAGAGGAGCATCTCCTGCTCTTTCTCTGCCCAAGGCCACCTCTCCAGTTAAAACAAAATAAAGTGAAATAAAGTCAAACAGCATTGTGCAGTTAGGGGCTGTTTGTCTGCCTTTAGCAGGATGTGAGGAGACAAAGCTGCTGGCACAGGGTGGCCAGAGAAGCTGTGGCTGTTCCTGGATCCATGGATCTCTGGAAGTGTTCCAGGCCAGGTTGGACGGGGCTCGGAGCAACCTGGGATAGTGGAAGGTGTCCCTGCCCATGGCAGGAGGTTGAATGGGATGATCTCTAAGGTCCCTTCCAGCCCAGATCCCTCTGGGACTCCATGGAAGCCAGGTCTCTGTGTTCTGGCCATCGGTGCCACTCGTGGTCGTTACCGTCCCCTCCTGAGCTCCAGCCCCTGATGCTGACCCAGGCCCCACCTCGGGCTCACTCCAATTTCCAGCCCTGTAACGTGCACTGGAAGTTCTGCTGAGCTTATTTGAATTGGACAGGAAAACTTCCTTTCTCCCTCCCAGGGTTAAAGCCAGAGCAGCTTGGAACCTCCAGCCTGGAGCAACTGCTGCTTATCCAAACAGCTTCTTCTTCCCAGACGTGGATCCCCAGCTCCTCCCAAGCTCAGCCAACACTTGGGCTCCAGCAGCAGCAGATGCTGCTCCAAAAAGCAGAGAAAATCTGAAAGCACAGGAGAAATGAAGCACCTCTTGCCACCGAGCTAATCCTAGGGAACGCTGCTGGCACAGAAGCAATCCCTGTGGCTGGGCTGCCAGCCCAGGAATGAGGAGACATGGGCAGCTCCCACCCCACCTCCCATCCCCTTCCTTCTGGACCTGCTCTGTCCCCTATTTGCTATCAGAGCTCTCTGTAGGACCTTGAGGTTTGTCCAGGAGCGTGGGATAGAGGTGGGATGCTGGAGTTTTGTCCTGGATGTCTCTTCTTCAGAGAGGGGACAGGTCCTGTTATGTCCTGGCCATGCAGGATCTGCTGTCCTTCCCAGAGAAAGGAAATTCCTTCTGTGTCCGTATTTGGGCTGGATCTGTTACTTCAGGCACTTTAATAGTTTCTCCTTTTCCTTCTCTGCCTGATGCTGCACAGGGCAGAGTAAGTCCATTGCCTTCTGCCTGATGCTCCTCACCAGACAAAAAATGCCAAAAGGGGAAAGAAAAGAGCTGGAAGGGCAAAGCCCACCTTGCACATTGCCCCCAGACCTGAACACACCCAGCCAGGAGCCTCAGGGACCCAGCCAGCACCTGAGCACACCAGCGACCTCCAAAAACCAGCCAAACCCATCCACTCTCTGCCCATTCCTGGGCACACAACAAAGCCCAGCCTGTGGGAGCCAGCAGGGCATAAAACAAGGCCAACCCGAGCAACCTCTGCCTCACAAGTCGTAAATCTGGGGCTGGGGGGGGCAGAATTCCTCTCCCTTTTCTCCTGGGAAACGTTTCCCTCCTGTGGCTCTCGGCCGCCATCGGCTCGTGGATTTGGGTAGGAGGGGGTGGGAGCTAATCCCTCTTTCACCACCTTAAATTAAACCATAAACCATACCTCTTAATTCCTTTTAATTAAATTTCTCCCTGGAAAACGGAAATGTTATTTTGCTGTGTTTTTTCACAAAACAGGGCAGGGAAGAGACGGGCCTTGGTGTCGCAGGGAGTTTTCCAGGGAGTTGTGAGGGGTCCCTGGGACTCTCCAAGAGCTGAAGGAGACTCCATGGCTGGCAGATCCCAAATCCATCCCTCGTGCTAGAGTGGTTCACCTCCACAGGGGTAAATCTGGGAGGAGGAAAGAGCACAAATTCATCTGAGGCAGAGTCCAGCTGTTTTAGGTAAGTAAAGTCTTAGTGCCAAACCATCCCTTTGGATTCTTCTGCGTGAGGAGAATCCAAATCCCAAAAATCCTTGAAGCACTTCTACACAAGCCACAGTCCTGCCTTTCTCTCCTACAGCATCAGTCTGTGGTGGTTGCTTCCCCAGTGGATGGATCCAAGCTGTTTTTGGGGGAAAAAAATTTTAAAAAGTCACTGGAATATTTTGTATTTTAAGCAAAACTGTTGGAACAAGACCAGCAAGAGCAGGCACCAGGCTCAGGGGAGTGAGAAACCCAGACTGGGCTGGGGGACATCATGGCTGAGTTGACATGGGATGTTCCACACACATGGGAAATTCCCAATTTCAAGGCCAAAACAGCAATGCAGGTGAGGATAATGGGACAGGAGCACAGCAGAGCTCTTTTCCCAGGTCAGCAGACAGCCTGGAGCCACAGCCTGGGAAAACACAAAAGTCCTCAGCATTCACCTCAGAGGTCAAAGCTTCCACAACACCTCCACACCACTCCACACATCTTCCTTCCACAGCCACACACTTCCCAGCAGGACCATGTCCCAGCAGGGCCACAACGAGAGGGAGCTCTGTCCCCACTGCAGGGCACCAGGGGAGTGGGAATTTGAGGATAAGGGTGTTCAGAGCTGCAAAGGCCCCATAAGCATCATTGATCATCATTCAGCTCCTGGCCCTGCACAGACACCCCAACACTCCCACCCTGGGCATCCCTGTCCAAACTCTCCTGGAGCTCTGGCAGCCTCGGGGCTGTGCCCATTCCCTGGGGAGCCTGGGCAGTGCCAGCAGCCTCTGGGGGAAGAACCTTTCCCTAAATCCAGCCCAAGGCTGCCCTGACACAGCTCCAGCTGCTCCCTCAGGTCCTCGTGCTCAAGAAATCAGGTGGAGATAGGAGAAGTTCAGGTAACCAGGGGAGCTGGACTGGGGACACCAGGCACTGATGTCTCTGGTGACATCCCAGGTGAGCAGAGGGTCCCTCACAACCCCAGCTGGACCCTCTCGTACCTAAATTCCATTCAAATCCCCTGGCACACACCTCAGCCCTCCAGCCTTCCCTTCCCTTGCACTCCTGAACACAAAACAAAACCTCTGCCGTTCCCACCCTCGGGAACAGCCCCCACCACCCAGAGCACTCATGGATGTCTGAGTTCCAGTGGAGACCTCTGAGCTCACCCTGCTGTCCCCTTCCTTCCAGCCTCCTGTCCCTGAGTCCTCCTGGCCTGGGAAGGTCCTGTCACCCCTCATGTCCCTCCCTGCCAAGCCACCATTTCCAGCTGAGGAACATTCCCAGCCCGAAGGCGGAGGGGCTGGCAGAGGAATGTCAGGAATGCCGTGAAACACAAATCCTGCTTCCCAGAACTGTCAGGCTCCCTTAGCACCGCCGGGGCTGACAATGAGAAGGGCTTTCAATCCCAAACCTCCGCTCCGGCAAAGTTTCCTTTGCTAATGAACCACCCGCAGGCTGAAACACAACTCCGGGTCCTGGCTGTGCACACACATCCCGATCCCCTCCTCCAGGCACAGCTGCTCCCTTTGCTTTTTTGGTGCTGTGTCCCCAGCCTGCCTCAGCTCCGAGGCTTTGTTCCATCCCTGGAAAACAGAACAAACCCAGGGAGTTAAGGCTACGTGATGTTAAAATGCTGTTAAACCTTAATACCGACCAGTTCTTGCTTGAAGTGGTATTTGGTCAGCAAGCACAAGAAAATGGGTACACAAAGATGCAAAAAAAGTCATCCCTGAGTTCTCCCAGCCCTCCAAGCCCAAACTCCTCACCCTGAGAAGGGACAGGCTCTTCTAACACTAGGACAGATGGACACAAGGGTCATGCCACCAGGCAAAGACCACTCAGAGCCTGCCCAGCAGGGACAGGATGAGGGCAGGCTGAAGGGAACGTCATGGAGCAGCTGAGGGAAAGAAAAAAATCATGCTTGAAATCCTGTTTAACCCAGACATCCCTCCATTCTCTCTCTGGAGAACACCTGCTGGTGCTCCCACCCTGCTTTCCTGCCAGTGCCAGGCTCCAGCAGCACCACGTTGGATTTTGTGCATGCAGAGGGGGTGCGGGAGGGGAACAAAGGGTGACAAAGGCTGGGGGACAGGTGACAAATCTCTCTGTGCCCTTTAGGGGTGGCTTGGAGCAGCGGGAAGCTCATGGGGGCAAACACCACCTAAGCAGGAGTCCGAGCAATCCTACCAAACCTTGCATTGTACAATCCAAGTATTTAAAGGGAAAAGGCTTTCACCCACAGTTGTGGACTCTGGGGGTGCTGCTGGACAACCTGAACCCCTTTTCCTTCATGTGCTGAGACCCAGGATGCAGTTCAGGTATTGGAAAAGGGCCATGCAAACACAAAGAGCTCAGTGTCGCAGGCTGTTGTTACAAGAGACTAAAACATTTCTCCTCTTCCTTCCCAAGTCCCAAAATGCTTCTCCACCCCCTCCAAAACCCCACACAGCAAAGCCTCCCACCCTTCCAAATGTCTGTACTTAACGCCCTGAACACTCACGTTATGATGATGATTTGGTAGATTTTTAGGTCCAGACACCAGATAAAGAAACCACAAAGAAAAAATAAATAAAAAAAAACCCCAAAAACCAAAAAACCAAACAACCCCAAAAAACATAGATACACCAATCAAGGAAGGAAAAACAAGGCCACTAACATTTCACCCACAACCCAAACAACATCATAAAATCCTTGGCAAGAGCCTTGCAGGGGACTAAAGCCTCTGCACCCAGCACAGAGTCACACAGTTGTGTCTGCACTAACACTCTTTGCAGATTTAGGAATCACTAAGGCTGGACTCTCATGGGCAGAACACTCCAAGGGTCATTAGGAAAACACTCCAGACATCTGCAGTTCACTAAAGAAAAATCAGTGGAATTATTCCCGTAGAAAAAGCTACAAGGACACACATTGGGGAGGAAACAGGTACTTAAATTAATCCTTTCCAAATGAACATATGCAATAAAAATGGAATTAACACCTGTGCAGATAAAACACTTCAGCTCCCTTATGTGGTGATGCTTGAATTGCATTTTCACTTGGTCCTAATCAGATTCCTGATAGCCCTGAACAGGATTCAGGGACCTTCTGACCTGCAGGAGTTTGGAACATTTAAGGGGGAAAATGAGTTATTTTTATCAGGACAGTGTGCTCAGAGGGAATTTCAGGGGAGATAAGAAGGAGATGAAGGGAGAAGTGGCCAGGGAGGGACAGGGAAGTGAGAACCAGCAGCTCACATTTAAACAAACAAGTTATTTTAATAGCTCTGCAACTTGAGCATTCAAATGAATGTAATTTTACCCTGCATAATATCAACATCTAAAAATCAATGCAATAATGGGGTTTTTATATCATCTTTAGGGTTCTGGTCCCTAAACATTTTATATCTGAACAAGGCATATCTGCTACTTGGGTTTTGGTTTTTTGGTAGCAATGTCAGTCAGTGAGTCCCAAGGCTCTTCCATTTCTTTTCCCTCTTCTTCACCTTCTTGAAGACAAGTTTATGCTAAGAACCATTCTTTGGATTTTCTCTTCATTCCTTAAAATATTTGCTTTTACAGCACAGATCTTGTCTTGCTGGTCTTTAATCAGCTGCTCCAGTTCAGCCAGGTCAGCTTTCAGTGGTTCCACAGCGCTGTCTGTGATGCTGGAAGAGACACAAAGAAGCAGGATGTTGTTGGAAACTTTCAAGCTGCTTCAGGTTATTTCATCCTCCAAGAAAGTACATTTCAATACCTGAAAGTCTGCAAAGTATTTAATGGAATCACAGAATCCCAGGATGGTTTGGGTTGGGAGGGACCTTAAAGCCCATCCAGTTGCACCCCCTGCCCTGGGCAGGGACACCCAGGGTGCTCCAAGCCTCGTCCAGCCTGGCCTTTGAGTTGTTCCCACCCTTCCTGAAAGAAAGTTTGGAATAAGAAGCAGAAAGACAAAGCTAATAATATGGATAGAGGTAAATATTGTTGATGAGATCACCTATAATTCAACAGTAAAAATCTCTTCTTGGCTCATCTGGTTCTTCTGCTAAACTCTGGAACAAGAGCCACAGAAGCTGTGGCTGCCCCTGGATCTCTGGAAGTGCCCAAGGCCAGGTTGGACACTGGGGCTTGGAGCAACTTGGGATAGTGGGAGGTGTCCCTGCCATGGCAGGGGTGACACTGGATGGGCTTTAAGGTCCCTTCCAATCCAAGCTATGCCATGATTCCACAATACAGAGAAGGAGCCATCAGGAGCTGCTGACAAGGACAGGCAATGCGACACAAACAGGGAATTTCATGAATCCTACATTAATGAACACAGGTTGCATCTTAATGGAATGAGGAAATGGTTTTCAAACAAATGTGTCCCCTTCCATAATGTTGCTTATCTTCAGGACACTGGACAGCCAGAGGAAATGCCAGTCTGCAGGAGCCTGCTGCCATTCTGAATTACCCAGTCACTCAAGGGCTCACCAGCTAAAGTCCAGATCTCCAAATCATTTGGTTTTCCCCTCCTTTCTACCACATAAATCACCAAAGGCATCGCTAGGAATTGCACAGGTATTCCCTCACTGGGACCCTGCAAGTGTCTGTCACAGAAGCAAAGCAACCAGGGATGAGCTTCCCAATGCCAGGACATGTGGGAAGCACTGTCTTCTCCACAGCTGCTGCTCTGTAATCCTGTCCTGAAGGACTGGAAGTGCCTCACTGCACTGATGTGGGGCTCACATTTGGCATGTTGCCGTGCACCAGGAGAGGGCTCAGCTAAAAATCCCTCCATGCTGCTTCTGCACATGGATTCAGGGAGCAGCAAATCTCTCTGGGCTGAGTATGGCTCCAAAAACATGGATCCCAACCATGGGATCTCTACTCCATGTTTAAGATCACAGCACACACAGCTGGAAGGGATGTTCTGTTTTCAAGGAGAATAAAGACACAGAGGTGAGACAAGGAAGGCCAAAGCTGTCTCAACTACTGCCATTCACACCAGAACACGCTGAATTCATGGCACAGAGAGCAGGCTGGGATTTAGGAATCCACCCCTGCTCTGGGTTCAGTATAAGCTTTAAGGGCCCCTAAAATCTGCCTCAAGAGAGAACCCCAGCTGCCCCTGGCCACACTCACCTCTGCTCCCTCTGCAAAGCCTCCGCGTGCTCCCTGTTCTCCTGGCGCCACGTGTGCAGCTCATTCCTCATGGCATCCATGTCCTCCTGGATGTAATCCACAATCCTGCCCAGCCTAAAGGCATTCTGGCACACAGTCTGAATGGACACCTGGAACTTCTCGATTTCTTTGGCTACCAAGTCTCTCTCCCTTTTCCTGGATGCTTCCGAGACAATTGGCTTCTCCTAACAAAAGGGACGAACAGGGAAAGCATCAGAATTAGGGAAAACTGTTGCTGCAGGCTGAATGATGGATGTTTGGAGACTGCAAACTGGGAAGCAGCTGGTGAAGTGTTTATGACAGTCTCAAATGGAAGAGAAGATTCATGGAATCACAGAATGGTTTGGGTTGGGAGGGACCTCAGAGCTCATCCCATGCCACCCCCTGTCCCACCTCCCACTGTCCCAGGCTGCTCCAAGCCCCAGTTGTCCAACCTGGCCTTGGACACTTCCAGGGATCCAGGGGCAGCCACAGCTTCTCTGGGCAAGCTTTGAAAGTAGCAGCAAGTTCTGCTGCTGTGTGGGAGCTCCAGGGCACAGCCTCCTCTTTGTGCCAACCCATCCCAAAGTCCTCTGCATCGGCCCTTTCGAGATGCTTCTCTCCCTCCACTCTCCATATCTGGATTTCCAGCTCCTAATGCTGCTCCTAACAACAGCACTTTGGAGCTGACACAGCCCGTGGTTATCCCCTGCCTGCACTCCTGTTCACGGCTGTAAAACCACACAGCCTGCAGGTGTGCCCTCCATAAACTCCACTACTCCAAAGGAATTTGGGCTTGTGCTACTTCCCTCATGTGCAGCCAGCAGAGTCTCTGTGGTGCAGCTCCTGAGGCCTCTCAGCTCACTGCAAGTCAAACTCAGGGTTTGCTCCAGTGGCAAAGCCAGCAGGAGCAAAAGGATGCTGGAAAAAGAGCAAAGTGATGCCACGCTGCTAATACACTGGAATAATCTTACTCCAGCAATGCCATTAAGGAAAAGCCCAATGGGATTTTCTCCCCCACACAGAAAAAACAACCTTGTTTTTCTTTCTTTCCAACATTCCTGCAGGTCAAATCCTCAAACCCAGACACGCAGAGCTTGAAGTAGAGTTTATTTAAAGTCATTCTGGTTGTTTATTACATGCCAGACAACTGGGAAGGCCTTTCCCTGCCACCCCAACAGAGGATGAGCCAATTCCTAGGCACAATTCCTGCTAAACACGGAGGTGGCAGTGCTGGGACAGGGAATCCATCCTGCTGTCCCCTCCTGCCCTCCTCCCAGCTGCCTGGCTTCCTGTGCGAGCCAGGGGCTGTTTGCTCAGCTGGCTTCTTGGAGGCTGCAGGGCCTCCTGCCAAGCACATTTCAGCAGCCCTGGGCTGGCTGGAGGACTCGGGGACACGGAGAGATGTGTTTGAGGAAAATGCTTTGCCCAAGATCCGAAGGCTCGCTCGGGGCTGCTGCCCGTGCTGTGCCACACACGCGGCGCAGGAAAACGCCGGATTTCTGACTTTACTGGGGGTTTATGTCTGAGTGGTTTAATTAGAGCTGGCAAATAAACTGGGCTGGGCTGGCAAATGCTGCTGACCCCGTCCCTTTGCTGCCCAAGTCACTTGAGGAGCGCTGGCTCAGCTGTTAAAAACAACACGGCCCGAACTGGCTCCCGTTCGGAGCAGCAGGTGTTTCCACAGCACACCACAGAACCTTGGCACCCAGAGCTCTCCCGGAGCCAGCCCTGCCTTTGGTGGCCTTTAGAATGGAAGAGCTGCAATCTCACAGCGTTTCAAGCCCTTCTCTCTCTATCCTGACTCTTTTCCTACTCCTTTTCCTACTCTCTGCTCATCAAAGCCAGAGGAGAGGCTCAATCCACAGCACTGGATTTTCCACATGAGACTGGGAAGTCCAGTCCATCAGCAGAGTTGTATCAGACCCAACAGCTTCCCAGGAAAAAATCCCATTCCCTTGTTTTTTCTTGGCTAAGTGCTCCAAACCCTCACCCCTCTCCTCCCCACCATCCATTATCCAAAGGCTCAGCCAAGAAATAAGGAATTTATTTCAAATCCAGCTCTCTCAGAAGGGAGAAGACTCAGCCAGGCCATTATCTGAGGGTTGGTGTGTGAAAACCTGCTTCACTTCTACTTTCCAAATGCCAAGTTTTGGAATGTTTCCCAAGGCATTCTGCTGGAAATGCTGGCAGTCTGTGGCTTGGATAAGTGCAGTTTTCATGGGATAAAAACTGGCCCAGAGAGGGAAATGGGGCCACATCCAGCTGGGATTGGTCACCAGTGGGGTTCCCCAGGACTTGGAGACCTTTTCCAACCAAAATGGTTCTGTGATTCTACTTCTCATTCTTGTAATGATACCTAGACAGACCAAGCAGCCACACTTCCCCTCCACAGGGAAGCACAGGATCAAAATAAAATAGAAATAAAAAAATAAAATAGAAATGAAAACCCCACAATTCAGTAAAGAAGCGAGACAGAATTGTATGCTTTAGATACAGAACATATCTATATACAGATCTACAAATACACAGGTCTGTAAACACAGGTCCAGCTCACAATCTGAAATATTCCAGGCTGAAACACACAGCAGCTTGAAAAGCTCAAGCAAAATAAAAAAAAAAAATTTGGAATATTTTTGATGAATAAGTTCCTTAAAGTGTATTAGTAAATACTGAAAATTAATTCTAGTGTCCCTGTAATTCCAGCATGTTCTTTGTGGAGTTGAATACTTTAAAAGTGAGATTAAGAGGAGAAAATATTATCCCATCCAAAGTCAGTCATGGAATTATTGGATTGTCACGGCTGGAGACCTTTAGGATCATCAAGGCCAACTGGTATTGCAAGAACTGAAACATAACACCACTAAAAATCTATTAAATGCTATTTGAAATAAAAATCTAGCAAATAGTATTTATACAGGTTCATCAACAGGCTTGTTTAAAAATAAAAACAGGAAAAAAATTTAAAATTACTGTCTTTGAAACACTCATATGATGTTGAAGTGGTGTAAGAGCTCCCAAGTTTCAAGAAAAATCCAAGCAAAATTTCCTCCCAAGAAAGAGTTCCCAACCTGAAGGCTCAGGAGCTCAAGGGGCTCGTTGTGTCCCTCATCCCACAAGTCAGAAATCACCATCCATTCTTCCTCTGGCTCATTAACACCTGTGCTACCAGGATCCCAGAACCCCAGAGAGCTTTGGGTGGGAAGGAACCTCAAAGCCCATCCAGTTCCTCAAAGCCATGCCATGGGCAGGGACACCTTCCACTACCCCAGGATGCTCCAAGCCCCGTCCGAGCTGCCCTCGGACATTCCAGGGACAGGACAGCCGCAATTCCAGGTCCTGCAAGGCTCAGCATTATCACCGTGACACTCTCGAGCTTTGCCAACTCATGCTGATTTTAAAGAATTCAAGGGGAGAGAAATCCATTAGAGCCTGTTCCCAGCTCCAGAGTTGCAGCTATGGGTTAAAATCTCGGGAATGATGGCAGATGGTTCCCTACAGCCGGCAACGTGGGCGGTACGAGCCCCGAGTGCCACCTCTGCTCGCTCTGCACAAACGCGTAACAGGAGATTTTCAGCTGGGAGAAAAATGCCAGAATCCGAATTGTTCCAGGCTTTTTCATTAGGCCCTACACCTCAACCAACTCCCCTTTCACAACAGCCCCAGAATCAATAAATTATCCCTGTATAAAAGGCTGGATCACTTCTGTAGGCCCAACACGTTTCCTTTCCTCCATGTTTTTCATAAGGCACCAAGATAAATGTTTACTTTGGATTCCTGGGAAAAAAAGGCTGCTTTTCCCATTACCTCAATGTGAGCAGAACACAATGTGGGCTTGGGTGCAGGGACCTGAGAAATCTGAAAGCAGGAATTTTCTCTTTTAATCAAGAAGAGGGAAATTATCAACAAGGCTCCAGAAACCACCAGAATTTCAAGAAACAGCATTTGCTTACTTTTAGACCTTCCCCTTTCTTTTTTTTAATTAACAGTTTTTTAAATAGGAGTCAAATTAGTACAAGCATCCATCAAGCATTTTAATAGTTTCTACAGCCCCTTTTAACTCTATTATTATGTCCCACTAGGAAAACAGACCCAAGTAATCACAATTTTATTGAGCTCCACCATTTCCCCCCACCTCTTTCTACAGGAGAGGGCACAAACTTCATTTTGGACAAGTAACTGGGATATATCCAGTGCAAAACCAACAAGGTGGGGCCTTTGTTTTTACAGTATAAAATATATTTTTTGATCATAAAGGGTGTTTTCTTTTCCTGGTTTTTACAGAGTCTGTGTTTTAAGTAGATTGTAACTATCCACCAGGGATCCCCATAAGAAACTCTTTCACAGAACCAGGGGGGAAACAGTAAATGTTAAAGCATTTCAAATGAACAGGATGCTTTTTCTGCTGATGCCAGGTATGGGGTTCAGGCACAGGCCAAGGAGTTGGAGACACAATGTTCTTTATCACTACATTTCCCAGACTCAGTCTGACCTGCTCCTGAGCTGGAAGGATCCACAAGAAAATAGAAGAATGGCTCTTTCAAGAGAGGTTTTTCAATCTCCTCTCTCTTTTTTTTTTTTTTTTTTTTTTTTATTTTTTGGAGGGTGGTGGTTTTCCCTTCAGTTCATATTTAATCCTTCCAAAAAAAAAAGAGCTAGAATTTTCACCTGTTGATGAACACCCACCCCAGCCCACACACCCACCCTGCATTCCTGGGGAGAAGTCAGTTCCCAAAATCTCCTGTATTTGGGGCAGTATTCAGCACACAAAACAAAATAATGGAATTATGGAATGGTCTGACTTGGGAGGGACCTTAAAGCCCATCCAGTGCCACCCCTGGCATTCCAGTGACACCTCCCACTGTCCCAGGGTGCTCCAAGCTCCAGTGTCCAGCCTGGCCTTGGGCACGTCCAGGGATCCAGGGGCAGCCCCAGCTGCTCTGGGCACCCTGTGCCAGGGCCTGCCCACCCTCACAGGGAAGGATTTCTCTCCAAAATCCCATCCATCCCTGCCCTCTGGCACTGGGAGCCATTCCCTGTGTCCTGTCCCTCCATCCCTTGTCCCCAGTCCCTCTCCAGCTCTCCTGGAGCCCCTTTAGGCCCTGGCAGGGGCTCTGAGCTCTCCCCTGGAGCCTTCTCTTCTCCAGGTGAGCACCCCCAGCTCTCCCAGCCTGGCTCCAGAGCAGAGGGGCTCCAGCCCTGTGAATTCTGAGCCAGAGAAGACAAGCCAGGAGATTATTCCAGCTGTAATCAGTGACAGCAGAGCACATTCATTCACCCACGATGCCACACTGATGCCAATTGTGCCCAGCCTTCCCTTCCTCCTCACACTCCGTGTGCAGAACCTCTTCCTCCCAAAAGAGCAGCCTTTCCTGGTGAAAAAGGACTTGGAATAAACCTGCTCCTTGTGTTAAACAACTTCCCTCCCCCCAGGCTGTGCCCCAGCACCTTGAAAGACATGACAGGCCCTGTGCTGTGTCCTTTACACACTGCACCCCTCCTGGGGGGCAACCACAGCTGCCTCACCACTTTTACACATCCTTTGTGTCCACAGATCCATCTGCTGGCTCACTTGGATTTATACTGCACCCACAGGACAGAAATTCTGTGGTTTGGGACACAAAGGAGCTCTGACACCAGGATTATCCCAAGAGTGGCCAGAGCCTTGTTCCTGTGTTCACAGTTTCTAGCATGACTGCTTGGGGGCCACATTTTTGTTCCCTGCGAGCTGGGAGCTGTGTGAGGAGCCTGGAGCACACACTCCCTCCATCTGAGCTCCTGTGCTGCTCGGCTGCTGGCTTACAAATCCTGCTTTTGAGGAGCTCTGGGCCTGCAGCCGCGATTTCCCGCTGAGTTAGCATCACATCAGCATCAGCAGAGATGTCACGGAGGAGAAAACCCTTCCATAGGTAACTCCTCCATTTCCCTGTCAGCATTCCTGAGGACACAGCAAGCTGGCAGGATGCTGTGGTGGGAATGATGAGCCTCCTCCAAACACCTAAATGATGGGATTTCTGACTCCAGCTGCTTAACACAGCACATTAATTGCACGGACTGGAGGGCACCCCAGAGCTGTAATGTAAAAACGTGATTTTTTAATGTCAAAATCAATGACCTGCAGCTCTTCAAACAAACAGAATCAGCACTGATTAGATCTGTCCTAAGCTCTAAGTGCATAATGTACCACACTGGTAATTCAAGTTAATATTGCCCAGGTGCTGAGCTATTCAATCCCACTTGTTCCTCCCAGAAGCCTCCAAGCCGCTGCTTTTCTGAAGCCCTTTTGGATAGTGCAAAGATGGGAATTCTGTTCTCCCCACTTGCTTCAGCTATTTAATAACCTGCCTACGTTTTTCCACACGTCAAATAAATGAAGTGGAATACAAAATGGAACATCTGTTTCTTTCTCTGGTTAACATTAGAGGCTTAGATTCTAAACAAATACATTTAGGAAGTTTTTTTAGGAATTTGTTAGGCTGAACACAGCTAATCAAGGCAGCAAAAATCTTGTGTATTTCCAGAGTGACCTCTTTGTTTGACCTCAAAATTGTGTATATTATTTTAAGTTTCTGCACATGCGAAACCTAGATGATGAAAGTCCCAGTTTTCCTTCCTTCTCCCTTCTTTTCCTTTATTAAAACTCCTTAAAAAGCAAATGCATGTTTGGGAAACACAGCACAGAAAGGGTTTTAGAGGAATGTTTTAAACATAAATAAATGTTCCCCAGCCATCAGCAGCTGGAAGGTGTGAAACATCCCTGAGAGGGCACCAGTGTTACATTTGGATTAAGTATTAATCCACCAACTTCACCTCATTTCTGGTTGATTAATCCCAAATAAATCAGGTATACCCACTGATCATTTTTTTTTGCTGAATACTGGAGCTAATAATGTATTAAACAAAAGTTGCAGCACTCAGCCTGCTATTTTCTTCCCTCTTCATTTTCCCAACTAGCAGAAGATCAAGGCTTTAAAGACTAATGAACAGAAGTGAGAAACTATTTCATTTCATTTGGAAGTATTGAATTGTTTAATAAAATGAGGGAGGATGAACATTCTAGTGACAGATAGAAGGAAGATGCAATTTCCCAAAGCCACTTTTCTTTCAAGTATTCCCTGGATTTTTGGATACCTTACTGCAAAAATATGGCAGTACCCTTAATTTCACTCTGTGATGCACAACACAGTTTGGAATACAGTTGTACCCCAATGCAGAAGACATTTCTCCTGGGGAGTTTGATGGAAAACAGATTAAATAAACAGAGAAACATCCCCAGAGGCAAGGCCACATTGGAAATTTGGGATTTTTTTACTTTTACTGTCACAGTAATTTCTCTAAAATCATTTCCCAGGATTCAATTGTGTCTCCAGCTCTTGTTTTCTGAACTGTCAAGTGCCTGTCACACACTCCAAGCATTTTTAATCATCTTTTCCATTCAACTCTGCTGTCAGGAAAACTACACTTCTCTCTGGATCACAATTTCAGGAAAATGACACTCCTGTCTGGATCACAGTTTCAGGAAAATGACACTCCTCTCTGGATCCCAATTTCAGGAGAAACACACTTCCCTCTGGATCCCAATTACAGAACTAGACTCCTCTCTGGATCACAATTCCAGGAGAACCACATTTCTCTGTGGATCACAATTTCAGGAGAACCAGACTCCCTCTCTGGTTCCCAAGCACTTCCACACCATAATCTGAAAAGCAGAAGCAGCACAGGAGCCTCCTGCAGTAGCAGCCAGCTGCTGGGACAGGCGATCCCATGGTATTCCAGGAGCTTGGGCAGGTTTCCACGTGACGGATTAGGAAGTCAGCAGGTTTTTTTCCAGAATGAGTTGTCTATTCTCAGCACTGCTAACGCAGAGCAGGGCTTCCAGAGTGCAACAAAAGCCAAACAAGCACTGAATGAATGTTTCAGGGGCTGAAAACCAGGATAGGACTCGATGGTGATTGTAGAGGGTTACAACTGGCCATTTAAAAATATTGAAGGGGTCAAAAAGGGGCTGGTTTAGTTTGTTACTCACAGTCAGGAAAAAAAGCCAACCTGAAAATTTAGCACCGACACCAGAGGAAGTTTCCTGAGTTTGAAATCCATGTGATTGTGTGAATCCTCCCCCTCCATCCTGTCCCATGCCCAGTGCTGGACAGGACACACCACCAAACAGGGCAGCCCACAGTGAGGGAGTGCTGAGCATTAATGAATTCCTAATGCTGCTCCTAAACTGAGCCTGGGGACTGATGATCCAACAGCACCATCTAGTTAGAAACCCGGGAACAGGGACAGCAGCATGGCTTGGGCTCAAGTGCCAGCTCAGGAATGAGCTTTGGAGCTGCTGAAGAAACAGCAGATTCAACCTAGAACCCTTCTTTGTATCCAAACAATTCTCAAAAGGCAGAATTTTGCCAAGCAGGCAAATTTTCCCGCTGGATAAACTCATGCCAAACAGCCAGAGGTGCTCCAGTGACCACAGAGACCACAAGAAGCGCATTTCTAACAAATGGATGCAATTCATCAAGTTGGATAAAGCTAAAACCACTCCTAACAGATCATGGGCATCAATCTAAAGGTGTTTTCTTCTTTTTAGAAGGATTTGCTTTCTTCAGGTATAGAATCATCCCAGAGGAATTTGAGCTGGGAGGGACCTCAAAGCTCATCCAGTCCCACCCCTGCCATGGGCAGGGACACCTCCCACTATCCCAGGGTGCTCCAAGCCCCATCCAGTCTGACCTGGGACACTGCCAGGGATCCAGGGGCAGCTCCAGCTGCTCTGGGCACCCTGTGCCAGGGCATCCCCAGCCTCCCAGGGAAGGGTTTCTTCCCAATATCCCACCTAGCCCTGCCTGGGCTCATCAACCCCAGCCTTTGCAATACATAAAAGGAACTGCCTCCCAGGCCTGGATCTCAGCCAATCCCAAACTCCAGAAAGGAGGATACTCCCCCAAGAGTCACATCTGCCACCCCAACGTGCTGGAAAAGAAAGGAAAAGCCAAAAGAGGCAGACAGGAGTCTGCTTCAGAAGTCTTCCAGAATCACCACTGATTTCACAGAGCTCTGGGAACAGCTGGTCTCAAACACCACAGACCATTCCTGAAAAGAATTGTAGGAAATGTAGGAAAACCCTACAATACTGAATTAAGATTAAAATAAATGTGATTGGAAGATAGAAGAACTCATGAAATGCATTCACCTCCCCAAAACATCACATACTTGTCTAATTTTATGAAACTTTTTTCACTTCAATGCCTCAGTGCCTCTCCCCAGCACATCAGACTGGATCTGGGAATTTTCCATGGGGCCAAGGGATCACAAGAGTCCATCTCAGCCTTGGCTGCCTCTCACACCAGGAACTCTGCAAGGCAGACAAAGCTAGAGCTCTACACTGTAAGAGGAAGACACTCTAATATGGGGGGTACAAGCTTTTGCTTCTGGTTTGTGAGCACTGCTAGATCCTTCCCACACACTTTCTAAGTGATCAAAATAGCAAAAAACCCTGCAAAACCCAGCAAAACCAAAATCCACCCTCCCTGTCTCAACTATGGGAAAAAAATCACATGAGCAAAACAAGACATGACAGAGAAAAGCTTGATCATAACTGGAATAAAACACAGTTCAAGCAAAGAAAAAGGTCACAGTTGCAACATTTGATCTCCCAGTTCTTTGAAGGCCATTGCCACCTCACCCTGTCTGTGGTCTGGGATGATTTCTGTGATGCCTCATAATCCTTCTTTGTTTCTAGGATTCTTTTCACCAGCCCACCTGTTGAAAAATCAGATTTTTCTAAGCATTGGTGGACACTAAACAGTTTTTAACATTCAGACAATAAAACAAAACCCAACTGGTTTGTTTTTTCAATGCAGACAACTTTTAGAGCAACATAATCAGCGTTTTATTTTGTATTTTAAACACTGACACACAAGGTATTTGTTATTTGACCTTTTTTCTCCCAAACTTTTCTAGAACTTGTCTTTAAATCCAGCCTCGTATCTCAGAGCTGACAAGCTGTACCTGACACTTGAAGAAACTTTAATTCATGAGCTTTATGCAGAATTTTAAATCCTGCTGACATTGAGGATGCATAGAAAATGTGTCCTTAACACAGTTGTCAATCCAGCTGCACAGGAAAACAAGCCTGGGTAAATAAGTTGGTTTTCCTGCAAACGTTGCAAACCCCTTCCCTCAGGAGGGATTTTACTGCTCTGTTCAGCATTTTAAGTGTTCAGCATTTGGTTTAAACCCAGGGGTTGATTCTAGATCTGTATAAATATAGATAAAAGCAAACGTACCATGCTTTTGATCCTCACCCAGCTCCACTTCTGGCTCCTACACATGCAGGAAGAGAGCTTTAGTTGCAAAAAAGTTGGCATTGCTGTAATATGGAACTATTCAAAAATATTCAGCTGGGGGATATTTCAACAAGGCAGGAAATTGTGGAATGGTTTGGGTGGACCTTCAAGCTCATCCCATTCCACCCCCTGCCATGGGTAGGGACACCTTCCACTGTCCCAGGCTGCTCCAAGCCCCATCCAGCCTGTCCTGGGACACTCCCAGGGATCCAGGGGCAGCCCCAGCTGCTCTGGGCACCCTGTGCCAGCACCTCACAGGGAACAATTTCTTCCCAATATCTCATCCATCCCTGCCCTCTGGCACTGGGAGCCATTCCCTGTGTCCTGTCCCTCCATCCCTTGTCCCCAGTCCCTCTCCAACTTTCCTGGAGCCTCTTCAGGCCCTGGAAGGGGCTCTGAGCCCTCCCTGGAGCCTTCTCCTCTCCAGGCTGGACATTCCAAACAAAATAGGGAAAAAGGTTCAGTGAGCTGCACCAGGAGCAGACCTTTGGCATCTCTGGCAGGGGCACTGCTGCCTCCACCACGAACTGCTCGTCCTCCTCATCAGAATCCTGCTGCTCCCTGATCACATTTGGGGCTGTTTTGGCGCTGCCGCTCCTGCCAGGGACACAAGGAAAAGGGGAATGAATGGAAATACTGAGATCTGTCCAGAATAAACTAAACTCAACTAAGAGCCATCAAAAGATCACAGAATCCCAGAATCACTGAGGCTGGAAAAGTTCTCAAAGTCCAACCTGTGAGCAAACCCCAGCCAGAGCACTGAGTGCCACATCCAAGCCTTCCTTGGACACTCTAGGGATGGGAATTCCACATGTCCCCACCATGAGGTGACCACCCCAAACTGGTAAAGCCAGAGGAGCTGGGAAGGGTGTGCTCCAAGGAACATCCACTCTGCATTTCCCTCATCCCTCACCTTTCTGGGATGAAGAGCTCGGTGCTCTCCCGATGTTTCACTCGTGGAGGTGCTGGCCTCGCGCTGCCAGGACGGGGAATCCGCCTGGAATAACAGTGGGAATGGGGAAAAAATCAATTTCACATTTCACATTTCATTTCACACAGCAACACAAGTCTTTGCTGAGAAAATAAAATAAAATAAAATAAAATAAAATAAAATAAAATAAAATAAAATAAAATAAAATAAAATAAAATAAAATAAAATAAAATAAAATAAAATAAAATAAAATTCAAACATTCAAATTAAAAAGCAAATTCACCTTATCCATAACACCCACCCTTAGGGAATGCACAGAGGGAATGCAATATTCTCCTCAAAAATGTTGCTAACATTCCATGGAAACAGTTTATAGACTAAGAACATAATAAAGGATGGAAACACACCTTTGGGAAGGCTGAGGTGGGACATCAGGAGGTGCTTCTCCATTTCCAGGCTTTTCAGGAGCCATGTTCTCCTCTTCTCTTTCTATTAAACAGAACAACATAAAATTGGGGCATAGATGGGCCAGGAAAACCTCGGTTTTTTATGTCAGCGTTTGGAATCTTAGCACTGCACTGAAAAAAACAGTTAAAATTCTTTATAAGTTTCTTAATATTGTAAAATTCCCCCCTCTGTGAAAATGACATCATCTCACTCAATGCTTTTGTTTCCCTTCCCCTACTGGGATTCTTGGTTGAGGTGGTGGCTACGCCTTGAGTAAAGCCTACTCAAAGCATCTAAACTCAGCCTAATTATGTTTGAAAATTCCATAATACATCACAAAAAGGACAAAAAGCATTAGAGAAGGGCTTGATTTATTAAAAAGCACTTTTTTGTGTTTAAAGTTTTCAGCTATGTAGTATGTTGTTCTTTTGTCACTGGAATGTTACTGAGTCTCTGGCAAATTAATCTGTAAATGACAAATATATTGATTTTTCAGAAAAGTTCTATTTATTCTGCAATCTGATCAAGTCAGGCATGAAGCACACAACAGGAATTACATCCAGAACCTGGGAACTACTCCCAGGGCCAGGAAAATTGGGATACAGAGCCTCATTGCTCTGCAACAAAATATAACTGAAGCAGACAGAAATAGTGCTCTAAAAGATCCAGGAAAATCAGTTTATTTCAGCTAATAAACAATGTTTTATAATCCTGGGATCATGGAATGGCTTGGATTTGGGAACTTAAAGGTCCTGAACCTAAAAAATGAAGGGTTTACAGTGCCTTGGTGAATAAAGCTGAAAATCAAGATCAGTCAATAAAATAAAGGTCGACTATATAGGTTGGACTTGATGATTCTGGAGATCTTTTCCAACCTTCATTATTCTTCTGATTCAGAATACAGCAGGGGATCCAATCCAAATCAATAATGAACCTGGGGGTTCTCCTCTTACATCCATCCTAATGATAACATGAATTCATTTTCCATCCCAGACGCATCCCAAATGACAAGACAGCTCCAAGAGATGAAAGGGAATTTGCAGGGAAGTTCTGCCAGCTGGGGAAGGTCACACAAATGTCTTGGCCATCCATCCATATTTCATCAGGCTGCTACAGCCAGAGGCCCTGGAGGCCAAAAGGTGGGCTGGGAACACCTCCCACATCCATGGGATCCATTCTCCCAAGCAGCTTGAGCATGTGGATCTGGAGGGAACAAAAATGCAGCTTTTTGCTGCAATTCCAGCTCCTCCTCCTGCATTTTGCTTCCATGGCTCCATGGGTGTTGTAGCTGGATACAAATCCATGTTTTGGGAGCTATATCCAGCTTGGGGCGGGGGGGAAATGGAGGAGTAAGAATGCAGGGATGGTGGAATTTTCCTCTGGAATCCTGTAAAATGCAAACACCGAGACTCCCAAAGAACTGCACAAAAAGGCAACGTGCAAAGATTCACTTCTTACAGAGAACAAGCCACCAAGGGATTCAGGTGCAGCATCTGCCTCTTGGAAAAGGACAGGAAAGAAGAATAGGAAAAAGAAATTAGAATTCCTTTATCAGGGGAAGGACATTTTTCAAGGCAGAATATGAATCAGATGTGATTAAAACGCATGGCAGCCGTTGGATTAAGTGTCAATCACCCTCCTTACATCATTGAGCTGCATGGTTTGACCCAAATGCTCCAGCTGGGCTTTCCATGGCACTTTCCCTACCTTTCTGTTTTTCTGCAAGGCCTGGTTCATTTCTCTCCTGTAGCTCAGCAGCACCATCCTCTGAAATCCCATCTGCCACACTCCTCGTGTCCACAGCTCCTGTAACAAACCAGTTTATGGCCAAATGAAACCCAAGAGCCAATAAAAATTCAAAATAAAAAGCCAAGCTAAATACCTGCTAGGATTTCTTTAAGGGCTACCCTGGTTTAATAAACCCTCTTCAGTGTCAATAAATCACATTCAAGGTGCACAAAGACTTTTCAAATGAGTGCTGACTGAACTCCTGAAATATTCAGCATAAACCTCTATTATTTATCTGCCCACAGAGAAGAGACATTCCCTCCTGTTGTACATTGATTTATTTCCAATTAATAGAAGATAAAATAGAAAGCTCTGATCATCATCACCAGTGTGCAACATGCATCAGCACAGCTCCAGAAAGTTTTCCTACCCTCTGGATTATGGCAGCCCCACTGTGTCAAAAAAAAAAAAAAGAGGAGTAATGCCCCAAAATATTCCTGGCTCTGGTAAACTAAAATTTAAGTGATGCATCAGGGAAGGAGGAGTATTTTAAAATATTCACCCTAAAGTCGTTCCATGTATTAAACTTATCAGGAAAACTGGATTCTGGTTTTAAAGGGATAACCCTATAAATGGGGTGTGTCTGGTCACTGCAGTTTAGTGCCATATAAAACAAATCATACTGAAATCTTGGGAAATAAAAGAAGTTCTAGGATCAGCTAAGGATCACTGAGTAGTAAAGTAAGGCTGCAGTTTTAATGGAATCCAGACAGGGATTTTTCAGCTGCCAAATTATTCAGACTTCACAGCACAAGAGATGTGACATCAAAATTTCTATTTTCTAGCACCAACTTGAATGAGGCTCCTAAATTAACACACATTCAGATCCCAAGTGCCAGCATTTTTCCAAGGTATTCAAGGTGCCCAAACAGGGCTATTCATTATCCTGAAAGCAGGACTGCTATAACTCCAGTATTTTGCCTCAGACACATGAAAACCTAAAACAGAAATCCAAAAACCACATGGGTGCTTGGGAAGACACCCAGCAACACACCATCTCTTTATATAGATTAATAATAATGAGACTGGCTAATTAAGTGCATTAAGATCTTCATTAGTCTAAACAGCACCAATTTTTAATCAGTGCTGGCTGGTTTTAACAGGCATCAACTCACAGGTGTCACTGTATCTTCTGAACAGAGACATTAAAGTGATTTGTGTACAATGACGACTTCTTTAGGATTAAAATACCAGGGGCACAAAGCACTGAAAGGGAATTAGGATGAATCACTGAAATAAGAGGAGGGGGAAAGGCACTGAAATACAGACAGAAATTGCAGTTCCACTGCTGCTGTCTGAGCTCTGGGTACCAGCCACATTTAGTCTTTATCCAGGAGTTTCTCCAGGCTCTTCCTCCTAGTTTCCTACACAAAGGGATGGCAGTGCTAAGCTAAGATTCCTTTCTTCCTGATGTGCAATATTTGGGATATCCTGAAGACAATCCACGTTCCAGGCAGTGTGTAAATACAATATTTAAGGGCTGAATTACAAAAGTTGGTGACATAATTGCAAGGAAGCACCTCCACAGAGAAGTAATATATTTGGAAAGCCTGGCCCAACGGCCTATTAAACCAAATTAAAGCCATTTCAAGGCTCAAACCTTCACTTTGCTCTGCTGTAAACATTCAACAAATGTTAAATGCCAGAAATAGTTGCAGACAAGTCTAAAAGCTCATTTAGAGAGTAATTACACAGAAAATACCAAAAGCAGGCTGAATTTGTATCTGCAACTGTGCACGGAAAATGAGAGCAAAAGGAACCGAGTCTCACTTCCTATATCCCAAATCCGGGCAGGAAAATTGCCTCTTGGATTCACAAATGCAGGCTGGAAGTACAAACCAAACCCTGACAATCATAAACGAGGATATTTAAGTATTTCTGCTATTCCTACTCAATAACCCTCCAGCATATTTGACAGAAATAACAATATCCTCCCTGTGGTTACCTTCTCCTCCGGGCTTGGAGCGATGCCTTGATCCTTTTGCTGAAGGCTGCTTTGATATCCTCACAGGAGTCTCATTCTGGAAAACAAAACAAAACAAAACAAAACAAAACAAAAATAAATAAAAGCCCACAAATTTATATAGCAGTAGATTTAAATATTGTATCTAAAATTTACTTCCTTGTGTTGCTTTTCTTAGTATTATACAGATATCAAATGTTGACTAAATAACTGATCCACACATTTATGTTGAGTTTGTTTCCCTCACAACCTGTGGATATTTTTTCCTGGGTGAATACCAGCTATTTTCTTTCATGTGAACTTATTTGATGGAAAAACAACTTCCAAACTAAGAGTATCCAACCCCACGGAATAAAAAGGTTACAAAAAGGAGGAAGATTCCTACAATCTCTCAAACCTCTGTGTTTCAGCTGCATCAGACACACAGCTCCTCTTCAACCTGATGAAAAACCTTTTAGACTTCAGTCCAAAACAGAAGCAAGGATTGAAAAAATTGTGCTACCAAGCTTGCACAGTCCATTACTTAAATGGCAACTTCCCTGGATAGAAATCCTGCCTATTACCCAAAATCCTGAGATATGCTTAGCACCTTCCCGGATCTTCTTCCTTATCTGCTTTTCTTTTTTTGCAGTTTTCATCCAAGATTTTTTGTCAGCCCTGTTGATCACGATAAAGGTTGGAAAAGACCTCCAATGTTTCTACTGATAACCTGAGAACCACAAATTCTGCCATTTTTATGCCATCAAAGAATTGTTTGAGTAGAAGGGACCTTAAAGCTCATCCCCTTCCACCCCCTGCCCAGAGCAGGGACACCTTCCACCAGAAGGAAGTGGTTTTCCTCTTTAGGAAATTCTGGCATGTTCTAAGGAAAACCAGGCAGAATTCCAACCTTCAAGTGATGCATCTTAATTTTAATTCTTCATACTAACCTCCACAAGCCCAACACCATGGAAGGAGGGAAAAGAAAGCTCCAACCCTGTCAGAAGCACATCTGGCACACTCCAGCCCCAGCAGCTCTCTGGGTGAGGTCATTATTAGCACAGGTGGGGAGGGAGCTGGCAAGAGGGGCTGAGGCTGCTGCAAGAGGGGATTTGGTCATTTATTTATATGGCTACAAACAGGATTTTTGTGGAGCCACATGTGCAGCCTGGTGCAGCAGGTGCAGGGTGAAAGCTGACGTTTACCCACTATGGCAGCACACAAAAACAGAAAGCCCACGATATTTATGACTGGGGGGCTTTCCAGAGGGAGATAAAAGAGGTTATTCCCCTTCAAGGCTTTGAAAAGCAGCCACTGGAGCCATTAAAGGGAAATCTTACACTTCATCTCACACCATCCTGGAAAAAACACATTACAGTGGAATCCTTGATGGATACATGCACGCTTCCCAGGCCTGAGTAATTATGTTTCCATGTGGAGAGGATCCAGAGCCTTCTGCAAACCATCCAGGCTGCTGCTCTGTCCTCATTATTAACCTTCAAAGAGGCCAAGTCTCACTTCAAGACAGAAGAAAACATTTGCTAGTGTTTCAAAGCTCATTATAAAATAAGCCACTGTGATTTCCCCCTCTAATTCATCAGCTCTGCTGATGGTTCTCTAATAATAAATAAGAATTAAGTCTGTGAACAGCAGTTTTATTCCATCCACGCTCCACAGTACTTTTCTCCTAATTAAATCCACAGTGCCAAGAGGTATTTTTCCATCTCTGCAATATAAAGTGTGCAGGTATAATTTTATATAAATAAAACCACATACAAGGAAAGATCTCCACCTGCTAAGGCCAACTTGAGTGCTGTGCTGATAGGACTTATTAGGAAAACATCGATCAATTACCTTTTCCTCACATGAAATCTCGCAAGATGATGATTTATTGGTATTAGATTCTGCAAATTAAAACTTCTCAAACACAAAGAGATGAGGAAAATCTCTAAAGCAAGTTTAAATGATGGATTTCTGATGTAGTGACACCAGAGAGAGGGACATTCCCAGCTCCAGAACAGAAATATTTGAACCACTTCCTGCAGATTTCCATGGAATCTCTCTGCTATCTTTTTTTTTTTTTTTTTTTAATTCCACAGTTTCATTACATAACCAAAATAACTTCCAAGATGAACAGAAGTTCATTAGGCAGGACTTAGAGGCTGCTTTAAGTGACCACTTCCAGAGCAATAGAGTTTGCAGGGCAAAAATCAAACCCACTCTGCAAGTGGCCAGAAGTGACAGGATATTACAGAAAGCTTTAGCCAAGAGTTCCAGCTGCCATGGGAAACATGGAAGAGACTTTTCCAAGGTGTTTGGCCTCGGGGGGAAATTATTTACCTGTTCCGTGGCCACAACCAGCACCAGATGCTCTGACCTCCTCCACCTCTTGTCAAGTCTAAATAATAATGATCTCCATTATTTAGAACGTCCAAAAGGCCATTTTAAATCTGATTTTTTCCCTGAGATGGACTGAGAGTGAACAGAACACGACTCAACCCTGATCCCAAACTGCGGGATGCAAAAGCCAGCCTTGAGGCAGCTTCTGATTGCCATGTGGTAGCCAAATGTCTCTTAATTCCTACTTATCCCTGCTTTCTTCTAGCTCCAGAAAATTATGGATACCCATGTGATGACTACTGCACACTGGGTAACACTAAGAGTTTCTTTGGCAACAGAAAAATGCATTCAAATTACAAAAAAAAGTCAGCCTTAAGCAGATTTGAAAGCTGCTGTCGATAATTAGCAGCAAGAAAAACTGAGATTTGCATGAATAGAGAAAATCTCATTAAGCAAAGCCAGGGACTAAACTTGAAGTGACAGTTTTGCTGTACTTGTAGAATATTAAAAAAAAAAAACTAAATTGATCTGTTCTCTACACTAAATGCTGTAAAAAGTTAAAATAGGTGAATCCTGAGGAGAAAAAAACAGTGGCTGACTTGTTGGGTACTGCCTCGAACTGTTTCACTTCTATTGCAGTGAATATATATATATATATATATATATATACAGTAACTATCAATAGAAAAAATACATAGAAAAAGCTAAAGAGAGTTGCTGAAGAGTTATTAATTCTGCAGCAGAGACCACAAAATATGATTCAATGTCCTTCATGTGCACAGAAAGTTGTTTGCTTGCTTTTGAATACATTTGTTTCCCTGCCATGTGACTCAAATGGAGCCACAGGGGTTAAACCAGGGTAAATCCTGGAAATAAAGGCTGGCAAACTTCTGTGAGGACCAGAAGATCAACCCTAGTCCAGCAGATGTAATTCCCAATGATTTCCTGCTGGAATTCCCTCTAGATCACTTTTTGCAGCTATCTCAGCTCCCAAAATTCACTGGGCACATTTTCATGTCACCTCTCCCTTCCACAGCTTTAAGATTATGACATTTGCCACACTCTGCTCTAAAGTTTGTGTTTTTATCACCTCAGAAACAAGCACCTTTGCTGTTACACAAGCAGGCAGAGGCAGGAATGCCATCTGGATTTAAGGTAATAATTCCAAAGCCTTGGAATCCCTCCCAAAAGCACTTAGGAGGGGAAATGAAACTTTACTGCCCCGCTGCATTATTCTGGTGCCCAAGAGCACAACGAGAGTTTGGGATGAGGCTCAGAATTTCCATTAGGGACCCAATTTGCAGGAAGTTTGACTTGGCCATGAATATTTGCTGGAGGCTAAAAATAAAAACCTCTTTTATAAGCTCTCCCTCCCATTGCCAATAACTTAAAGAGTCAAGGAAGAGCCATAGATGTCATCTCATGGGGAAGACAAGACAATGTCAGTGGGTACAGAGACTCCTGCTAGATTTGGGATCCTGCCTTGTTTCTCCTCAGCCTGTGTAGGTTCATTGACTGAAGTCTCCCTCTTTAAACATTTGGCCACGTGGCTCCATAATTCCCCAACTGCCTCAGGTCATCAGGAAGCAGCAGATGGAGGCACAATGGTGTCACAAGCAGCAGCTTCTGTGCAGGGGCACTGAGCTGCTCTTCCAGCTGCAAAGCATGGACCCTGAAACAACACTGGACTCAGTTTCTTTCCAAAACAGTAACTTGTGCTAAAATTCAAAAATAAATACAAAAACCCTATCAGATTTCCAGGAAAGATTCTGAGGATAAAGAAAACTCTCGGCATGGGGTTGGAAGAGATGAGCTCTAAGCTTTCTCCCAACCCAAACCAGTCTGTGATCCTAAGAAGTGTCCAAAACATCAATATACAGTAATAAAATCTGCAAAATGAAATAAATGGAGTAGACTTTTTTTTTTGGTCCAAGCACAGAGAAATTTCTAATAAAAAACAACAAAAAAATCCAGGGAAACATCTATCTCATGTATTTCCCAGCCCTAAAACTTGACATTTCCCTACCTTTCAACCCTACATTGTTTTCAAGCGGATTCTCAAATCAAAATGCAACACTTTGAATATTCCTACCTCCTCCACTACTAACCTCAGTGTCTGGCTGGCACTTGCTGTCTTTAGTTGGCTTCTGTGGTTTTCTAAGCATGGATTCCTCTAAATCTGAGGGCTGGAAAGAAATGAACTGGTTTAGATCCAAGAGAAGCATTTGGGTGTCCATCAATCCTGAATTTCTACCAACAGAATAGAATGACCGAATGGGAAACATTTAGAGGGAGAGGACATAGAATAACAACAAAATGGAAAGCAATGAAGAGGTGGCTCTCAAGGCAGTTTAAGACTTAAAATCCTTGAATCCCAGACTTGGGACCCAGGTTTGGGTTCGAACAGACCTTCAACGCCATCCACTTCCAACTCTGAGAAGGCCCTCCAGCACCTGAAGGGAGCCAGCAAGAAAGATGGAGAGGGAATTGAATAAGGGCCTGGAGCAGGACAGGACCCAGGGAATGGCTTCCCACTGCCAGAGGGCAGGGCTGGATGGGATATTGGGAAGGAATCGTTCCCTGGGAGGGTGGGCAGGCCCTGGCACAGGGTGCCCAGAGCAGCTGGGGCTGCCCCTGGATCCCTGGAAGTGTCCAAGGCCAGGCTGGACACTGGGGCTTGGAGCAGCCTGGGACAGTGGAAGGTGTCTCTGCCCATGGCAGGGGTTTGGAATGAGGTCCCTTCCTGCTGAATGAGCAGGAATGCAAACATGGAAGGCCACTGGAACAAACACAGTCCCAACCACAGCATGGGGCAAGTTCTTCCCCAAAATAACATTTCAATTACCTTTTTCTCTGCTTTCTCCTTTCCATGTTCCCTGAAATGCTCCCCATTTTTTTCTCTGTCCCGATCTCTTCCTCTCTCTCTGTCCTTCTCTCCTTCTCTGTCCCTGGCCTTTTCTTTGTCTCCTTCTCTGTCCCTGCCCTTATCTTTGTCTCCTTCTCTGTCCCTGGCCTTTTCTTTGTCTCTTCCTTTCAGCCTGTCCTTTTCCCTTCCTCCTTCATGTCTTTTCTCTCTTCCCTGTCCTTTATCATGCCCGAGGTCATCTCCTCGCTCTGGGTCTCCTTTGCCTTTGTTTTTTTCTGTTTCTCTTCCTTGCTTGGTCGTTTTACTTTTGCTTCTCTCCCTCTCTTGTTTTTCTGCTTCTTTCAAGGTGTCTCTTTCAGGGTCTTTGTGCCTTTCTTCATTATTCTTCTGCTTATCCCTCTCCTTTTCTCTTTCTCTGCTGTCTTTCAAATCTCCTTTGTGTTTTCTGTCTCTGCTGGAGCTTCTCTCTTTAATTTCAGTGTCTCTCCTGCTCTAAAAAGAAGGCAAACACTAAAAATTAATTCCAGCACATGGCACAGTGACTCTACAAACACAAAAATGCTAAAAAAACCCCAAACAAATAAATCATGGTACCCCTGTAACCCCCCAAAAATGCAAATGATACCTCTTTATCCCTATGGCTTTTTAGTTCTGCTTTGGGCTCTCTGCTTTCTTTATCTCGAGGTTTAGAGGGTGGAGGTTTCCCTTTAGCATCAGCTTTTTCCCCAGCCAAGACCCTTTTTACAGCTGCATCACTGGACAGCTGCAAGGAACAGAAAAACACCACTGAAATGAGCAAACTGCTTCATTAAATAATTAATGCACTAATTATTATTTTAAGAATGTAACAATTCAGTGTAAAAACATAATAATTTCATGAAAGAATGCAATAATTCTGTGTAGGAACAGCCCCTGCAGTTGTTTTCAACCAGTTATCAAATTTCCCCATTATTCAATTTCCATAATTAAAAAAACAAAGTGGAAAAATTACTTTCATTCCACGATTAACAGATTTGACTGAAAGGAGATAAAGTCAAAGGTGAGAAACTGAGTGTATAATTGGTGTGTCTGTACCCCAAAATTTTAAAGATTCTGAGGCTTCATTTTGTGCTTCAAATCTAATAAGTGTTATTAAAAGACAAAAAAATAAAGTGAACATTAAAATCCTTAATATTCAGAATGCATTTGTGTGGGAAGTTGGCTCAAACTCTTGCTAAAGATCATGAACTCTCTCTGCTGTTATTGCTATTACAGGGTCTCTACTGTGCAATTAATGACAGCAGAGGAGTAATTAAGGCACAGAATCATTTGGGTTGGACAAGACCTCCAAGGTCATCAAGTCCAACCTATGACTGATCCCCACCTTGTCCCCAGCCCAGAGCCCTGAGTGCCACATCCAGGTGTTCCTTGGACACTTCCAGGGATGGGCACTCCAAAGCTCCCTGGGCAGCCTCTGCCAAGGCCTGAGCTCCCTTTCCATGGGGAAATTCCTGCTGCTGTCCACCCTGAGCTGCCCTGGCCCAGCCTGAGGTCATTCCCTCTCCACCTGCCCCTGTTTGCTGTGTGCATAAAATCTGAATAACTCTGTCCCACCTTATTTAAGCAACACCTTCCAATTGCCTGAAGGAATTCATTGGTTTTCTCGGGCTCGTGTCCAGCCACAACTCGTGCAGGTTTCACTGACAGTGGCTCTCCTGTCACCATCACAACTGCATCGATGGCCTTCTGAAGGAAGCTGATTTTGGAATCCTTATCCTGGTGAAACAGCAATGAAGAGATATTTTTACCTCCTCAATTATCATATTTGTTTTAGTTCCCCAATTACACCCTAAAAATAACCTGCCCCAACTGCCCTTCAATAGAGATGATGTCTTCCAGTGATTACATAAAATCAGAAGGAAAAAAAAATAAAAGACCAGATAAACAAAGTAAAGCCAATTAAAATTTTATAGAAGTCCTCACAAATAAGGAACTTTCACGATTTCAGTCCTAATTACAGCTCTTTCCTATTGATTACTCAGATAAAAATTATTCTCCTGATCTTCTACAACTCCAAGAGAGATCACAGTAAGGAAGCAGCCAAGTCTTCCTCCTGACCAGTTTTGGGAAGAGGAACTCAAGGTTGAGACATCTTCCCCCACACTCCAGGATTTTGATCTCCTCTGCCTGATCTCTGGAAAACCCCACAGACTCATGGGCTGTGAAAGAAATTTATGAAAGAAATTCTCAGAGAGACAGCAGCATGCAGATGCAACAAAGACGTGATCAGGAACTGCTGACAAATTTGCTTTTTGAGTCAAAGGACACTATAAAAATAAATCCAAAACAAACAACAATTTGGTTATAAATGACTTAATTTTAGTTATCCTGACAGGGGTAGGAGCAGTCACAGAAATAAACACACGCATTAATCAGCGACTAAAACATGCTAAACTGGCTGGAGGGATGAGAAGTCAGGCTCCCAGAGCTCACACTTCAGTTGCTACGTTAAACAAACACCATGGGATCAGCTGCCTAAGTGGCAACACACAAACACTGCTTTGTTTGCCAAGAATCAGCAACCAAAGCTCCCAAATCAGGTTGGGAGTCAGAGAACTCAGCATCAGCTCAGCCAAAAATCAGGGGAAAGCAGCAAACAGAGAGTAAAGTCACCCTTGGATGTAAGAAAAGGAGTTTTCAGTAATAATATTAACCTCTTCTTTCAGCCATCAGCCAGTTTTATACTGCAGTAAAGCTACTGTGGAATGCAAATCCTAGACAGGTTAGTCCTGGGATATTAAAAAACGATATGTAAGGTATGTATTTATATATCACCTGTATATGTATTTATACATACACACAAATACACAAAGCAGTAAGTTTAGGGCCATGGATTCTCTTGAGAGACCACAAGATAATTTAAAACCTATCTGTGCACAAATCCATAGGTGTTCACCCCATGGAATGCATAATATAACCCACAGGCAGGAGCTTTTACAACTTCTTCACAAAAATAACAACAGGTCCTTGGTGCTGAATGCAGAAAAGAGCAAAAGAACCTTGTGGCAAGTTGCACAGAACACTCAGAGCCAAATAAATAAGTCCCATGCCCACCTTGACATTATCTGACTTCAACTCAAAATCCGTGTAGAGTCCTTTCAGAAAGCCTGTTACTCTGATCACCTAAAGAACAGAAGAAATGGGGTAAGTTAGGAACATTTAAAGCCTCTGCTCAACAAATCTTGTGTGGCACAGGTTTCACTGACAGTGGCTCTCCTGTCACCATCAGAACTGCATCAATGGCCTTCTGAAGGAAGTTGATTTTGCAATCCTTATCTTGATATCAATGAATAGATATGAAGAATAGAATGAATATCAATGAAGAGATATTTTTACCTCCTCAATTATCATATTTGTTTTAGTTCCCCAATTATACCCTAAAAATAACCTGCCCCAACTGCCCTTCAATAAAGATGATGGCTTCCAGTGATTACATAAAATCAGAAGTATTTTTTACTAAAATAAATAATAAAAGACCAGATAAATGAAGTAAAGTCAATTGTGTGTGTGGCATGAAATGCGTTCTTCATGGAAAGGGTGCTCAGGCCTTGGAGTGGAGTCCCCATCCCCGGAGGTGCCCAAAGAACATCTGGATGTGGCACTCAGTGCTCTGGGCTGGTGACAAGGTGATGGGCACAGCTTGGACTCAGTGATCTCGGGGGGCTTTTCCAACCTCAGTGATTCTCTGATTCTGCGATGTTCCACTGTCCCAGGCTGCTCCAAACCCCAATGTCCAACCTGGCCTTGGACACTGCCAGGGATCCAGCGGCAGCCACAGCTGCTCTGGGCACCCTGTGCCAGGGCCTGCCCACCCTCCCAGGGAACAATTCCTTCCCAATATCCCAATAACCCTGCCTCTGTCAGTCTCACTCCCTTCTCCTACCACTACACGCGCCTTTCCCACCCCAAACCCCAGAAATGCCCCAATTCTCCCGTGATTTACACAGCACACCGGGGATCCCCCGCGCTGCCACCCAGCCCGGGGGGACCTCACCTCAGAGATCAGGTCGTGCAGGTAGCGGAAGGGCGGCTTGCTCAGCAGCGCGTCGGTGAGCGGCGGCTTGCGGATCACCTGCCCCAGAGTCTCCCGCGTTTGCCGCGACACCGCCTCGTTCATCGCGGTGGGAGGGGGACAGAGACCGAGACCGGACCGGGACCGAGACCGGGCCGGGCGCGGACTCGAACCGGGATCGTGGCGGGACCCGCCCGGCCCCGGCCCGGCGCTCCCGGCGTGCCCCGCGCGGCGCGTGCGCGCGGCCCGTTGCTAAGGGGCACAGCGGCCATAGCAACGGGCCCGCCCCGCTCCGCCCTCAGGGGATAAAAATGCGGGAAACAGCCCCAAAACCCCCAGAAACAGCCCCAAAACCCCCAGAAACAGCCCCAAAATCCCAAGAAACAGCCTCAAAACCCCCGGAAACAGCCCCAAACCGCTGGAAACAGCTCCAAAACCCCCAGAAACACTAAGAAAACGCCCTGGAAATAGCCCCAAAACCTACGGAAAGAGCCCCAAAACCTACGGAAAGAGCCCCAAAATCCCCAGAAAGAGCTCCTCACCCCTGGAAATAGCCCAAAACCCCAGGAAACAGTCCCCAAATCCCCTGTAAACAGCTGCAGAACTCTTGGAAGTGCCCCCAAATCCCCAGAAACGGCACCAAAACGCTGGGGAAGGGCCCCAAAATCCCCAATAACAGCCCCAAAACCCTGGAAACAGCCCCCAAAACCCCACGAAACAACCCCAAAACCCCCAGAAACAGTCCAAAACCCCTGGAAACAGCCCCAAAACTCTTTGGAAGAGCCCCAAAATCCCCAGAAAAAGCCCCAAATGCCCTGGAAACAGCCCCAAAAATCCTGGAAATAGCCCCCAAAACCCCTGGAAACAGCCCAAGCACTTTTTGGAAGAGCCCTAAAATCCCCAGGAACAGCCCCAAGTGCCCTGGAAACAGCCCCAAAACCCTGGAAAGAGCTGCAAAACCGCCTGAAACAGCCCCAAAAGCCTGGAAACAGTTCCAAAACAATATGAAACAGCCCAAAAAACCCTGGAAACAGCTCCACCTCCCCTGGAAACAGCCCCAAAACCTGGAAAAAGCCTCAAAACCGCCCTGCCCGCCCCTCAACACAACAGGCAGCGGATAAAATGTGTTGGGGAGAAATGGTGCGTGTGAGTGGGAGGTGAATCACATGGGGAAAAGTTTTCTTTTTATTATTTTTGCTTTATCACTAAACAGTGACTCTATGGGAAACAGGGACCACGTGGAGCACACCCAGAGGAGAGCAGGGAGATGCTCCAAGGCTCTGGAGCCAGGCTGGGAGAGCTGGGGGTGCTCACATGGAGAGGAGAGAAGGCTCCAGTGAAACCTTCCAGGGCCTAAAGGGGCTCCAGGAGAGCTGGAGAGGGACTGGGGACAAGGGATGGAGGGACAGGACACAGGGAATGGCTTCCCAGTACCAGAGGGCAGGGATGGATGGGAGATTGGGAAGGAATTCCTCCCTGTGAGGGTGGGCAGACCCTGGCACAGAGGAACTAGAATAACAACAAAAGGGAAAGCAATGGAAGAGGTGGCTCTCAAGGCAGTTTAAGACTTAAAATCCTTGAACCCCAGACTTGGGACCCAGATTTGGGTTGGAACAGACCTTCAACGCCATCCACTTCCAACTCTGAGAAGGCCCTCCAGCACCTGAAGGGAGCCAGCAAGAAACATAGAGAGGGAATTGAATAAGGGCCTGGAGCAGGACAGGACCCAGGGAATGGCTTCCCACTGCCAGAGGGCAGGGCTGGATGGGATATTGGGACGGAATTGTTCCCTGGGAGGATGAGAAGGCCCTGGCACAGGGTGCCCAGAGCAGCTGGGGCTGCCCCTGGATCCCTGGCTGTGCCCAAGGCCAGGCTGGACACTGGAGCAGCCTGGGACAGTGAAAGGTGTCCCTGCCATGGCAGGGGGGGGGCACTGGTTCACCTGTTCATTCCAACCCACACCTTTCTTTTAAAGAATCAGATTTGGGAATAAAGAGAGGCATTACAAAGCAAATCGCTCTGGCTGTGGTGCAGGTATTGAAATTTTTCCAGCAAAAGGGAAGCAGACACTTCCATGGCAAATAGGTAATTTCAGCTGGGCTCCTGCCAGCAGGTGCTCGAGAGAAGGGAATTTTATATCAGCCCCAGGCCACCGCTGCTGAGGTTCCCAGACAGGCTGTGACTCCAGGATCTGGTGATCCTGGGAAGGACAGGAGATGTTGACAGCTTCCACATCTGAGGGCAGCGGAAGAAGCCTCAGAGGAAGCAAGAACAAGTGGGAAGAAGCTGCTCTGGCAAAGAGGGACGTTTATTTTGGGTTTGTGTGGTTTATCTTTTTCCACTGACTCTCTACGAAGCATCTGAGATGCCTGAGGAGGAATCTTGGGGGGGAAGTTTAAACTTGGCCTCATTTGCCCATTGTCCTGCAGAGGCACCCCAAGGAAGCACAGCTCCATTTAACTGAAGAGCCAAAAGCCAGGGGTCATGGCTTCACCACCCTCACAGGGAAGGATTTCTTCCCAATATCCCATTTAACCCTGCTAAACCTCTTGGAAATGCCATGAACTCTGCATCACCCTTGTCTGGAAGGATGCTGAGAGAAATGTAGGAATCTTTCAGCTCAGCTCTGGGAGATTTCCTGGGAGAAATTCCTGGTTTCTGGAAATCCCCAGTCTTAAGGTCTAGAATCCCAGAAAGGTCTGAGCAAGATGGGATGAGCAGATGACCAAAAAGAAAAAAAAAAATGAAACAAACAGAACCCTAAAAAGAATTAATTTCCCAGAAAGTGGATTGATAGTCTCTAGCAGCTAACTGCTAATTTCAGTCAAAACCTGTTGCTCAAAATAACCAGTCCAAACAATACATTAAAATTGGGATAAAAAAAAAAACTTTCCAAGGCTTTTTCTAAGTCTCCAGCATGGCTTTAATTTGTGTCCTGATGGAGGAACCTTCCCTGCCATCCTCAGTCCTTCCTCCACAGGGATTGGAAACATGGGACAAAGCAAAGCTGCTCCTGCACTCAGCCCTGAGCTAGGACCAAGCCAGGAGCCTCAGGAAAAGACAACAGACACAAGGAATGGGGAATCCTCCCCCAGAGATGGGAATGTTGGTTCAGGAACATTAGAAAATTTAAGCTAATTAATACTCAATGTCAGAAACCATTCTGCACCATTCCCAAGCAATAAGACATCCAGAGACAACCCAACTAGGCAGATAAAAATGACATTTTATTTTGTGAAGAACACTTGAAAAAGAAAGATGAAAGCTCTTCCAGGCTTTGCAAATAACCATCAGAACCCACGGAGTCACAAAGACTCAGTTTCCAAAAGGTGTTTCCTCTCCCCAGCCTTGTTTTCCATGAACTCTCTCATTGTGGAATGGCCCACAAGAGTTTTAAGAAAAAAACCCAAAAATCATTTTGAGCCAACATTAGAAATGATCAAAGATTGGTTCAGTGCAGGCGCTGCTACATTACACTTGAACAAAAGGCACAAAATTCCCACTTGGAATTTGCATTTCAGTTTCACCAAACTTGGTGTTCTCAAGCAGAGGCCAGAGTTATTCAAGAGGAGAAGGCTGAGCTGAGTCCAGCAAGAACCAGAGGAACTAAAGTGACAGTAAATAAATCTAATGGGCTGGAACCACATGGGAACATAAACCTTTGGAATCAGCACCTCTGATCCCTACTGTAAACCCAGGCTCCCAAGAACACCTGATATGGAAAGAAGGCGACAAATTAAGATGGGAAAACATCCACTGCCCTCCCTCGGGCAGAAAATGTATCCATGAAACTGGGATTTCAGGATTCAAGTGAGTGAGGACATCAAACAGCCCCTTCTGCACAGCATCAAGCACAGGAGCACCTGCTGAACTCTAAAGATATGCAGAGAAATAAATAATAATTGTGTGTTTCACGGTGTTTTTCACTTCTTTTTTTGCTGATAGCAGTGTCACTTTTTATTTTTATGCTGTCTGAAATACCAGAATAGTGTTAACCTATAAAAGGTACATGAAAAAATCTCATGTTAGCCAAAATTTGAGGAATCTGCTCAACTGGCAGCTCCTGCTACAAAATCTACACATACAGCAAATAGGTCAAATATTTACTGCCACCCCCAAAAGCAAGCTTCTGTTTTGTCCTGTCATGAGCACAGATTTAATTAAGGATAATCAGCCTCACTCTGGAGTTCATACTTCAGAGCCTTTGACCTGGAGCCCAGTTCAGTGAGCTGCTCAAAGTCAGCTCAGGACACCAAGAGAAACAGGTTCTCCAGCGTAACAGGGTACCAGGACAGCTGGAAAGATGAGAAATGTGGGAAATTCCTCTGAAGAGGAGCACTGAAAATAAACACAAGCCTTTTTCCTGAGTACAGTAAAATCCACTGAAGAACAAACATCAGATCTGTCCATTTGTTCCAACCATTTTGTCTGTTAATGAAGTTTAGGGTCAAAAAAAACACCCTAGAAAGTGAAAAGTGAAGTTTCTGGGCAACAAAACAAGCCCCAGAAACTGCAAAATCTAAGATTTTGTCCCTGTTATTCCATATCACAACAGGTCTCTCCAGGTTTTACATCTTGACAGATCCTGGACTTGTTCTTTTTGAGCCAATTTCTTACACTTTGCTCAGAGATTTCCATATTCCCTTCAATCTTATGGCTGACTCCAGCTTCTACAGACTTAGGTTTAGAGATAAAGAGGGAAAAGCAAATTCTGTTATCAGCAGCAACTTCAGTGATCAGAGATGGGAAAAAATTCTAAAAAGAGATGATTATGACTGCATTAAATCTCAGTAGTGATGGTGCAAGAGATCACATCTGACCCAACTAAGTGTTTGGGGTGGTTACAAAAGAGTCACTGAGGGGTTATACAATATATCAATCCTTTTCCTCCTCCATAAAGTGCATTTACTCAGCCTGAGAGTAAGTACCACACTGAGAAAGGGACCTTAAAGCACTTCCCCAAGAGAGAGCAGAAGAAAATCCGAGTTATCCTGAGTCCTACAGCCAGTTTGTGCCTCAGGGATCCTTGAAGACACTTGGGGAAAGCCCCTCTTGCTGCTGGAGCTGAGGCCCTGCAGGCCAGGTTAGTACAGGGTGGTGTGGGCAGAGCAGCTCATGGTGCTATCTGAAAACCCCCACGTTGATGGAAAGAGCGACCTCTGGTTTGCGGGGCTTCGTGGGGAGCTTCTCCTCCGGGAAAAAGGGATCCTGGACACGCTCCTGCCGGCTGGAAAACAGAAATGACACGGTTAATGTTTAGTGCTGGGCCTTAGCAGGGTGAGCCTGGCCTGAACTCTGAGCTCCAGTGAGCTGTGAAAACAGCCTGTGCAAGGCCAGGCCAGCCAAGGGTTCATTTTCACCTCCACGGTGCATCCCAGGAAGAAAAACCACCAGGGAGAGGAACACTGAGAGCCAGGAGCTTGAATTATCCAAGTGCTCCCTGCAGGATTACTGGAACCGTGTGCTCTGAGAGCACCCAGCTACCACTGGCCTCAAAAACTATCCAATTAGCCTGGATCACAGAAAGATCTGGATTTCAAAGGACCTTAAGGACCACCCAGTGCCACCCCCTGCCTTGGGCAGGGATGCCTTCCACTATCCCAGTTGCTCCAAACTCCTTCTAACCTGGCCTTGGACACTTCCAAGGACAGGGCAGCCACAGATCCTCTGAGAAGCTGTATACATTTTGGGTATTTCAGAAGAAAAATGAAACTAAGTGCTCACTACCTTTTCCTCTTTTCCAGAGCCAGCTGCCTTTGCTTCTCTTTCCCAATGTCATCCCTGATGGTGCTGAAGTCCTTGGTGTCATCAAGGAGAAGGTTCTGTTATGAAAAAAAGTTTGGAGAGATTAGGTTGGAGATTTGGACTGGAGAGATCCAAGTCAGAAGGTCAAACTATCTCCCAGCTGTTCCTTGACTGACACATTAAATTTCCAGATTGTTCCTTTTGACCAGTTTTGCACTGATTCATTTCAAGTTAATTAGAATTGCAATGGTTTGAGTTGGAAGGAAACTTAAAGATGATGCAGTCCCACCCCTGCCATGGGCAGGGACATCTTCCACTATTCCAGGTTGCTCCAAGCCCCATCCAACCTCGCCAGGAACACTTCCAGGGATGGATTTTTTCCAATAGGCTAAAACAGCAGGAGAGAACATGACATTTTTCTCCTACTGCTCTAAAACCCAGCCGGAACGTTCTTTCCTTCTAACTAAGCCTGACTTCTAGCTCAGAGTTCAATGTTGAATAATTCCTTTTCACACATTAAAATAGAACTGTCACAGTACAGTAACCCGTAATAAGTAAAAGGTTTGTATCTATATTGTGATTTTTAAAGGGCACTTCCTTGGATTTTACTCAGAATTAAAAAAAAAAAAAAAGTCTAAAAATGAGGGCAAGAAAAAAGACCCAGGAGAAAAAGGAAAAGCAGCAGCAGCAAGAAATTTCCTATCAACACAATGTAATGTCCAAACCCATATCCCAGTACTCTTAGAAATGCAGAAGGATGAGAGAAAACCAGGAAGAAATGAAGACTCTGTAAAGGGGACATTGCCTGAACCCAATCCTCATGCAACAATTAAATCCAGGGAAATTTACCTTCACCCCAATGATGTCTCCATCCTTCAGGTGATAAGGTGCTGACTGCAAACTCTCCTGCTTTTTCCTCTTTTTCCTCTTGGAGATTTGCTGTGTCTGAATAAAATCAAAAGCAGAAGAGTTCGGAATTCTCCTTAAATTAAATCCCTAAGTAACTGCAGTCCATGCAACACAAGCTCCTCTCCAACAACTGTTGGATTCTGTCATTTCAGATCTTACCCAGCTAGATATTGGCAGCCACTCAAATCTCTCAGGGAAGTATTTGGCTATTTCAATTTTATCTACAGGGAGGCAATAGTGAGAAGCCACTCTTTGCCTCAGAGCCCAGGTCGTGCATTCCTTGGAGATATCCCACACCAAATCCCGGGAGTCGAAGTAGTCCCTCTCTCCTGGTATTCCCATCTGGACTCGTAGCAGCAGCTCGTGGGGGCTGGCAGTAGGATGAGAGAATGGAAATTCTTGTGAACTATGCTTTCAGAATTCCCAGCCTTCCCCCCTCTCCTCCCTCACTTTGTGGAAAACAATAAACAACCTCCAAGGCTTTCCCACATCCTGAGAGCCCTGAAGTCAAATGCTGCTCAGTTAAAGCTTCCCTCAAATGCAGAGCTGTAAGAAACAAGGGAAATAAAGATCTTGAGCTCCTACCCCAAATTCTCTTCTTCTTGCAAGGGTTCTATGCAGATTTCCACTCTGGCTCCCAGCCTGTAGTCACTGAAAAGAGAACAGAGATTGTCTACGTGGCTCTGGAGCCGGGCTGGGAGATCTGGGGGTGCTTACCTGCAGGAGAGAAGGCTCCTAGGAGAGCTCAGAGCCCCTTCCAGGGCCTAAAGGGGCTCCAGGACAGCTGGAGGGGGACTGGGGACAAGGGATGGAGGGACAGCAAAAGGGGGAATGGCTTCCCACTGCCACAGGGATGGGATATTGGGAAGGAATTCCTCCCTGTGAGGGTGGGCAGGCCCTGGCACAGGGCACCCAGAGCAGCTGGGGCTGCCCCTGGATCCCTGGAAGTGTCCAAGGCCAGGTGGGACACCGGGGTTTGGAGCAGCCTGGGACAGTGGGAGGTGTCCCTGCCTGCGGCAGGGGGGTGGTCTTTAAGATCCTTGCTGATCTTTAAGGTCCTTTCTACCCCAGACTGAGCTGATGAACCCCCCCACCCCAATCCATCCCACATCCAGCCTGCTGCACATTCCCCAGGAAACCCACCTGAGTTTCCGCTTGTTGTCCCGGAGGAGCTTCCCAGGGCGTTTGCTGTCCATCGTCCAAGCTCTGAGGAACAAGGGCAGGGGCACAACCTGCTCCTGGCAGCAGGGTAAGGTCAGAGCCTGAAAAACAGAAATACTGCATCAATAATTTTAGCATCCAGTCTCCCTGGAAAAATAGAACACCACTAGATTAACTCTCAAAAAAGAGGGCAAGGTATTGAGATTTATTCCACACCAGCTGTTGCTTGTGGCTATAAGCAAAATATTCACTTCTCAACCTCAAAGGGAGTTTGATTTCCCTCCCTCTCAACAATTCTCAACTCAACTTCCATTTCCAAAGTACCCAATTTCTTTATTTAACCAAAATCTGAACAACTGGGAGGGAATGAGGCTGTTGCAATCATTGCCCCAGTCTCTGGCCAAGTGCTGAGCTCCTCTAAACTCTTCCCAAGGACACAGCACTTCCCATGCTCAGCCAATTTCTCCTCATTCAAGATGCAAACAGTTCTCCACAGCAGTAGCCCAGCAGAGCCCAAAACTGAAGTTATACCCCCCCCAAAAAAAAATCAGTGTTGGTATGAAGCAGAATCAGGTGAGAGATCCTTCCCCATGCAGTCCAAGTAGAAAATCAACTGCTTAAACCACACAAAGCCTTTTTGTAGGACGAGGTGGAGGACATTTTTGTGGGTTTGGGGTGGGTTTTGGGTTTAGTTTTTTCTTTTGGGGTGTTTTGCTTGGTTTGGTTTTTAGTTTATTAAAATCATACAAAGGTATTTTAATTTCTGGCCAAACAAAATGAGCCAGACAGCCCTGGCTGACAAACCTGTGCACCCCAAAGCAATTCTTTATTCATCAGATTCCACATACAGAAATTAAAAAAAAAAAGCATAAAACTAATACAGGAACAATGTGGAAATGACAAAGTGGCTTTTTAGAAGGTGCTTGTTATGTGTGTACTTCCCATGGAGAGATTTTACACTGAAATGAAGACAAAAAGCTGCAAGGTAGAGCTCCAGCTGAAGTGCAACGAGGCTCCCGCAGGCCAGGACACGTGACAGGAGGATGGGGACAGCAGGGACACTAAGGAAGTGTCTGAGCTACGTGCTCCAGCTGCCTCTTGGTACTTACCAGTGACCATGGCATAAATGCCATGGCACAACAGACTGGAGACAGGGGAAAAGGAAATAAAAAAGAGCTGTTAATGGAGCTCAAGTCATCATAGCGCTGCTGCACAGTCCAACACAGGAGAACATCTAACCTGCATCTTCAGGTCTTCCAGAGATGCCTCTCCTGCTATCTCTATCCTGCCAGCATAACAGAGATCCAGGCCTGGGTGGGCAGGTTCTGGTGGAGCTTTGAAATGGGGGAGAGGGAAGAGGAAGAAACAAATAACAGAAGAGTCAACATGATTTGTATAGTCCTGAGAGATAACAGTCACTTCACGGTCACATTTGACTTAGAGAAGGAGTCTGGAGTCCACTTAGAATATCCAGGAATCCCAGACTGGTTTGAGTTGGAAAGGACCTTACAGGTCACCTCATTCCAACCCCCTGCCATGGCCATACCCAGCACACAAAATACATCCCAGTAATTTCCCAACAGTTCCTACACAGCTCCAATCCTGCAAATTTCAGGACTAGAAGCAGTTATTCCCATCTATAAACAGTGTTATTTACTGGTTAAACCAACTGCAAGCAGAGCTGAATTTCTCTTAGCTCCACTACTGAAACCAACAGGGGAAAAAGTGAAAACTGAGAAAAGGTTTGAGGCAGAAGGAGAAAAATGCAAAGAAAACTTCTACAAAGAGAGGGGTCCTGCCCTGCAGCACAGCTCAGCACCAGAGGAAAATTACTTTTAATACAAAATGAAAAATCAATTTGTTCCCCATTTTCCAATTCTCTTATTTCCACTTCATCTTCTTCTCCCTTCTCAACCCTCACTTGATTTTGCTGCCCTGGCTTGTTTTGAATTTGGATTTGACCTTTAGGAGAACAAACATGTTAAAACACTACATTTCAGGTCTTGGATACTATGCAAATTTTACCCATCCCTCCTTTTACAGCTTCCCAAAAAGCAACACAGCCTGAAGGGAATTAAATGTGCCTTCAGGAGTCTGGCATTTGAGGCCAATCACATCTGTGCTCATGAAGGAGATGCTTTACAATGCTGCCACTGCCTTCAGTACAGAGACTGACAAATAAAGAGCCCCTGCTACAAGATTTAGTGGTGCTTTGAGCAAACCCAGATGAGGAACATCCCCACAACAAGATTATCCAGCATTTACGTCCAAAACTGCATCTGTCTCCTGAGTGGTCCTTTCACCAAAACCTTGATGCAAGTCATGCAGCCCCTCCTAGATTTCAGGAGGTTTTTAAGGCTTTGGATTAAAATTTGGGTTTGACTCAAAGAGCAAGCACAGAATATTCCTTTCAAAGCCTGGCCAAGCTCACCTGCTGCAGCAGACACCTGCAAAGCCTCCATCTTCCAGGTGATCCCATTCACCTGGTCATGTGCTTTTTCTCCATGTTTCTTACGGCTTGAAGGCTTCAGCCACCAGATGGGGATTTTCAGGAAACCCTGGAATAGAAAATACCAAGTGGCTCAAGTGTGCAGACAAGGAGAAATTTCACCTTTAGCACAGGAAGAGAGAGATTTGTTTAGAACTAAGCTTTTGGAACAGGCTGCCCAGGGAAGTGGAGGAGTCACCACTCCTGGAAGTGTCCAAAGGATGAGTGGATGTGAATGAGCTGGGGATGTGATTTCACGGGGAACATAGTGATGGTGCAAAAGTAACAATGCTACAATTCTGCAAGGGACTCAGGGTCAGGTAGGACAGGGCTCGGGGCAACCTGGAACAGGGGGAGGTGTCCCTACCATGGCAGGGTGGCACTAGATGGGCTTTAAGGTCCCTCCAAACCCAAAGCACTCTGAAATTCCAAGTCTGCAGACATTGCCCAACCTCCTTTTACCTTTCCTGGAAGCTTCCCTTCGGTTATAACCAAAGTGTCTCCTCTGCAAACGTTGAGTTCCTTCAGGGTGGCATTCTGCAGGAAGAGAAAGCACAGGATCCCTATCAGCCCACACCTGCCTTTGTCCCCAGGGAGCAAAGAACCAACGGATTAAAACAGGCTCCTCTTACTTCCTGACTTAATGCTTCCCCTGCTTCGTAGCACCAGTCAAGCCTTCTCAAATGCCAGTTGTCACCTACCAAAACCCAAAAAGACACACACAGAAAACTAAGTAGTCAATAATGGCACTGTGGGAAAATATTACAAAACTCTTAACAAGCATCAAGGATCCTTTTTCTTTTCTTCTTTATTTTTATTTGCCTTTTAAACACAACTCTGACTAAATGAATTATCACTTTCATCTTTCCCAGACCTTTTGCTGTATGAAAATAATCTTTTTATTTTATTATATTTTATTTTGAAAATAATCTTTTATTTTCCTCACCTATCTAATTATTTTCCATGGTTTCAGAAGAGAATTCCCATGTGTCAAATTATCATTTGAATCTATGACAAGCTCCTTAGATTAAAAAACTATATTATAAAGACTTCACATTTAGAATTCTTTCCCCTCCTCACATTACAATGGCACACAGATCATTGAAACACGCTTACAAGGTTTAGGGTAGAAAGAGCTGTCTTAAAAATATTAAAAATTCCTTTAAAATATGTAAATAGCACAACTAACCTGACAATCCAGATTTCTCTAGCATTAAATTGAGACACTGAAAAAATAAACACAGAGGAGAGTGCTGTCAATGCTGAAGATGGGAAATAAATCTTTCAGCAAATCTATGTTAGAATTTTCTGACATGAAGAGTGACTGATTGCTGGTCAATTCTTAAAACAATATAATTGGATAGACAAGATGTATTTGGGCTTTACAGATGAGATGGCTTTCAGGCAAAAAATTCACCACATCAGCTGAGCCAGCTTTCCCAAACTGGTAAAAAATTAAATGGGTGATGTCAGTTTGTTCCTTGACTTGAATAAATTCTGCCCTGGAGTTTGCAGATGTAACTTTTTTAAAGGTTAAAGCTGCAAATTCAACACAGGACTGGTAGTACCAAAGTTCCCTTCACTCTGTGCATGGCTCTTCCCAACTCCTCAGCCTCCAGTTCTGTGCAAGGAATGTTGTCCAGGAGCTTGGGAGCAGCCAGCCTTACCTCTCTGACAGAGGCAGTCTCCTCCACAACTATCTCCATCTCTGGGCTGCAGCTTTGGTCACTCCCAACCACGAAGTACAGGAAGAGCTGAAAACCCAAACGCTAACTATCAGAATAAATATGGAAGTATAAGAACAATTCCTGTGGCAAGAATGTCATCAAACAGCACTACAACAGCACAAAAAGCCAAGATAGTTGAGTTATGGCCATCAGCAGATCCTCATTAGCCACCCCTGGTCTCCAGAAATGCACAACTACTCCTTCCCCTGCACATCAAGGCCAGGCTGGACATTGGGGCTTGGAGCATCCTGGGCTAGTAGAAGGCATCCCTGCCCACGGCAGGAGGTGGAATTGGATGAATTTTAAGGCCCCTTCCAACCCAAACCATTCTGGGATATTTACAACTTGCACAGTCAAAGAGCAGTATCCCCCTTTTTTTTTCCTTTACTCTCTTTAGCAAAGTCCCTGCACCAGGCTCCTCCCATCCCACACTGCTGTACCTGAGTGGAAGTTGGAGCTTTCCCACGGCACAGCCCAAGCAAGCTTCCCATCTTCAGTTCTGCTTCCTTGACTGTGTAATCCTCAGGCACTTCAGGGAGGACAAATAAAAACATCAGTTTTATCATCCTCAGAGCAAGCTAAAAACCTTCAGTACCCTCTGGAGAGCTTAACTTGCTCAGCCCTGACAGCAGATCTGTGAGTGTCCTATGAGGAGAACAAAGGCATGGAGATCTCCCAGAGTCCATCAGAAGCACAGGTGGATTAGGGATGTGAGCAGTAAAACCAAGCTGGACATTTCAGTTTAACCCCTACATCTGTATTGGTACTTTTAATTAACTTTAAACTGGGGGAAAACAAACCCCACAGAACTGGTTCAGTTAAGCCTGGGAAACAGTGGAGTTATGTGCAGGTACTTCTGCCAGGAAAGGACAAACAGAGGCTCAAAATCTCCCCAGTGGATTTCTTACAGAACAGTTACGCAATAAATCAATTTACCTGGAGACAGAAGTTTCCCATTGCCACTAACAGGTCTAAGACAGCTCTCGGTTGCTGCAGCAAAAAGGGCAGGAAAGAGAGAAGTATTAAGTAATTCAAATAGGAATAAAATAGGAATTTGGCTCAGAATTTCAGACAAGTAACACCTTTAAGATTGATTACAACAGGTTTATCTTAGAGGCCTCTCTCTGTGACATCAAAAATATTACTGGAGAGAGACTCCTCGCGTCTCCATCAACAGCCTCAGCTTTTATTCTTTCACTGAAAGGAGAATTATACCACTAAACCTGCTCAAAAGCCAGCAAATTGTAACATTAGCAGATTGACAAAGCAGCTGCACACCTACCCAGCTCCTCCTCCAGCTGAAGCTCCCGGATCGCTTTAATTTTGATATCTGACATCACCTAAAAGACAGGGACATTAAAAGGGATATGAACAGCCTGGAATGCCACCAACACCCCTGCTTGTTCAAGTGCAGTGCACAAAGATAATCCTTCTCTTTTAGCTTTGGCTACTGACACCACCTCAAACTTCCATTTACAAATGGAAGAAAGAGAAAGAGAAAACTGTTTGACACTAAAACACTGCACTGCACTTTGCACTGCCTGCAAATATCCCAGGGATTGTAACTCTGAGCTCAACACTAATTTCTGCAGGGAAAAACTTCATCCCTGAGGCTTAAATCAAATGAGCTGGGCCAAGTGCAGTGGCCAAGCTGTTCAGGAAAGCAGAGTCCTTACCGTGTCAATAGTGGCAGTGATTTTAACGTGTTTCTCCTCATCTTCCTCCCCACAGAAGTTTTTCACTTGGAGCCAGCTGATGTCATAGGTGAAGGCAGTCAAATTCCCACTTGCCACGTTGACAAAGCTGTGGGAACCAGCAATGCAAAGACAGTCAGAGATGGGAAAACCAAACCTTGGCAGGGCTCCATCACTCACCAGCACAGCTCCCAAATAAATGGATGATGCTAGAGCTGTTCATGGTGATGCCATCCCACAGAGCAGAGGCCTCAGGGAGCACAGAGTGTCATGAGACCCCAGATTTGCCCTTGGCACCTTTGGATTCACTAAGCATGAGTTGCCCCCACCAGGTTTTTTCCCCCCTTTACAAGTGTAAATCAAAAGTTGTGACTGGTGCTACATTTTGAGGGCAAGAAAAATCTAACAGCTGAAAAATAGCTGGTCTGCAAAACTTATGAAAATACTTGTATTTATAAGCTCAAAGTGATAACTAGTTACAAGAATATTGCTGTAAGCATCATTTACTTGCTGTTAGTATCATTTGAACTAAAAGGTTTTGCCAAAATTGCTTTTTTTGTTGTTGTTGTTTAATCATAGTCATAATCAAAAACCTTACCTCTGGTCATGGCTGTCTAAGATCAGCACGGAGCACCCATCCCTGAGCCCAACGCTTCGGGCTGTTTCCTTCATGTCTTCCTCATGGAAAACTTCCCAGTTCTTGGCTTCTCTGTCTGCTCCTGAGCCATTTTTGAGTATGATACCCCCTGCTGGAGCCAAGGCCGAGTGCAGCTGCCCCAGGCTGGTGCTGCAGGGGACGACGAGCTGGGTCTCGCTGAAATGCTGCCCCTTGCCACCCTCGTTGTGCTCGGCCAAGCGAAGCACGTTGAGCACCACGGGCTCATGCTCAGGGCCCGTCAGCACCTTTGTGCCTCCAACCTGAGGGAAAGGAGGAAGGAATGCCAGCTTTGTGTGATCCAGGAAATACAGGAGAGACCGGGCAGCGAGAAGATTGAGACTCTCCCCTCACAAACAAACCATCTCAGACCAAATTTGTACTGAGCAAACAACCGGAGGAACCACAGGTGTTGGGAAGAGATGGCAAAATGTTATCCACAGAAGCTGTGGCTGGATCCCTGGAAGTGTCCAAGGCCAGGCTGGACAGGCCTTGGAGCAACCTGGGACAGTGGAAGGCTCTACCCCCATGGCAGGGGGAGAATGAGATCCTTAAGTCCCTTCCCAAACCATTCCATGGTAACAGCAGCTGGGAATCCAGTGGACACTTGGCAAAATCTAGAACACAGGAATTTAGCCCAAATGTTACTGAACATTGTGACTTTACATTTTAAAATCTTGGTCTTTCTGATATTCAACCCTAGTTCTTTGCTGAAGAAAATTTAATGGCACAAAAACCGCAATAAAAAAAACTATACCAAAATAAAACCAAGACAAACCTGACTCTGTTACTTCATGTTTGGGTGGTTTTGTTTGGTTTGGGGTCTTTTTTTTTTTTTGTGAGAAAGCCAAAATAAAATGGATACTTTTACAATAAAAATAATTCCAAAGTAGCATTTTGTTCCACTAGAGAGACAGAATAAAATGCTGTGCTTGACAACCACTCCCGGGTTAAGCAGAAGCCTTAAAGGAAGATGGAAAACTACAAAAGCAGCACAGGATTTCCAGGAGACCTTGCACAGTCTTATCTCTTCAGAGCTGACAGGGAAGGAAGTGCTTGGTTCCTTTACCTCTTTCCCATTCCAGACGAAGATGTCTGCTCCATCAGCCAGCCCAATCCCATCCAGGGTCAGCTCATCTCCTAAAAATGAGGAGCAAATCATCAAGTTCTTGCTCCTCACAAAACACACAAACAGGGTCAGCAACTTTTTAAAAGTCACTACACTTAAAGAACTGTACAAGCAGGGGGAGGAATATTTAGAGCAGCTCTGAGTGACTCTCTATTTTGATGTCACCATCACAGAGAGTTGTGTTATGTTCTGGTTCAACACTGATTTTCGGAAGCTGACCACAGAGAACATAAAATTTAAAGTTCCTGAGTAAGTTTTTAACGACTGACACTTAGAACTGCCTAACAAAGCAAAGCTGGAGACAAAAATGACAGTTTGAAAAACTGATGTACCCTTAATAAATTAATGAACTCTATGTGAGCAGTTCCCTTTACAAAATTCCTACTTCAGCTGAAGTCTAACCTACATTTTCCTTTGATGTCACCCTGGCTCCTCTCTTCTATCCTCTCCTCCACCTATTAGGCCAATCCTATGAAAGCAAACATCCACAAGCAAATCAAGGGCGAAACACAGACTGATACATTCTCATCAGCAAATGTGCTTAACTTGCTTAAGATCTGCAGTCTTACTGCATTTCACAACAAAGATTTCACAGCCAAGTCTCAAAATCATTCATTCCACTAATAAGAGCGAAATAAGTAATTTAAATAACTTATAACATGAGTATGAGCCGGAAGAGTGTTCAGAAATACACATCTCCAGGATGGTTTATAGATGAAATCTTTGATGCCTGCAGGAATTAAAGTACAGCAATAGCATGGAAGCCTGGCATGCAGTGCTCTTACCATCAAGCACCTGGTACAGGTGTAATCCTGCTGGTAAAGGCTTGGCCATGCTGAGAACCATGTCACCTTCCCAAGATTCCAACATCTAATTGGGAAAAAATAACCAGAAAAATTATGTAAAATGACAGTGAGCAGTAACTCACAGCACTCACAATAATTACAATCTGCTGAACAGCCTGGCTCCCAAGCTCACTTGCTGACATTTAACTGGTGACTCTTTGAAAAGACAAAGACAACTCTGACACAGAATGAAATATTGAGAATAAGCCTGGAGCTCTGCAAGTGTCAATCCATGGCCATGCACATGCTGCCCAAATATAATTAATTAGCTCATGTGAACTTTGAAGTCTCCATAGTTAAAATTCCACCAATTTCATGGCTTCAAGAACAGACCCCACACCACTCTTTCCTCCTGTGTAAACCCACATGAAGTTTATAGTCTCCTAAGCTCCATCTGCTGTCGAAAATTTCTTGTTGACACAAAGATTGCAGCATAAATATATTTGCAAAGGTTGCAGTGGCTCAAGTAAAAATGATGTTTGAATTCATCTGATAAGAGCAGGTACCTGGAACACTGCCTGCCGAAGTTCTCCCAGTGTTTTCCTTCTGTCAATGGTCAAATCCACCACACTCTCTTTCCAAGAAAGTGAAGGATGCAAAGCCCCGTTGTGGAATTTGTAGCAGGAGCTCAGGTGGAGATGTAAATCAATGCCATTGTTTGCTGAGTCACATTCAGCTCTTTGGGAGAACAGCACAACAAATTGGTGAATTTAACACCAAACAGGTGTTTTTGTGTAGCTGTCCTGGAACTGATCCCCCCCCAGGGCTACATTCCTCTCCTTTATACCTGTCCCTAGTTCTAGCAGCAAACATTTAAAACAATAAAGGAGTGGAATTCACTCAGAAACACAATCCCAGGATGGTTTTGTTTGGGAGGGACCTTAAAGCTCATCCAGCTCCACCCCTAGGGCAGAGACACCTTCCCCTACACCAGGTTGCTCCAAGACCCATCCAACCTGGCCTTGGACACTTCCAGGGATCCAGGGGCAGCCACCATCTTGTGTGAAATATCCCATCAACTGTCACTCTTGTGTCTGTATTTTGATATCTTAACTGTGATTCAGGTGTATCTGCACTTGTGTGTCCAACCTGAATAACACAAGCTCTTCACTTTTCTGGCAGAGAACAGCACTTACCTGTAAATTCACCATAAACCAAGCCCTTCCCCCCTTCTCCCTGTGCAGAACTCCCTGTGTGAACACAGTTAAGATAATGCATTCCACTCTCTTTCCAGAATTGCAGTGATTTTCAGCAGAAAACGGTACAATTTGAAACTGTATGTTTCCCTTGAAATTCCGTAGGCTGCCTGCTAACAGGGAAGGCAGGGAACCAGCAGAATATGGATATAGAAATTACATTCCTCAATTAACCTCTATGACATTGAACCATTTGGGTTCTGACTCTGCTCAAGGAATTTCTTTCCTTTTGAATCCCTTGGGAGTCCTGCAGGTAAGAGCTGTTTGAGTCCAGTGACACCAACACACCTCTTTTTTTGCAGCTCTGTATTAGCAGCATTCATCTCATTCAGCAGGTGCTCAGGAATTTGGTACCTTGGATTTTCTCGTGCTGCAACAAAAATAATACAGGCTTAAAATGTGGTTTGGCAAACAAGAAAAGTGATCAAGAGGAGACATTACAGTAATCACTGAAAGCTCAACTGCAAGATGATATAAAGAACAAACAAATGCTTTTACTCCTTCCAATCAACCTTTCCTTAAGGGAACATAACACATAAATACCATTAACAATAAATTGTATTTGTTCCAGCTGGTGGTCTGCCATTATTTGTGGAGCATGCTAAAAACAAATTAGTCAGCTACAGCCAATTAAGAGGTCACCACCTCCTCGTATTTCATTTACTTCTTTTTTCAAATGATCACTATAAGGAAAACTGGGGAAAATAAAGCTTGGAAAGGACAAAGAAGCCCCCTAGAAAAAGAGGTGAAAACAGGAAGCCCTCTCAGAATCATAAGAGTTTTTGTACCTTCGGGGGGCCTTTTCAGCTGAGCTTTTCTGTAGAACAGCATGTAGGCACTTTCTTTACCCTGGAATTGCTTCTCAATATCCTTCTCCTTGATGGGCTGGACTTTGGAATCATTCAGATCAAACCAGTGGCACCCAAGAGAAGCAGCCCTTGGCCTTGGGGGGTTCTTCTCACAGTTCCACTGGACATCATTTTTCTGGGAAGGGCTCTGGAGATTTTGTCCATGAGAATCCAGCCTGAACTTGTGTGCTTCCTTCAGGCCAACCTTACTTCCATCAGGAGTGAGCTGAAATATCTGAGGATGATTCTGCAAATACTGAAAGAGAAGCAAGAACAGGATGAAGATGCCAAGTGTTAAATGCAACAGCCTGCAGGAAGCTGCTCCACCTGATTCTCCTCAAAGTAAAACACAAACCCCATTAATTCAACCCTCATTTTATGGTGCTTCCTAATGTTTACCTCTGTAAAAGCCTCACATCCACACTTCATGCCTACATTTAAATATTTCTTTTGGAAACTGCAGGGAGGTCCCTTCAAAAAACAAGCTAACATCAGTTTTCCACCTACCTACAACACAAATGCTGAAGCCTTTTCCTTAAGACATCATAAAATACAGCAACCAATTGGAAAATTTGTTTTACTGGGAAAAAAAAATACTAAAAGTCTCAGGCAGACAATTCCTTGGTAATCTTATGTTCACCAGCCTTCTAATTCACATTACAAACCTCTCCTTGCACATGCTAATCCAAGGGTCCATATTCTCAATTATCATCCTCCTGGCTATTCAATAAGAAAATGAATGATTATTAAAGTTATCTAAAACCAAAACTAGCAAACCTGTGATTACCTTTCGTAATGCTCCATATTGTTTTCTGTATTTCTTATTCCAGGACACCCCTTTCTTCTCCAGTAATTTCTGCCCTAATTGATCTACAGGAATTTGTTTAGCTTCTTCCTGCAGAGAAACGAAAATCTAAGGTAAGATAAGCTACAGAAGTCAAGGGGTCAACATAAAGAAGCCAATTTTGAAGTGTTTTAATCATTCCTGGTTTTTAGTAAGCTGCTGTAGCATCATCTGGAGCTGTGTCAGAGGGGGTTTAGGTTGGATATCAGAGGAAGGTTCTTCTTTCAGAGTGTGGTGGAGCACTGCCCAGGCTCTCCAGGGAATGAGCACATTCCCAAGGCTGCCAGAGCTCCAGGACAGCGCTCTCAGGAATGCACAGGTGGGATTGTTGGGGTGTCTGTGCAGGGCCAGGAGCTGAATCAATGATCCTTGTAGGTCCCTTCCAACTCTGCATATTCTGATTTCTTTTGCAACAGCTTTGGTGAGCAGCTTTAGGAATGCTCCAAAAGGACCTTTCTCCATATGAGGAGTCACTGTTAATATTGAAGCCAAGTTTTAAATGCTTCACACTAAGTTCAGAAGAGCTCTGGACACTTAAGCCTGCCCACTCTCCCAAACACCAACCCCTTGCAGGTTCCCTAGCTCCAAAACCAAAGCAATGAACTCCTTACATACCATACCTCTGATAAAATCCTTTTCAAGACTGCCAGTGGGTTTTCTGTTTCTTTGGCATTCTCAGTGTCTCCTAAAGCCCTCTCTTCAATCAGCCCATCCTCTTCCTCCTGGGTAAGAAAGACACTCACAAATATTGTGGTTCCACACACAATTAGAGGGTTAGATTATTCTGTGTTGACATCGTGATGCACAATTTCAGAGTGTGAAGGACATTCTAATAAACTGCCCTTCTCAATGAGGCAAATCACACAAAGCCTCAAAACATTAATTAAGTCTGGATGCAGATTCATCCAGTAGCTCTTAATGCTTTTCTTAAAAGTACAATCTTAAAAGCAAGGAAGAAAAATGTTTAGGACTTACTTGGAGCTGCCAGTTTCCTAATTCATCCACATCTCTGATATAAACATGATAGTGTCCTCCATAGCAGCCACCTTTGTGTATAATAACAGAGAAGAGCTCATACATGTACTCTGAATCATCCATTTCAGTCTTTAAAAAGAAAAACAATAATTGTAACAACAACCGAGGTCAGTCTCTCACATAAGGCCAGCTTTATACCTTCAGCATCACTTCAGACATTTCTCAGTGTGTTTGCATGTGCAGAGACTGAAACAGCTTTTGAGGGCTGGGGACACAAGGAAGGACTGGCACAAACCATGGAGCAAGGCACAGGCTGATAAACCATAAAACCTCAGAGCAGTTTGGGTTGGAGGGACCATCTGGGCTCTTGCCAAGGGAAGGGACAACTTCCACTAGCCCAGGTGGTTCCAAGTCCTGTCCAAGCTGGCCTTGGACACTTCCAGGGATGGGGCAGCCACCACTTCCCTGGGCAATCTGTGTTTATTCAACAAGTAGGATTCTGAACCATTCTGGAAATTCAAAATATTTTCAATTTCAATGCTTGTCCACAACCAAGCTTATTTTGTTTTAAAGAGGAGAGAGAGAAGCAGCAACACCTGGAAACACTAAAACTGGGGAGGGGGAGAAAATGCCTCCCCAAATGCAAACACTGAGAAATTTCCAAGCTTGCACTGCAACACTTCAAGAAGAAAAATGTCTGTTCCATAACAGTGCCTCTGTTATGTTGTTGAAGGACCAAAATTTGTCACTGAGCAATGGCATAACTCAGTTCATAACCAGAAACATATTTATGAATGCAAACACAGAGAAAAATGGAATAACTACAGGCACCTAAAGCACATATAGCTCAATTTATACATGATGCTATCAGAGAATAACCACACAAAAATAAATTTCCATTTCCAGATAATCTTCCTGTCAAGGAAAGGTTAGATAACTTTTGGGTAATTATTTTACCCTTCCCCCTTGTAGCTACAAGGTAGCTCAGTTCAAAAGTGAAGGAGGACACCACAGAGTTACTCAAATACCTGACAAAATGCAAAATAAGAGATAACCCTGAGCTGTGGGTTCTCTGCTGAGCATACAGAAACTTTTAACAAACGTTACCAGTACCCACCTGCTCACAGAAAGGCCTCAGGTTGATCTGGATGGGGAATGTGTAGCAACTCGTTTCCTTATACCTCTCACACTTCTCAAAGTCAAAGTTGAACCTCAGGAGGGAAATGGTGAGGAAGGGAGGCAGCTTGCGTAGTTTAGCAGACTGGGAAGGGATTTAAAAAACACTTTAAGCACAGACTTAGAACAAAATTGTGCTTCCACCCTGCTGTGGTCAAATCCTTTTCCACCAAAGCTTTGTTATCACCAGAGAGACAAGAACAGTGCCCTCATTTTTGAAATGTCTTCCCTGATTCTCAATTTCCCTTCCAAATACACAACGTGAAAGCCACCCAGATCTTCTCTCCTTGTTGAGCCCCACATCCTCCTTGATTGGTGATCACCAGTCCCATACTTGATCCTGCCACAGCAAATTAAGGACATTGGTGAAACCCAGTCAGTAATGACAACTCCCTAGCCCATGGGCTCTATACAGGCAGCCACAGAACAACCAGGAGCTAAAGTGTCCCTCATTTCCACAGGGGTGCACCCTCCAGACAGGAAAGTCAGGAAAATCCATTTGAATGACTCCAGATTAATCCAGATCCAACCACTTGATGAGTGAGTACATCAAGAACCCTCCTGAGAAATAAAACTAACCACCTTCTACCACCTGTGACAGCAGGTGTGGGTTCCATGGCCACATTTCCAAGTCTTTCCAACATCTCCATCCTCCCCTCCACTGGCAGAGGCATAATAGGAACACACACAAGGTTTAAGAAATCCCCTGAATTAGGAATTCCATTTGCATCCACAGCCTGGCAACCCTCATCTCTGTGATTTCCTAGCAAAATTCAGAGTTCCCATTCTCCTCCTGCATGGATGAGCACTTGTGAGAGGCAGACAACTTATCCTGTACTGCCGTGAACCCAGTCCAGTTAAACCCCAGCCAGCTCTTGCAATAAGACATGTGAGGCACTGCTGAGTGTTCCTGAGCTCTCAAGTCACTGATTAACCTGGCCTGACCTCAGCTTCCATTTGGACTACTCCCTCAGTATCCAGAAGGCTGCCAGGTTTGGATTTCACCCATCCTGCAGGAGGCCAAGGGGCTGTGACCAGGGCAGAGTGCACCAGCAGCCTGAGTCTGCCTCCCTCCACAAAAACAGAGCAACAGATCCCATTCCCTGCACAGAGCAACAGCTGCTCATTGTTCTTCTCTCTCATTTGGGTTCTCTAGAAGTGAGCATCCATGATTTCTCTCATTGCATATTTTTACTTTATGCTTTAACTCATCTTTTAGCCAATCCCCCAAAATGCCCAGAGCAAGGTGTAGCAGAGGTGTTGAATGAGTCAACGCTCTTCAAATTACACCAGACTCAGTGTTAGGGACAAAAAAACTGCAACATGTGGAAAATGAGCCACAGGAGCTTTCCTTGACATCCCTGCTGAAGTTCCATAGAATCCCTGAATGGTTTGGGGGTTGGAAGGGACCTTAAAACCCATCCAGTGCCACCCTCTGCCGTGGGCAGGGGGCCTTCCACCACCCCAGGATGCTCCAAGCCCAGCCTTAGACACTCCCAGGGGTGGAGTAGCCACAGCTGCTCTGGGCACCCTGTGCCAGGGCCTCCCCACCCTCACAGGGAAGAATTTTTTCCAAATATCCCATCTAGCCCTACATCATCCCACCCCAAAGTGTTACCTTTGAAGCTTCAACCAGTTTATCACAGGCTCCACATCGATACAAGTTGTCATTCTCAAAGTATTCTTCTTCCACATACATGTTCCACAGGGCCTCCTCCAAGCCAGCCACACCTTTCACTGCCACCGTGAGGTCTAAGAAATCTTCCTGTGCAGAAAGGACAAGAAGAAACAAGGTTCCGAGGGGTCTAAGCTTGTGGTGATTAGAAAGATACCCATCCTACTCATCACACTGATGGGCAAAAAACCCCTGTACAGTCACAGAAATTGATTTTTAAAAACTGATTGTTTTAAACTACAAAGAGCATAACAGACTGTAAAGATATATTTTGCTATTACCTCACTGCACTCTGTGCTAACTACATCTATCAAAGGCAGGACTTGTGAACTCAGAAGATGCAAAACATTTGGGTTTTTTACTTCCCATGTAGAAAATGCAGCCAAAGACAAAGTCCAACACTCACCACCTGGATTCAACAAGGCACTCAACAGGGATGACATTATTTTTGGACTTTAAAAACAAGAACATTTAAAGCCAATAGCCCAAAGAGAACCCCCCAGTGGAAGATCCCTGGCTTTACCTGTCTCTCACTGACATTCTTGCACTCCTTACACACAATCTGGTTGACAACAATGCCATGGTACAGGCGGTTGATGAGGTCATGGCCTGATGTCCCCACGAGGGAAGTCTCCAAAGCACTGAAGAGGATCCTGTTCAATTCCTGCACATCATGCTGCCTCATCTCCTGCAAGAGAAAAACCGAACAGGAAGGACTGCAACACTGCTGTGCTTGTCTTGTAGCTTAAAAATAAGATTTCAAGTGTCCCAGTGTCTCAATGGCTACTCATACATTTACTCCTTGAGTAGTGAAGTACTACCTTTATTATTGTTATTTGTAATTTGGTTATGCTACAACCCACCTAAGACACTTTCACTTGGGTGTAATTACAGAATTCCAGAATGGTTTGGGTTGGAAGGACATTAAAGATCATTTTGCTCCACCCCCTGCCATGGGCAGAGACACCTTCCCCTGTCCCAGGCTGCTCCAAGCCCCGATGTCCAGCCTGGCCCGGGACACTTCCAGGGATCCAGGGGCAGCCACAGCTGCTCTGGGCACCCTGTGCCAGGGCCTGCCCACCCTCCCAGGGAAGAATTCCTTCCTAACATTCCATTTAAATTTCCTGCCCTCTGTCAATTTGAAGCCACTCCCTAGATTTAGATTAATCTCTGACTGACACAGTTCAACTTGAGTAAGAATCCATGTAACTGAGGACAAGAAGCCTGTTGGAAAAACACTCCTGGAAAAACAAAGGAAAAGCTACGGGAATTGTATCTAAGAGAGAAATCATCTTTTGTTCCTCCCTGTAAACAACTGCCATGGACTCCACGTGGAGATCCAACAATATACACCAAGATCTGACCCAATTCAACATCATCTCGCAGTGTGAAGGATTTTAAGATATTTCCTAAATGTCAGCCATCCAGAACCCATCTCTATCCAGGGAGAAGAGTGTGGAGATGGGGATTGGCACCTCGTGGCTGCTCCAGCCGAAGCTCTCAGTGAGGTCTGTGGTGGATGCAGCCTGCTGGTCCAGGAGCAGGAGCTGAGCAAACAAGCGCTGCAGCTGCAGCGGGATTATCCGAACCTGGGAACAACAGCAAGGGAACACAGCCAGCACGTCAGGCACAGCCTTCGCCTTCAGACCAGTCATTTCAACAAAACCAGAAGCAATTTAGTACAAAGTTGGTGATAAACTACCCCTGACTATTTCATAACACACACTGCTCAGCTCACACCAAGCAATCACATTTCCTTCCCAAAAATCGACAGTGCCTCACCTTACACAGCCAAGGAGAATGGTTTGGGGTGGGAGGGACCTTAAAGCTCATCCCATCCTACCCCTGCCATGGCAGGGACACCTCCCACTGTCCCAGGGTGCTCCAAGCCCCAGTGTCCAACCTGGCCTTGGACACTTCCAGGGATCCAGCAGCTGCCACAGCTTCTCTGGGCACCCTGTGCCAGGGCCTGCCCACCCTCACAGCCAAGAATTTCTTCCCAGTATCCCATCCATCCCTGCCCCCTGGCAGCCATTCCAGTGGGAAGCCATTCCCTGTGTCCTGTCCCTCCATCCCTTGTCCTCAGTTCCTCCCCAGCTCTCCTGAAGGGCTTGGCAGTGTGGTTGAAGGAGGTGGGGGGGAGAACATCTCAGCAGAAAGAGACTCCGTATCTGATTTCTGAAGCAAAACCTTATAGCAATGAAAGCTTAGAATGGTGTGAAAAATCCAGTATCAGCCAGACCAAACTGCCTCTCTGTGTCAAATTCAGGTTTTTACTCATTTTCATCAGTTCCACATGAACCATATTCCTCCAAATCAACATCAGACAGTGGCAAATAAGAAAATTCCCAGCACCTTTGCATCTGGTTTCCTGCTGTCATCCAGAGTCCCAAGTTCTTCAGGTCCCAGGGAGAACAAAGCCTCTGCAATTGGTAAAAAAAATATTATTTAAAAAGACAACATCCCCTCTTTAAAAATTTAATGTATTTTAATGTCAAACACTATGACTTTATTCTGCAATAATTTATGTAAAATTAAGTGTGTCCCAAAATCACCTGAGCTCACCATGTTTCTTAAATAAATAACCAGAAGTGCAACTCTTACCGAAATATCAATCCCAACAACATTTTAAGAAGGTTTTGAGCACCTCACCTCTAAATTCAGGTGTGAAAAGCAGAGTCTGCAGAAGGGAATTGAGGTAGCAGGTCCCACCCTGGTTTTTGATTCCACTGAGGTTGGTGAAATCCCTGGGAGCTGGAGGCTCAGACTCTCTGGGCTTTGATTTCTTCCCTTTCCCACAATGATTGTTGGAAATAAAGGAAAAGTCCTCTTCAAATAAGTCCCCAAACATTGTGAAGGCAGAAGACTCCTTTAAAAAGACAAAATAAGCATTTACTATTAAAAAATGCAGTTGGACCCACCCACCTCAAATCCCCCCAGATAAACCTGGAAGCCCTGACTGAAAAATATGTTTATAGTTTTTTTCCACCTTATTCTGGTCATTCTAACAATTAATCCGTGTCAAAGTGTAAATTAATGTAATAAAAAAAAGGGTGAATTAAAAGCACTTCTGTTACCACAGATCTGAGCAGACTTCTCACCAGGATCAAACCCACCACAATTCCATTTTGCACAAAGCTGTTTATTCCCACAAGTGAACTATCCCCTACCTTGGAATATCCATATCCACCTCCTCCAAACCCCTGGAACTTTTTCATCTGAGACATTAAAGCAGAAAGATTTCAAAGTTTTACTTTCCCCATGAACATAAATAGGAAATAAATCACTTTGCATCAGCTTTTTCCCCTGTGAATGCAGCTTTTGACTGCCTTAAAATCTCTGTAGAGGCCCCTCCTCCCAAGCTGCTGGATGGAATTCCTGGGCTTGGCACTCATTCCCAGCTGCCTCCCAGTCCTTGTTCCTGTTTCCAGTCAGGCCTGTTGCACTTTAGCATTTAGATTCTTCTCCTCCCTGAATGCCCAACAGCTCCTGAGTGGATGGTTTGTCCCAAAAAAGGGCCATATCCAGGAAACACCACCCACCCAGCACTCCAGAGAGTGCCAAATCCTCCCTCGCTCCTTATTTCTGGAGCCTGGGAGCAGAGCACTGCTGCTGGCAGCCTCCCTCTCTCCCTGAAAAACCACACAGGAATAGCAATTGGAAAGGATTCTGGATGGCCCAGTGCTTTCAGAGCACAGGGCCTCAAACTGGAATAAATCCATGGCAGGAGAAACTAAAATCCAGAAATAAATCCGCGGCAAGAGATCCCAAAACCTCTCTTATAAATCCATGACAGGAGATCCCAAAATTCTCTAACATTTCCATTACAGGAGATCCACAAATCCCTCTACTAAACCCATGAGATTCCCAAAGCCCTCTAATAAATCCATGGCGGGAGAGCACAAAACCCTCTAATAAATCCATGACAGGAAATCCCCCAAACCCTTTAAGATAGCAATGACAAGCGATCCCAAACCCCTCTAATAAATCTGACAGGAGATCCCAAATCCCCCTAATAAAACCATGGCAGGAGATCCCAAAAGTCTCTAATAAAGCCCTCAGATTCCCAAAGCCCATGCCCAGAGTCCCTAAAACCCTCTAATAAACCCATGCCGAAAGATCCCAAAGCCCTCAAAAAAACCAACAACAGAAGATCCCAAACCCCTCTAATAAATCTGTGAGAGGAGATCCCAAATTCCCCTAATAAAACCATGTCAGGAGTTCCCAAAACCCTTTAATAATCCCATGCCAGGAGTTCCTAGATCCATGCAGGAGATCCCAAGCCCCTCTAATAAATCAATGAGAACAGATCCCAAAGCCCTCCAAAAAACCCATGGCAGGAGATCCCAAACCCCTCTAATAAATCTGTGAAAGGAGATCCCAAACCCCCCGAATAAACCCACGGCGGGACATTCCCAAGCCCCTCTAACAAAGCCGTGCCAGGAGCCCCCCAAGCCGGACAGTCTATCCCGGGCCGGCGATCCCCGGCCCCTCAGGGCCCCTCACTCACCGTGCCGAGCCAGGCCCTACCGCCACGGGCCCTCCGGCGCCGCCATATTTGTTGTGTGGCGCCGCGCAAAGCACGCTGGGACCGGCGGCCCACGGAGGGGCGCGCGGAGCACGCTGGGAGTTGTAGTTTTCCCGGCGTGTGGGCAGGGGCTGTCATGGGAATCTGTGGGACCTTCGTCACTGCAAGTGTCCCAGGACACACTCGATGAAGGCTTGGAGCAACCTGGGATGGTGGAAAGTGTATGTGAAAAACAGACTTGACTCTTTAGAATTTTTAAACGTTTAGTAAGGGACAATGTCCAGCGCTGGGGTGTTTCTGGCTATTGGCCAAAGAGCACACCGGCAGATTAAGACAGTGTTATCTTTATACTGTTACATACTGAGGTACATGCATATTCATCTATTTCATACACTATTCAAACATTCTTGTGAGCTTTTTGATGTTTCAGGAGCTCTTTTGTTTGATTTTACACTCTGATTTATCTGCAGACATCCTCTGGGTTAAGTCTATATATTTAATTTTTTCTTGTGTTTCTGTCTTGTTTCACACTCCCTGATAAGGATTTCTTCTATAATTCTTCTCCGTTGCCCTGGTTTGTGTCACTGTTATCACTTAGAGAGGTTGGTCAGCAGATGTGGGGGAAACAACATAATTTCTTTACACTATTCTCTTAGTTACATAGGAGCATTTTAACATTTCGTGCTTTGCTAAGGCCTATGATATAATACATTCATCACACCACTATTTCTACAAGCTCTGCGGTGCAAAACTAATAGACTGTGTTGCACTAACAAGGAGCTAAAATGAGTTACAAATTGTACCATATCCAAATACTTATGATCAATAACAGCATGTAAAAGTTAGTGCATAAATGCAAAAGCCAATATTATATTGTCATTTTTAACAGTGTCCCTACCCATGCCGCAGGGTGGAAAAGGATGAGCTTTAAGGTCCCTTCCAACCAAAACCTTTCTGGCATTTTACAAAGACCAGCGCCCCCTTTCAAATGAACAGTTGTTTTGTGTCATGGGTTTATTATGGGGATTTGGGATCTCCTGTCAAGGATTAATTTGAGGCATTTGGAGACCGCCTTTCATGGATTACAGGGGCTTCGGGATCGCTCTTCATGGGTTTATTTGAGGTGTTTGTGGATCTCTTTCTGGATTTGTTAGAAGGGTTTGGGGCTCTCTTTTCACGGATATATTAGGGGGATTTGGGATCTCCTGTTTATTAAACAGGAGATGGGTTTATTAAAGGATTTTGGGATCTCCTGTCATGGATTTCTTTGAGGTGTTTGGGAACCACCCTTCATGGATTTATTAGAGGGGCTTTGGCATCTATTGTCCTGAATTTATTAGAGGTATTTTGGGATCTCTGGATTTATTAGAGGCATTTGGGATCTCCTGCCATGGATTTATTAGAGGGGTTTGGGGCTCTCTTTTCATGGATTTAGTAGAGGGTTTTTGGGATCTCTTTCTGGATTTCTTAGAAGGGTTTGGGGCAATGTCCTGGGGTGACTTTATGATGCTTGTATCCCCAGTTGCCTTGTTTATGTCACATATTAAGTTCTGCACCTTTAAGACTGGCTCTGAGAGCAAAGAGGGGGAAGAAGCCGAAGTCTGTGTTCAGAAAGAGCACTCACTGTCCCACATCCTGCTCCTGGACTGTGTTGTCTGCAGCACAGACAGATAGCAGGACAGAGCTCTCCTTTGCTTTTAGTTAGTTTTTAGCTTGCTGAGGCAGGGAAGTTCCCTGGACTGTTTATTTTTTGTTTTTTCTCAGATCTGTCGAAACCTGCTCTCGACTGAAAACCCAGCCAAACCCCGGGAGCCCAGGGCCTGGGCCTTGGCACTTTCCAGCACCGGAGGGACTGATAAGAGACTGAGTGAGCTGAACTACACCCCATGAAAAGGACATTTCTGGATTTGCCATCTCATTGAACAGTGAGAGGTTTCTTTGTTTAATATTATGCAATTTCTGTTAAATAAAATAAACAGTTTTTTCCACTTTTCTCCAAGAAAATCTTTTTCCCGATCCAGCTGGGGGAGGGGCTGCTTGAATTTGCTTTCTCAAAGGACCCCATTTGGAGGTTCTCTCCCAAATTTGCCCTAAACCAATACAGTTATTGGCACCCAATGTGGGGCTCGAGACAGTGGAGAAACCTGTACTGATTACTGATTGCATTTTGGTTTTACTTACTCTGTATTGGGATAAAGCAGTCAGTGGCCACATTGTTTGAATGCATAATGTCTCTCAGGGTGGAGGCCTTCATGTGGTTCTGGTCCCTAGGCTGTTTTGAGGTTTGAATACCTTTCTGGTCCCTAGGTTTATTTTCTTTTCCAGAGATAACTCCAGTATTGTCCCTAACACGTAGCTTTACAGTAGAGGGGCGCAGATTAAAATAGCTATTGTGAAGGGCTTGGTGATAATGGTTTATAGGAAGCTCATAAAGATACTGGAGTTTATGCCATGTATATTTGGATTATGGTTTCTTCCTCCTACCCTGCCTCCCAGTCCCAGTAGCATGTTTTGGGGGTTTATTAGTAATTACATCCAATTTGTTAGAGGAGGAGCCGGGGATGAGGTTTTTCAGCCTTTCTGTTACGTCCCATTTTGAAAATGTTCATTTTTCCCTGAGTGTTAAAGATACCAGTTTCCTGATATTACATCTGCTAAGCTTCCTCTATACAGTCTTCAGCTTCTCTAGAGTGAGGGCTGAGATGTCCAGAGGAGCTGATGAGACCCCTGACCCAGGAGTAGACCCAGGTGTGGAAAATCTGGAGTGTTGTGGTGAATGGCAGGATATGGGCCAAACCCTGAAGGAATTTTCTGATTTTATAGCCTGGGACTTTCCACAGGAACAAATTCAGAACCCTGCTGAGGTGGGGAAATACCTGAAAGAGGAGTACCATGATGATTCCAAGGAGAAAAAGATCATTGCAGTAAGCTGGGCCCTGGTGTATGCTTATTGCACACTGCTACATACTGTAAGGCAGGGAGATAAATCAGCAGCTACCCCAGTCACTCAGGCTACAGCCAACCCAGCAGCCAAACCAGACAGTGAGTCCAAGCCAGCAGCCAAACCAGACAGTGAGTCCAAGCCAGCAGCCAAACCAGACAGTGAGCCTAAACCAATGTCTGTTGCTCCTACCACAAGAGGCATGAAATAGAAAACCAAAACCAATCAGCCAGTAGATGATGATAATGGTGATGCAGGGGACGGACCCTCAAGACCAGCAACTGACACAAAATCAGAAGTCACTAGTGAGCTCTTTTCCTCTGAAGGACCTTTATGGTCTAAGAAAGGACTACACTCGACAACCTGATAAATCTATAATTAGTTGGTTAATCCATCTGTGGGACGCCGCAGGTGAAGCTACGGTTCTGGATGGCACTGAAGCGAGGCATCTGGGGTCCCTGTCACACGATCCGGTTATTGACCAGGGGATGATGAGGGGGGCTGACCCTCACAGTCTCTGGGCACGGGTCCTGGGAAGTGTGGCACAAAGACATCTGTGTGCAGATGATCGCTATATAGAGCAAACCCAGTGGAAGACTAGAGAACAAGGGATTCAATGCTTGAGAGAAATGGCAGCAGCAGAGATTGTCTTCTCAGATGACCTAAACACTAGGAATCCATATTTGGTACCGTGTACATCCGTGATGTGGCAAAAATTTGTACGACTCGGGCTGCGAGAATACGCTTCTGCTTATCGTGGTTTTAAACCAGTAACTAAAAAAATTACTTATTTTTTTGCTGTGAGATATGGATTAGAATAAGAGCAAAACAGGCTTAAAACTTAAAAGGAATAAAGACAGTTTATTAACAAACTACAAGAATAAGAACACCAGAATAAACTTTCAGAAAACTCTTTTATCTTTCACTACTTGACCATTTTTTATACACATGATAACATAGAGACAAAAACCTTGGTGAACCTTGGTGGTCAAACAGTCTTAATTCTTGCTAGAGTCTTTCCTTCAGTCTTTGCAGAGAAACAGAAGTCTCTTTCTGCCAATCTATGGAGTTTTTAGAGTTCACTCCTCTCATTTCACATTACTCCGAGGTGTGCATGGGTCAATGAGTCTAGGGATGCTATTTTAAGGATAAGTTATTCAAAGGCAGAAGTCCTCTTCATCTGTTTCTGTGAGCCTTCCTGGAAAACAGCTTTCCTCTTGCCCCTTCAAGGCTTCAAAATCTTCACTTTACCCATTTCCAGCAACCCACAGTATCACAACCACTCTCTCTTTTTCTCTGAAGTCCACACTTTGAACACTCTATTCCTCTCATACTCTAGTCAAGAATTAAAGGGGTCTTTTAAACTACTATTATCCATCTCCATAGCTGTAACAGAAAGATATTTCAGCTGTAAAGCATCTTCTTATTCTCTCTTTCTTATTTAAACTTAACTCTTTTCCTCACTGGTTTTTAGTGGTTCTATGATGTTTTTTGCATGTTGATTGTCTGTCTTTCTGAGAAAAAAGAGTAATCTGTTTGCTTATCCAGGTAGTAAAAGAATTAAAAGCTCTAGGAAAGCTGCAAGCGTTCATGGTGTCAGGTTTCAGTCTAGCAGCAGAAACTGAAAACTAAACTAGGCTGCTTTCCTTTCCTCCCCCCCCTTCCCTCTCATCCTCTGCGGCCTTCTTTGGCCGAGAGGGGGGGGCGGGGAGTGAAAGAGGCTACCACAGAGCCCGGCTACCTTCTCAGAAGCCGGAAACCAAAGAGGGCAAGAGAACTCTGTCTGTACTTCTTAAGGGGGTGTTTACAAGTTGAATTCACTTTTTAATGGTCAGATCTGCTGTCAATTCTTGGAAATGACTGATAATTGGTCAGAAAGAAAAACTCCCATCAGCCACCAGCAGCTTCAACTTCCTCTCTTTCCAAGCTGTCTTAAAGGTAAAGCTACCCCATGACACTTCTTTAGCAATGATGAAGTGGGATGACAAGGAGGAGACCGTGCTGGATGTGGCAAAGAAGCTCTGAGCATATGCAGATTCTGTGCATGGCCCCACACATGCAAGAACCACAGCTGTGGAAACACGTCTGCAGAAATTAGAAGATAAGATAGAGGAGAATCACAAGAAACTTAGAGAGGAGATGAAAGAGGGCTTTCTCCAAATCTCAGCAATACAGATCAGAAGTTCTGGTATCAAATGCAGAAGTTGCCCAGATAGGGAAAGAAAGTACACCCCACAAGCTGGGCTGTGGTTCTTCCTGCGTGACTATGGAGAATACATGAGGAGATGGGATGGAAAATCTACTGCTGCTCTGGAAAAACAGGTGCATGAATTGGAAGACATCAAGACTCAGAGAGGAAGTTCCTCCAAAAAGAAAGCCGCTCCAGTAGCCTGTAGCCAAACTACCAGGTATGATGATGATGGCATCATGTTCGATCCCCTTGAAGAAAACTCCAAGACAGATGAGCAGGGCAAGAAGGATAACCAGGCTTAGAGGGGCCCTGCCCCTAGCCAGGTAGAGGCCAGGGAAAACCGTGTCTTTTGGACTGTGTGGTTCCCTTGGCCTTGCAGATCAGAGCCACAAAAATATGAGGCCTTGGTCTATGCTGGTGTGCAGTGCACATTAATTCCATCAAGACATGTAGGGGCAGAATCTGTTTCGCTGGCTTGACAGGGGGATCACAGGACTTGACTTTGCTGGAAGCTGACGTGAGACTGACTGGAAATGAGTGGAAAAAACACCCTATTGTGACTGGCCCAGAGGCCACACGCATTTTGGGCATAGGCTTCCTCCAAAGTGGGTATTTCAAAGACCCAAAGGGACTCAGCTGGGCATTTGGGATGGCAGCTGAAGAGACAGAGGGCGTCAAGCAAGCAAACACCTTGCCTGGACTATCAGAGAACCCATCTGCAGTAGGCCTCCTGAAAGTGGAAGAACAGCAAGTACCAATTGCCGCTTCAACAGTGCACTGCCAGCAGTATAGAACAACTTGAGATGCTGTGATCCCCATCCACAAGATGATCCGTGAGCTGGAGAGCCAAGGGCTGGTCAGCAAAACCCACTCACCCTTCAACAGCCCCATTTAGCCATTTAGCCTGTGCACAAGTCTGAAGGAGAATGGAGATTGACTGTGGACTATCGTGCCTTGAATGAAGTGACTGCAGAGTGCTGCCATGCCAGACATGCTGGAGCTCCAGTATGAGCTGGAATCCAAGGCAGCGAAGTGGTATGCCACTATTGACATTGCCAATGCATTTTTCTCCATTCCCCTGAATGCAGAATGCAGGCCTCAGTTTGCCTTTACCTGGAGGGGAGTGCAGTACACCTGGAACCGACTGCCCCAGGGGTGGAAGCACAGCCCCACCATCTGCCATGGACTGATCCATGAGGACCAAGGAATCAGCAAACAGAGGAGTGTTGGTGAGCCCCTAGAGTGCTTCATCCTAGGCCAGGCACTTTGCCCTCATAGTGAGAGAAATGTATCTCCCAGACACCCTTTCGTGTTTTATGTTAAACTGTTGCACCCCATTGGTGTTCTCCCCTGCCATTCCACCCTGCTACTTGTATCCAAGTTTCCCCCACCCCTCTCCTTCCCTATATATACACCCCAGTTTTTCCCCAGTTGGCTGAGCTGTTGTCACTGGCTCCCTTCACTGAGGGCCCTGCTATAATAAAGGCTGTTTCTCAGTGGAATGCCATACCGCTCTCCAGTCTCTCTCTCTGTGTTGCCTGCACACTGCCACTAAGCTGAGATCACTCACTGGGCAAGGGACGTGCCTGTGCTCCTGGGCAGTCCTTTTCAGGACGGCTTCTTCGGGGTAGTCGTGGCACCCCTGCCATCGACCCTGCTGCAGCAGATCCAGGCTGCACTGGAAAAGGGTGAGGCTCCAGAACATCTGCAGTACATCAATGACATAATTGTGCGGGGGATACGGCTCCAGAGGTCTTTGAGAAAGGAGAGAAAATCATCCAGACTCTCCTGGAAACCTGTTTCGCCATCAAGTGGAGCAAAGTTAAGGGTCCTGCTGGAGAGATCCAGCTCCTGGCAGTAAAATGGCAAGATGGACGGTGTCAGATTCCCAGTGACATCATCAACAAGATCATAGCAATGTCTCCACCAACCAGCAAGAGGGAAACTTTCTTAGATGCCATATGTTTTTGGAGACTGCTTATTCCTGAATGAAGGCAGATCATGACCCCTCTCTACCTGATCACCCGCAAAAAGAACACTTTCCAGTGGGGCCCTGAATAGCAACAAGTCTTTGCCCAGATGTGATGGATTGGCATTTAAGAAACAAAGAGAAACACCTAAGGAAGTTAAAGCTGCTGGAGGCTGATGGGAGTTTATCTCCTGGCCAATAACTGGCCATTTCTAACAACTGACAGTAGTTTTGACCATTGAAAAGTGAGATCAACCCGTGAGCACCACCTTAAGACCTAAGCCTCTCTCTCTGGTTTCCAGCTTTTGAAGAGGTAACAGGGCTCCAGTTCAGTTGCCCCGCCCCCCCCACCCCCAGGCCGGTCAAGGCCGCGAAGAGGGGAGAGGGGCTGGCCGAAGTTCTGCAGGTCCCGGGGAGGATGGAGACTGTGAAGTGACAGGAGCCTTCCCAGAGGGCTCGCTGAGCCTTATACAGAGGGCCTGCCAGGCTGGTTCCTGGCTCGGCTGCAGTTTCTGCCACTGCTGGCTTTCACCAGAGACTGCCGAGGAAGGGGAGGGAAAGCTCTTGAGCTGCGGCGTGCTGAGACAGTGGCCACACTCCTCCAGAGCAGCTACGGAAAATCTTCCATGGCAAACAGCTCCAGCCGCTGCCCCGGCAGAGATCACGGCACCATCCCCAAGGCCTGGGCAAGATTTTAACTCTTTCACTACCCAGATGAGACTTGCGGATTAATCCTTTTTTTCCAGAGAGAGGGGAAGAGAGAGAGTGATCAACAGGTAAAGAGACAACATAAACTATCAAAGACAGTGGAGAAAGGAATTAAGCTTCAGATGGGGGAGAGAAATAAAGAGAAGCTTTAATAAGCTGAAATATTCTTTTGCTAAAACTATAGAGATGGACAATTGTGTTCTGAAAAAAACTGCTTTAATTCATGAAAGAGTATTTTGGGGAGAATGGAGTATTTCAAAGTGTGGATCTAAGCAAATGGTGATGTAGTTGTAATCCTATAAGATGCTGGAAGAGAAAAGGAGAAGTGATAGTTGTTGAAGATTTGTGGCCCTTAAGAGGCAAAGAGAAAACTTCTGTTTCCAGAGATACTCACAGAGACAGATGAAGAGAACTTCTGCCTTTGAATAACTCATCCTTAAAATGACACCCCTGGATTTATGACCCATAACACACCCTCCAAGTGATGTGAAATGGGAGGAGAGAACTGATGGCAGAGTTTTCCGGGTGGGTGGCATCAGAAAAATAGAAAACCATGCGAAAATGGTTTTCTTGTGAAAAAAGATTGACAAGATTTTTCTTGTCAAAAAAGATTGACAAAAGAGGACTTCTTTTTTCTCTACAAAGACAGATGAAAAGACTATAGCAAAGTTGGGACTGTTTTAACCACCAAGTGTTTTTGTTGTCTCTATGTTGTCATGTGAACAAGGAGAATGGTTGGGTAGTGGGGAAAAAGGGTTTCTGGAGGTTTTATTCTGGTTTCTTATTCTTGTAGTTTTGTTAATAAACTTTCTTTATTCCTTTTAAGTTTTAAGCCTGTTTCACTCTTCTTCTAATCCATATCTCACAGCAAGAAATGAGTACATTTTCTAGTGATTTTTTAGCTAAAGCTTTAAAACCACGACACCAGATCAAGCAGGAGATCGCTCATGCAGTAGCCCTTGGCCCAGTCAGAACAGGACCAGATGTGAAGAACGTGCTCTACTCTGCAGCCGGGAACAATGGCTTGTCCTGGAGCCTTTGGCAGAAAGTGCCTGGGGAGACTCGAGGCCGACCACTGGGATTCTGGAGCCGAAGCTACAGAGGGTCGGAAGCCAATTACACTCCCACAGAGAAGGAAATTTTAGCTGCCTATGAAGGAGTTTAAGCTGCCTCAGAAGTGATTGGCACAGAAGCACAACTCCTCCTGGCACCCCGACTACCAGTGCTGGGGTGGATGTTTAAAGGAAAGGTTCCTGCTACCCACCACACCACCAACGCTACATGGAGCAAGTGGATCACCCTCATCACGCAGCGCGCCCGTATAGGAAACCCAAATCGCCCTGGGATTTTGGAGATAATTACAAACTGGCCAGAAGGTGAAAACTTTGGTCTCACTGATGAAGAGGAGCAGGAACAAGTGACACAGGCTGGAGAAGCTCCACCATACAACCAACTGCCAGCAGAAGAAACCTGCTATGCTCTGTTCACTGATGGTTTCTGTTGCATCGTAGGGATGAACCAGAAGTGGAAAGCAGCCGTATGGAGCCCCACATGACAGGTCGCAGAGGCCACTGAAGGAGAAGGTGGATCAAGCCAACTTGCTGAACTCAAAGCTGTTCAACTGGCCCTGGACATTGCTGAAAGAGAGAAGTGGCCAAAGCTCTACCTCTACACGGATTCATGGATGGAGGCCAATCCTCTCTGAGGATGGCTGGAAAACTGGAAAAAGGCTAATTGGCAGCACAGAGGAAAACCAAATGAGGCTGCTGATGAAAGATATCACTACTAGGGTAGAGAAACTGTCTGTGAAAGTCTGTCATGTACATGCCCATGTCTCCAAGAATAGGAATTTCTTTTCATGGATTTATAAGAGGTATTTGGGGATCTCCAGTCATGGATTTATTCCAGCCTTGGCTGGTGTGCTGTAGCTAGCCTAGTAATTCCCTCCAGAGCCTGGAATGGCCCAGCCTGCACCTGACAGAATCATCAAGCTTAGAGAAGTCCTCCAGGATTACCCAGTCCCAGCTTCACTGCCATCATCACCCCTAAACCACGTCCCCAGGAGCCACATCCAGGCTCCTCTTGGACACTTCCAGAGATGGTGACTCCACCACCTCCCTGGGAAAATTATTCCAATGCTTAACCATTCTTCCAGTGCATTTAATTTTATTTTCTAATAGTCACTCTGAACCTCCCCTGGTGCAACTGGAGGCCATTTCCTCTCATCCTTTCCCTTGGGACACAGCAAGACGTCCCCATCCCACCCCACCTCCTGTCAGGGAGTCGTGGAGAGCAACAAGGTCCCCCTGAGCCTCCTTTTCTCCATAAACACCCCCAGTTCCCTCAGCTCAGGAGATTTCTTGAACCCCTTCCTCAGCTCTGTAGCCCCTCCCTGAACACAGCTGCCCCCAAATTCGGGGCTTTTCACCCAAATCCAGCCTTCCCACTGTCCCTTTGCTCACATGTGAGCAGGGAGCGACTTTGATCTCGCCCTGCCTTGAACCCAGCAAATTCCAGAATGCCTGGCTGGGATATCCTGGGATAACCAGGCCAACTGAGGGAGCCTTTGACAAGTTGACAAACACTGAGGTAATGATCAACTTCACCTGTTCCAGGATTGCCTTTGCACCCACTCCTCACACTGAAGGTTTGGATGGAAATTTCGTCCTGCAGCAGGAGGGAGGGGAGGACATTTCCCTGCTAACCCTCACCTTATCCCGCTTCGGCAAACAGCTGGGTGGCCTCACAAAATACATAAATTAACTTGTTTTTTTATGAGAAAATGCTGTTTGCTAAACTGTTCAGCTTCCCAATGGGCTTTATAAAAATCTGAACATACTTAGTAGTTCTTACTGTGGTGTTTTATTCCTTTACTGCTTATAATATTCAGAGAGTGTTTTAGTCTCTTTCACCTCAGAGCTTCTCCCCTTGACTCTGAGGCTCAAAAAGGTTGTTTTCTGAAAAGCCATTGTGACATAAGACTGCTCTCTGCCACCTTTCCAGTAGAAATAATTAAAGACATTGGTAAAACACAAAAAATAAATAAGGCTGATCTGAGGAAAGCAATATACAGTTCATTTTGGTGCACTGACCATGGTGTGAAGGGAGATGAGAGAAGTTGTGTGCCTGAGGGATGGAGGTTGTGTGGCTCTGAATATCCTGAGGTGTGGCTTTTTTCGATTTTGGCATCAGTGGCAATGCTGTGAGGCTGGGGAAATCACGTCTGTGCTGAACCTGCTCCTTTGCTGAGTCAGGTGTGCAATGAGGCCCCAGTGGCTGCTAAAACGCATTTAGTGCTGGTCTCATTCCTGGTTGGGAGGAGTTTTCAGCTGCCTGAGGGCCACCTCCCAGGCTGGAAACAACTCTGTTAAGTGAGAACTTGGGCTGTACGGAGAGAGGTCAGCCTCTCTCAGCACCTCTTTGTGGCGTCCCTGGCACTGAGGAGGAGACTCCTTCCAGCTCAGAAGAGCTCTGAGCCTTGTCCTGAGGGTCTCCTGCTCCATCCCTGGAGGAATCACCTGAGGATCCCTGTCCCCAACATTGAGAGGCTGTTTGCATTTTTTCCTGTGGGGCTGGGAGCTGTGCACAGCAAGGTTGCATCCCTGGGTCCTGGGCAAGTTGTAACACAAGACACAACAGAGATGTGGAGTCCTGAGGGATCCGAGTTGCAGGTCAAGGAGCTAACTGAACACCGAGGAGCTGCAGTGACTCAGCATTGAAAGGGTCACAAAACCTTGGCCTTTCAAACAAGGTGGGAAAAGGCAAAACGACCAACCAACAAACCAAAGCTGTGAATCATTAACAACAGGATTGCCAAAAGGCACGGGCAGCACAATCCACCCTACAGTCGCTTTCCAAAGCACCTTCAGGCTACAACCTGCAGGAGAAATCTCTTCCAAGGACCCTACTCCAGCTCACATGGCTCTGAGGCTTTGCTGTGCCTGGGTTTCCATCCTCCTTCTCCTGCCCGGCCTCTCGGATGGAGGGAAGCTCCTGGTGGTGCCCATGGTGGGAAGCCACTGGCTGAGCATGCAGGAAGTGGTGGAGGAGCTGAGCAAGAGAGGACACGAGGTGGTGGTGCTGGTTCCCGAGGTGAGCTGGCAGATGGAGACGACGCAGGCCTACAAGGTGGTCACGTACCCAGTGAGGCAGACCCTGGAGGAGCTGGATAATGTCTTCCGGGAATATGTTGCCGTGCACCTGACAGAGAAGCCTTTCCCTCTCAATGTCCTGGCAATGTACAGGGCCTCGGTGAACACTTTCAGTACTTTCTTTGGGCAGTGCAAGGACCTGTTCCGCAGCCAGGAGACCCTGAGTTTCCTCAACCAAAGCGGCTTTGATGCCATCCTGACAGATCCGATCTTCATGTGCGGGGTCATCCTCGCCCATCATCTCTCCCTTCCCTTTGCGTTCATCATGAGGGGGTTCCCTTGCAACCTGCACTTTGCAGCCCCACAGTCCCCGAGCCCTCTGTCCTACATCCCGAGACTCTTCAGCTTCAACTCAGACCACATGACTTTTTTCCAGAGGGTGGAAAACGCCCTGATTTCCCTCCTGGAGCTTGGGTACTGCAACGGTTTCTTTGGGGAAGCACTTCAGCTTTCCTCAGAAGTTCTTCAGAGGGATGTGTCCCTCACGGACCTCGTGGACTCCGCCGCCGTTTGGATCCTGAGGTTTGACTTTGTGTTCGAGTACGTCAGGCCTGTGATGCCCAACATGGTCTTTATTGGGGGGATCAACTGTGCTAAGAAGAAACCACTGCATAAGGTAATGTTCCTTCACCTACAAATTGTACATTTCCCAATGAAAAGTCATTCTGTGGTTTCAGGAAGTTCATCGCTATTGACTTTTTTTTTTTTTATTTCTGTTCATGATTGAATTTGAGCAGGTTTGGGTAGTTGTTTTCCACAGGCTAAAATCCCAAGTCTCTTGACAGCAACCTGCTTGAATTAATGAGGGTTTTCTAACAGGCCAAACAAAAGAGGCATTTCACCTACCTGATGGAAATGACTGTCCTCAGTGAATGTGTATTAAGCACCATCCAGATCCAGTTTTGATTACATTTTAACAGCAGCTGACACATATTTCTCTTATCTGATCAAAACCCCATACGTCCTCTTCTGTTTTTAACTCCAGGCTCATCAGCATCAGTTGATTCACTTTTCACATGTATTTTCATGACAAATTATTTCCAAACTGGCTGTCTGCGTTGAGTTACTCCTGTTGTGGGGGTGAAATATAAATGTTGTGTTGAAATGGCAAGAAATAATCATACGATTGTGGATTTGGTGAATGACACTTGAATGCAGAACTGAGATCAGTTTTCACACCTACTTCTTGACATCTACTTTTACCAGAGTTGCTCTGCAGGGTTTTTAAAGCTAATCTAGAAATCAAAATCTATTTTGATAGTCACCATGTAATCTCTAAAATGATAACACTGGACATTTCTTTCCAGGCACAAAGCAGGACACAAATCTCTTTCCTGGGAAATTGCTCCCTCACTTCCAAATTGTGGTCACGCAATATCTCTGCCCAATGACTTTGAGCTGAAGGGGTGGGTTTTTTCTTTCTTCTTTCAGATTTCTTTTTTGCTCTTTGACAGGCTTATGGAGAGCCCTCTAAACCTGATAAGGAAGGCAAAGAATGCAACTATGAACTAGAATATTAGGATAAAATTATTTCTGAGGTGTTCTATCACATTAAGCTCACAACAGTGACACTAGTTTGAGATTTAAGAGGCAAATTCTTCCTGGTTACACCACACAAGTCTTTCGTTTTCTATCCTGAAGGTCTCAGAGCTACGAAGAGCTACATGGGTGGAGACATCCTGCCCTCATTTTATCTCTGCCAGCTCCTGTCTTCACTCTCCTGTTAGGTGAAAATCACATGTTCCATGCACCTGGAAAAATCTTGCATTGGCTGTTTTCAGCCAACTGGTTTTGCCATTGAAAAGCCAATTGAGTCCAGAGTAGAAAACGCAGCAAGCAGCAACTCCCAAGTTAATTTGGTCAGCTTTTGTCACAGCAGTTGCAATAAATTCTTTGCGTCCAGATTCCCTACATTTAATGGGAATTCTTTCTAGGTCTGTTCAGTCTCCTGCTTTCAGTCTGTGCCGTCTCCCACCTCTCCTGCCTCTCTGGCCCTCTCCAGAAACTGGTTTTCCATGTCTAAGGGTGGTTCCTCCGTGTCCAGTGTGACAGAGTGGAGCTATTACACGGAGTGCCAGCACCCTTTGGGTGTCATGAGATGAATCCCTTTGCCTCAGGCTGCATGGATTTCTTTCTCCCGACTGAGGATGCTGGGAGTCCCACCACCATTTATAAAAAGAAGGGAGAAACTCTGTGATGATGATGATGATGATGATAGTTTTTCATCACAAGGACTTCTTTCTCAGCACCATCCAAAAGCCTTTGCTCTGGCATTGCTTTTACTTGCACAGTCCAAACACTCCTGCTGTGGGATTAGTGGAAGGCATCACACCTTCTCCTACTTTTGTCTTGCTCACAATACATGAAAAGGGGTTTCAAGACCGCAAACAAAGACGAAAACTCCTTCTTTGTGTCCCTGTGCCGGCCTCCTTTCCTTTTGTTTGCCCTGAACCCATGCATTAGTTCACTTTTTTGGTGTAGTGCCAGGAGGAAGCAAGCCAATCGGGATTGTTCTCCTCACACTTGGGATTGCATGGTACACCCTGGTGGCTGGGCCATCTTTGTAAGAGCTGCAGCTTTGGCTGCTTCCAGGGCGTGGGAATTCAACATCAGCCTCATGTCAGCCTCAGGAATGGAGTTACATCCATTCTGCTGGGTGTATTGTTGCTATTTTCTCAGTGTGTATTCTTGCCAGGTCAATGGCTCTAACCACGGCTATGGTTACAACGTGACACCCGTGCTCTTGGTGTCACAGACTTAGTGCTGACAGACTTTGAAGCTTAAACATTAACAGAAAGTACAACTGTTTTTCTCTGAATACGGCTTCCCTTCCCTTCCACAAACATGGGCAATATCACAGGCGAATCACAACCCTGTTGGGAAGTTAAATATTAATTCCTGTAGCCAACAAATCCCCTGCTTAGTCTGCATGGACCATCATATAAAGGAGGGTGTGGATCCCTGCGGAGCAGAACCCTCTGGTTCATGCCCACCAAAATGGCTCTTTTTTACCGAGGTACCGGGGTACTTCTCCTCCTGGCACTGTCTGTAATCCTGGCTGAAGGTGGGAAGATCCTGGTGGTACCCCAGGATGGAAGTCACTGGCTCAGCATGCGCCCAGTAGTGGAGAAACTGCAGCAAAAGGGACACCAAGTTGTTGTGGTTGTACCCTCAACCAGTCTGTATATGAAGTCAAAGGAGCCTCAGAATTACACAGTGAAAGTGTATCCAATCCCTTACACAGACGAATACTTGGATGAAATGCTCAAGACCTACGTTAATGCCCATTTTCTTGAACAATCTGTTTTGAATGTTGTTCTTACCTCGTATCAAAGCACGATAGCAATCTCCTCGGTCTTCTTCACCAACTGTAAGAGCCTGCTGCAGAACGAGGAGCTGATGCAGGACTTGAAAGCAAGCAAATTCGATGTGGTTTTCACAGATCCCATCCTGATGTGTGGGCCCCTGGTGGCTGAGTATCTTTCCGTTCCTTCCGTCTACTTCCTGCGGGGCTTTCCCTGCGGAATGGATTCCGCTGCTACCCGGTGTCCAAGCCCTCCTTCCTATGTCCCCAGGTTATTCTTGGATAATTCAGACAGCATGATGTTTTCCCAACGGGTGAAGAACACGCTGGTTGATCTGCTGGAGCTCTTCTACTGTAAGCCTATCTATGATCACTTTGAAGAACTTGCCTACGAGGTTTTCAAAAAGAAAGTGACAGCGACAGAACTCCTGAGCCGTGGATCCTTCTGGCTGATGAGATACGATTTTGTGTTTGAGTTCCCGAGACCAGTGATGCCAAACATGGCTTTTATCGGAGGGATTAACTGTGTTCAGAGGAAAAAACTGTCTCAGGTACAAAATTTTCTTTGGTTTTTATAGGGAAAAGGCAAAAATAGAAATGTGTCATAGAATTGCAGAATGGCTTGGGTTGAAAGGGACCTTCAAGATCATCTCAGTTCACCCCGCTGCCGTCCTGGGCAAGGAATGTCACTCACATCCTTACATCAAATCCTGACTGACAGCAGCTGGGTGTTTAAAGATAGAAATCCTGCATGGTGCAGAAATGTTATTTCCTCATACCCAGCATTCAGATGATATCACATCCTGCCAAACCTAAAGCCTTACCAGACTTGATTAGGACAATTTAAGTGACATAGAGCTTCTATGCAAATGTTTGTCTTTTTTGTTGAACTCAAGAATTTTTGGTATCCTCCTTTCCCATCTTTCTCGTGGACTATCTCTCCATACTTCCATATATCCCCTCTCCTTTCATCCACAGTGAAGGTTCTTGGACTGAAGGTTTTGCCTCTTTGCTATCAGAGACATCCACTAGATTGCTTCCTTTCCATCTGCCTTTATTGTCAAGGTGTCAATAGCTAAGCCCCAAAGGAAATCTGCTTTCAGTTCCATCCTTCCCTTTTTTTTGTTTTTTTTTTTTTAGATTGCTGAATTAGGTTTTAAGCTTTTCTGGGTATGGTTATCTCCTGTCAATGTCCATTTGGGCTTCTGTGTACCAACCTTCCCATGTTCATTTGGCAGCCTTGTCTGAGGCCATGGCCCCTCTTCTGAGCATGCCCTTCCTCGGAGCTGTTTGAAATCTCCCCATGAAGTTAATCCATGTTTTAAACTACCAATATGGGCTCAGAGCAGGTGATGGAGCTGCTGCTCCTTTTGGAGGGCAGGTTCTCAGAAAAGTCCAAGATTTGCCACCAGGCTTGGGAAGGAACACACAGAAACTGCATGGGGGAAAAAAGCTTCAGGTAGGATTTAAAGCCCAGGATGCCCTGGAAAAGGAAATTGTTTCTCATATTCACCTATTTAGGAACTTTTATGAGAGGTTATCACCAGCAATAACCCCCCAGCAATTTAGAGCCAAGAAGGACCTGGACACAGGGTTGAGGTCATAAACTGACCCAACATTGGTCATGAACTGACCCCTCACTGGCCGGGAATGATTCCTGCCTTTGTGAACTGGAGAGGTGTTGTTGGTCTTTGTTGTCTGGAGTACAAGGGTGAAATGCTCTTTTGCAACTTCATTTTATGTCTGGTAGGATAAGGGGTTAGATGAAAGTTATACGGAGAGGTAAGGAAAGATTTTCTGCTGGCTGCTTATCCTCCAAAAAAATGCAAGTCTACATGAAGGAAAATTAGTTTTTCTCAGGGCTGCCTGCTGGTTTTGACTATTGAAAACTCAGCAAAACCCAACTGTACCCAGGTACTGTAACACCGATTTCTCATATGAACCTCTACAGCAAGTTATGTTTCACTGCACAACTTGCACCCATTTCATTAGGGAAGAAAATGCTTTGAAAAATTGCTAAATGACCTCAGTCTATGACAAGTCCATCAGCCTTCAGTGGCAGCGATGGAAAAGAGTCCTTGCAGTGCTCCCTTGATAGGCACAGTCCTCCCATGAGGGATCAGCAATGTTTCTGCTCCATCCATTCCATGGATGCATTTCTTCCTGGATTTTCCCTGCATTTTGTCATTGGACCTCGGGCGTGGTGGGCTGGCGGCAAGAAGTGCCAAAAAGCTGGGATCCTGCTGAGGGAAGAAGGTGGCATTGAGCCAATAACCTTTGCTTGGCGTGTGTGACGGTGACACGCCTTTCCTGACTCACCCAAAGCCACCTTTGAAATTCAAACCTGCCCTGAGTCTTTCCTAATAATTTATTGATATCGGTGACCTTGTTGCAAAGGTCTGTGGATCTGAAATGGGAGGTGAGACAAAGGGGAAGAGGTGGAGCACGGCTACAAGGCACTGGCAAAGCAGCCCTGGCCTCTCTGGTGCGAGGGCTCCTCTCTGCACAGCCCACACCATGCTGGTGGCACTGCTTCTCCCCTTCCTGTGCCTCCTGAGCCCGGCTGCTGCTGGGAAGCTGCTGGTGATCCCTATGGAGGGCAGCCACTGGCTCAGCATGAAAAAAGTGCTGGTCGAGCTGAGCAAGAGAGGGCACGAAACTGTGGTCATTGCACCGGACAACACACTCCTGATTGATTCCTCGGGTGTCTATGAACTGAAAACCTACCCTATGCCATTGATGAAGGAGGTTATAAAAGAAAACATACGCTCCTTTACTTCAAAATCTTTCAGACAAGAGCCTTTCCTGGTGAGATTCTGGAAGCTTTTGGCAGAGTATCGGCAGACCGGTGCCATCTTTTACGCTTCCTGCAAGTCCTTGGTGTACAACCAAGAGCTGATGAAGTACATCCGAGACAGTCACTTTGATGCCCTGCTCACAGATCCCGTGTCACCTTGTGGGCAGATCATTGCCCTGCACTTCTCCATCCCCAGCGTTTTCTTCCTGCGGCTGGTTCCGTGTGCCTTCGAGGTTCGCGCCGCTCAGGGCCCGGACCCACCATCCTACGTGCCACGCATGTTCTCGGAATACACCGACCACATGACCTTCTCCGAGAGGGTGAAGAACTTCCTGATTGCCCTTTCCGAGTCCTTCATCTGCAGCATTGCCTACTCTCCGTTTGAAGAGCTGGCCTCAGAGATCCTCCAAAAGCCAATGACAATGACAGAGCTTTTAAGTCATGGATCCATCTGGCTGAGGAGAATTGACTTCGTCTTTGAGTATCCCATGCCTGTCATGCCCAACATGGTTTTCATTGGAGGCATCCACTGTGGAGAGAAGAAGAAGCCGTTATCTCAGGTCAGTGGCTGGCTGGGAGAGGTTGTGGCAGTCACACCTCTGCCTAATCCAAGTGAGGTGTTTGATAGGGATGTATCTTCTCTCTCCTGGAGGGATACTATTTACAAGAGCCTGAAGTGATGGTGCAAGAGCAATGGCTTTAAGCTGTCAGAGGAACGGATTAGATGGGATATTGGGAAGGAATCCTTCCCTGAGAGGGTGGGGAGGCCCTGGCACAGGTTGCCCAGAGAAGCTGTGGCTGCTCCAGCCCTGGAAGTGTCCCAGGCCAGGGTGGACGAGGCTTGGAGCGAGCTGGGATAGTGGAAGGTGTCCCTGCCCATGGCAGGGGGTGGAATGGGATGAGCTTTAAGGTCCTTCTCAATCCAAACACTCCTGGCATTCTTCAATGACCATGTCCCTCTTTCAAACAGTTGTTTTGTGTCATGGATTTATTACAGGCTTTGGGATCTCCTGCCATGGGTTTATTAAAGAATTTTGGCATCTCCTGTCATGGACTTCTTAGAGGCATTTGGGGACTACCTTTCATAGATTTATTAGAGGGGCTTGGGGATTTATTCTCCTGAATTTATTAGAGAGGCTCGGGGATCTCTTTTCATGGATTAATAAGAGATATTTGGAGACCTGCAGTCATGGATTTATTCCAGCCTTGGCTGGTGTGCTGTAGCTAGCCTAGTAATTCCCTCCAGAGCCTGGAATGGCCCAGCCTGCACCTGACAGAATCATCAAGCTTAGAGAAGAACTCCAGGATTACCCAGTCCCAGCTTCACTGCCATCATCACCCCTAAACCACGTCCCCAGGAGCCACATCCAGGCTCCTCTTGGACACTTCCAGAGATGGTGACTCCACCACCTCCCTGGGAAAATTATTCCAATGCTTAACCATTCTTCCAGTGCATTTAATTTTATTTTCTAATAGTCACTCTGGACCTCCCCTGGTGCAACTGGAGGCCATTTCCTCTCATCCTTTCCCTTGTGACACAGCAAGACGTCCCCATCCCACCCCACCTCCTGTCAGGGAGTCGTGGAGAGCAACAAGGTCCCCCTGAGCCTCCTTTTCTCCATAAACACCCCCAGTTCCCTCAGCTCAGGAGATTTCTTGAACCCCTTCCTCAGCTCTGTAGCCCCTCCCTGAACACGGCTGCCCCCAAATTCGGGGCTTTTCACCCAAATCCAGCCTTCCCACTGTCCCTTTGCTCACATGTGAGCAGGGAGCGACTTTGATCTCGCCCTGCCTTGAAACCAGCAAATTCCAGAATGCCTGGCTGGGATATCCTGGGATAACCAGGCCAACTGAGGGAGCCTTTGACAAGTTGACAAACACTGAGGTAATGATCAACTTCACCTGTTCCAGGATTGCCTTTGCACCCACTCCTCACACTGAAGGTTTGGATGGAAATTTCGTCCTGCAGCAGGAGGGAGGGGAGGACATTTCCCTGCTAACCCTCACCTTATCCCACTTCGGCAAACAGCTGGGTGGCCTCACAAAATACATAAATTAACTTGTTTTTTTATGAGAAAATGCTGTTTGCTAAACTGTTCAGCTTCCCAATGGGCTTTATAAAAATCTGAACATACTTAGTAGTTCTTACTGTGGTGTTTTATTCCTTTACTGCTTATAATATTCAGAGAGTGTTTTAGTCTCTTTCACCTCAGAGCTTCTCCCCTTGACTCTGAGGCTCAAAAAGGTTGTTTTCTGAAAAGCCATTGTGACATAAGACTGCTCTCTGCCATCTTTCCAGTAGAAATAATTAAAGACATTGGTAAAACACAAAAAATAAATAAGGCTGATCTGAGGAAAGCAATATACAGTTCATTTTGGTGCACTGACCATGGTGTGAAGGGAGATGAGAGAAGTTGTGTGCCTGAGGGATGGAGGTTGTGTGGCTCTGAATATCCTGAGGTGTGGCTTTTTTCGGTTTTGGCATCAGTGGCAATGCTGTGAGGCTGGGGAAATCACGTCTGTGCTGAACCTGCTCCTTTGCTGAGTCAGGTGTGCAATGAGGCCCCAGTGGCTGCTAAAACGCATTTAGTGCTGGTCTCATTCCTGGTTGGGAGGAGTTTTCAGCTGCCTGAGGGCCACCTCCCAGGCTGGAAACAACTCCGTAAAGTGAGAACTTGGGCTGTACGGAGAGAGGTCAGCCTCTCTCAGCACCTCTTTGTGGCATCCCTGGCACTGAGGAGGAGACTCCTTCCAGCTCAGAAGAACTCTGAGCATTGTCCTGAGGGTCTCCTGCTCCATCCCTGGAGGAATCACCTGAGGATCCCTGTCCCCAACATTGAGAGGCTGTTTGCATTTTTTCCTGTGGGGCTGGGAGCTGTGCACAGCAAGGTTGCATCCCTGGGTCCTGGGCAAGTTGTAACACAAGACACAACAGAGATGTGGAGTCCTGAGGGATCCGAGTTGCAGGTCAAGGAGCTAACTGAACACCGAGGAGCTGCAGTGACTCAGCATTGAAAGGGTCACAAAACCTTGGCCTTTCAAACAAGGTGGGAAAAGGTAAAAAGAACCACCCACAAACCAAAGCTGTGAATCATTAACAACAGGATTGCCAAAAGGCACGGGCAGCACAATCCACCCTACAGTCGCTTTCCAAAGCACCTTCAGGCTACAACCTGCAGGAGAAATCTCTTCCAAGGACCCTACTCCAGCTCACATGGCTCTGAGGCTTTGCTGTGCCTGGGTTTCCATCCTCCTTCTCCTGCCCAGCCTCTCGGATGGAGGGAAGCTCCTGGTGGTGCCCATGGTGGGAAGCCACTGGCTGAGCATGCAGGAAGTGGTGGAGAAGCTGAGCAAGAGAGGACACGAGGTGGTGGTGCTGGTTCCCGAGGTGAGCTGGCAGATGGAGACGACGCAGGCCTACAAGGTGGTCACGTACCCAGTGAGGCAGACCCTGGAGGAGCTGGATAATGTCTTCCGGGAATATGTTGCCGTGCACCTGACAGAGAAGCCTTTCCCTCTCAATGTCCTGGCAATGTACAGGGCCTCGGTGAACAATTTCAGGACCTTCTTTGGGCAATGCAAGGACCTGTTCCGCAGCCAGGAGACCCTGAGTTTCCTCAACCAAAGCGGCTTTGATGCCATCCTGACAGATCCGATCTTCATGTGCGGGGTCATCCTCGCCCATCATCTCTCCCTTCCCTTTGCGTTCATCATGAGGGGGTTCCCTTGCAACCTGCACTTTGCAGCCCCACAGTCCCCGAGCCCTCTGTCCTACATCCCGAGACTCTTCAGCTTCAACTCAGACCACATGACTTTTTTCCAGAGGGTGGAAAACGCCCTGATTTCCCTCCTGGAGCTTGGGTACTGCAACGGTTTCTTTGGGGAAGTACTTCAGCTTTCCTCAGAAGTTCTTCAGAGGGATGTGTCCCTCACGGACCTCGTGGACTCCGCCGCCGTTTGGATCCTGAGGTTTGACTTTGTGTTCGAGTACGTCAGGCCTGTGATGCCCAACATGGTCTTTATTGGGGGGATCAACTGTGCTAAGAAGAAACCACTGCATAAGGTAATGTTCCTTCACCTACAAATTGTACATTTCCCAATGAAAAGTCATTCTGTGGTTTCAGGAAGTTCATCGCTATTGACTTTTTTTTTTTTTATTTCTGTTCATGATTGAATTTGAGCAGGTTTGGGTAGTTGTTTTCCACAGGCTAAAATCCCAAGTCTCTTGACAGCAACCTGCTTGAATTAATGAGGGTTTTCTAACAGGCCAAACAAAAGAGGCATTTCACCTACCTGATGGAAATGACTGTCCTCAGTGAATGTGTATTAAGCACCATCCAGATCCAGTTTTGATTACATTTTAACAGCAGCTGACACATATTTCTCTTATCTGATCAAAACCCCATACGTCCTCTTCTGTTTTTAACTCCAGGCTCATCAGCATCAGTTGATTCACTTTTCACATGTATTTTCATGACAAATTATTTCCAAACTGGCTGTCTGCGTTGAGTTACTCCTGTTGTGGGGGTGAAATATAAATGTTGTGTTGAAATGGCAAGAAATAATCATACGATTGTGGATTTGGTGAATGACACTTGAATGCAGAACTGAGATCAGTTTTCACACCTACTTCTTGACATCTACTTTTACCAGAGTTGCTCTGCAGGGTTTTTAAAGCTAATCTAGAAATCAAAATCTATTTTGATAGTCACCATGTAATCTCTAAAATGATAACACTGGACATTTCTTTCCAGGCACAAAGCAGGACACAAATCTCTTTCCTGGGAAATTGCTCCCTCACTTCCAAATTGTGGTCACGCAATATCTCTGCCCAATGACTTTGAGCTGAAGGGGTGGGTTTTTTCTTTCTTCTTTCAGATTTCTTTTTTGCTCTTTGACAGGCTTATGGAGAGCCCTCTAAACCTGATAAGGAAGGCAAAGAATGCAACTATGAACTAGAATATTAGGATAAAATTATTTCTGAGGTGTTCTATCACATTAAGCTCACAACAGTGACACTAGTTTGAGATTTAAGAGGCAAATTCTTCCTGGTTACACCACACAAGTCTTTCGTTTTCTATCCTGAAGATCTCAGAGCTACGAAGAGCTACATGGGTGGAGACATCCTGCCCTCATTTTATCTCTGCCAGCTCCTGTCTTCACTCTCCTGTTAGGTGAAAATCACATGTTCCATGCACCTGGAAAAATCTTGCATTGGCTGTTTTCAGCCAACTGGTTTTGCCATTGAAAAGCCAATTGAGTCCAGAGTAGAAAACGCAGCAAGCAGCAACTCCCAAGTTAATTTGGTCAGCTTTTGTCACAGCAGTTGCAATAAATTCTTTGCGTCCAGATTCCCTACATTTAATGGGAATTCTTTCTAGGTCTGTTCAGTCTCCTGCTTTCAGTCTGTGCCGTCTCCCACCTCTCCTGCCTCTCTGGCCCTCTCCAGAAACTGGTTTTCCATGTCTAAGGGTGGTTCCTCCGTGTCCAGTGTGACAGAGTGGAGCTATTACACGGAGTGCCAGCACCCTTTGGGTGTCATGAGATGAATCCCTTTGCCTCAGGCTGCATGGATTTTTTTCTCCCGACTGAGGATGCTGGGAGTCCCACCACCATTTATAAAAAGAAGGGAGAAACTCTGTGATGATGATGATGATGATGATAGTTTTTCATCACAAGGACTTCTTTCTCAGCACCATCCAAAAGCCTTTGCTCTGGCATTGCTTTTACTTGCACAGTCCAAACACTCCTGCTGTGGGATTAGTGGAAGGCATCACACCTTCTCCTACTTTTGTCTTGCTCACAATACATGAAAAGGGGTTTCAAGACCGCAAACAAAGACGAAAACTCCTTCTTTGTGTCCCTGTGCCGGCCTCCTTTCCTTTTGTTTGCCCTGAACCCATGCATTAGTTCACTTTTTTGGTGTAGTGCCAGGAGGAAGCAAGCCAATCGGGATTGTTCTCCTCACACTTGGGATTGCATGGTACACCCTGGTGGCTGGGCCATCTTTGTAAGAGCTGCAGCTTTGGCTGCTTCCAGGGCGTGGGAATTCAACATCAGCCTCATGTCAGCCTCAGGAATGGAGTTACATCCATTCTGCTGGGTGTATTGTTGCTATTTTCTCAGTGTGTATTCTTGCCAGGTCAATGGCTCTAACCACGGCTATGGTTACAACGTGACACCCGTGCTCTTGGTGTCACAGACTTAGTGCTGACAGACTTTGAAGCTTAAACATTAACAGAAAGTACAACTGTTTTTCTCTGAATATGGCTTCCCTTCCCTTCCACAAACATGGGCAATATCACAGGCGAATCACAACCCTGTTGGGAAGTTAAATATTAATTCCTGTAGCCAACAAATCCCCTGCTTAGTCTGCATGGACCATCATATAAAGGAGGGTGTGGATCCCTGCGGAGCAGAACCCTCTGGTTCATGCCCACCAAAATGGCTCTTTTTTACCGAGGTACCGGGGTACTTCTCCTCCTGGCACTGTCTGTAATCCTGGCTGAAGGTGGGAAGATCCTGGTGGTACCCCAGGATGGAAGTCACTGGCTCAGCATGCGCCCAGTAGTGGAGAAACTGCAGCAAAAGGGACACCAAGTTGTTGTGGTTGTACCCTCAACCAGTCTGTATATGAAGTCAAAGGAGCCTCAGAATTACACAGTGAAAGTGTATCCAATCCCTTACACAGACGAATACTTGGATGAAATGCTCAAGACCTACGTTAATGCCCATTTTCTTGAACAATCTGTTTTGAATGTTGTTCTTACCTCGTATCAAAGCACGATAGCAATCTCCTCGGTCTTCTTCACCAACTGTAAGAGCCTGCTGCAGAACGAGGAGCTGATGCAGGACTTGAAAGCAAGCAAATTCGATGTGGTTTTCACAGATCCCATCCTGATGTGTGGGCCCCTGGTGGCTGAGTATCTTTCCGTTCCTTCCGTCTACTTCCTGTGGGGCTTTCCCTGCGGAATGGATTCCGCTGCTACCCGGTGTCCAAGCCCTCCTTCCTATGTCCCCAGGTTATTCTTGGATAATTCAGACAGCATGATGTTTTCCCAACGGGTGAAGAACACGCTGGTTGATCTGCTGGAGCTCTTCTACTGTAAGCCTATCTATGATCACTTTGAAGAACTTGCCTACGAGGTTTTCAAAAAGAAAGTGACAGCGATAGAACTCCTGAGCCGTGGATCCTTCTGGCTGATGAGATACGATTTTGTGTTTGAGTTCCCGAGACCAGTGATGCCAAACATGGCTTTTATCGGAGGGATTAACTGTGTTCAGAGGAAAAAACTGTCTCAGGTACAAAATTTTCTTTGGTTTTTATAGGGAAAAGGCAAAAATAGAAATGTGTCATAGAATTGCAGAATGGCTTGGGTTGAAAGGGACCTTCAAGATCATCTCAGTTCACCCCGCTGCCGTCCTGGGCAAGGAATGTCACTCACATCCTTACATCAAATCCTGACTGACAGCAGCTGGGTGTTTAAAGATAGAAATCCTGCATGGTGCAGAAATGTTATTTCCTCATACCCAGCATTCAGATGATATCACATCCTGCCAAACCTAAAGCCTTACCAGACTTGATTAGGACAATTTAAGTGACATAGAGCTTCTATGCAAATGTTTGTCTTTTTTGTTGAACTCAAGAATTTTTGGTATCCTCCTTTCCCATCTTTCTCGTGGACTATCTCTCCATACTTCCATATATCCCCTCTCCTTTCATCCACAGTGAAGGTTCTTGGACTGAAGGTTTTGCCTCTTTGCTATCAGAGACATCCACTAGATTGCTTCCTTTCCATCTGCCTTTATTGTCAAGGTGTCAATAGCTAAGCCCCAAAGGAAATCTGCTTTCAGTTCCATCCTTCCCTTTTTTTTGTTTTTTTTTTTTTAGATTGCTGAATTAGGTTTTAAGCTTTTCTGGGTATGGTTATCTCCTGTCAATGTCCATTTGGGCTTCTGTGTACCAACCTTCCCATGTTCATTTGGCAGCCTTGTCTGAGGCCATGGCCCCTCTTCTGAGCATGCCCTTCCTCGGAGCTGTTTGAAATCTCCCCATGAAGTTAATCCATGTTTTAAACTACCAATATGGGCTCAGAGCAGGTGATGGAGCTGCTGCTCCTTTTGGAGGGCAGGTTCTCAGAAAAGTCCAAGATTTGCCACCAGGCTTGGGAAGGAACACACAGAAACTGCATGGGGGAAAAAAGCTTCAGGTAGGATTTAAAGCCCAGGATGCCCTGGAAAAGGAAATTGTTTCTCATATTCACCTACTTAGGAACTTTTATGAGAGGTTATCACCAGCAATAACCCCCCAGCAATTTAGAGCCAAGAAGGACCTGGACACAGGGTTGAGGTCATAAACTGACCCAACATTGGTCATGAACTGACCCCTCACTGGCCGGGAATGATTCCTGCCTTTGTGAACTGGAGAGGTGTTGTTGGTCTTTGTTGTCTGGAGTACAAGGGTGAAATGCTCTTTTGCAACTTCATTTTATGTCTGGTAGGATAAGGGGTTAGATGAAAGTTATACGGAGAGGTAAGGAAAGATTTTCTGCTGGCTGCTTATCCTCCAAAAAAATGCAAGTCTACATGAAGGAAAATTAGTTTTTCTCAGGGCTGCCTGCTGGTTTTGACTATTGAAAACTCAGCAAAACCCAACTGTACCCAGGTACTGTAACACCGATTTCTCATATGAACCTCTACAGCAAGTTATGTTTCACTGCACAACTTGCACCCATTTCATTAGGGAAGAAAATGCTTTGAAAAATTGCTAAATGACCTCAGTCTATGACAAGTCCATCAGCCTTCAGTGGCAGCGATGGAAAAGAGTCCTTGCAGTGCTCCCTTGATAGGCACAGTCCTCCCATGAGGGATCAGCAATGTTTCTGCTCCATCCATTCCATGGATGCATTTCTTCCTGGATTTTCCCTGCATTTTGTCATTGGACCTCGGGCGTGGTGGGCTGGCGGCAAGAAGTGCCAAAAAGCTGGGATCCTGCTGAGGGAAGAAGGTGGCATTGAGCCAATAACCTTTGCTTGGCGTGTGTGACGGTGACACGCCTTTCCTGACTCACCCAAAGCCACCTTTGAAATTCAAACCTGCCCTGAGTCTTTCCTAATAATTTATTGATATTGGTGACCTTGTTGCAAAGGTCTGTGGATCTGAAATGGGAGGTGAGACAAAGGGGAAGAGGTGGAGCACGGCTACAAGGCACTGGCAAAGCAGCCCTGGCCTCTCCGGTGCGAGGGCTCCTCTCTGCACAGCCCACACCATGCTGGTGGCACTGCTTCTCCCCTTCCTGTGCCTCCTGAGCCCGGCTGCTGCTGGGAAGCTGCTGGTGATCCCTATGGAGGGCAGCCACTGGCTCAGCATGAAAAAAGTGCTGGTCGAGCTGAGCAAGAGAGGGCACGAAACTGTGGTCATTGCACCGGACAACACACTCCTGATTGATTCCTCGGGTGTCTATGAACTGAAAACCTACCCTGTGCCATTCACAAAGGAGGATATGGAAGAACACATACGGTCTACTACTGCAAGAACTTTCAGCCAAGAGCCTTTCCTGGTGAGATTCTGGAAGCTTTTGGGAGATTACAAGAAGAGTGGGACCGTTTTTCACGCTTCCTGCAAGTCCTTGGTGTACAACCAAGAGCTGATGAAGTACATCCGAGACAGTCACTTTGATGCCCTGCTCACAGATCCCGTGTCACCTTGTGGGCAGATCATTGCCCTGCACTTCTCCATCCCCAGCGTTTTCTTCCTGCGGCTGGTTCCGTGTGCCTTCGAGGTTCGCGCCGCTCAGGGCCCGGACCCACCATCCTACGTGCCACGCATGTTCTCGGAATACACCGACCACATGACCTTCTCCGAGAGGGTGAAGAACTTCCTGATTGCCCTTTCCGAGTCCTTCATCTGCAGCATTGCCTACTCTCCGTTTGAAGAGCTGGCCTCAGAGATCCTCCAAAAGCCAATGACAATGACAGAGCTTTTAAGTCATGGATCCATCTGGCTGAGGAGAATCGACTTCGTCTTTGAGTATCCCATGCCTGTCATGCCCAACATGGTTTTCATTGGAGGCATCCACTGTGAAGAGAAGAAGAAGCCGTTATCTCAGGTCAGTGGCTGGCTGGGAGAGGTTGTGGCAGTCACACCTCTGCCTAATCCAAGTGAGGTGTTTGATAGGGATGTATCTTCTCTCTCCTGGAGGGATACTATTTACAAGAGCCTGAAGTGATGGTGCAAGAGCAATGGCTTTAAGCTGTCAGAGGAACGGATTAGATGGGATATTGGGAAGGAATCCTTCCCTGAGAGGGTGGGGAGGCCCTGGCACAGGTTGCCCAGAGAAGCTGTGGCTGCTTTGAAAGAAATTGGCTAGGAGACAAGACTCCTGTTTTATGCCTTTATTAGGACTGAGCTCTTGCGGTGGGGCCCCGAGGGGTCGCTTGCACCACAGTTGCTCTCACACTGGCGGCTCCAAGGAGGAGGCACAATTCAGCTTTGCAGCACACTCTGCAGAGCTCGGGCTTTCGTCCTCATGGAATAACCAGAAGGCCTGTCATTCTGGCTCATCGTGTAGGGTGGTCCGTCCTTTCCAGTCCTCCTTAGGTCATGGTGATGCAGGAAAATGGTTTCTAAGCAGGCTTAGATGATGGAGGAAGATGATCTTTCATCATAGCTTGCTAGAATATGTTTCTTTGTCCTTTTATTCTTTTGCTAGCTCGTTGTTTTGGTGTTTTGCATGCCTTAGTTTGCATGTTATTCGGTTGCACAGCTCCTGTGGGAGTTGCTTGGTTCTGTGGCATAGCTCCTTAAGGGGTTGCTTTTGTTACAGTGTGGCAGGGAAGTCAGGGAAAGGGATAGAGGAATGTCTCATAAGAACTCTTAAAACACTTCAAAAACTGGTAAGTAATTAACATTACTAATAACCATCGGAGTAAACAAGGGGTACAACAAACAAGGTTTAAAATGGGATAAGAACATTAACTGTACATAATTAAACACAGTATTTTAACCAGGGTGGATTTTTTGAGAGATTTTATTCATGACATGCTCCACCCCTGGAAGTGTCCCAGGCCAGGTTGGACGAGGCTTGGAGCAACCTGGGATAGTGGAAGGTGTCCCAGCCCATGGCAGGGGGTAAAATGGGATGAGCTTTAAGGTCCTTTTCAATCCAAACCATCTACCAATCCATTCTACCTTAGGATATTAAGCTTAAGATATTTAGCTTAAGACTTTCTTTACAGCCAATCCACATAAAATCCAGGCCAGGAGCACAGGATGTGACTCCAGTTCCTTTCTTTAGGTCTGCCCAATTTAGGGATTTTGTTTCATGAGGGCATCATGTGCTATGCTGTGTTTAATTCCAGCTGAAATCACGCACAGAAATTCTCCGGCAGGAATTAATGCCAAAGGAGGCTGGTGAATTATAACAACTCTTCCAATAATTTTTTGCCTCGTGTAGAAGGCTGGAGAATATTTCTTCAAGACCATTAGCTGCTTATCTAGTCAGAAAAATACCTCATTGGATGATGTTCAAGAGCATCATGTTCTTTGTTATGTACCAGCAGCTTTTAAGACAAAGGCTCATATTTTGTGGTGAAGGTCTAACAGCTTCCATGAAAACCATCTGAAATCTTGGCTGCTATTTTAGGACACATCCAGTTTGGATGGGGAAATGTTGATGGGTGTTTGCTGGGGAATCTGTGTTCTAAAAAGCCATTGATTAGCTTGGTGGTGCTCAGGATGTACCTTAGCTTCTTGCTGCACGTGATATGTGTTCTTGCTTGCTTGTGCTGTCAATGGAACAGTCTCATGTTCCAGGGATTAATTGGAAGAGGAGATAGAGGAGAAGGGAACTCTCCTCAGCAGTGATGGATCTGTAGCTAGTGTCATGCTGCTGTCTCAGCAATACATCATTTGGTTTCCTAAAAAGGAAGAAGTTTTATCTTTATGAATATTACTTAGAAATCAACAAACTCTCCTCTCTTCTTCTCTCGAACTTTTTTCACCTGCCAGTCTTCCCAGAGCTCTTAGAATGGATTCTTCTGGCTTAGCACCATTCTTATTCTTCCCTCAAAGTCACAGGCTTTTGTACACAAGAATGAGAGAAGATTCACAAGAAAAGAGATTTGCTTTTTACACCTTCCTCAGAGCCAACCTTCCCTACCCTCGGGCTTTGCTTCACTCCTCACACTTCCCTAGTGCCTCTGTTGCTCTGTTTTTTTACTGAAGTCTTTTTCAAATTGTTACTAAGCCCCACTTTTATCCGGGCAGTGCTTTCTCTTGTCTCTTCTGTCCATCAGAGCTGGTTAACAGCTCCTCAGGGACAAGGCCAGGCAGATCCTCTGGAAAAGCAGCAGTATACCCTGCCTGCAAGCAAAGCCATGGAGCAGCTCCAGCGTGGAACCAAATTCTTCTCTGAGGGCAAGGTTCCCTCTTTTTTTTTTTTTTTTTTCCCAGGGGATAAAGACCGTAGTCCAGCAGCAATATTTATTGCAGAAATACTGATTTCACTCCTGATTTCTTCCTATTGCTCCTGGAAGGAGAAAATGATGGAGAGAGATAGGTCAGGATGAGAACAAGGAGTGGTGTGCGTGACAGCATCAATCCAGTGTTTTTCCTTCACTGATGCAAGCCTTCCTGCTTCTCCCATGGATTAAATCAGTCCCTGGTAGTGTTCCTGACTCCAGTGCTGAGCCATATGTAAATCCCAGAGCCTCTTCCTAAGGGTTTACGTAGATAGTGTGCTGTGTAGTGGCACACTTTTATAATTTTAAATATAACTCACCAAGCATTTCAGAACAACTGCAAAATGCTTCTCAAAAAGAAGGATAGAAAGCAAGCATTTTTATATCAGCAAGCCTGATTATTTCCAAGTGCCAGCACTATTCTAGGGGATTTATTTTGGCAGAGCCTGATTTTATTTTCAATCTAGCATCAATCAGCACAGATTGAGGTGGAAGGAAGCCTCAAGTACCAAGCCCAAGTTCTGCACAACCCACATTTATTTATCACTTAAATGGTTCATCAGTGCCTTCAATGGTTACCAGTGAATGGTTCTGCTGGAAAAGCCAGGTCATTAATGGGGGTATGTAGGCTATATTTAAAAGCTGCTAGGACAAGATAGATGAGCAGAATTTGGATTTCTGGGAACATGTCTCCTGTGGGTAAATACAGCTCCTCAGTTTCTTCTTTCATCAGGGATTCTACTTTTCCTGTCTGCTGTGCTCAGCCAGTGATAGGAAGCTGCTGGTGGTGCCCATGGATGAGAATCACTGGCTCAGCCTGTGCTCGCTGCTGGTGGCCCTCAGCCAGAAAGGCCACCACATTGTTATAAATAAATTCAGCCATATTTATCAATAATACATTTATTGAAAAAATTGCAAAAACTGAGTTATGGAAACAACCACAATCACAGTCAGCGTCGAGCCCAGGATCGGCGCTGGGTGAACTCTGAATCAACCTCTATCGCACTGACTCCCCCAAGTTCACCGCCTGTCCTTTGGAGAGACGAGGTTTTATACAGTTTTTACAGCCTGAGGCTGTGCCTTAGTTTTTTCTTTCTTCCAGAGTCTGTTGCATATTCATATTTTCTGTTTGTACTAAGTTTCCAAGAAAGGGAGGAAAGGTTTGAGTGGTTTTTGTGGGAACTGAGTATTGAGATGCATGGTCTGGAGAATCAGATCAGGTCGGTATCAAGTGTAAATCACAGGGTTGTTAGTACACCTATCTTGCTTGGGTGGGCCTTGTTCTCCTTGGTGCCATCCTGTTCTGCAAATTACCCTTCTCCTTTGGCTCCTGGCTGTCACGTTGCAATTCCTTGCTGTACATGTGTGTTTGATATTTGTAACAATTTTTATTTCTTTTTTCTGCTTATATACATGTACAATAAAACACGAATTATACAACTATATATTACAATGTTGTCATCATGGCACCAGATGCAAACTCAAGCGTGGAGGCATCTGCATATTACACCCTCAAAAGGTATCCAGTGCCATGACATAGGGAAGAGCTGAGAGCATGTGTGCGCTCCCTTGCTGTGAGAAATGAGCCTCAGTCTTTAAAATGTTAAAAGTTTAATAAGGGATAAAAAAGGACCTTTACAGTGCTGGATGCATAGCCATAGCTAGATGCATGCCAGGTAACAACTCTTCTTATCTACTTTTTCACTGCATTGATGAAATGAGTATTTATGAAGATTATATATATTCAAACATTCCTTTGAGTTCTTTTACATGTTCCAGGAATTCTTTAGCTTGGTTTGACCCATCGTGCAATAGTGTAGATTTGATTTTTGAGAGTTGTGTATGCCGTTTTCTCACAACAACAAATGGGGAGTTATTCATAGTCGAATGTTCAGTGGCAGACATCCTCTTCACATCGTTTCTTTTGTGTTATCTGTGTGGTTCTTTCAATGTTATCTAATCAGATAGAGAGTTTTAGCTATTTCCACAGACTTATCTGAGTTATTCTCACTATTGTCCATTAGTTACAAAAAAGCCACTTCTGCAAAACTTAACATTACAATGCACAACACATAGTCTCTATTTCAATATTTTGCAAAAGTCTAAACTATATGTTTATCACACTAGTATATATATGAGCTACACAGGGCCAGGACATTGGCCACAAAAACTGACAAATTATACCATATCAAAAACAGTTAAAAGTGATTACAAACTGTACTATATCAAAATCATTATGAGTAATAATAATTTGCAAAAGCCAATGCATAATAGTGAAAGCTAACAACTACATGGTTATTTATAACTCTTGAGAATGATCTTGTAGCAGCATGTGCGATGGTGGTGATGGCTGCTACCTTCTGAAAGCGTTCCCAAAAGAGTCTTTGTATGGAGTTCCAGTGAAGGTGTACTGCACCCACACACTGGAGGTGTCCAGGGACAAAGACAGGGATGATTGGAGGGTCCAGGATTATATACTGGGAAGCAGGGGTGGATCTGAGGGTCAAAGGCCAATGGGAATAGGGGAAAGTGGTGCATAGGCGGAGCAATTTGCTAAGGGGGACCAATAGGATAATGGAGGCAGAGAAATGCACTGAACTGGGGCCAATAGGGAAACAGGGAGGGAAGAACATTCTAGGGAAAGTACAGATAAGGTGAACTGGGGCTGAACTGGGTGACATAAACTTGAGGAACCAATGGGAAACAACATATTAACATACAGCTGCAGAGATCTGTGGGAGAGAGGTGTCTCTAACCCCGAACTGGAGGCATTGTTTAGGGCCTCCTTTCCACAACTGGGGTGTGGGGATTCTAGTCACAGGCCTTTGGACCTCCACAGCCATAGGCCCCTGGGCCTCCACATGATCTTTTTGAAGGAAAACCTTTTCATCAAAGAATTACTGCTGTCCTTGAAAAAGTCTGGCTCATCCCCAACCTCTACACCTCCTGTGGCAGTCTGCTGTGCAACAAGGATCTGATGCAGTATCTCCAAGGCAGTAAATTTGACATTGTTCTCATGGACCCTCTTGTATCATGCAGACAAATCCTGGCTCTGCGTCTCTCAGTCCCATCTGTTTTCTCTCTCCAGGGATTTCCTTGCAGTTCAGCTTTGCAGGTTACTCAGTGCCCATACCTGCCTTCCTACTTTCCAAGAGCATTTACACACAGCTCAGACCACATGGTGTTTATCCAGCATGTGTAAAACTCAGTTCTCAAGTTCACAGATTCCTTCCATTTCCATTCCACTTCTTTGCCATTTTGCCTGTTTCCCATTTAAACTTCTGGCCTCAGATGTTCTTCACAGACAAGTAACAGTGGAGGAGCTCTTAAGCCATGGATCCATTTGGCTTGAAAGAACAGATCTGGGGTTTGAGTGTCCCATGCCAGTGATGCCCAACATAGTTTTTATTGAAGGTATAAATTGTGGAAAGAAAAAGCCACTATCTCAGGTCAGTGATTGCCATGGTAAAATATATGAATGTTAAATGCTGTTTGCAAATGCTTTGTGTGTCTCTGTGTCCATTAATTGGTTTTACTGTTACAATTAATTTTTAAAAACAGGGAATCCTTTTGGTTAATAGACCCCACCTTTCATAATTTAGAAATGAAGCACCATGATGCACAAAGTGGTAGATAATGTTCTGGTTGCACTGGCAGCCTCTGCATTCGCAAGAGCTTTATGCTGCCTTCCCAGAAGTTTCTCTACAAAGGATGTGCCTAGAGCCACAATAGTTTTATAAATGTCCTTAAAAATATTCTGGTGCAGGCTATCAACGTCGACACTAAATTATTCTGTTGTCAAAATTACTTCTGTGCAATAATTTTCATGATTAGGGCTTGTCTGCAAATCCTATCTGTGCATTAATATTGTTTGCTTTCATGACCCAGGGGCAAACTCTTCCCAGACTGATCTAGAATGGCGTTTCTGAGTTGCTAATCCAGTTTTAAGTACAGCTGGCAAAAACCATGGCTGTGTCCCTCCTCCTTCCAGCCTCTACTTCATCCTTCCAAAAAGAGGTTTTGCAGGGAAATGAACTTTGATAGCAAATTTTCCATTTTCCTTGCAGTGTCACAATATAAAACTGGTGAAGAATCCAGACCATTTCCCATGTGAAGCTTTAATATTTTTTCCAGTCTTTTGCAAACAGAAAATGATACGGAATATCAGTAGAGAAGGAATAATCTTACACTGAAAATTCTTGTTTGGAAAGTGGAAGATCTGTTAATCAGCTCTTTTGAGCAGACCACTTGTTGAAGGATCCCCCATTTACTTAAATCATAGAATGTCTCCTAGGAGGATCTGTCCTGTAATCTTCCCAGGCACAAGGAGAGGCTGACAGGTTGGTAGTTCCCAGGGAATTCCTTTCTGTCCTTTTTCAAGGTGGGTCCAAAGTTTCCCTTTTCCCTGTGACTTCACCTAACTGCCAGGACTTTTCAAGTATCATGGAGAGTGCCTTGGCAACTCCATCAACCAATTCTCTCAGGACTCTGGGATGCATCTCATGGGGTCCCATGTGTTTGGGTCATCATGTGCCCTTACATTTGGGTTCCTCAAGTGGTCACCAAGGTGATCTTCTCTTACACTTGGTAGAATTTTGCTTCCCCAGCCCCATCTTGCCATCCATCTACTTGAGAAGTGTGGGAAGAGAGGTTGACGGTGAAGGCTGAGGCAAGAAAAGTTCTTGAGTCACTCGGCCTTCACCTCATCCATTATTACCAATTTCCTAATCTTAGGGGGGTGGGGGGGAAACACTACCTTTGACCTTCCTGTTGTGGCTGACAGACCTGCAGTGGTCCTTCTCGTTATTTTCACCCCTGGCCAAGTTCAGTTCCAGCTGAACCTTGGACTTCCTCACCCCCTCCCTACATAACTAGGCAGCGTTCCTCCAAACCCGGTGTTCCTCCAATACAGAGAGGGGAGTGTTTCCCAGAGTAGCTCCTGCCCTGATTTGTGTTTGCCAGTTGGGATGAACTTTAACAGCTCTTCTGCCATCTTTGCCATGTCCATGTTTAAACATTTACCAAATGCAAATAAGTCTAAAGATCTTCCATAAAAACCAGAGACCAGATTGCTTAAAATCACTAAGCTGGGGATTCCCTTCCCTGGAGGCACTCACCTGATCCCTGCAGGAATGGGCCTGGAGCTCAGGGCTTCTCCACCAGTTGTGATCCTGCTCCTGTCCCTGCTGGGTCTGGCTGCTGCTGGGAAGCTCCTGGTGGTGCCGGTGGATGGGAGCCACTGGCTCAGCATGCAGGAAGTGCTGGACATCCTGAGGCAGAGGGGACACGAGGTGGTTGTGGTGGCGCCTGAAGTCTCCTTGCACATCAAACCATCAGAGACCTTTGTGATGAAAATGTACCCAGTTCCCTACACACAGGAAGATTTGAAGAAAGAATTCCAGGCATTTTTTCATTTTTCATTTGAACAAGGATCTTTTCTGGAAAGATTTATTAAAGCGTACCAAGGTATTAAAAGAATCACTAACTTTGGGGTCTCCAGCTGTGAACATCTCCTGCAAAACAAAGAGCTCATCAGGTACCTTGAGGAGAGCAAGTTTGATGCTGTCTTTACAGACCCAGTCTTACTCTGTGGGGCCATCCTGGCGAAGCACCTTTCACTTCCTGCCGTGTATTTCTTACGTGGAATACCATGTGGTTTAGATTTTGAAGCCACTCAGTGTCCCAGGCCCCCTTCCTATGTTCCCAGGGGATTTACACAACTTACAGACCTCATGACCTTTCTCCAGCGGGTGAAGAACCTACTTCATGACATCCCAAATACTTTCCTCTGTGATTTTGCCTTTGAACCCTATTCAAAATTGGCATCTGAGTTCCTCCAGCAGGACGTAACTGTGCAGGATCTCTTACGCCAGGGCTCTGTTTGGCTCCTGAGGTTAGATTTTGTGCTTGACTACCCAAGGCCTTTGATGCCCAACATCATTCCAATTGGAGGAGTAAACTGTGCTCACAAGGAACTGCCTCAGGTGAGTATGGTGTTAATCCTTGCCTTGATGGATTTCTGTGTTAGGATGGGGGGAATTTTTTTATGCAATAGGCACTGAGTTCCCGTTTCTGCTGAGTGAGGTGAATCATCATGACAGGAACTGTTTTTCTCTCCTTCCTCCTGACTGTATACTGCCAGTATAGGCAACTGTTCCTTCTGGCTTTTAAAGGCTTCTTAATTGAAGGGAATCACTGGGGTTTTCTGGTGAAGGTCTGTGATGAGACAATGATTCCACCAGAAAGAGTGCTCAGCTCCTGCCTGGAGCAGGTCAGATTTGACACATCCAGCATGGCTGAGGGTTTGGGTTTGAGTGCAGCCTTGGTGATGATGCCAAACTTTGGGTTCCCTGGGATGCTGGCAAGAGCCCTGTGCAGTTTTCCTCCTGAAAAGCTTCCTCTGCTGCTCCAGGGGAGAGCCTGGTGAGTTGGGTGAGTTCTTTTGGTGCTCTGGCTTTCTCTTCAGTCCTGTCCCTTAGGATTGGTGTGATGTGGGCTGGGATCATGAAGCCCGTGGCTATTCCACCCATCCCCAAGTGTGGAGGTGGCTGTGACATCTGACAGATATCCCCATGCACATCAGGATTTGCCACGTGAGCATTCACACAGCCCCACCACTGCTGGACAGCATTGGTGCTTTGTCAGTGGCAAAAACAAAGCCAGAAGTGGGTCCTGAATTGTTCTGTGGAAGGTCCCCCTCACAGAGTCGTGTCAAAATTTAACACTGGCTAGAAGCTAGGCACCCAGAAAAAAAACTTTTATTCATTCTCTCCTGTTATAATTCAGCAGACAAGGGGAAAAGGAAAAACAAAAGGGGCTCATGAGTTGAGGTAAGGATTTGGGAGAAACACTTTAAGGGCAAAAGAGGCTCAAAACTTAAAAGATATAAAGAAAAAATTATTAATAGAATTAAAAGAGGATAATGAGAACTAAAATAAACCTTTAGAATACCTTTCCCTGCACACCCCACCCTTCTTTCCTTCCCACCAACAGTGCAGGGAGACAAAACACAAGGGGTTTTTAGTCAGTTTGTCACTTCTAAAAAACTTTCTTCAGTTTGCTTAAGGAGAGGAGTCTTTTCTACTGTGCCATGGGGTCTTTTTCATGGGACAGTTCTTTGTGAGCTTTCCCAATGTGGTTCTAATTTTCATGAGAAGCAGTCATGCCCAACCTGCTACAACGTGAGTCCCTCCCAAGGCAAAGCAGTCTTCTACAACTTGTTTGTGTGGGTCATTTTAGTTCATGGGCTGTAGTCTTTTAAGGATGAGTTGTTCTAGTTTGGAAGCAAGGGTCTTCTTTTTCTATCCCTTGAAGCAAGGGTCTTCTCTCTCTGTTTGAGTTTCTCACTAGATCACAGCTTTTCAGCATCCATGCACTCCAGTGTGCGCACTCTTTCTCACGGGTTGCAGGTGAACCCTGCATCCCCCCCATGCACCTCATGAAATCCAGGGAAATAGTTTGTTGTATTATAGTCCTAACCACAGCTTGCAGAAGAATCTCACCTCCAAGGCCCCTTAGTATCTCCATATTGTTCTCCCTACGTGTCTTCACTTTTCCCTTTTCTCTGACTCAGGAGAGAATTGGTGTTGGTGTGTTCATTTGTTCTCAAGTTCTAATTTATAGAGTCCTGCAGCGCTGCAAGGTTGATCCCCTCCTGGCTCCACACTGGGGAATTCCTCACCATGCCTCCTGCTGCTGGTCATGTGGTCCCTGCTGGCACTTCCTCTGCCCTCACTAAAAGCCAGGTTGTGTTCAACAAGCTCAAGTGTTCATAAATCTCTTCTCAGAAACCTGGCATCATCCTTCCACCACTTCTGTCTTGTCAGGCTGGAAACCATCTTAAAGAGCTGTTCCACAGCTGCTGTGGGGTCTGGGTCTCCTAGAGATGAGTTTTCCAAGAAAGAGGCAACAGGCTTTAATTATAGGAAAGGGGAAGCCTCTGCTGGGCTGAATGGTGATATGCATGTGACACATTGCACGTGACACATCTGAACATGCAGAAGGTCCAGCCAAAGGGAAGGAATCCAAAGTACAGACCCAGAGTCACAACTGCCTCCTTCTTGAGGCAATCTTAAGTGTTCCTCTGATAGAGATAGAAGGGATAGATAGTTACCTGGTGATTCCATGGACTTGGCAGGAATCCCATGCTTTTGTCATATGCAGCCTTTTATCATATCAGGGATTACACATTTACCACCCTGCACATTAAATACCCATCCACAGTTGGGCTGTGGCACAGATCATTTGAGAGCACGACGCAGGAACTCGTGCTCCAGTGCAGTCAGGGATTTCCTTCCTTGGAGGCACTCACCTGATCCCTGCAGGAATGGGCCTGGAGCTCAGGGCTTCTCCACCAGTTGTGATCCTGCTCCTGTCCCTGCTGGGTCTGGCTGCTGCTGGGAAGCTCCTGGTGGTGCCGGTGGATGGGAGCCACTGGCTCAGCATGCAGGAAGTGCTGGACATCCTGAGGCAGAGGGGAAATGAGGTGGTTGTGGTGGCAATGAGGTGGAAGCAGAGGTGGAAATGAGGTTGGTTGGTGTGACCTGAAGTCTCCTTGCACATCAAGCCATCAAAGAGCTTTGTGATGAAAATGTACTCGGTCCCCTACACGAAGGAAGAGATGGAGAAAGATTTCAAGACATTATTTCATATTACATTCGAAGAAGGATCTTTTTTTGAAAGATTTTTTAAAGTATTTGAAGGTATGAAAAGAATCACTAACTTTGGGGTCTCCAGCTGTGAACATCTCCTGCAAAACAAAGAGCTCATCAGGTACCTTGAGGAGAGCAAGTTTGATGCTGTCCTTACAGACCCTATCCTACCTTGTGGGGCAATTCTGGCTGAGCATCTTTCCCTTCCTTCCATGTATTTCTTACGAGGAGTCCCATGTGGGTTAGATTTTGAAGCCACTCAGTGTCCCAATCCTCCTTCCTACGTGCCCAGGGTATTTACAGACAATACAGACCACATGACCTTTCTCCAGCGGGTGAAGAACCTGCTCTTTGACATCCCAAATATTTTCCTCTGTGATTTTGTCTTTCAATCCTACTCAAAACTGGCTTCCGAGTTCCTGCAGCGGGAGGTGACTGTGCTGGATCTTTTACGCCAGGGCTCTGTTTGGCTCCTGAGGTTAGATTTTGTGCTTGACTACCCAAGGCCTTTGATGCCCAACATCATTCCAATTGGAGGAGTAAACTGTGCTCACAAGGAGCTACATCAGGTGGGTGCCACTGTTTTTAGTTCTGGCTCTGATGGACTTCTATGTTCAGCAGGGTGGAATTCTGTTTTGCAATAAGAATCCAGCTCCTGTTTAGGGTGAGTGAGGTGAATCCTCATGAAAGGAACTGTTTTTCTCTCACTTTCTTGCTGAATTTCCACTTCCTGTGTAGGCAGCTGTTCCTTCTTGCTTTGAAAGGATTCGCAGTTGAAGGGAATCATCAGGGTGTTCTTGTGGAGGTTTGTGCTGGGACTTTGATGCCACCAGCAAAGGGATTGTCAGAATTTGTGGACAGTAACACAAAATCTTGGGTTCCTTTAATGACCAGCTCCAATGGGATGTCCCAGAGAACCTAAAAAGTCTTTCCTGACTCCAAAGCCCAGCTCTGATGCCTGGGGCAGGTCTGATTTGACACATCCAGCATGGCTTGACTGGCACTGATGGTTTCTATGCAGCTTTGCCCATGATACCAACTGCTCCAACATGCCGTGTGCTTGGGTTCCCTGGGGTGCTGCCAACAGCCCTGTGCAGAGTTCCTCCTGGACAGCTTGATGTTCTTCTCTGGGGGAGAGCCTGGAGAGTTGGGTGATTAATTTTGGTGCCCTGCCCTTCCTTCATGTTCCATAGGAGTTGTGTGGTGCAGGTTGGGGATCACAAAGCCCAGTGTGTGACAATTCCACCCAGCTCCAAGTACAGAGGTAGCTGTGACACCTTACAGACATCCCTATGTACAGTGGGATTGGCCAGGTGAGCATTCACACAACCCTGCCACTGCTGGACACCATTGGTGCTTTGTCAGTGACAAAAACAATGCCAGAAATAGGCATTGTAATGTTCTGTGGAAAGTCCCCCTCAAAGAGTGTTTGTAAATCTGCTCAGAAACCTGGAATCATGTTTCCATCTTCTCTGTCTTCTCAGTCTGGAAACTGTCTTAAAAGAGCTGTTCAACAGCTTTCATGGGGTCTGGGTCTCTGGGAGATGAGTCTTCCAAGAGAGAGGGAGAGTTTCCTTTCCTAGAGGGAAGAAGAATCTCAGCTGGTCTGAGTAGTGATGTGCATGTCAGAATGTCCAGACAGAGAGAAGGAATCCAAAGTACAAATCCAGAGCCACCCCTGCCTTCTTCTTGGGGCAATCTTAAGTGTTCCTCTGATAGAGATAGATGGGAGTTACCTGGTGATTCTATGGACTTGGCAGGAATCCCACGCTTGTTGTGCAGCCTTTTATCACACCAGTGATTACATATTTATCACACTGCACATTAAATAACCATCCACAGTTGGGCTGTGGCACAGATCATTTGAAAGTGTGGGGCAGGAACCGGTGAAGACACAGGATTCCTTCCCTGGAGGCACTCACCTGATCCCTGCAGGAATGGGCCTGGAGCTCAGGGCTTCTCCACCAGTTGTGATCCTGCTCCTGTCCCTGCTGGGTCTGGCTGCTGCTGGGAAGCTCCTGGTGGTGCCGGTGGATGGGAGCCACTGGCTCAGCATGCAGGAAGTGCTGGACATCCTGAGGCAGAGGGGACACGAGGTGGTTGTGGTGGCGCCTGAAGTCTCCTTGCACATCAAGCCATCAAAGAGCTTTGTGATGAAAATGTACTCGGTCCCCTACACACAGGAAGAGATGGAGAAAGATTTCAAGGCATTCTTTCAGGTTTCATTTGAAGAGGGATCTTTTTCTGAAAGATTTTTTAAAGTATTTGAAGGTATGAAAAGAATCACTAAATTGGAGGTCTCCAGCTGTGAACATCTCCTGCAAAACAAAGAGCTCATCAGGTACCTTGAGGAGAGCAAGTTTGATGCTGTCCTTACAGACCCATTTCTACCCTGTGGGGCAATCCTGGCTGAGCATCTTTCCCTTCCTTCCATGTATTTCTTACGAGGAGTCCCATGTGGGTTAGATTTTGAAGCCACTCAGTGTCCCAGGCCTCCTTCCTATGTCCCCAGGATACTTACAGACCTTACAGACCACATGACCTTTCTCCAGCGGGTGAAGAACCTGCTCTTTGACATCCCAAATATTTTCCTCTGTGATTTTGTCTTTCAATCCTACTCAAAACTGGCTTCCGAGTTCCTGCAGCGGGAGGTGACTGTGCAAGATCTTTTACGCCAGGGCTCTGTTTGGCTCCTGAGGTTAGATTTTGTGCTTGACTACCCAAGGCCTTTGATGCCCAACATCATTCCAATTGGAGGAGTAAACTGTGCTCACAAGGAGCTACATCAGGTGGGTCTGGTTTTAATCCATGCCCTGATGGATTTCTGTGTTACGGAGGGTGGAATTCTGTGTTATGATAAAAATCAAGTTCCTATTTTCTGCTGAGTGAGGTGAATCCTCATGACAGGAACTGTTTTTCTCTTGCTGTCTTCCTGACTTTCCACTTCCTGTGTAGGCAGCTGTTCCTCCTGGGTTTTAAATGCTGCTCAGTTTTAGGTAAACACCAGGGTCTTCTAATGAGGGTTTGTGGTGGGATGTTGATTGCACCAGTCATGAGGTTGTTGAAATCTGTGAATAGTAAGACTAAATGCTGGGTTCCTTTAATGAACAACTCCCATGGGTAGTCCCAGGAAAACTTAACAATTCTTTTTTGATCGACAAGCCCAGCCCTGATGCCTGGAGCAGGTCAGATTTGACACATCCAGCACAGCTTGACTGGCACTGAGGGTTTGAGTGCAGACTTGGTGATGATGCCAAACTTTGGGTTCCCTGCGATGCTGGCAAGAGCCCTGTGCAGTTTTCCTCCTGGAAAGCTTCCTCTGCTGCTCCAGGGGAGAGCCTGGTGAGTTGGGTGAGTTCTTTTGGTGCTCTGGCTTTCTCTTCAGTCCTGTCCCTTAGGACTGGTGTGATGTGGGCTGGGATCATGAAGCCCGTGGCTATTCCACCCATCCCCAAGTGTGGAGGTGGCTGTGACATCTGACAGATATCCCCATGCACATCAGGATTTGCCACGTGAGCATTCACACAGCCCCACCACTGCTGGACAGCATTGGTGCTTTGTCAGTGGCAAAAACAAAGCCAGAAGTGGGTCCTGAATTGTTCTGTGGAAGGTCCCCCTCACAGAGTCCTCATAAATCTCTGTTCAGAAGCCTGGCATCATCCTTCCATCTCTTCTGCCTTCTCATTCTAGAAACCATCTTAAAGAGCTGTTCCATAATTGCTGTGGGGTCTGGGTCACCCAGACATGAGTTTTCCAGGAGAGGGGGAGAGGAGACAGTCCTTGCCAGGGGAAAGGAGAAGCCTCTGCAGGTCTGGATGGTGATGTGCATGTGACACATCTCACACATGTGCAGAAGTCCGGCCAGAGAAAAGGAATCTGAAGGGCAGTCACAGAGCAGCCCCTGCCTCCTTCCTAGGGCACTCTGGACTGTTCTTCTGATAGAGACAGATGGAGTTATCTGGTGATTCTATGGACTTGGCAGGAATCCCATGCTTGTTGTGCAGCCTTTTATCACACCAGTGATTACATATTTACCACCCAGCAAATAAAATAAGAATCCATAGTTGGGCTGTGGCACAGATCATTTGAAAGTGTGTAGCAGGCGCTGGTACTGCAGCAGGTTTCCTTCCCTGGAGGCACTCACCTGATCCCTGCAGGAATGGGCCTGGAGCTCAGGGCTTCTCCACCAGTTGTGATCCTGCTCCTGTCCCTGCTGGGTCTGGCTGCTGCTGGGAAGCTCCTGGTGGTGCCGGTGGATGGGAGCCACTGGCTCAGCATGCGGGAAGTGCTGGACATCCTGAGGCAGAGGGGACACGAGGTGGTTGTGGTGGCGCCTGAAGTCTCCTTGCACATCAAACCATCAGAGACCTTTGTGATGAAAATGTACTCGGTCCCCTACACACAGGAAGAGATGGAAAAAGATTTCAAGGCGTTTCTACACAGTTCATTCGAAGAAGGATCTTTTTTTGAAAGATTTCTTAAAGTGTTCGAACATATGAAAAGACTTGGTTACATGTCAGCCATCAGCTGTGAACATCTCCTGAAAAACAAAGAGCTCATGAGCTATCTTGAGCAGAGCAAGTTTGATGCCCTTCTTACAGACCCTGTAGTACCTTGTGGGGCAATCCTGGCTGAGCATCTTTCACTTCCTTCCGTGTATTTCTTACGAGGAGTCCCATGTGGTTTAGATTTTGAAGCCACTCAGTGTCCCAATCCTCCTTCCTATGTGCCCAGGGCATTTACACAACTTACAGACAGCATGACTTTTCTCCAGCGGGTGAAGAACCTACTCTTTGACACCCAAAACCTTTTCCTGTGTGATTTTGCCTTTGATCCATTCTCAAAACTGGCTTCCGAGTTCCTGCAGCGGGATGTGACTGTGCAAGATCTCTTACGGAAAGGCTCTGTTTGGCTCCTGAGGTTGGAATTTGTGCTCGACTATCCAAGACCCTTGATGCCCAACATCATTCCAATTGGGGGAGTACACTGTGCCCACAAGGGGCTTTCTCAGGTGGGTCACACTGTTTTTAATTTGTGCTGTGATGGATTTCTGTCTAAGGAGGCTTCAATCTTGTGTTGCAGATGGGAATCAAGTACATATTTCAGGCAGTTGGATGAATGCTCATGAATTTTTCTCTCCCTTTCCATTTGTAGGCATCTGTGCTATACCTTCATCCTTATAATGTGTGCTCTGCATTTGTTTTTTTCATTTCATGTATTCAGAGCCATTTTGTGTAACTTTGTGTAACTTGGTACTCTCTTAGTGAGTGATGAAGGAGTCTGTGGGGCTGGCAAAGCCTTGCAGTCAGGTGCAATCCCTAATTAGCAAATTGCTGTAGTTGGGTCTGGTGTTTACTGAGAAATGCACCCCAGGCTTCTGTCCTTGTTACCTCACTATGTCTTTCCTTGCTGGTGAATTTTACCACTTCTTCACCTGGGTATTTCCAAAGCTGGGATCTGGAAGAACATGGCAGGTTGGGGGCTCTCAGGTTGAGAAGCAGCCTCTCTGTTTGCAGGCAGATCTAGGAAAATTTTGGCTTGGTGATGGCTGTGTGCAGTGTAACAGCAAATTTCAGAAGTCTCCAGGGGCTACAGTGACTTGGCAGATGGCGCTCAAAGGAGACAAAAGTGCCAAAAGTTTTGTTTCAAAACGCGAGGGTTATCTGGTGCATCCCCCACATTTATCAGCTACCTGAACCTGCTGGTTATGCAGCCTTTTATCCCACCCGTGATTACACATTTACCGCATGGCAAACAAAATAAGGTTCACAAGTTAAGTTGTGGCAGAGATTGCTTAAAAGCACAGAGCTGGTGCCAGTGGTCTGGTGCTGAGGCAGGTATCCTTCCGTGGAAGCAGTCACCTGATCCCTGCAGGAATGGGCCTGGAGCTCAGGGCTTCTCCACCAGTTGTGATCCTGCTCCTGTCCCTGCTGGGTCTGGCTGCTGCTGGGAAGCTCCTGGTGGTGCCGGTGGATGGGAGCCACTGGCTCAGCATGCAGGAAGTGCTGGACATCCTGAGGCAGAGGGGACACGAGGTGGTTGTGGTGGCACCTGAAGTCTCCTTGCACATCAAACCATCAAAGACCTTTGTGATGAAAACGTACCCAGTGCCTTTCACACAGGAAGAGATGGATGAAGTTTTCAAAGGGTCAATCACGGATTTATTTAAAGGAGGATCTTTTCTGGAAAGAGTTATTAGGCAGTATCAACAGGTAAAGAAGACCTCAGCTATGTTCCTGGCCACCTGCACACACTTAATCCACAACAAGGAGCTCATCAGGTACCTCGAGGAGAGCAAGTTCGACGCTATCCTCACAGACCCTGTCCTACCCTGTGGGGCAATCCTTGCGGACTATCTTTCCCTGCCTTCCGTGTATTTCCTGCTTCAAATTCCATGTGGTTTGGAATATCAAGCCACCCAGTGCCCCAATCCCCTTTCCTACGTCCCCAGAGTATTTACAGACCTCACAGACCGCATGACCTTTCTCCAGCGGGTGAAGAACATGCTCTATGACATCCCAAATCTTTTCCTCTGCGATGTTGTCTTCCAACCTTATGCAGAACTGGCTTCAGAATTCCTCAAGCGGGAGGTGACCGTGCTGGATCTCCTGCGCCAGGCTTCCATTTGGCTCATGAAGCTGGACTTTGTCTTGCACTTCCCAAAACCCTTGATGCCCAACATGGTTTTGATTAGCGGAGTAAATTGTGCTTATAAGAAGCTAAATCAGGTGGGTCACACTCTGCTTTCTCTTGTTGTTCTTGAGGGCTTTGGAAATCTCTAGGAAGCTGAAAGACAGCTTTTGTTAGAAAGGTGGATTTCAAACTGGTTGTGATTGGCAGAGACGTGCCAGTTCTGGTGTCTGTGAAGGATTATCAGAGTGGAAACGTGGAGAAAGTGTTGTATATGGAATTAGCTCTGGGAGACTCCCCATTGTTCCTGTGCCTCTGCTCCAAGGTAGCTTTGGCTTTGGAGTAGGCTGTTCATGTGATGCAAGACACACTCTGATTTGAGGAGGTCTTCATTTATCCTCTGGCTGATTTCCTCTCTTTTTTTTTTTTTTACCTTAAAGAAGAGTTCTCTGTGCTTTGAATTGTCATGGACTCACAAAACATTTTCATCTTGAAGGTCATTATAGGCCTCTCTGAGAGACTCCTATCAGAATATTTCCAGGTCAGGGTTTTCTTTTCTCTGTGTTGTCAAATTTTAAGTATCTCCTACAGTGAACACACCTTATTATATCTAATTAATCCCTGTCTCCAGTTTAAATCTTCCATGCTGCAGCTTGTGTTTGTTGCTTCTTATCCTGTCACTAAATCTTGTCACTGTCAATATAATTTTTTTCATTAACTTTTTGTCATCCCCTGCAGTCAAGCTGTAGTGTACCTATCCTTGTGGCATGGGCTTATCCCATTCCAGAGGCAAAACTTTGCATTTGCCTTTCCTGGCCTTCATGAGGCTTTCAGAGGCTCATTCTTCCAGCTCGTATATCCCAGGCCAGTGATGCTACTTGGTTTAATTTTCATCCAGAATTGAAAAAATAAAGTATAAGTTACTTTATTCTTCTAAGATGAATGTTGGATTCAAGTCAGCCTTTTTTTAAATACGTTTTCAAATAGATTTTGTGGTTTGCAGAGTATCCTCATAGATTCTATTTTTTAATAATAACTATTCCTGTTGGGTTTTTCAGATATTAGCTTTACAAAATGCTGAGATAAGGCTGATATTTCAGAAAAAGCCCAATCTCACGCAGTAAAAACTGAGGATTTTTAAGAGGATTCGGACTTGGCACTCAGGCTAAAAAAGCAGAGATGGAATAAAGTGCACAGCTGAACCTAGGGAAAAAAATATGGCAGAGGTCTGTAAAATCTGGAAAATCATATCTAACGGCGCAAGGGGAACTGATAGTTTCTCCCAATATTTGTCCTATGACTAACACTGAAATGCAGCAAGCTTAGAGCAAACAAAGCGGGGTATTTTTTCACACCCTGCCCCAAAAACCCCAAATCAGCCTCTAAAGAGCTGCAGATTTTCTTTTTTGTAGACTAACCCTCTGAATTTAAAAGGGATTTAGGGGGTTAATAAGAGGTACAGGCTGTCTGCCAGGGTTTGTAGGCTTACAGGAGAGATAATCATGGGTTCCCTTAGCTAGAATATTTGCTGTACTGTTTCCAGCTTACAACCTTGGCACTCAATTCTGTACTTTTGCTTGACTTTCTCCTGCTATCTCACCTTTGGAAGGGGCTGGACTTGTGGACTTCAGTCTCTGCACTCATAAACACGTGGAGTGTGTTCGCATGCTGCTCAAAATCCAGTGTCACAACTTCTGTGAACTTTTGCTGAACTTTTCTGACCTTTTTTTTTTAAAAAAAAACTTTTCTGAGCTTGGCCTTAGGGGTTTGGGCTGAGGGGGTTTTTTTACCTCTTTAGTGTTATTTTATAGGGTTTTGTTTTAGTGTCTCGCAGATGATACACGTTTGGCTGAAATGTTAGCAGAACTGGACTAGGTGGGAGCAACTATGTACCAAATATGAGATTTGAGAGGCCATTATGCAGGGTAAGAGTGTTTCTGCAACTCTGAGTTAACTACCTCAGTATGTACTGCCATCTTAAGGTTTGTTTAATGCTGCTTCACCTCATTATTTGAGATCTTTTTACCACAGAAATGTGGAAATGCAGCCCTGGCAGGTGAGAATTCCTTCCTTCCACCTCCTGTAGTCTTTGGTCTTTCAATGCTACCCCACTGCCAGCTGGAGCCACTGTTCTTCACCAGCTGCAGAATAGGACTGCATCAAATCATGGAACTGTTAAGGCTGGAAAAGCCTTCTAAGATCACAGCCCAACCATTAATCCAGCACTGCCAGGTCTAAACTGTGTCCCCAAGTGCCACATCCACACATTTTTTGAACGCTTCCAGGGATGGTGATTCCATCACTGCCCTGGACAGCCCCTTCCACTGTTTGACAAACCTTTCCTTGAAGACATTTTTCCTCATACCCAATCTAAATGTCCCCACTGATGTCTGAAATTCCTTCCTATTTAGTGCACTTTCCATAAACATTACAGTTCTTCTTGCTGGCTTTCAGGAACCCCTTTTCTTTAGTAGGCCACCTAGAGGACCTCCTCTCCAAATAAACCTTTTAGGGCACACTTAGTCTTATTCTTGGAATAACGCTTAGGATGAGCCTTGGAGTGTATTTATCATGCTCAGGTGCTTTTGGCAAAGGTAGCCATTTCATGATTCAGGTTTCCCATCATTCCTTCTCCAAGAGAACTCTTCCAGGCATGGAGAAACTGCTCAGAGTTCCCTCTGTTCAGGAGGGCTTGGTTGGGAGGGTCTAAAAGAATCTGTCTTCTCCAGCCAGCTCTTGTGCAGGTACCATTTCCGTATCTTGTATTGCTTTTGTAAACTTGCAAACTTTCGGCATCCAGCTTTTCCCTATCCATGAGGAATATGCAGGTGAGATCTGCTTGGGCAGGCCCTTCTGCCCACAAGGGTGGACTTCTACATACCACAGCCAAGCCTTCTGAAATTTGAGAAAGGGACTGTTATTAAGAACTTTCAAACCAATTTGTCCCGTAACCTCTTTACCCTGAAATCCCATGGCCCCTCTTGAGCAAGAGCCACATATTCTGCTGCATCATTGCTTTTCAAAAAGATGTTTAGCCTCGAGCCATTCACCTACAAACTCTGGTGGCCCCGCTTGAGCACAGCCTGTGCTTTCTGCTGTATCACTGTTATGCTAAAAAGGTGAAAGGTGGTTGGTTAATGTGTTACCCGAACTTTGGTGACTCCGCTGTTCCACGTGCCGACTCCTGCTTGCCACAGAGAACATTCTCTGTGAACTCCAGCCACCTTCCTGAGCAGACGCTGGGGGCTTAGGTCTTGTGTGTCAACAGTGCAATGCAATTCTTCTGATAAAAACTCTGTGGAGTGGCCATAAATTTGATTCCTGGCTTGAATCTGGCCCAGGACATTTGAGTGCACAGTAGTGAGTCACTTGAAACAACCCTGACACAGCAAAACCCCTCCATGAACAACTGCTTTTTCTGTTGATTATTCTGAACAATTCGAGATAAATGCAGATAAAAGCACAAGGGCCTTGGTATCACTTTAATCAAGGCTTTTATCAGCAATGTGGCCTTCGAGCTCCAATAACCTGCATCATTTTGTAATGATAAACATTAGAGTCCATCATGATATAAATGAGGTACAAGCAGATTTTTCTTCATGTGCTGCTGAACAACATAAGGAGGAGCAGCTCGTTTCTTTTCCTGCCCCATGACAGTTATGTGGAGGCACCAGGTACATGCTGGGCTTGTGATTCTCCTTGCTTTCTGGAGTCTGGCAGATGGTGGGAAGCTCTTGGTGATGCCTCAGGATGGAAGTCACTGGCTGAGCATGCGCATGGTCCTGGAGAAACTCTGGGAGAAGGGACACGAAATTGTGGCCGTGGTTCCTGATGCTGCCTTGTTCTTGAAAAGCTCCCAGTCCTTCACCATCAAAACATATTCAGTGCCTTACACCCAGGAGTTTGTGGATCAGTCCTATAATGAGCTGGGGGAAAGGAGCTTTGAGCCCCTAAAGCTCTCAGTTTTACTCAGCAATATCTCAGAGCTGACCAACATGTTCTCTTCTGCTTGTCAGCACCTCTTATACGACAAAGAACTCATTAAGTACCTCCAGGACAGCAAATTTGATGCCATCATGATGGACCCTGTGCTGCCCTGTGGGCCAATTCTGGCTGAATATCTCTCCCTCCCCTCTGTGTACTTCATGCGTGGCCTTCCTTGTACCTTAGACTACAAAGCCATGCAGTCTCCCAGCCCTGCGTCCTACGTGCCCAGGACTTTCTCATCCAATTCCGACCAAATGACGTTCCCAGAGCGTGTGAAGAACTTCCTGATCGGGGTCTCAGAGCCTTTGCTTTGCGACCTGTTTTATTTGAAATACAAGAACTTGGCCTCCGAGTTTCTGCAGAGGGATGTAACCATGCAGGAGCTGTTCAGCCAAGCATCAGTTTTGCTGATGAGATATGACTTTGTTTTTGAGTATCCACGCCCCATCATGCCCAACATGGTCTATGTTGGGGGCATCAACTGTCAGGAAAAGAAGCCACTCTCAAAGGTTTGTCATTGCTTACCCTGGGGGTGGTGTTAGTGCTTGTTCCCCATGTGCTGTTTTTAAGTGTTTCCTATAGTGATATTTGTGCTTGAGGCAGGGTGTGATCAAATCCCAGGATGGCACGGGAGTGGGAATCTTAGGCTTTGAGATGATCACAAGGCTTGCTGGAGGGTTTCTCTCCAGGAGAGCTTAGGTCGAGTTGTCACCATCACTTATGGCATGCTCTATATCCAGGTAAATGACAAAATAATTCTAGATTTAATATCCCTAAGGGATGTGGAATGCCAGTTAATTGCAAGAGACTTGATTGGACAAAAATTGGAAATACAGAATTAACTCTGCGGATATACCCAGGCACTTTTGCTGTGCCACTGAACATGAAGCTGAGTGAAGCACAGAACATCAGGGGAGGGGGTCAGGCTGGGGTTTAGGGAAAGCTTCTTCCCCCAGAGGGTGCTGGGGCACTGCCCAGGCTCCCCAGGGAATGGGCACAGCCCCGAGGCTGCCAGAGCTCCAGGAGTGTTTGGACAATGCTCCCAGGGACTCACAGGGTGGGATTGTTGGGGTTTCTGTGCAGGGCCAGGGGTGATCCTTGTGTCAGGATATTCTAACTGAGTCTATTCCATGATTCCATGTGCGCCAACAGCCCAAAAACAGGGGTGTGCAAGGACAGCAGAGGGAGCTCTGTTGCCTCTGGATTTGTGCAAGCAGCAGTGCAAGACAGCAAGTAAGAGGATGGTTGGGAAAGGAAGACTTCAGGATTGTAACTACTGTCCCTTGTTCAGATTCCCCCCGTGCTGTGCAAATGGTGCCGATATCCCCGGTTCGTTCTGCTTTCAGACCATCCTGGTGTTGCAACAGCAGGAGTTACTGCTCAGCTTACAACATGTTTACTATAAGTGAACTCAAGGCTTTCACTTTGATAACTGCTGTGACAGAGCAACAAATCTGGAGATAAACCTTTACAATCCACTTTATATCAAACCTCTGTCAATCTTTGCTTCTTGGTTACGCTCCAGGGGCACAAAACAATCCAAAGGTCAGATTTAAGCTGAGTTCCCTGTCCAATCAGTGCAGTGGACTCAAGGCAGGGGGTTGATCATTAACTGGATGTTAATGATGCAGTGATTGCTGTGTCAGTCCCATTCATGGCTCTCATTCAGCCTCTCAGCCCCACAGGCTATTGGTCATTCCCTCCCTCCTGGTGTCAATCCAAACATTCAACTTCACCTCACTCACTGACAGACTTCCCTGCACACAGATTATAAACCCGATATTTACACACAGTTAAAAATTACCCCAATTTCTGCCTGTTAAACATTAAAAACCCACCTTAGTTAAAATTCAAGTGGGAAGCACCCCGTGATTTATTCCTCATCCCTGGCCACAGTTTCACTGCTGTTTAAAACTTCACTAGCAGCACAAGGGAAATGCTTTCTCCAAAGACAGGATTTCTTTCTCTTGCCTCTTGGGCTGTGTTTTTCCTGCTGCTGTGGACCTCTGGCAAAGGTGGGAAGCTCTTGGTCATACCCATCGATGGCAGCCACTGGCTCAGCATGCACCCGGTCATGGAGAAGCTCAGGGACAAGGGACATGAAATCGTGGTGGTTGCTCCAGAGATAAATTTGCGGATCCATTCATCCCCACTTTACACTTTGAAAACCTATTCTGTGTCCTACACCAAGGAGTTTGTGGAGGCAGAGTTTAAACAGATGGGGCACAGGAGTTTCACACCCCAGCCCTTCTTGGAAAAACTCTCCAAAATTACCAATTTTACAAGCATGTTCTTGGATTCCTGCAAGCGTCTCCTGTCTGACAAAGAGCTGATCCAGTACCTCGAGGGAAGCAAATTTGATGCCGTCTTTATGGATCCCTTCTTCCCATGTGGGCAGATCTTGGCGGAACATCTGTCCCTGCCCTCCGTGTACTTCCTGCGGGGGCTGCCGTGCAGCCTGGAATTCCAGGCCACGATGTGTCCCAGCCCTCCTTCCTACATCCCGAGGTTCTTCACACGCTCCACAGACCGCATGTCCTTCCGGCAGCGCCTGGGCAACCTCCTGGCCACCCTGGGCAGCTCCCTGGCCTGCTCTGTCCTTTATTCCCCCTATGATCCCTTGATCCGCGAGTTCCTGCGGCGGGAGGCGACCGTGCCCGAGCTGTTCAGCCACGCCGCTGTTTGGCTCATGAAATACGACTTTGCCTTTGAGTACCCCAGGCCCCTCATGCCCAACATGGTCTTGGTTGGAGGCATAGGCTGCACTCGGGAAAACAAACTATCCCAGGTTAGTTCCCGGCTTTTTCCTCCCCGGCTTTAGCTGTGGGTGCGCTGTGAGCTCTCTCCGGGAGATGGAGCTCCCAGGCTGCAATAAATGATGCCAGGTGAAAGTGACTGGGAATGCATTTTGCACCGCTGCATCCCTTGAGCAACGAGGGAAAAGTTACTTTGTGGGACACCTCTGCAGTCCCCGTCAAACCAGCAGAAAAAAAAAAAAAGAAAAAAAGAAAAAAAAGGGGGTTTTATTTTCCAATTCTTCCTGTTTCCATTCCCTTTTCTTTTTTCCTACAACAGCTACAGCTTCCTTAAGAGGCACAGTGGAGTGACAGCTCCCATCTCTGCTCTCTCAGGCCAGGGACAGGACCTGAGGGAACGGCTGGAGCTGTGGCAGGGCGGGCTCAGGCTGGATTTAGGATTTAGGGAAAGGTTCTTCCCCCAGAGGCTGCTGGCACTGCCCAGGCTCCCCAGGGAATGGGCACAGCCCCGAGGCTGCCAGAGCTCCAGGAGAGCTTGGACAGGGATGCCCAGGGTGGCATTGTTGGGGTGTCTGTGCAGGGCCAGGGGTTGGACTCTTGTTGGATTCTTGTGGGTCCCTTCCAACTGAGGATGTTCCATGAACTTCAGACAGTTCAGGCAGGCCCGAATGAAATTCCTGCCACCAGTGAAGCAACACTTCTGCCACTTTTATGTAAAATACTCTGCACTGTATCTGTATTTTACTTCAACTGTGCCAAAATTCCTCAGTATGGGATATCTCTCACTTTCCATTAATAAATCCTGTTAATTCTCTTATTTTTCCATGAATCTCCACTGCAGATATTTCATAAATGTATGAACAGGTGCTGATTAAAAACCACTACTAGAATAATCAGCATATCCCTAAAGCAGGGCTGCAAAGAGTTTCCTCATAGTAGAACTTCTGAGCAGAAAGTTGGACTTTGGAATTCAAAAAGACCTAAAAAACAAAGTAAAACCGATGCCCCACAGAATATAAATAGGATTAAATATGCCTCAAGACAGCCAGAAAAATATGGAAAAGAGCATAAACTGACAGTCTCTGTTGTCCCTGCCCATGGCAGGGGGGTTGGAATGAGACAATCTTTAAAGCCCCTTCCAACCCAAAGCATTCTGTGGTTCTCTGGTTATCCCCTCAGATCCCAGAGATAACATGGCAATCGCCAGACTTACAGGAACATTTAGTTCATTGTATTCCCCTTATTTAACTCTGATGCCTGCAAAAATTTCCTCCAGTTTTTCCTATCCTTCCTTGGCTCGACCAAACATTTTTTCTATTTCAAAGAATATTTGCTCCAGCCTTGGGCTGTTTTTTCTCTGCTTCATTGGAATCCTTTTGTTCCTGGATTCCAATGCTAAATCTTCTTTTATTTAAATCACTCAAACAAAAGAGAGACAAAACTGGCAGCAGTACAGTGTTATCATACCCAAAGCAGATACAATAAATCAAGATATTTAGATATTTGAGTTACCTGCTGTCACTTCCAGGATTTTAATTCTCTCTTGTAGCTGCGTGGCCTGAAAAGAAGAACATCAACTCTGAATCCAGGCTTGGGTTAAACGTGCCTATTTTTACTTCCCCAAGAGTCATTTTCTTCAGGATCGTAGAACAGGTTGGGGTGGAAGGGACATTGAAGCCCATCCAGTCCCACCCCCTAGCCATGGGCAGGGACATCTTCCGTTAGCCCAGGTGGCTCCAAGCCCTCTCCATCCTCCCCTTGAACACTTCCAGGGATCCAGGGGCAGCCACAGCTTCTCTGGGCAGCCTTTTCCATAGCCTCAGCACCCTCACAGAGAAGGATTTCTTTCTGATATCTAACACAAATTTCCTCTCTTTTGGTTCAAACCCATTACTCCCTGTCCCATCACTCCTGTTCCTCATGAAGAGTCCTTTTCCAGCTTCCTTCTGGGCCTCTTCAGGCACTGGAAAGGGGCTCTGAGGTCTCCACACAAAAATTTTCTCTGCTGCAGGCTGAACAGCCCCATGTCCCAGCCTGTCCCCTTAGGGGAGATGCTCCTGTCTCCTTGTCAACTCCATGGTTCTCCCTTGGAATTGCTCCAACAGTCCCATGTCCTTCTCATGCTGATGACCCCAGAGCTGGATGCAGGATTCCAGGTCTCAGGAGATGGGGAGAATCCCTTCCCTGGATCTGCTGGCTGTGCTGCTTTGGATGCAGAACTGTCAATGAGAAATCGATTTCCCAGTCCTAACTTTGTTGTGCTCTCTGCTTGCTCTCTTCCCTTTCCAGAGAGTTTTGTGGGAATGTGGCAGCAATTCCATCCTCTGACAAGAGAAAGGGCTTTGACTAAAGGCTTGCTTTCCTTTGGCAGGAATTTGAAGCCATGGTCAACGCCTCTGGAGAACATGGCATCGTTGTCTTCTCGCTGGGCTCCATGGTGTCTGAGATTCCCATGAAGAAAGCCATGGAAATCGCGGAGGCCTTGGGAACAGTCCCTCAGACGGTACCACTTCCCTCTTCCCCTTCCAGCAGAGCAGTTCCACACTGTTCCCTCCTCCCTCCCTTTTCCTGCTGGGATCTGACGTGGGCTTTGCTTCCCTTGCCAGGTCTTTTGGCGCTACACGGGCAAGGCACCCCCCAACCTGCCCAGCAACGTGAAGCTCGTCAAGTGGCTGCCTCAGAACGACCTCCTGGGTAGGTCTGACACTGCAGGGTGGTGCTGGTACTCCAGGGCTGCTGCTGTGAGGCCCCAAGGGCATCATCTGTGTGTCAGGTGTGAGTTACCATCCCCTGACCCACCACTGTGGGGCACAAACCTTCCTTGCAGCCTTGGCTCTTGGAGCCAGGGCTCGTCCTTTAGGAACTTGGCTGGGAATTGCCAAATTATGAAATGACTCTGTTTGAAAAGGTTTTCCAACACTTCAGTGCCAGGCAAAAATGGGAGTCTTTATCTCTGACTAAGCAGCCTCAACACCCAGCTGTATTTTTGTCCCATCTTCTGGCCTGAAAAAGAAATTTCATGGTCCTCAAGGGAGCACTTCCAGGCAGGTCTTTGGGCTTTTAAAGTGGTGGAATTGTTGTCAGGAGAGCATTTGTTGGTAAGAGAACAGCTTCAGCTGTGAGAGACCTTCACTGCCATGGAAGAGATGGTGAAAAACTGATCGGTGATAACATCCTTTTTAACTTCTCCTGGCTCTGGTTTCATCCTAAAGTTGGAGGATCACCCAAAACCAAGACAGAGGTCTACAGCGTTCCAATCTCTAAGTCTGGTCATGAGGGACGATGCTCACAACAGCCCCAAATCCTTGATTTATCCCACCCACGGCCCTTTTTTGTGCATGTTTTTCCCCGGGAGGTGTTGCTGGGAGTCAGTAATTCTGGGAGCTAAGCAAGCCTGTGTTTCCCTCCACAGCCCACCCCAAGACTCGTGCCTTTATCACCCACGGAGGCTCCCATGGTGTTTATGAGGGAATATGCAATGCAGTGCCCATGGTGCTGATGCCTCTGTTTGGGGACCAGATGGACAACGCCAAGCGAGTGGAGTCCCGGGGAGCAGGGCTGACCCTCAACATCCTGGAGATGACTTCCAACGACATTTCCACTGCCCTGAAAGCGGTGATCAACGAGAAAAAGTCAGTACCAGAGACACAGCCTCCCCCCTCCTTACTGTGTGGCCTCAGCACCTTCACTTCCAGCTTAACACAGTGTTTTTCTCTCCCTAAATGGCTTCTTTTGTCAAAGGTGTGGATTTGGTAGCAGCTGCTTCCATGGAGAAGCTGATACTTGCCCTGGGTTAACTTCAGGCTGTCCCCTTTAGAGGATGAGAAGTGGCTGAGAAGGGAGGATGCAGGGAGCAGGGGACATGGGCTATGAGTCCCAAGCTGCCAAAAAAGTGTGTCACCTTCTTAAAGTCAAGGCAGTGACAGAGAGAAGATGTCTCAGTGACAGAGAGGGCTTTGACACAAGCGGCAGACAGCTTTTGTTCCCAACCCTATGGTCACACAGGTCAGTGGGGAGCCTGAAAAGGGTTTATCAAACATATTTATCACTGACTTATCTTACAGGTGAGTTTTCTCAGGCCTTTCCCACCCCCCACCCCCTCCACTTCAGTGCTCATGAGGAATTCTGTGAGCACAGAGAGCTGCTTGCTTGGCTCAGCAAGGCTGGACAATCCCAGCATGGAGCAGGAGGAAGATGCAGGGATGCACTGAGGAAGCCCAGGGAACATCACAGCATGCCCAAGGGGTTGAAAGGCAGCACAGAGATTTCTTTCAGACATAAGAGCTCTTCCCTGCTCCCATTTGAAGATGCTAAGGACTAAGAAACTCCACCACGTTCCTGAGAAAGAGCAGCTTATTGACATTGTTTCCTAGCCAATTTCTCAATTTTTATGGCAGCAACAGCAATAGTACTACACTAACAAGAACAACAATGATAATGCAGCTGGAAAAGCTGCCCAGCTTTTTTTAACCCCATTATTCAGCCAGAGACCTTCACCCCAGAGATTTTGCAGAAAGCCCAAAGCAAGCTTTCCCTCATTTTGTTGGGTTTTTTTTGTTTCTTTTTTTTTGTTGTTTTGTTGTTTTTTTTTTTTTTGTCATTGGAAACAGCACTTTCCTGAGCCTGTAACTTTGCCATTGTCCTTCTCAAGGGGCTCAGTAGCACAAGAGCCCAGAGAAGCTGTGGCTGCCCCATCCCTGGAAGTGTCCTGGATGGGGTTTGGAGCAACCTGGCCTGGTGGAAGGTGCCCCTGCCCATGAGGGACAAGCTTTAAAGTCCTTCCAACACACTCCACCCTGTGATACTGATGCCTTGGAGTGGCTACCTAGAACAAAGGCGAGACAAGATTAGCAGAATAAAGTGGGTATTTATGTTTCTCTGGTCCAAGGGTTTTCCAGAAGCCTTTCTTCTTCCATCTGGGGTGCCAGAAAACTGATGCCTTGGAGTGGCTACCTAGAAGAGAGGCTAGACAAGATTAAGAGGACAAAATGTAGGTATTTATTAAAAGCCTTCCATAGGTACACCTTGGCACCCAAGATGGACAACGGTCACGAGTTTCTGAGACCATTTTAAGTTTGATCCATTTGCATATCAGGGGTTATTCCTCCAACTACAGCTTCAGGTAATGAAGTCATTTACCCCCAGTTTGCTCCCATCCCAATTCACTGTTGTTTACATTTTGTGCCCTTGAGTCCCAGGCCTAGAAGGGATTGTTTTGTCTGAATACAACGGCAGAGCAGCCGCTGACAAGCTGTGGAGTTTTGGAGTTGCACCCTAAAGCAGTAGAGGATTTAAAAAACCGTAAAAGCCAAAATCCTAAGGCGTCAATCCCATGTTTGAACCCTACCCCCAATGCCTTCTCCTCGGCAGGTACAAGGAGAACATCCAGCGCCTCTCGGACCTGCACCTGGACAGGCCCATCCACCCGCTGGACCTGGCCGTGCACTGGGTGGAGTTTGTGATGAGGCACAAGGGGGCCCCTCACCTGCGCCCCGCCGCCCACGACCTCAACTGGGTGCAGTACCACTCGCTGGACGTCATCGCCTTCCTGGCCGCCGTCACGCTCCTCTCCCTCTTCATCTCCTTCAAGTGCTGCCTGTGCTGCTGCCGCAGGTGCTTCTGCAAGAAGGGCAGGACGGGGAAGCCCGCCAAAGCCAAGTCCCAGTAGCTCCCCACGGTGCTGGGGGACAAAGCTCCTGCTCCAGACCCGCGGCGGGGTCGGAGAATAGCGCAAATTTCACTGCAATAAATTAAACACTATGATTTTCAGCTGAGGGATGATAGGGATCCTTGGCTGGTCCCACTGATCTAATTTTGGCCTTTTAATTAAGAATGGGTGGTTAAAAATGCCTCGTGTAGGAGTGCTGCAGTTGCTTGGGAAGGTCTGAGTCTGAAATCCCCCATCAGTGTGTAGAGAGGACTCTCAGTGACTTTTTCTTTTAACCTCTACCTGCAGCAGAGGTATGTAGGGATTTTGGAGGACTTTAGGAGCACCATCTGGTCAGATTTCTGTTTGAAATCTCTGCGTGGCTGCTGTTGTAAGAGAGGCAAATGTTTTACACTCACAACTCCCGTCACGCAAACCAAGCTTGATGCACATCTTTGTGAGTCAAACCCTGAAGAAAACCAAGGTTTCTGGCTGGGAAGCTGCTGGAAAACCACTGGGGTTTCCCCCAAACTCCCCATCAGGCAGGTGTGCTGTACCTGGAGCTCACCTGCTGCTGAGATCTTTGTAAGCATTCTTTATCAACCCCCACAGCTGATTTGTTCTTTGTAAGTGATGCTCAGGGAAAGACCCCAAAGCCCAGCCCTATAAATAAACCCCAAATACCAAAAATAAAGGCTGCTGTGTTTTCTGTCTTGAGAGTTGTGAGGGAAGGGATACTTGTTCACAGAAAAAGCTGGAGAAGGGAGAGATTCAAAGAAAAATCCCCTTCGTTCCTGTCCCTGCTGCCTGGTGACTTGGTCCTTGCTGAGAGGTGACATCCTGGAGCTGCCACAGCTCCCAGCTGAATGTTCTGGGCTCTGAACTGGGGTATCCTGGGTACCTGCTGCTGCTCTTTTCTCTGGCTGTTTGGAAAAGCAGGGATTTCAGAGGAAGCTCAAGGCAATCTCTGTCCTCAGCCTGTCCTCACTGCAGTGCCCAAATCTCCTGGACACCCACCCTGCCCACAACCTGTCCAGCACTTCCCTTTCCCTGCTCCTGCCACCACAAACAGAAGGAAACCTTTCACTGGGGTGTGCAGACTCCCCATGGTGTGTGAGGGCTGCCCTGTTTGGGAAATGCAGCCCCTGCAGCTCCAGACATTCCTGAGGTGACAGCTCCGGCTGTTCCCGAGGCTCTGGTGACAGCAGTGCAGCTGGAGAGGAGACTCTGGGTGACCTCTCTGGGCTGTCACAGCACAGCCACGCTGGCTCCAGTCCCCTCTGAGCATCCCAGCAGTGTCCAGTGCCAAAAAAAATCCCACTCCAAAATGTCCTTGAGGAGAAGTTCTCCGAGTGCCCTGCCGCAAGCTGGCTCTGGATCAACCCAGTGACTTTCTCTGTGTGGACAAGGGGAAAACTCTTTGATTTCAGATCAGAGGAGCACAGCTGAGGAAAAATATATAAAAACATCCCAACCCCTTCATGCAGGGGAAGTAAAACTTAAAGGAAGGAAGTGTCGCAATGCCCATCCCATGACTGATTTCATTTCAGAAATACTTCTGACACAGCCAAAGAAAAACAGCTGCAGAATCCAGGTACCCTCCTCTTCTTCCTCCCTTCACCCTCCTCACCCTCACTGCTTTATCCTGCTCTTTATTTTCCCTTGAGAAGGAATGCCCAGGGCCAGGGCTGGACAAGCATCCCTGTGCCCAGCAGAGGACACTCTGGGATCACCCAGAGGCAGGAGCAGGGAAAAGCCACCCTTCCCACCAAGCCAGCACAGCCTCCCAAATTCCACCCCAGGACCCCCAAAATCCCCATCAGTCTCCTGAAATCCATCCACAAATCCCGGAATTTCCCTAAAATCTGCCCCAGGACTCCCAAAATTTACCTGGGGACCCCAAAACTTCACCCAAGGACCCCAAAAATCCTTAAAAATCCCCTAAAATCCACAATTCTCTCACCCAAAACCTCTTAATAATCCTTTTAATTTTCCCCAGTTTTACCTAAATCTTCCCAGGTGTTTCCCTTATTTTTGGGGGGTTTCCAGACCCCCAAAATCCCATAAAAATCCCCTTAAAAATAAAATAAAAAAGTTCAAAAAACATTTAAAAATAATCCAGAAAATATCCTGAAAAATTCCCCCAAAAATCCCAAAATTTCTTTCCCTTTCCCCAGATTTTTCCCAACATTTTTCCACACTCCTCCTTAATTTTGGGTAGTCTCTGACTCCAAAATAACATTAAGCCACTCAAAACCCCTCAAAAAAACATAAAAAAAAAATCACAAAAAATCCTCAAAAAATCCCTTAAAATGTCCTTAAAAATTCCCAAGTTTTTCCTAACCTTCCCAAATATTTCCCAAATTTTCCCAGAATTTTTGGGTGCCCCTGAAGCCCCTAAATCTTATAAAAATCCCATTTAAAATGCCAAAAAAATCCACCCAAAAGAATCCTTTTTTTAAAAAAAAGCCAAAAAAATCCCCAAAAATTCTGGGAAATCCCCCAAATCCCCTAAATTTTCTGGAATGTTTCCTAAATATTTTTTTTAAATTCCCAGGTGGGGGCTGGAACTCCACAAGGATTTATTTATCTCCCACCCCCGCCAGGTGCTCCAGGAACAAGGACTCTGCTGCCAGGAGAGGATTTCCAGAGCCAGTTAGGAGCCAAAGCATTTGGGACAAGGAAGGAGCTGGATCATCACCAGAGCTCGGGCCCCCCAAACCTGCCCAGGGGAAGGGTTAATCAGGGGATGATGTCCCCTCTTATTGCCCCTTAACTGGAGGACAAACAGAGCCAAAAAACCAGGGCAGAGCTTCCAGCCTGGCTTCCCTCACCGGGAGATGGAGAAATCCACAGCCACAGTCCAGCCAAAAGCACCAGAGCTGAGACTGGGACACTTCCCAAAGGGGGAAACTGAGGCAGGGCCAACCATTGCTCCTCTCCCCGAGCTCCCCAGGCACCGCAGGCTGGGCTTTTCCTGCAAATCTTTCAAATCTGGGAAAAGGCAGCAGTCAAAATGCCCTTGCTGCCCTTGGAGAACGGGGGTACAAACACCTCCCACCTCAGCAGCTCCTCCCCCCAGAGCCGCTGATTTCTGCTCCCACCCAGGCACTTTTTGAGTGTTTGTCTTATTTTTCCCTGGATTTTAACATCCAGTCAGGCTGGGAAAGAGACAGTGCTGCTTCCCAGCTCTTTTGGGCTGCTCAGACCCACCCCAGCTGCCCCGGAGCAATCTGGTTTTGGGATGGGGTGTCCTGGGGGACAGAGCAGCCCTGGCTCCAGGGAGGGAGGATGCAGCTGGCATCTCTCTCTGCTTCCCACCAGCCAGAGCATGGGAAATGACAGCAATTGCTGGCATTTTTCTGCAGTCACAGGGTTTCTCAGCCTCAGCCCAGTCCTCAAGGGCAGAGGTTTTCCCACTGCCATGGGAGCTCTGGGTGGATCTGAGGCTCCTCCACCTCCCCAGTGTCCCTTTAGGGACACACCATAGTGTCCAAGCCCTGGCCAGCCTGGCCTTGGACCTTTCCAGGGATCTAAGGGCAGACACAGCTTCTCTGGGCAACCTCACCACCCTCACAGGGAAGAATTTCTTCCTAATATTCCATCTAAACCTATTCTCTGTCAGCTGAAGCCATTCCCCCTTAGAAACACATCCATATAAATAAATATTCTGGTTATTCACAGGCACTGGAACACTCCCTTTTCCTTTCCTGCACAGGGCTCCACCCAAAGTGGGTCCCTTGCCCTGGACACTTTCACTTGGATGCTCACCCTCAGACCTGCAATTAATCATTTAATTCATTTATTTGATAATCCACCTTTTGGGTGGCTTTGTAAAAAGTGAGTACTTGCTGCTGCTGCTGCCCAGCCACAACTCCAGGCTGGGGAGGTTTTCCAGGAGCTCATCTCCCACTGTGGGAAATCATGGAAGCATGACATGAGAAGATGAAGAGTGTGGATGAAGGAAACCAACCTGCCAGCAGCAGCACCAGCCTCATTTAACAAAAAAAACCCAAACCCTCCCCAAACCCAAGCGCATCCACAAAAAAATAAGGTGGCTTTGGGGTCCAGCCTGGGGAGCAGTGCAGGGACAATGCCCATGGGAAGTGGTCCAGAACACTCCTTGGCCCCTGCATCATGCCCCGGAGTTATCCCTGCCATTCCAGAGGGTTTGGCACTGGACATGTCCCATCCCACGGCAGTTTGGATCCCTGGCGCTGCCTGGGGGTGACAGGGAGCTGGCATCAGACAGCCCAGGCAATTTCAGCTGGAGCAGCCACAGAGGCCTCAGATTAATTATCACCTGCAGAGGTGTTTTTAGGAGTTATTTATAGGTGAGTGGGATGAAACCTGGGGAAAAGGGGTTGTCAGCATGTCTGACACAAAGGGCAGGAGAGACTCTCCCTCCACAGGGAGGGAGCATCAATTCCCTTTCTTTTAAGGGTGAAAGGTCTCCCGTGCCAGATCTGATTGCTTAGGATGATAAAAGTGAATCATCGAGCAGAACCAAATCCCCCCAGCCGGCTCTGCCTGGCTTATTTAATAAAACCAGCTTGAATCAAAGGAGCAGATTTCTTCCCAGGAATGCTACCAGCCTGGATTATCCATGGGGAGGGGGAGAGGCGACCCCTGCTTCACTGGGGCAGATCCAAGCATCCCTCTGTGGTTCAGTCCCAGGGATTCCATCTGTGCTGGATGATGCCACAGAGCTGGAAGCTTTAATTGCTCTTGTGTTGGGGGGAATCAGAGGAACCCACAGTTGTATTCCAGAGGCTGCTGAAGGGATGCTGGGGCCATCCTTAGGGGCTGGGTTGGTCCCAGCCCCGTGGAGATGATCTCAGCAGAGCAGGAGGGTGATTCAGGGCTGGGGGATGAAAGGGAAACCGCAACCAGCGGCACTCCCAACACCGAGTGAGGCTGTTAGACAGGAAAAGAGTTACACATTCCTCCCCCCCAGCCAGAGCCCTCTTCCTTTTCACTTGGACATCAGGGTCCTCCCCGCCAAAATCCAGCAATCAGCCACCCCTTGGGATCCTTCTTTCCCCACAATTATAATAAAATTAATAATAATAATTAAAAAAATGCCCAAAGGTGCCATTTGTTGTTGAGAAGCCCCTGAATTCCAGCGATGGATTAAACCTGCTGAGCTGTGAAGATGAGAGCCCCAGGGGATGCTTTTGGTAAAGCCTGTTACCAAAAAAAAAGGAAAAAAAAAGGGTTTTGAAAGGAGGCTTGAGCCGGTCATGCTGTGAACGTGGAGTGGGAGTTGGATTTCCCGGGATGATCATCATCTCCCTTAAATTCCAGCCATTCAAGGCCTTTTTTTGTGAGGGATCAGGCCAGATTAAGTCACCTTGGGCTGTTAAGGTAAAAAAAAAAATTAAGGAGCCAGCAAACAAGGAAACCCAAACCCGGAACAGGACTGGGTGTGCCAGGAATGCCAGCAAATCCCAGCACCCAGGGCAGGATTCCAAGGAATCTATTGTGATCCTCATGGAAGGTGTTCCACAAAACAAAGCATCAGGTCTCCACCTGGCACGGGAATGAGGCCCCCAGAGGGGCCTGGAGCAGGGGACAGCCCTGGCAAGGGGGGGTTTGGTGGCAAAAGAAAAACCTGAGGAAGCCTTGGGAACAACCAGCTCCTCACATCGTGTCCTGCTCATCCACAACAGGCTTTGAATGAAGAGCTGGGAAGGAAACAAGCCCCGTGGTTTCCAGCAGGGATTTCTGGGGATGAAAACGAACGCCCGGAGAGCTCCGGGGTCTTTTCATCACAGGCTCCAGATTTCCCTGCAAACCACACTTTGTGTGGAGACCCCGATAACCACGGGGTGACTTCCCCCTCCCTTCCCCTCCTGGCACCTCTCCCTCAGCCTTTTGGTGCTGGATGAGCCCACGGGAGATGATTCCTCACTTGTGATGGCTGAAGCAGAGGAGAAAGTGCTGTGGGGATGCCTTTGCAAGGTGACCTGCGCTGAAACACTTTGTCCCCTGAGGAATAGAAAGCAAAATCCTTTCCTTCTTTGAAGCTGAAACGCTCCAGGGAGCCAGGCAGCAGGGAAGAAGCCAAGGGGGAACTCCCCAAATCACCTGGCTGGTGTCCCTATCTCCCAGAGCAGGTGGGGCATCACCTGTGCCCACCCCACAGAGCTGGGGCAGGGCAGGAGGGGCCCGAGAGCCCCAGCAGAAACCAGATCCCTTCCCTGGCTTGGGATCTGACCTCCACTGGGATTGGGAGCACCACAACAGCCTTGGCTAAACACAAGGGTGTTTTTCTCCAGCCAGAAAACAACCAGGAAAACTCCTCTGTGCTGAAACAAATCCTTCAACCCCGTCTTGTCCCACTGGAGGAAGTTCCTTACCTGGAGTTTGAGCACTCTCTGGAGGGTGCTCTGGGAGGTGAGAGCTCTTCCAGCCACTTTTCCCCTGGAGAAAGTGGGATGGAGAGGCTGAGGGGAGGAGATGGGATTGAGGACCACTGGCTCTGGGTGTTGGCACAGTGGAGACCCCACTAAATGAATCCCACCCTGCTTTGGGATGAAGAGACAGCAGCAGATGGCATCTAACCAGGAGCACTGCAGAGTAACACCTTTAATTGGAAATTTTTTCCCCAAAAAACTCCTTTTCCTTTTAAAAAAAGGACTGTTAACACTAAGAACAAAAACCAGCTGCTGCACAAGGGTGGCAATGCAAAGCCCAGACAGATTTTTAGGAGGAGTCCTTGATGTTTAGTCCAGAAGGCATCTGCAGGACACATTCCCAGTCCCAGCCCAGGAGGAAGGACTGGATTTCAGACCAGAAATGGGGAGAAGATAATGCAGCCCACCCCATGGGCCCAGAATGTGCTGCCTGTGGCCCCAGGGCCTGGGGAGGGCACAGGGTGGTGAGGAGCCGAGCCCAGGGTGTTTTGAGGCAGCCAAGGGGGGTATTCAGAGTACCCGAGGTAGACAGAAAAACCAAGGGGAGGGGGGGTAAAAAGAAAGCAAGCTGGGACTATTCATGGATCACAGGAGGCTCAAACTCCTGCCCAGCCTCCTGCAGAGCTCTGGAGCCTGCCAGGGGAAGGGGGAAAGCTCAGATTTGGGTAAAAGCCCAGGGGAAAGGCATCCTGCTGCTTGCACCTGGAGGTCATCCTCACTGCAACAGGGATTTTAGCTCCTGCATGGAAAAACGAGTGCCTCAGGGGGAGGGAAAGGGGCTGGGCTGCTGACAGACCCCCTGAGCTATGGGGAGTGGCACAGGAAATCCCCAAAACCCCTGAGGAGAAATGTAAGGTGCTATTGTGGGGTCCATGGACAGGACAGTGATCCCTTCTAAGGATGGGATTTCAGGAAGAGGAAAAGACACCATTCCCTCCACCAGATGCCTTTCATACTCTTTTTCTTCTGTTATTTTGCTAATTAACCTGAAAAGCAAAGGAGTCATCCTTTAAGAACCTTTACACATCCTCTGGTAGCAACTTTTCACTAAAAAGAGCCTTTGCACTTAAAAATATTTCCCTCCCAGGTGAAATATCTGAAAGCTGGGGAGCAGGAGGAAAAGAAGTCATTCAAAAAACTCAGATTTAAAAGGAGCAGGAGAAAAATAATACAGGCACTGGGTGACACAAATATTGAGGTTTTTTGGCACCAGGTTTATAGGAAAGATGATTTAAAAGTTAAACTGGATTTGAAGAGCCTTGAAGAACTAGAAATCAATAGCAAGGAGCACCTGGAACATCCCCAGTGAGATCAGATTTCAAATTAGGAGAAAGATTCTTTCTTTTCCCTCCTTTATTTGGGTTTTTTGGGGGGATATTTTGTAGGGTTTTTGTTTGGTTTTTTTTTGTTGTTGTTGGGTTTTTTGGTTTTGTTTTGTTTTAGTTTGTTTTGGGGTTATTTTTGTTGTTGTTTTTTGGCCTGTAGAAGGATTATCTGGATGGTGACAATTTCCTCCCCTTTTTCTGGCCTCTTCCCCAGAGCAGGAGCACCTGGGAAGTTTGATTTTCCCTCTCAACATCTTCCTGATCCATATCCTGAGGTCTCAGGCAAGCCCCAAACCTCCAGCTTCTTCCAAAGGTGTCCTGCACTACATCCAGGTGGGTAGAAGTTCCTCCTGGTTAAAAAACAGGAATGGGCAACTCCCTGGCCACAAATGTGAAAATCCACAGCTGCAGAGACATAAAAATAACCCAAAAATCAACCAAAATGCTCACAGGTTCTGTGAATAAAATAAAACAATTTTTAAAAAGGTCTTTTTTGGTGCAAGGTGCTGCTTGGGCTGAGCACATCCCAAATCTGGGGACATCTGAAGTTCCTGTGGTGCTTTAGTCACACCTGGCAGCCCAAAACCTGCCTGTGGTGGGGGGAAAGGGCATTTACTGTGCTTCCTCTTAAGACATGTATTTACAGGACCCATATTTGTCTCAAACTCCATCATTTCAAAGCAGTTTCTGCAACCTAAAACCAGCCACAGCTTCCCCCAGCCCTCCCCAAAGTGGTGACAACTTTAACTGCTCGTTACAAAAATTAGACTTTTATTTGTAAATGCCTAGAAAATGTGATCTCTTTTGGGAACCCATCCCCACCCCCTCACCTTCTTGAAGGTTTTTGGTTTTTTTCCAGTAAAAAAACAGTTTAACTGGATGAAAAGCCAGCCCCTTCCAAGTGAATTCCCATCAAGGTGGGATCTCTCCTCCCAATTTCCAGTCCTGGTGGAGAACTTGCAAACTTTGGCCTCTTCAAACCCAAGGCAGAGAAACCTCCACTTCTTCTCTTTAAAGTCAACTGCTTAAGAAAGGGAGAGGAGGGGGGGGGAAAGCGCAGGAAAACAAAATTCCCAGCCAGGGAGAAGTGGACAAACACGGGCTAGATGGCGAAATCCTCGTGGTCCTGGGGGCTGAAGGCGGCTGCCCGCAGCATGTCCAAGGAGTTGACGAGGATCAGGGTGCCTGTGAGGTGCTTCCAGCGCTTGGTGATGGGGTTCTTCATCTTGTCCAGTCCCGTGTGCAGCTCCTGGATGACGTCCCTGTAGCTGTCCCCCATCTGGCTGCTCCAGGTGAGCAGGAAGTCGTACGCCGGCTTCCACATGGCCTGGGGACAGGTGAGAGAGGGAGCAGAGCTCAGGCAGCATCCCAGAACAAGCACATTCCCGGGAAAACAGCCCCCCCCCAGCACCCCCAGATCCCTGTGATCCTCCAGGAAGAGCGTGCTCTGGAGGAATCTCCAGAGAAGGAGCACGGAACAGTTTGGGTTGGAAAGGCCTTTAAGACCACCGGGCCCAACCATTGACCCGGTGGGTTTGGCAGTGCTGGCTCAACAGCCGGACTCAAAACCTCTCCAAAGCCTTTTCCAGCCGAAAGAATTCCAAGATTCCGGTTCCATTCTCAGCAGCCCTGCGGAGAGCCAGAGGCGCCCGCTCTCACCTCGCTGTCCACCGTGCCCGTCTTGTCGCGGTGCGGGGCCTCGTAGGCGTCCATCTGCTGCTTGGACACCTTGGCCAGCTTCTCGGCCAGCTCCCGCCAGCGCTGCGCCACCTCCACGGCCGTGGTCAGCAGCACAAAGTCCTGGATCAGCCGCACCACCAGCCCCTGGCAGTCCATCTTCAGCAGGGCCTGGAGGACACGGGGAGAAGTCAAGGCCTGGGGGAGGGTGGTGGCCGGTGAACTCCCCCCATGGGAGCATCCCAAAAATCCTCCTGCCCCTCTTGTTTTAGCGGCAGCTGGGGAGGTTAGGCCACCAGGCTTGGCAAGAGAACAATCCCATTAACTGGACAAAGCGCTCGACCCCTCTGGGATGGGGTTTGCAGCCTCGTTCTCCAGGCAGCCCCTCTCGAGATGGCCAGGCCCCACTTTAAGCAGTTTAAAGCATCCCAGGGGCTGAGGACGACAGATGCTTTTAATCCAGAGAGCTAATCCAGACTCCATCCCAGGGCTGCAGGATCCTTCAGAGCAGCGGGCAAGGGACACCCAGGACATTTTGGGATGGGACCTGGACATCAGCCCTGTGAGGGGATGAGACCCAGGTGAGGACTCAGACACTACAGGAACACTGCTCAGCCTGGGATGTTCTTCCTCTTCTCCTCCTCCACCTCTTCCTGCATCATTTATTGGCCTAAAAGCTGAGATTTTCCACAAATGGTTTTGAAGTAGAAAGAGCGACTGCATCAGTCTGGGTTTCCTAGGCAGGAATGACTTTAGCCAGGCAAAAAAGGATGGAGCAGGGTTAGCTCCTGCCTTCCAAGTGTCAAATCAAATTAAAATCCCCTCAGAGAGGGATGAAGCTGCGGTAGAAGAAAACCCCCAGTACAGCCCTGGAAAAGGAAGGGTTTAGTGGCAGTCTTCAGTCTCAGAGGACAGGATCTGACTGCCAGGATCACCATCCCACTCCCCAGGGCTCCCACAGCCTCTGCCAGAGCCTCTGGACCACAACAGTCCCAGCAGCAGCAACCCCAGACCTTGGGCAAATCCCACCCTGACCCTCAGGAGGGGGTTTGAAGTTAATAAAAATGGAAATGGAGCAAGCAGAGCCCAGCCACTCCTTCACAGCAGCGTGGGGATGGTTCTTACGGGAATTGTAAGGGTAAGGTGGGTCCCCATGTGGCCAGAATCCACCTTTCTGCCCCTGTGGGGGCACAGAGGGGTCTGGGCAAATCCAGGTTTGGCTCAGGGGCAAAGGAAGGTGAAATCCTCCCCCAGGAGATTGCACAGGGACAGTTGTGGGGGCAGGGGGAGGGAAGATGGGAACATCTGAAACCACTCCAGCCATTTGCAAAGCAGATACACGTTGATTTTCCCCTTATCAAAGCTGAGCTGGGTTCTAATCACAGCTGTGTCGCCTGCTCCTCCAAAGTGCTGACACCACCTTCCTGCAGGAGCCAGGGAGGCATTAAACCCCCCCTGTCAAACGAGCAATGAAAACCCAAGGAAAGAGCACTCCTCTGGCTCTGCAGGAGGACATGAAGAAGCGTTTAGATCTCACACACCTGTGCCAGAACCGCCTCCTCTCCCACAGCCCCCGGATCCAGCACCCTCTGCAGATCCACCACCCTGAACATCCTCAAACCTGCCTTTCCAGGCAGCTGGATCCCAATCCCGTGCACAACCTGGCATTTATAGGAGAGCAGGCTGAAGGAGCTGCTCTCATCTCCTGCCTGAGGTCAGAGGCAGCAGAAGAGACAGCCCAGAGCCAGGAGTGCTGTAGGGTTAAGAAGGATGGAGCTGCAGGAGATGGATTCTCCTGCTCCTTCTGCTGCTCCAGGTGAACAACAAAAACAGCAGCAAGGAAAACACCCGGGAGGCCACCCCATCAAGAACTGCAAAATCACTCAAAACAACGACTCTGGGAGAGATGGGTGGGTCCGGAGCGCTGAGCGTTTACTCTGAAACCTACGGATGGCCACAGCACCACCCACCCCTGGCAGCTCCCCTCGCACAGGCAGAGGTGACAAGGACATGGGCACAGCACCAGAGCCACGTGGGGATGGGGTGCAGGCATCACAGACACCGAGGTGGCAGCCAGAGGGGGAATATTACTGGAAACAGCGAGACACTGGGATTAGCTCAGCAGACTTAATCCTCCAGTGGGATTATGCTACAATCTTTTCCATCCTCCTCCCTTGCCCTGGACAAGCCTCCCGGGATAGCTGGGTCCACTCACTGTGTCTCCATCCCTCATCACCTAGGTGTGATCTGGGCTGTGCTTTGCCAGAGTCCTCGGAAATATTTATTATTTATTCCCCTGGGAACCGGCTCCACCAGCCCAGCAAACAGCAAAGAGGGTGTTTGATATTCAAATCCCAGTTCAAAGCAGAAACACCTCAACTTTAAAGGCATCCAGGGGAGGCTGCATTTACATCCCAGCTTTGAAATGCAGAATCCCATTTCCTAATAAAGGAAAGCAGCATTGTGGAGGAAAACAGCTCCCCCCTGGGACTTCCTCAAACAGGGGGGATAAGGTCCCCAGGGAGAGCATGAGACCCGTGGGGTGAGAGGATGCTCGTGCACAGGCTCCTGGCCCATCATCCTCTCTAGGACACAGGTCAGTTTTTGACCCAAAAAAGTTGCCTCTGTGCAAGTGTTCCCCAGAATAACCCTTGTTTAAGCATCAGACATCTCTTTCACTCACTGTTTTGGCTGTCACCACCTCCAGAATCATCTCACACGCTTAAAATGCACTCTCAGCCTTAAACACTGATTTTTTTTCTTTTGCTTCCCACAGTCATGCACTGCCTCCATGGGGTAATTCCCTGTGACACGATGCCCAGCTGGATCTCAGCATGCTGAGGGTGGGGAGGCCCTGGCACAGGTTGATCAGAGATGTGGCTTCACACCCCTGGAAGTGTCCAAGGCCAGGCTGGATGGGGCTTGGAGCAAGCTGGGACAGTGGAAGGTGCCCCTGCCCATGGCAGGGGGTGGAACTGGATGGGCTTTAAGGTCCCTTCCAACCCAAAGCCATGGACACCCTGACCTGCAGGGCTTTAGGACAGCTCCAGCCCCCCAGCTGCTCTGTGGGGCCTGCACACACCAGGGATAAGCAGCAACTCGTGGCAAGAGACAGGCGGCACATGGATACTGGGAGTCAGGGCAAACAAAACAATGGGAGGGGAAAAAAAATATCCCCACTTCACCTCCTGTGTGACCTTTACAAGTAGCCTGGAGAAGAACAAGCTCACAGCTTCCTCTGCACAGCTCCCTGCTGCCGTGCCAGGGGCCATTCCCAGCAGAGCCGTGTTTTTCCCAACAGCAGTGTCTGTTGGAAGGATGATAAATGAGAGCCTCTGACAGCCAGAGAGGGAGAAATGCTGTGTCTCAGGGCAGGTCTAACCCCACGGGCCAGGCACCAGGGGCAATGAAATCTTCTTGAATCCACGCCCAGTTATTTTATCCAAACCATCCATGTGCTGCCTGCTTCCGACGGGCAGAGGAGGCAGGGAGAGCTTTCCCCTCTCTGCTGAGTAATTCCTGACACACATCCCCCTGAGTTACCTTCACACTCCAGTGCTAGTGCCTGATTAGAAAAATAGTAATTAAAGGCAGATTACTGATTAACCAGCCATCATGACCAGGCTTTTCCTTGCTTGGCTGCTGGTGCACGACTCTGCCACTGGTGTTTTGTGTACTCAACACGGATAAAGCTGCTTCTGCTTCTCCCTTCACAGACCTTTTGAGAGGAGACAAGCAACTTTCAGCTGAAACGGCCACGCTGGAGCTTAGTGCAGCTGGTTCCTCTTGCCAGAAAGCCAGTCCATTTGTTACAAATAAAATCAGATTTAAACACAATAAAATCCATTACTGCTCCATTGCCATCCCCTGAAACATCATTATTTCCTTCTAATTTCTCCATAGGCTAAGGAGGATTTGACAGCAGCCAGGGGTTTGGAAGCAGCATCATGTTCCACCAAGAAGGGAGCTCATCCTTTATCCACAGGATCAGCCTCACAGAGAGCAGGATTAGAGAAACAAGGAGAATAAAACCTGCCCTGGGACTCTGATCTTCAGGCAGCCACAGGGGAGAAGGATGTATTCCTGCAGCTTCCAGCCCTCCCCTTGAGTCAGCAGCTCCCTGAGCCTTATCTTTCCCTTTGTCTCCCCAGTGAGAATTCTCTGTGACCTACAGACTGTCTGGGATCCCTGAAAACAATGGGGATAGATAAAAGCAACACCTACAGGGTTTGCAAACAGGTAAAGCAAACAGCACAAAGCTCTTGGAAGCATCAAGCAAGAGCAGCATGGATTTCATCCCAACATTCACTGAGCCAGATGAATAAAGGAGCAAACCCTCCCTCGGGGGAAACAGAGGGGCCAGAGAGGGGGATTTTCCACTCCTGGATGAGGAGAGGGTCACTGATGGCCAGGAGAACCCTGCAACAGAGGCAGCGTTGGTGGCACGACCTGACAGCTGAAAGTCAAAGCTGAAACATTGCCCCACAAGCCTCTGAGTGGCACCTGGGCACAGGGAACTCTCCGGACAACATTTCCAGGAATAACAATGGATTCCATACTCCCTATAACACCTTCTGCTCAATCCTTCAATTTCCTCCTTCTCCCTAAAAGGAGTGTGGGAACTGAACTTCTTCATTCAGCTCCAGTCCCCTTTTGCCATAATTTCATTTTGCCAGGCAAGGCCGCTGCTATTCCTTAATCCAATTGACATTTTAAACCATGCTGTCCTCCATAACTCAGTTATTCTGCTCCTGTGGGAGAGCACAGAATGGGAGAGAGCCGCAAACCTCTTCCAGACATCTTGCCCTGTATTTTCTTTGGCTCACCTCCTATTAAATGCTAGAAACGATCGTGGAGATGATATTTCGTGAGGGATTTATTTGCTAACGGCATCCTAGAAATACTGGCAGGCAGCGCTCCTCCCAAATTCCTTTCAGGATAAAGAGCAAGCCACACATTTCCATTTGCAATGTATAAAACATCCCAGAGGTGCCCTTGGTTTAGCTGCCACTCAAAAAAAAAACCCCAAAACAAAAAGGCTCCCCATCCCTGAAAGTGTTCCGGGCCAGGTTGGACAGCGCTTGGAGCGACCTGGTAGAGTGGAAGGAGTCCCTGACCATGGCAGGGGGTGGGACTGGATGAGCTTTGAGGTTTCTTTCAACCCAAGCCATTGTGTGATTCTGGAATTCCAGGTACCTCAGCGCATCCCTCATTATCGCCATGAACCCAGTAAACCAAGAGCCCAGCAACCACAGGGCTGGATTCCCACCTGGCAGTGCCCAACAGTCTTCAGAAGGCCTTTAAGGTAGACTTCACTCTCTAAAGACTGAATTAAGAAACTTCCACCTCCCCTGGTCCCTCTGCAGAGCCAGGAAGGAAGGTCCAACTTGCCAGGCCTCAGACTCACCGTCATCAGCTCCTTCTGGAAGGATTTCCTCTCCTTGTTCTCCACGCTGTTGCAGTCTTCCTTCAGCTTCTCCAGGACAGAGGCCACTCGCTCCGGCTCGCTGTCCAGCTCTGCCCGGCAGAAGAACGTGAGCGGCAAGTTCAGGTAGCCCAGGGCGTCGGCGAAGGAGCGCCAGCTGCTGAGGTTCTCCATCAGCAGAGTCCTCACCGAGGCGTAGATATAAGTCAGGAACTTGCAGGGCCTCAGGATCTGCTCCAGCAGCAGGCTGGTGGTGAGATCCGGCCCGGAGAAGTAGCTGGGTTTGACCTTCCCGACCACCAGCACATTTTTGGTGTGCACAAGGCCGATTTTCCCCTGGTAGTAGCCAATGTACCACTCCTTGGTCCACAGCTGGCCTTTCAACCTGATCTTCTCCTCACTGAGGAGGGCTATGACGTCTCCCTTCTTGTACTCCAGCAAATAGTGGTTCTTGCTCTGCCTCACCACCGTCTTCAGCAGCTTCCCGTACTTCAGGCTCAGCACCGGCCGGTCCTGAAAATCCGGATACTTGGCAGTGGCAGCCAGCGGGGAGAGGATGATCTTCCCCACCTCGTTCTTCTTGAGGAACCGCCTCTGCCCCATGGGTTTGATGGCGCTTTTTGGAGGCGGCTGCGGCGTCTGGACGCAGAACTGGGTCAGAATGGCATCCTGGTCATCCTTGACTTGTATCCTCAGCGTAAAGTCCGAGAGCTCGTTGGGGTCGTGGGACGCGATCGGGAAGATGAGGCGGCTGACCTTGCCCAGCTTCATCTGGAAGCCCCGGACGATCTTGGCTTGTTCGCTGGCCTTCACCTCATAGTTGGTCATGTTGGAGAACATGCAGAGCTTGAGGTCCTGGGGCCGGGACAGGGCAAACTGGTGCTTCCCCCAGAGCTGGAGGGCGACGGGAGCCGGGCCGTGGGACTGCCTGGTGACCTCGTTGACCAGCAGGGTCTTGGGGGCGCACTCGTGGCCAAACATGGCCACTACGGTCTTGAAGGAAGGGTGGATGTGCTTGGGGCCGTAGACGCCCACCGTGATCTTCTTGCTGATGTAATCCCACACGGTGTAAGGGTAGAGGATGTTCTGGCCCTGCGCCACGGCCGCGATGTACATGCAGGGCTCCAGGTTCTCCAGCTGCACCTGGATGGTGTCCCCGTAGGAATAGCTCAGCTGCATCGGTGTGTACGGCCCCTCCTTCATGTCACTGCGCAGGCACTGCAGCCCCACCAGGCTCTTGCTCATGACGTCGTTCTTGACCTCCGCCGACACCTTCATCTCCAGGATGATGAAGGTCTTCACCTCCATGTTGCTGAGTTTGATCTGCAGGACGGGGCTGATGGTGCTGCACTTGTCACTGTTCAGCTCCAGCGGCGGGTCCAGCATGGCCTTCATGGAGATCTGCTGCGTCTCCCCGGGGCACACGTGGCCCTCGGGCACGTGGATGCTGATGTTGGTGTCCGGCAGCTGGACGGCCCCGCCGGAGCTGTCCAGCTTGCACACAATGTTGGTCTCCACCGGTTGTGTCTGACCCCAGCCAGGATTTTGGCCAAGCAAATCCAAGTCATGGCAAGACCGAGCCAACTTCCTGTGGTTCAGCCACGCTGTCCTAAAATCCTCCCTGCTCTGGAACTGCTCAGGGGTGGGAGACTTCAGGCCACTGAAGAAACCTGATGATGCTGGCGTGTCCGACTTGGCCTGGAGGACAGACAGCTCAGACAAGCTGTAGGAGCGTTTACTTCTGAAGAAGGGGTTGTCCCTTCTCATGGGCTGTTCCACATCCAGCCTGTTTGTGGAGGGAAACTCATCAAAAAGGTTCCCCAGGCTGCTGTTGGCGGCTGAACTGGGAAGAGCCGACGTGGGGGCCCCCGTGTCGAAGAGCAACAAATCCACGGCGACGCTGGAGTTGGACTCTTTGTCCGAGCTGGGTGCTGCCTGCAAATTCCCATTCAGGAATGGGTTGGTCTGCACGCCGTTCAGGAAGGGGTTGTTGTGGTAGGATTTGGCAGAGTTCCTCTTCCCATCAGTCCAATCCCCGAGTAGATCCAACTCCTTGACGCCCTCGTCAGGGCTCTCCAGCAGATTGTCGATCATCCCGCTGTCCGTGAGGGAGGAGTTGCGGTAGTTCACGGGCTGCACGTAGGAGGACGGGATGTAGCCCATCTCCGTGGTGTTGTGGGCGTACCACCACTCCCCTCCTGACGTGTCCAGCACGTACAGGTGGTCCCCCTTGGAGAACTTCAGGGTGGTGAAATTTGTGGGGCAGTAATCCTTGATTGCTACGACTTCCTTCGCGTTCCCGAAGGACGTGGGATTGTCCACCAGCAAGGCACTGGGAGAAGGCACTGCAGAGGCAAGGAGGAGACAGCATGGTGAGAGATGCACAACAGAGTCACCACTGACTTGGAATCCTTTATTCCAGGTCATCCCTCCACGCTGTTTCAAGTGATGAAGGTAGTTTTGGAATCATTGAATCATTAAAGTTTGAGAAGGCCTCCAAGATCATTGAGTCCAAGCATTAACCCAGCACTGCCAGGTCCACCACTAAGCCATGGCCCCAAGTGTCACATTCACACGTTTTCTGAACACTTGCAGGTCCACTAACTCCCTGGGCAGCCTCTCAAGACTGAAGTTATGCTTCTCCATAAATTTTTTTCAAGTAAACCCTATTATTTCTGGTACATTCACACCTCCCATCCCTTAAGGGTTCATCCAAACCCAAGATAACCCTCCCTACAGGCTAAAAGCCCTCTGGCTCTGCTGAAACCCCTCTCCTGCACATGTCAAACATGCCCATAGAAGCTGTGGCTGGCCCTGAATCCCTGGAAGTGTTCCAGGCCAGGCTGGATGGGGCTTGGAGTAAGCTGGGCTAGTGGAAGGTGTCCCTGCTTTCACCTCCCTCCCAAACCAAACCATTCTGTGGTTCTAAGGGTTACCCAGTTTGAACCCTCACAGAATCCCAGCACCTCCCACACACACTGCTGTTCTGGTCCTGGCAGCATCTCCAAGCTCCCTTGCAGGATTGCCAGTGGAAGAGTTTCCTGCCAGGGGATCCCGATTTACATCCAGGCTGGGCTGAGCCTACACTGCCACCTTATTTATTGGCTTCCCTCTCATTTTCAGGATGCATTCCTGTAAAAAGTGCTAAAAACAAGTGAGAGATGATGTTCCATCAATGGTTAAATGTGTGCTCTCTCCCTAGACAGACTGAAGAAAACAAGGAAAGCTGGATTTTAACCAACAGGGAGCTGCAAGGGAACTGGGACAGCGCTTGCTTCAACAGGCTCTAGAGCTCTCTGGGAGGAAAAGGGAGTTTAGAAAACACAGGAAGCCCTTAAAATCCCAGAGACAAAAGGGATGGGAGCTCAGACTGCAGTCACCACTCACAGACTGGCAGCTCTTCTCACCCACGGAAATAACAAGGGAAGATACAGCTGAGCACAGAGAAGCCTTTAAATATAGCCTGGGGATCAAGTGAGTATTCAGAGGAGAAGAGTTTTGTACAAATCCTGAACAACTCATCTGCCAGCAGGCAAAGGCGTGAGGAGATTCATCCAGCGGAAAAGTACACAGAAACTCTAAATTGGAATTATTTTGGCAGCCTGCTAGGTTGGAAGCTGCTGTTAACTCAGTCTCCTACAGGATGGAGCATTTTTGGTGTCAGATCAGACAGGCAAGTGGCTGCTCCCATGTCCCTCCAGCTGGGCATGCAGGGGTTAACAGGGATGTGCTGAAACCCCTTGGAGAAGAGGAGCAATTCCTCCTTTTCCATTGAAACACACCTAATTTGCAGCAAGTGTTTGATGTTCAGGTGCTACACCTGCAAAAACAATCGCCTTTGTGTAAACAATCGCCTTTGTGTGTGTTTATTTTCAAGGCCCTCAGCGCTCTCCAGCTTCCACCTGGAGATTTTCCTCAGGATGCTCTCCTGCCAGGGGAGCAGTAATTCCCCTCCCACCTGACCCAGCTTTTATGCCAGGCAAGGAAAACACAGCAGGAGAAAAAAGCAATAAAAAAAAAAAGGATTGATTACTGGAGGAGCAACCTGCACCAGGGAGAGGGAACACCTTTGTCACCGCCTCGCTGGTGTCACCGAGCCCTCCCAGGGGGTGAGGATGGGCCTGAAATGAGGAGGGGCACGATCCCCACGCACCTTTGACATCGCAGAGCGTGGTTTCAGCAAAGCCCTCGCCCAGGTCGATGAGCGTCCCCTCGGACTTGCACCGCGGGAGCCCTCCTGAGTTGGCCGCCCGGATCCTCTGCGCCGCCATCTCCGCTCCCGGCGGGCACTACGTGGCCATGGCCTCTCTGCCGGCGATGGGGACCCCAGTGTCACCGCAGGGAACCAGCCTGGGGGAGACAGACAAAGGCCAGGGCGTTAGAAAGGCTGCGGGTCCTCCCACGCCACCCGCACGCTGACCCCGCGGTGCCATCACAGCCTGGATGCTCCCAGGAACCACAGCGCTGCCTTGGACAGCCAAGGACAGCCTGGTCCTGGTTGCTGGACACAACCCCAGACGAAGCAGCCCTCCAGCCTTTAAGAGTTTTTTGGGAATACGCCGTTCCCAGGATCGTAAATTGGTTCTTCTCCCCATTTCCCAAGCATTTGCACGTTTCTGTAACACAATTCTAAAACCACAAAGCACTGGGCTGCTGTGGGAGCACGGAAGGCCCACGGGACTGGGTTTTTTTCCCTGTTCAAAGAGGTCATCCCTCTCTCTCACTGAAGCATCTCCTAGGATGGGGACTTGCCACTTGCTCCCCACATCTCTCCCCTCACCCGGCCAACCAGGCAGAGCAACAACCCTTCCTGCACTGAGTAAGATAAAAATAAAGGGCTTTTTCCTCCTCTTTGTCCAGAAGCACTTGCAAAAACACTTCCAGAACCCCTGTGGAAGAGCAGCTGCATCAGCCCGCAGGAGCCGAGAGGAAAAGGAGCCCGCTCCCACAGGACACTCCGACCACCAACGTCGTGGCTGATGCAAGCGTGGGCAAGAGCTGCCCTGACGTCACCCGTGTCCTCTGGAGCTGGGACAGTGGCCAGATGGGCCAGGAAAAGCAGGGAAGGCTGAAGGCATGGCCGGAGCACAGCCTGAGCCACGAGTTGCTACTCCAGGTTTGCACCAGGGAACAGGAACACTGTCTGGCGTACCCAGGATGGTGCTGGAAGTTCTGGATTCAGCCCCTGCCTCCTGCTCCCTCAGAGCTGCCACAAAACTCCAGCCTGGCTGCAAAACACCAACAGGTCTTACCCATGGAAGTTTAATTAAAAGTTACATCCAAATCCCTTGCTTTACAAAGGGATTTTCATCCACTCCTAACGCTGTTCTTCCTTTCTCCCCCTCCCATGCAATTTTTTTTTTCTTTTCCTCCCTCTGCTTGAAAATGAAATCAAGCAAAAAATAACAGCCAGACCCAAATTCCTTAGGTGGGAATCCAGAGCTGTCTCCTCCGGCACTGTGAGGGGGAACAGCAAGTCCTGAAGGATTTGGTGCCCTTTTCTGGAATGCAGCAAGAGGAAATTTGCAGGGGAGAGCCTGAGCAGGAGATACTCCAGCCTGCTTGAAATGCTTCCCAAGCCATCCCCAGGGCTGGTATGCCGGGAATGTGGCTGGCTGGAAGGGATGCACCAGGCTGCAGCCAGAAAAGGGAAAACTTGTGTGCAAACATTTCCCCTTCCAGGAGAGCCTGGTCCTGCTGGGAGCAACCCAAGGGGAAAGGGTTTGGTGGGGAATAAACACAGGGAAACCAGGCTTTGAGCCAAGGCTGAGCATATCAGAGCCAGGACAGGTAAGAGAGGGGACCTGGAGCTGCTGCCAGGGGCAAGACAAGGGAATAACTAGCAGGAAGTTCCAGCAGGAAGCAAAGAAGGGAAGAAGGATGCTCCCCTCGGCTGGCACCGTCCACCCAGTTTCCCATTAATGCCATTTGGGATTGCAGCTTTTCTAGGTGGCATGGGAAGACCCCAAACACACAGTGCCTCCCTCTAGAGACCCCACACCACACCAATTTTGGCGATTCTTGTACTCAATCTTGGTAAAAAAAAAAAAATCAAAATCAAATCAAGCAGCTGTGGCATCCCAAAATTCTCCCCTGCTCGGGCAGCACTGCATGAAGTAGGAAAAGAACAAGTGTAAGCCATGAATATGTTTTGAAACACCTGCCTGCTGGTCCACCATGAAATGAATTTTATATTAATTCTGGCAGCTACAGCCCTGACAGCTCTCACTGACATACCCACAAGCCTGGAATTCACAGGGATGCTCCCCCTCCCTTTATTTACATAAGGAGATGGGAAGCTTCCTGCTAAAGGCCTCTGACAGATGTGGCTGTGTGGAGAAACAGCTGGAAAAATCCCCTCTGCATCGAACCCTAAGGCCCCAAAAGGCAGCAAGAATCTAAACACAAATGAGGGATCACGGAAAAGTATTTCCTCCCCTGACAGCAGCATCCTGGATCTGTCTGTCCCTCCTGGATCTGTCTGTCCCTCCTGGATGTGTCTGTCCCTCCTGGATGTGTCTGTCCCTCCTGGATGTGTCTGTCCCTCCTGGATGTGTCTGTCCCTCCTGGATCTGTCTGTCCCTCCTGGATGCAGGGATGCACACACACACTGAAGGATGGGGGGCCAGGCTCCCCACGGCTGGATTTGGGATGGGAGCCCTGTTTTGGAGCTGGGGACAGACCCAAAATGTTTCTGAATGCAGAGGTAACCAGCAAACCCTGAAATTCAGGCTGTGTGAGGATAAAAGGGATAAATGGGGGGAAACAAAGGGTCGAAGGGGCAAGATTTGTTTAGAAATCACAATGGTGATTAAGAGACAATGGTTTGCAAACTCCTCTGAAAGCGCTTTAAATTTAGCTCGGGGTTAAATATAGACCAGGGCAAAACCCAGCCCCATTTGTTTACCCAAAGCCACAAACAGCATCCGAAATGAATGGTGGGGGGAAGGAAACCAGTGGGCGACCAGAGCACGCCCTGACAGCGCCAGCAGCTCCTCAAAGGCACCCACACCTGCTTTTCACATTGGCTTTTCCCTCCTACCAGGGACAGGGAATGCTGCAGGGTCAAATCCAGCCCTACGAGCCAGGGGGACCTGCTGCCTTCTCCCCCCATCCCAACAAATCCAGCTACCTGGATCAGGGCCCCACTGTGGTTACATTTTTCCTTCCCAAATCCTAACCAGGCTTTGCTGGGAGTTGGAGAAAGCTTTAGGGAAGCCCTGGGGAGCAAATTTCCAGGGGTGCATCCTCACAGCTTCCTGGGATGGATTTAACTTTCCCTGGGGAGCCTGGTCAGTGCCCCAGCAGCCTCTGGGGGAAGAACCTTTTCCTAAAATCCAACCTAAACATGCCCAGCACAGCTCCAGCTGCTCCCTCAGGTCCCACCAGGCACGGAGCAGCAGCAGGTCTGGGGCTGGTGACTGTCATATCTATTAAAAAAAAAATACTTATTAGAACTTAACTAAAAACTAACCCCAAAGGTCACTTCTTCCTGCAGCACTTGGAACACAAAGCATTCAGGATCCCAGCTGCAGCATTTTCCGGCATGCAGTGGCGTGGAAAAGGTTAAAAATAACTTCTGCAAAATGTCTGGTAGGATTTATCCCAGAAATCCCAGTTGGATCCCAGAAATCCAACTGCAGGCCCAGGGGAGCCCCCCAGGACATCCTGGCACAGCGCTCCCAGCTCCATCCATCATTCCAAGCTCATCCTGGTGGGATTCTGGGATGGACCCACCTCTGGCCAGACAGTGAGCTATCAATCAAACACACACCACGGGCACCCAGCCACGCTGGACAGGGAAAAGCAATCCCGGGAAAAATACCAAGCCCACGTCCTGGAGCAAAGAAATGCAATAAAACCACGGCAACACCCAAAAGTGCACAGCCCGAGGGGGGGAAGCAGGATCTGCTGTTGGCCAAGGGTGGGAGAGGAGCCCTCCAGGAGCCTCAGTGATGGAAAACCCCTGGCTGCCAAGAATTTGGGCTGATAAGAGCCAGTAGGGCTGGGCAGTACCAAGCACTGTCAGGGCTGGAGATGGAGCCAGATCCTTCCAGGGGAAGCCAAGGAGCCGCCACCAGCAAAGGCAGCAGTGCACATCCCTGCCCATCCCACATTCCCAGCTCTCCCTGGCACTGCAGGGTCCATCCCACCAGGGCACGTCTGTGTCTGTGGGAAGCACAGGAACAGGAGCCACCGTGACACAGGACTGGTGAACTCTGCCACAAATGACCTGCACCCCTGCTTTCCCTGGAAAATCCATTAAAAGCCTCTCAAGACTGTGGCTCAGAGGAAATCTCTCACCCTACCTTTGGCCACAAATTAAAAATTGGGGGAAAAAAAAGGGAGCTTCCAATCAATCCCTCATCATCCTCTCCCCACACCAGAGCCAAGATCAACTCCAGGCACTTGTTGCTTTATGGCTTTTAATTTGCTTTTTCTTTCTCCAAAGCTGAGTTCCTCTGGCTCTCCTACAAACATAGAAGTGGTTTTTGGAGGTTTCCTTTAAAAACAGTCGGCTTTGCTTGGATATGAGCAAATGTAAACGTTTTCTAGGCAGGAATTCATGTCCCAGAGCCATGGCGTTCCCCACAACACTTGTCCCATACAATGAATTTACTGAAAATGTTGCTTTTATCAGTCAGAAAACCCCAAGTAACCAGGATTTGTGCAATCACATGCAGAAAAGACCCCTCAATGCCCCGGGGACACCCCAGTTCTGAGAGAGCTGTTCAGGGAGTGCCAGACAACACCAATCCACTGCAAGGTGCAATGGCCTACAAAAGAAGCTGTAAAAAGCCCCAAAGCGACCAAAACTGCCAAATTTTAGCAAACAATTCTGATTTAGGAGCTTGGTTTTGCCCTGTGAATTCTTCACCTTCAAGAATCTCTCTCGTGGCTATGACACAACACAATGCTGGCCCTTGCTCGACACATTTCCCCCTAAAATGATCCCACCACCTTGAGAATTCCCTCCTTTTCCCATGCTGGTGCTGCAGATCTTCAGGCAGGTGGAAAAACACAATGTCCTCCACACTGGAAACATCAGCACAGCCCCACCCAGGTCCTTTCCAGCCCCCTAGGAGGCTGGGATGGCTCTGGAAGCTGCTGGTGGTAAGGAACAGACTGATGACCTTGTGGCTCATCTCCTGGTGATCCAGGTCTCTTCCATGAGCCTTGCTGCTGGGGATGGGTGGGGAAGAGCTGCTGTTGAGTTTTTCCCCTCAAAAACCTGGCCCAAGCATTCCCCAAGCGTGATGCCAGCCATGCCACGTATCCCGGTGATTCCTGACCCCGCTGCCTCTCTCTTATCTTCTCCTCCTCCTCCTTCACCGCTTGTGTTTGCCAAGCCAATGCTTTCATCTTGCAAAAAAAAAAAAAAGAAAAAAACCCACCCAAGCCAAGCAAAGATAAAACCACCCCTTAAGACAACAGCAAACACCAGCTCTTTGTACCAGAGAGAACACCCTGGTGTGAACTCACACGTCCGTCCCAGCACGAGCCTCCCGGGAGCTGCCAGGAACACAACACACAGCGCTTTTAGTCCCTTTCCCAGCAAACAAGAAGGGACTTGTGGAAGTATTGGGACCTCCCATCCCTCCTGCAGCACCCTCACGTCCCAGGGGTTTGCTCTGGAGCCCATTCCCACCATGTGATGTGGGAATGACTGCACCCCGTGCCATGGCCGTGCCCTCCGCTCCCTGCCAAGCCCCACGGAAAAATCCTGCCCTCGAGCTCCAGCCTGGCTCAGCTCCTGCAGGCAAGGCCAGTTTGATGGAGAAGGGAGGGGAACGAAGGCAATTTTGACTGAGTGTCTGCTGGTGCCTGGTGTCTGTCACGGCCTCCCTGCCAATGATGCCATCCTTCAGCGGCAAGGCAGGAAGGATGGGAAAGCTTCCTTTTATAGCAGTGACTCCGGAGCACGAGTCCTGCTGGATATCCACCAGCAGCTCTATGAGACTCACATACAAATTAGTCTTGAGGGTGGAAAAAAGGGAGTTTTCCCTGCAGGATCTCCTGCTGCTGCCCAGCACTGATGCCATGGCAGAGGAGGGTCCTGGAGGCACAGGCACCACCCTCGAGCACCCACAGCAACCTCAAAGCCCACCCCAAATCCCTGGAAACGGTGCTGGTGGGGCAGAGGTTTGAAAAACCTGGAAGTGCAGGAAGGTGCTGGAGGTGCTGCACAGGGCAGGAACTCTTGTGATGTTTACAGGGCCACAGAGAAAGGTTTTCCAGGGACAACAGCCCGGGTCCTCCCGCTCCACAGCAACGCTTCCCAGCAACAAAACCACGACATGCATGCCCATCCTGATAACACAGGGAAGTAAAGAAAGCTGCACCTGCTTCCATGGCTTCAACACTACCACGGGCTGCAAGATCAGACACCCTCTCTGGCATCCCCCCAAAAAAAGGCAGAGGGATGTCTCTGGTGGGATGGTCCTGGGTGCAGCGGATGCTGCCGGAACGCTGGCATGGAGAGCGAGGCACTCCCCAAGAGCAGATTCCTCCATCCCACAGAGCCAATTAAAAACCCAGAGGTGGTGTCTGCCCCAACATCTCTTGGTGAAGCAGTGAGATCAAAGCAGACCTCAGCAGGGACCATTCTGCAGCCTCACCTGGACCTCTTCCCCGGGGGAGAGCTTGGTCAGTCCTTCCCTGAACCCACAGATGTTTTTGCCTCCACCATTGTCCTACGGCAAGGAGCTCCACGGATGGGCTGGAAGGCAATGGAAAACTGATCTCCATCAGGAACAGGCAGAGTTCAGTCCTGGTCTACCCTGTCCCTGTTTGCCCAGTGTTCTTCCAAGAGAAAAAACACTTCCTAATTCAGGCCGGGAATTCCCAAAGGTGTTCTGGCTTTTTAACAGGGAGCTGTGGATGGATGCTCCTCTGGCAGGGCAAGGAGTTTAACCCAGACAAGTCCCATGGGGGCCAACAAAACCATGAGAACCCAAAGCCACATCCAGTGCTGTGCTCCGAGGGGAATTAAACACAAAAACCCATTAACTCAAGCTTTAAAACCCTTGGATGGAACAGGAGTCCAGGAGAGAGCTGTCATTCTCCAAGCCCTCACAGCCTCTCCAAAGTCCTTCACAAGCCCAAGAGTTTGGCCAACAGCCAAAGCAAGACTGTTCCTGAGGGATGCTTAGGGCCAAAAGCATGGACCAAACGTCTCTCAGAACAGAGAAACTTAGATTTGAGCTGGATCAGCCCAAGCTCATGGGTGGTGGAGGAGAAATGAAATCCAGATTTCCAGAGTCACAATTTCCAGACATTTTTAAAGAAAAGTTCCTGCCAGAATCACCAGGACAATGCATACAGACACCACGGTCACCCAGGAGATCTCAGGCCAACATCCACAAAGAGCAGAGTAAGGGAAATCATGTCAAAAGGAGTGGAAACAGCTTCCCACACCTCTGTGGGTGCTGCAAGAACCATCTCAACATCACCCCAGGGGGGCCACTCAATCCCTCCACATCTCAAATCAACCAGATCCACAGAAGCTTGAAGGCAAAGGACACTAATTGAGAAAATCCTGAATTAACTCGCTATCTTCCCACCCTCCAGCCACAGACCCAAAGTCCCGGCAGCTTCTCCTTCCTCGGATAATTTGGATGCTAATTTGGCCTTCAAGAGCTGTCAAAACCTGAAGTCCCTGAACTGCTGAGCTTCCCCCAAGAGGAGATGATGACAGAGCTTTAACTGCATCAACATTCCAGAGCCCTGTCCCCATCACCCTTCACTGATTCTGCCCTTGCCTGACGGAGAGGAGCTGCTGCAATGCCACGTGTTCTCCTTGTTCCTGGCTGGAAAACCAGTCCCACCAGCATGACCAGAGAAGGGCAGGCACAAGAAAGTCACTCGTGCTGCTGGCTGGACAGGCTGTCACCACAAATGGTGACACGCAGAGAGGACAACAGAAAGCTCCAGAGATGAGCTGCAGACCACCACAGACGAGGCAGCTCCCAGCAGATCATCAGAGACAACTCCATGCAGCTCTCTCAGCCCAAGTACTCCACCAAGATTGATCTGTCTCCAGGTATCCTCAGTCAGGAGGTCCATTTTTGGGTAAAACCAAGGGGTTTTGTTCCCAGCTCATCACCTGAGCAAGGCCATGGACACCAAGCAACGATGAATGAAACCTCTCTGGATGACAAGAACCGATTCAACCTGGGACCACCTCCTTGATTTAGTTTTCTTGCACACCTTCCTAACTAATCCATCACTGATCTGATGCTGGATTACAGGACACCCTCAGCTATGCTAAAAATGCTGACAGAAGCCAAAAACATCCTTTCCTCTCTTTGAGCAGAAACAAACAGAATCAGCACATTGCAAAGAATTCCCTCAAAACAGCAGGGTTTTTTAAGCTCCTCTTTGGTAAACATTCCCAAACCAGACTGCCTGGGACACCTGGGCTTAAGCAGCTTAACCCTTTGCTGGAGTTGATGTCCTCTCGTGGGATGCTCCATGTTAGAAAGAGGGCAAAGACACCCAGAGAGAAAACTCCCAGGTGATGACACAAGTAGGAAGAGGATGCGAGGAGAGATCAGAGAATCATGGAATGGTTTGGGTTGGAAAGTTTGTCTCACAGGCAGGGACAGCTTCCACTACCCCAGGGTGCTCCAAGCCCCATCCAACCTGGCCTCGGACACTTCAGGGATGGAGCAGCTGCAGCTTCTCTGGACAACCTGTGCCAGGGCCTCCCCACCCTCTCAGGGAAGACTTTCTCCAATATCTGATCTAAACCAACCAAACAGAGCCTGGATTAGGACCTCAGGTTTGATCCCACCTGCAGACCCATGCCAGAAAGTGTTCCTTCAATCCAGAGCATGCTTTGAACACCACACTCATTACATGGACACAAAATACCATGTGGCTCATTTTAGGTGGTTTTCAGCAGCACAAGTCCTCACTTCAATTTAGCTTAGAGCTTTCCCAGGGGTGGGAATGAGCTTTCCAGGTGCAGATACCTACCCCTGCCAGCCAGGAGGCTGCCTGAGATACACCAAAACTGGCTGCTGTTTATGCAACACAAGAGCAAACACCACGCCTGCTTGTTTAATTAATTACCCCAAAATTAAAGCCCATCAGACTGCACAGAGACTCCGTGCAACCTGCAAATTAACTCAACCTGGGGGTGAGGGAGGTCAGATAGCATCCAAGCAGTGGCTCCAAGCATTTTCCACAGCATCAGGAGTGCCGTGAAGGGGAAGAAAAAGCCAGAACAACGCCACCCACCCCCATCGCTCAGAGCTTCAGGGTTTTGTTGTTTCGGTCTCGCCAGGCTGAGAGCTGCTCAGTCCCATTACTGTGGGTCAGATGGCTGATAAGAAACCAATTTCATCACTTTTAAGCCCCAAATGTTTATGGGCAGGCTTTACCTGCAAACAAAGCCATGCACTTTGGACTGCAGCTTTATGTCAGTTTAAGAACAGAGGAGACCCGTGTCGGGATTAATGCGGTGTGAGGAGAGCTGCTTCTCTGGGCCAGGACATAACCCTTGGCTAAAAAATTTAGCCATTTTGTGGGTAGATGCCCCTTATTTAGCAAGATCCTTTGTCACAAAAATAGCAGTTTGTGCAAATTTGGCAAAAATCTCTGCTCAAAATTACTCTCCTTGCTGGACAAAGCAGGGTTGAATCTCAAACACTTTTTTTGCAGCATTAGTCACCAGGAAAAATTTAAATGACGCCTGAAAGTCATCCTAAAGCCACGGCAGGTTGTTCCCTGCTCAAGGCAGAGCCTTATTGCTTGAGTGGAGTCATTTCTACAACTCTCTGCACCGCACTTGTAAGGACAAAACACTTCCCATGTGTGCATCAGACACAGAGCACAAGAGCATCTCTTAAAAAAGGGACAACTTTGAGCCACCACAGAGGGAACATTTCCAGAGGACAAGTTATTCCCTCTCTGCTGGCTCCAAGAAGTCAGCCCCAGGCAAGGCTGGAAGGAGACAGACCTGCCCTCACTTCTCACTGCCCAAGAGGAACCTCAGAGCCTCGCTGCTGGAGCCCCAGAGCCACATTCTGTTCATTCCCACTGAGATTTCACAGAACCCCAGAAAGGTTTGGGCTGGAAGGGACCTCAAAGCCCTTCTTTGCCCACACACAGGCAAACAAGCCTTCCAGCAGACCAGGTTGCTCAATTCCCATCTGTAAGACAACCAGAGAGTTAAATTTGGTGTTTTTGGAGCTTGAGTTAGGGGTGAAGCGTTATCAACTGTGACAAGGGGTGTTTTTGGGCCAACACACGGTGCCCAAACTAGAGGAAAGCCCCTGAGAGACACACAGGAGACACAGAGGAGCCCAAAGCTTGTCCCCTGTACCTACAAGAACCCCTCTTTTCAGAAAGTAAAGACTAAATTGAGGTTAAAAAGCCCCATGCGTTCAGGGATTCCCTGGGTCAGCAGGCCACAAGCAGCACAGAACCCGCTCCATCTCTGGATTTCTGTAGGAAACAACTCCAATCCCACTGCCAGCTCTGCTTGGAGGCTGCTCTGACAACCACAGCAACGTGTTTTAGTTTCCAGACCCAAAACATGGGGCTGCAAGCAGCAGGCTCTTGGCTAGAGAAGACAAATCCATGGCACCTTCACCGACCTGCCCAGACAACACCTCCTGCTCTCAGCATCTTCCACAGCAACAACAACATCCCAGATTTTATTTTTCCCCTGTTAGGATCGAGCTCTTCCACATCTCAGTGTTGGACACATCCAGCAGGTGTTGGTGCCAGTGATGGAACAGCTCTGCCAGGAGAAGCAGCACTGACTGAAAGCAGCCCTGAGGAGAAGACCTGGACTTCCAGGGAATGGGAGATGTTTTACAAGGGCCTGGAGGGATAGGACAAGGGGGAATGGCTTTAAACTGACAGAGATGGGATACTGGGAAGAAATTTCTCCCTGGCAGGGTGGGCAGGCCCTGGCACAGGGTGCCCAGAGCAGCTGGGGCTGTCCCTGGATCCCTGGAAGTGTCCAAGGTCAGGATGGACACCGGGGCTTGGAGCAGCCTGGGATGGTGCAAAGTGTCCCTGCCCTGGAATGAGATGAGCTTTAAGGTTCCTTCCAACCCAAACCACCCCCTGATTCCAAGCAGGACACAGCAAGAACTTTCCAGAAGCTGAGGATGTTCTCCAGCACAACCAGCTGATGGCCACATGCAGCCTGCAGGACTTTGCAGGGTCAGGCTGGAATTAGACACACTCCTGATGAGGAAAATACTCCATAAGTATCAAACCAATGCAGATGGACCTTTCTTCTTCTTCTTCCTTTTTTTTTTTTTTTTAATTAAAACTTGATTGAAGTGCCACATAAAAGAAGTGAAAGCCCAGGCACAGCTGACACACCAGGAGAGATTTATATTTAGAAGAATGATTTAAGTACTCGATCAACAGGAAAAAAAAATGGGAACCTTTTCAGCAGGGTCCAGAAGGAGGAAAGAAAACCAAAAGGAAGACAGTCACCACCACTTTCCTTAGGGCAACATCCAGTGGCATTTTAGCCTCCCAACAATCCACTTTTACAGTGAATTCTGCTTTTTTTTTTTTTTTTTGCCATGCATGATCCCAGTAAACAACATTTACAGCCAGAACACATGATGTGCATCACAAGACAACTGGCACCAGCATTATTTTTAAATACCATCAGCCCTGCTCTTAACAGGGTGATGGGAAATGTGTCATTACTTGAGCATAAAACAAATACAATGAGGATATAAAAAAAAAACCTAATAATAAAAAAAAAAAAACATGCCCAAGTTTTGCAGACTGAAGATTTAAAGAGAGATAAAACAGAGCAGCACCAGAAAAATATAACCCTTTGAAATCTGCCATTCCTCCCTGTGCATTCATTTGGGAGCTTTCAGTGCAGAAGTCAGAGCCCTGCTTAGCCGGATATCCGATTGTTTCCTGGGCCTCATCCCAAATTTCTCCAGCATTACTCACTTTTTTTTTTGGTGCAGGAAGGGGGTGAGGCTTTTCTGGTGAAAGGCAAAAGTGAGGCAGAAGTGTTTGCAGCACTATGGAGTGGATAGGCTCAGATCTCTGCTTCCAAATGATTCCCATCCACGGAAGAAGAAAGGAATCAGGGAGATGCTCGGACTCTGCTCTGCTCTGGAGCTCTGGATGAGCTGGGACCTTTCCAGGCAGGAGCAGAGGATGCTCATCCCAAAGGAAGATGCTCTGCATCCTGGTGGCAGCATCACCTCCCCTGCCAGCATTCCCACTGGGAATTACCCTCTGTCCCACTTCCACAAGCTCACTTGCCTTAAAGCAGGAATTACCTCCCCTTCCCTCTCCAAGCCAGGGGAGCATCTGATGCAGCATCACCACTCCACGATCACAAACTCTTAAAAATTAGGCCCAACAGCAAATATTCCCACACTGATTCATTTTCCCAGCCCCACCCAAGCCCTTTTGGAGTGATTTTAGAGCCCATTTTTGGAGACATGGGCACCATGACTGCAGAAACCACAGTTTAACCTTCCCACAGAGACACACCGATGGCCCGTGCCTCAGTTTCCCTGAACCACTTTCCAGAGGTAACCAAACCCTTCAGGACACACATTCCTCCCTTTTGCCTAAAGGATGCACCTCCACCTGCCTGATCCTTTCCCATCACAGCCAGGAAAACCAGCTTCCCTCGGGATGTCTGGAAGGCCAGGCTTTAAAACAGAGCCCAGCACACGGAGCTGAAGCCAGGATGGAACGGTCACAAAGCAGACAGGGGGTTAAACACTCACCCTTCCCAAATCCCTGCTCCAGGGCCCCGCATTCCTCTGCTCAAACAGCCTGCAGGGCTTTTCTCTGCTCACTCTTTCCCTGCCTGGCCATGTCCTGGATGTGGTGGATGTTTTAGGAGCTCCTGCTGACAGACAGAGCAGGGGCTGCAGAGGCTGCTCTGACCTGGGAGGAGCTCAGGGATGTCCTGGCAGGGCAAGGTGCACAATCATGGAATGCTTTGGCTTGGAAACACCTTCAAGCCCATCTCATTCCTGTGGGCAGGGACACCTTCCACCAGCCCAGGTTTCTCCAAGCCCCATCCAACCTCTCCTTGGACACTTCCAGGGATCCAGGGGCAGCCACAGCTTCTCTGGGAGCCAGGGCCTCTCTACCCTCACAGGGAAGAATTCCTTCCCAATATCCCATCTAACCCTGCCCTCTAAAGCTGTGAGTTTAAAGCAATTCCCCCTTGTCCTGTCACTCCATGCCCTTGTCAAACACCTCCCACTGTAGACCCAGGAGCAGGGATGCTCTGGAGAGCACAGCACATCCCGTGGGGTCTGGATGAGTCCCTGTGTCATCCCTGTCACCAGGCTGGAGCTGCAACCTCATTCCAGGGATCTCATCAGGCTCTGCAGGAGCCCAGATGGACCATCTGGCTAATTGAGTTAATTAAAGCATTTTTCAGCAGCGATTAACTTTCAGGCAGCTCTCCCTGGGGAGCAGGGGCCACAGCTCAGGAGCAGCAGGAGACGGGAAGAATTACTTGGAAGCACTGACGGCCCTGAGCTGCTTCTCTACAGCTCCAACAACTCTCAGTGAAAAAAACAACCCTAAATCCCCCAAAACTTCACCTATTTCCCAGGCTGAGCTGGATGTGAAGAGGCAGGCAGGGGAGGAGAGCCACCACAGGGATGTTCCCATCCCAGAGCATCCTTCCCAGGCAACCTTGGAGTGGAGAGCTGGCAGCGCTGGCAGCTCTGTTTTGCTGACAAGGTAATTGCAACCCCCCAGGGACAGCAAATATTTTGTCCTCAGTCCATTCCCAGAAAAACCAAGGAAAACACTTCCAAAGACCCCAGGAAAGCCTTGCTTTGTGGTCTCACTCCCTGATAAGCTCAGCTGCTGGAAAGGCAAAGCTTTCTGGGAAGCTGGTATCAAAAACAAACAAACAAAAAAAAAGACCCCAAACAACCTCAAAATAACCCATCCTGGTGCTGGGGATGCCAGGGTTTCCTCCCCTTCCCCAAAAAACCCACTTGAGTAGTCATGGGATGCATCTCAGCAGAGGCACCACTCCTGGGGAGGCTGCTCCAGGGAACCTGCAGCCAACTGCATCCACAGAAAAGGAGGAGCTGGAGCAAGGGAAGCTGTGGGATGCACCCCTCCCTTCTCCTCCTCTCTTTCTGGGGGAGGCACTCGGGCATCCCCTCTTTCTTTTCCTGGGATGCACTTTCTCCTTTTATGTGGGATTTACTCCAATCTCCTCCTTTTGAGGGACACACCACCCATCTCCTCATCCTCCTTTTTTTGTGGGATACACTCACACAGCTCCTCTTTTTTCCAGGAGGCACCCACGCATCCCCTTCTCCTTCTGTGGGATGCACAGCTCTTTTTATCCAGGATCTACCCCCACACCCGCTCCTCCTGCTTTTTTTTCTGGGATGCACTCCCAATCTCCTCCTTCTTTTGGGATGCACCCCTTCCTCCTCCTCCTCCTTTTTTTCTCAGGATACACTCACACAGGTCCTGCTTTTGGATGGACTCACGGATCTCTTTTTTTTTCAGGATGTACTCAAGCATCTCTTTTTTTCCCTACCCCAAAACCTTCTCCTTTGCAAGGCACAGTTGGGAATTATCCCCTGTGCTTCCTTACGGATCCCAACAGCTCAGCCCATGCACACAAAAACCCCCACTGAGGATGTTTTTGGCAAAGTAAGCACGGAGGGGATTTGGGGGAGAGAGCAGAGCGATTCCCAAGGCTGCCTTTCCATCTAGGAGAAATGCTTCCCAGAACAACCCCACCCCAGGAGCCCTAATCTGATGGCAAGGGTTTCAACGGAGCAGCCAGGATGGGGAGGGAGAGAGGCTGGAGAGGGGGGAAAGAAAGCAAGGAAATGCCTCTGAGGTGAGGAGGTATTTTTTTTTTCTGGCTGGGGACGCCTTGTTTTGTTTGCCTGCCTCCAGCGCGCTGCCATTTTCCGGAAGCTGGAGCGCTCACAAAAAAATGGGAAGTTTCTCTTTGTTTAATTTTAGCCGTGGCAGGCTCTGCACTGAGCCCCCCTGGCTGCTCTGGGAACGGATGCGAGCCAAGAGGACGGAGCAGCAGCAGGGAATGAGGCAGGAATTGGGGATTTAACATCTCCCACCACGACACGACCTGACCCCGACTGCAACGCTCTCGGTCCCAGAGGTGTGTGAGACTGAGGAGACTTTGGGCTGAACTCCCTGTGTGACCAGAGCATCCTTTATTCCAGTTCCTGGGGTTTTTCTGCTCCCTTTCTCCACACTTCACCTGTGGAGGTGTTTTTAGCAGGACGACTTGAGCATCTGCCCCCAAGCAAAATGATGGATGCTGCACACAGCCCCAGGCACACTAAGAAGCCAAACCAAACCCACTCTAGGATTTATCCCAGATTCATAACTGAGGGTGGAGAAGACCTTTAGGATCACTGCTTCCAGCAGCAGTGCCCATAAAACACCTCCTGCCCTGCTCCTCTGCGCTGACCCAGCCGGCGCCGCACCATTGTTCAATTCCAAAAAAAGCCTTTTCTTCCCTGTTCCTAAGGAAACAGCCAGCATTGTTCAAACAGGGCCACACACCACGGGACCCTGCCCCCCAAAAACCACCTGAAACACTTGGTAGGGATGACCCAAAGCACTTGATCCGAGCAGAGAGGCCAGGCACGGCGGGAGAGGGGCGGCAGCTGGATTTACCAAGCACGGAGCCTATGCAGCATGGGATGAGCCTCACAATCCCACCCCACAGCCAGGAGACTTTGCTGGGTCAAAATTTTCTGGAGTCAGCTAGAAAACATCTGCTTTGGCTCCGTGGCAGTGATTTCCCCTCTTGGAAATGATGGGATGGTCCCCAGGGTGACCCTCCCGTGGGGCAGGAGAGGAAGCAGCTCCAGAGAATGCAGAGAACAGAGAAAAGGAAAGGCTTTCACAACATTATTATAATTATCATTATTATTAAAGCTTTCCCCATCATTTAATGGGACTGAGATCCAGATGTGCATCACCATCCCTTCAACTTACAATAAAAGCAGACAGATGATGAAAAATCACCAAATCCCAGAATGGTGTGGATTAGAAGGGAGCTTAAAGCTCATCCCATCCCACCCCTGCCATTCCAGGGACACTTTCCACTGTCCCAGGCTGCTCCAAGCCCCATCCAGCCTGGCCTGGGACACTTCCAGGGGCAGCCACAGCTGCTCTGGGCACCCTGTGCCAGGGCCTGCCCACCCTCACAGGGAACAATTCCTTCCCAATCTCCCATCTAAACCAACTCTCTTTCATTTTAAAGCCATTTCAGTTGGAAGAAACACCAGAGTGATTACAAAATAAATGGCTGGGCCACCTTCCACTTTTGTATTTTCATATACAGAGGTTTGAGGCTATGAAGTTATTCTCCCAAACTGAAAGAAATTGGGTGCTAGGCAGGAATTGTTCCCTGGGAGGGTGGGCAGGCCCTGGCACAGGGTGCCCAGAGAAGCTGGGGCTGCCCCTGGATCTCTGGAAGTGTCCAAGGACATTGGACATGAAGGACATTGAGGCTTGGAGCAGCCTGGGACAGTGGGAGGTGTCTCTGTCCATTGGAAGAGGGTGGAATGTGATGAGATTTCGGGTCCCTTCCAGGCAAAACCAATCTGGGATTCTGAGACGATCCTACAAAGAGGAGATGGGATGTGCCATCTTCCCACAGCTGGGTTGGACACAAGCTCTCTCCTGGGCGGAGCAGGAACACCCACTCAGGTAGGAAAAAGCAGGAACACTTCTTTAGCCCCAGGAGCCGGGAATGAGAGCGTGTCTCTCCCACTGATATGCCAACTGGAATGGGAATGGCTGCCTCCCAGCACCCAAAATAACCCCTTGCACAGATCCACGTGGAATCAGCAGGTTAGAATAGAAATGTCCCATGGGACAGGGGGACACTGCTCATGGGGTTCTCAGTGGAGGGGCAGCAGCTTGGCCACCAAAAAATGGGATCACAGCCAGGCAATGCTGCTTGTGGCACAGCGAGTGATTCCTCCCAAAAACACGCCACCCACCCAAAATGCCAACTTCCCAGCAGTGGGGCAAAAGGCAAACCCAGGGACACAATGAAAGAGTTGGAAGTTTTACAGTCTGCTCCTTGATCCATGAAAAACTGACTGGGAAACACCTGGACCCGCAGCCCCCCTGAGGCAGCAGGGGGATTTCACGTGCCTTCCCTGCTGCCCTGAGCCATCCACACATCCCTACCCACACTCCTCTTTAGGGGCCCACAGAAGGAGGAATACACAGAAATCACTTCAAGGACCACCAGGAGAGATTAAGGACCCCCCCAGGCTGCAAGGAGGAGCACAAGAGGCAGGAGAAGCCACAGGCACCCTCAAAAATGATCCTCTGGTGTGGATGGTCGTGGTGCTAACAGAACTGGGGCATCACTCGAGCACTAAAAACCAGATCTGAGCTGCTGGGGGCAAGTCCCTCCGCCTTGTCTGGGAAGCAAAGGGACTTGTCAGGACATGCATGTGCCAAAGCTGCAGGTCCTGCAAGAGCCTTCTCTTTTTCCCCTTCCTAAAACCCCAGACATTATTTATGGCCACATAAATCTGCAAATCCTTCTGCACGTAACAAACCCCGTGGCCCCATCAGTGACACCAAGCCTTCAGCTCCTCCAGGGACAGGACTCAGCCCCACCACCCCCACCAGGAGCAGCCCAGGGCTCCTCCTGCCCCTCCAGCCTGTTCCCAAGTCCCACCAGCGGGATTCTCCCTGTGCCAGGCCGGCAGAGCCGCGTGCTCCCTGCCCCAGCCAAGGCTGGCACGGCGCTGCCGAGGTCCCCAGACAATGCCAGCCCTGTGCCCAAGGCCTGGCCAGGGTTAATGCAGGGATTGTTGGCCAGGAGGGAGCCCAGGCAAGCAGCCCCAGCTGAGGGAAGCGATGGAGGATGCGTTCTGTGCCTTTAAATCACGCTCTGCAGATTTTGGGGAGTGGCTTGGATGGGTCCTGAGCTGGTGCTGACACTGGAGATGCCTCCTGCATCCTGGCAGGGCATTGTCCAGAGGGCAGGGAGCCCCAGCAGCACCCACACCCTGCTCTCTATGAACACCTTGCTGCAGCCATCAGAGAATCCCAGAATGGTTTGGGTGGGAAGGGCCCTCAAAGCTCATCCCATCCCTGCCATGGGCAGGTACACCTCCCACTGAACCAGGGTGCTCCAAATCCCATCCAGCCTGGCCTTGGACACTCCCAGGGATCCAGGGGCAGCCCCAGCTTCCCTGGGCACCCTGTGCCAGGGCCTCACGGGGAACAATTCCTTCCCAATATCCCATCCAGCCCTGCCCTCTGGCACTGAGAGGCCATTCCCTGTGTCCTGTCCCTCCATCCCTTGTCCCCAGTCCCTCTCCAGCTCTCCTGGAGCCCCTTCAGGCCCTGGAAAGGGCTCTGAGCTTTCCTGGATCCTTCTCCTCTCCAGGTGAGCACCCCCAGCTCTCCCAGCCTGGCTCCAGAGCAGAGGGGCTGCAGTTAAGATATCCCAGATAATAAGTAGAAATACATTTCCCAGTGGGTTGATCCCCTTGTTTCAAAGCTGACTCATCACTGGTCACTGGGGAAGTCAAAATTTGGCTACAAAACTTTCCTGGGTGCTCTCTGTAGCCAGGGGCAGCACTCAAGGGAAGGGCTGGAGGTGTCAGGAGAGGTTTAGGTTGGATCTCAGGGAAAGGTTCTTCCCCCAGAGGCTGCTGGCACTGCCCAGGCTCCCCAGGGAATGGGCACGGCCCCGAGGCTGCCAGAGCTCCAGGAGAGCTTGGACAGGGTGGGATTGTTGGGGGGATCTGGGCAGGGCCAGGGGCTGGACTGGACGATCCTTGTGGGTTCCTCCCAACTCAGGAAATTCCATGATTCTATCAAAACCCATCCTACCTCCTCACCATCTCCTGGGGAGCTGTGGGCCAGCCTGCAAAGAAAGTTCAGGTGCTTTCAGGATGAATTTTGGGCAGGAAAGAAAAGGCAGGTGCCAAACCTGAGGTTGAGAGGCTCCCAGGTGAGGTTATTTGCATCCACTCCTGTCCCAGCTGCCGGCACAAATCCACCCACGGAGCCAGGAGGCGACACAACTCTCAGACCACTTGGAAATAAGGAGACTGAGGAGGATGCAAATTCCCCTGCACATCCCAACCTCTCCAGCTGCCAGCTCCCTCCACACAGAGCCCCAGCCACAAAAACGCCTCCTGCCTATTTAAATGTTTTTTCCCATTAAAAACAAAAAACCAAAGCCCCACATGGTGTCTAAAGCACCTCCTTTACCATCCACACAAGCTCTTGCAAGCAACCCCACCAGGCTAAAATAAATATTTTAGCTTCACAAATAGTTTTGCTCTCATTAAAAGGCAAACGTAATTAGGATGTCGAGCGGCGGCTGCAATCACTCCACGCTGCTCCGGCTTTGGTTGATTAAAAGTAACGAAGCTGCTATTTTTGAAAAGCACATTCCCTTCCATGGCCCAAACTGGCTTATTTTGGGAATATATATCCATGGAAAGCTGGCATATCTCGCCTGTAAAATTCTCCAGCCAGGAGGTCTGTGGGACAGGGGTTGTAAGTGGGAATTCTGATGTGAGTGACCAGGGGGGTAAAGCTCACTGTGGGAAGAACACGGAGACCCTGGAAAGCTGAGGGAATCATCATGGAATCATGGATGGTTTGGGTTGGAAGGGACCTCAGATTTCACCTCATGGGCAGGGACACTTTCCACCAGACCAGGGTTGCTCCAAGCCCCATCCAACATTCCAGGGATGGGGCAGCCCCAGCTCAGCAGGGCAAGCTGCTCCAGAGCGAAGGAGGAAAGAAGGAAAAAGCAGAAGAGGAGAGAAGAGCTGCCACCAGACATGCTGGGTCTGGTACCAGCACAACTGCACAGGAGTAAGAGCCAGGAGGAGACGCCGCCGTTCCGAGGATTCCGGAATTATTTGGGTTGGAAAAGCCTCTCTGAAGGCATCAAGCCCAAGCAACTGCCAAAGCCACCCCTCTCCCCTGTCAGACCTACAAGCCCCCTCAGGAGGATGTCATTCTCATTAGCAAGATTGACTTTTTTTTAACTTTAAGGCGATTGTAGCATCCCGCTGGTGCAGTCAGGCACGAGGAAATCAAGGATGAATCCCTTATTCCAGAGCCTCAGCATCCAGACGGAGTTGTCAACACAACACGCCCCCCACTCCAACTCCAACTCCTACCCAAGCTCCGTGCAGCACAACTGAATTATTGACTTACAAAGTATATATTAATTAACAGCCAAAACTTAATCGCTGCAAATCTCAGTGAGCATCAGCCAGGAAGGACAGGCTGGAGAGGGGGGGGAAGGCAGTGATGGGCATTCCAGAGGAGGGACGCTGCGCTAGGAATCTGCATCCGCCTGATCCCACATCCCACAGCTCCTCTGGGTTTTGGGGCTTTGAAGCAACGCGGTTTAATTCGGGCACAGAACCACGTCACGGTCACCGCTGGCCCCCTTTGTACCAAAGTAACATCCAGTTACTCCTGAGCAGCCGGGGATCCCAAAAAACGGGTGGGTATTCCCGGGAGCCCGAGGCTGCAGCACATCACACACCTGCACAACTCCACCTCTCGCACCCAGCGCTGTCCCGGGAGCAACAGCTGGAAAGGCAGCGCAGCATCCCCAAAGCATCCCCCTCGGGCAGGCAGCAAGGAGCACAGAGGTCAGCGACCCTTCGGAGAGCCCCAGCTGGGAAAATCCTCCCGGAAAACGAACGCCAGGCACAGCCGGCGGAACGCTGCTCAGAACAGCCCCGAACTCCCCGCAGCGTCCCAGCCGTGGCCGATAAGAAGCGGAGGCAGCCCGGCCCCTCTGCCCTGGCTGTCGGACACCGGGAAGCGCCGCTGCCATCCCCGGGAGCCGGTGCCCATCGTGCCCATCCCCTGCTGGCAGCAGCGGCGGGACCCGGGGGACACCGCCCGCACCTCCCAAGGGACGGGGACACGGAGCCACCGTGTCGCGGTCACATTTCCAGCCTGACACCCCGCACGGGAGCAGGGACACGAACAGCGAGGACAAAAGGCAGCCCCACGCACAGGGGACACGGTGACACAGGGGACACACGCAGGCGGCACGGACACGGACAGGACACAGCCACGGAGGACGCTGTCACACGCACGACGCTTGCACACAGCCACACGCACAGAGGGCACTTGGCACTCGCTCACAAGCGCACACAGCGAGGGGCACACACACACACACACACACATACACACACACACACACACACACACACACACACACACACACACACACACACACACACACACAAACAAACATCCCCACTCTTACGCTCTCCGCAGCCGCCTCCCCGCGCTCCGCCGCTGCTCAGCCCGGACCCTCCGCCACCGCCGCCGCCGCCGCCGCTACAAACTTTTCCCCGGGAGCCCGCGGGGAGCCGCTCCCATTCCCGGGGGCTCTCCCAGCTCCCGGCTTTTACCTGCGCCCGTTCCCGCACCGGGAGCAGCGCCGGGAGCGGCCCCGCTGCGCTCCCCGGGCGCGCCTCCGCCGGCACGGGCCGCGCGCGCCCGCCGCGTGACGTCACGGGGCGTGGCAGGGGCGTGGCAGGGGCGTGGCCCGCGGAGGGGCGGGGGCGCGGGCGCGGGGGGCTTGGGGGATGCTCGTGTAAAACACGTGGGGGAAGGACGGGAAAACGGGGATTGGGGGGGGAATTGGGTGGGAGCGTCCTCCCGCCCGCCTGGTGGCCCGTGGTGGTCACAGCCGTGGTGGTCACAGCCATGGTGGTCTCGCTCAAACCCTGCGCGAGGGGTTTATGCCTCCCCACCCTTCCCCGTCCTTTTTTATTTTTCGGCCGTTTTTGTTAGGGAAGCGAAGCTGTGAAATGCTGGTAAAGCAGAAATCCCTCCCCTCTTGCTCTCCCCGGGTCGGAAAAGCTCGGGAAACGCGGAGGGAAACGCTAAACTCTGATTTCTTGGCGTTAACCGCGGTCGGAGGGTGGCTTCCGAGCTTCCCGCAGCACCCAGTGCCAGAAAAAGGGGGTTGTGCTCCCTAAAATCCCATAGGCTGAGGGAGCATCCCATCCTAGGGTTGTGCTGCCTGGCTGGGATGCAGGGTTAGGAAATGGGATATCAGGAGCTTCAACACAACGGGACAGGGATGGATGCAAAGTGCACCCAGAGATGGTGGCCACCAACACCACCACAGTGGCCATCTCCCGTTGGAACACTCTTTGGAAAAGCAGCTGAGCGAGAAATACCAGAGCAGATGGGTCCGGGCTACTCGAGCCGCTGCTCTTCCCACCCCCTCCTTGTTTTTTCCTGGGTTTAATCGGGATCTGATGATTAAATTTCCTCTTCCTGGTGCTGGCTCCTCCTGCGCCCGGCACAGCAGAAGGAGTTGGAGTTTTGGCCGGGCTGAGACAGAAGTGGGGTGGCTGCAGGTCCTTGCATGGCCAGACCCCATCCCGGGGCTCAGCTGGAACTTCCCAGCCTCATCCAAGCCTTTTCCTGGCTTCCCAAAACGAGCCACACAGAACCACTTCAAAGCACCCTTGGGAGCTCTTTTCTGCGGTGTTATTTTGGGAGCTTTGGGGTTTCTCCAAGGTGAGCTCCCTGCAGCCAGATAACCCGGTTCTCTAACTGCAACGGGGCATTTCCATCCTGTTTTGCCCGTGGAAAACACTGGGATGGCACCTGGGATGCAGCTGGGCTGGGTGCTGCCCCCATCCGTGCCTTGGCACCGAGCCTGGGCTGCTCCTGTAAAACTCTCATTAAAATCAGTATTTGAGTTGCTGGTTTATTCCTCTTTTCCATCTCTGGTGTGATTCCCCATCTTTTGGATACCAGAAAGTCTAAAATTATTCCTGTCTTGGGCTGCTTTTGGGACAAAAGTGTAATTTCCAATGGGCTGGAGGAGGTGTACAAGAATCTGCAGCTCCAACTCAGCATCCTGACGTTCCCTAGGGAAAAACCACATCTCCAGGTGGGAAAACTGTGCCTGGACTCCATTAAAAATCAGCAACTTGTGGGTGACAACAGCTGCTTGTCCTGGGAGCAGCTTTCCCAGCACCCAGGCTGTGCCTTGGGCTTGTTGCTGGTGCCGAGCCTGGGATAGAGTGGTGAGAATTCCATCTGCATCCATCCCTCCTCTGTTTTCTGAGCAGTTTGCTATGCCCAGGAGCAGCTCAGAGCAAGGAAGCGATAGCTGGGAGCAATTAGCCCTGGACAAAACACCCTAATGAGGCCAGGCTCCTCTGTGGTGCTGGGGTTGCCTCTTGCAGGAATTCCTCAGTAAAGTTCATTTCTCTGTGCAATCCCCTCTGTGGTGTTTCTCAGGCACAAATCTGGGTGGAAATGGTTGGCCTGAGCAGTTCTTAGGAACAGGGCTGGTTCGGGATGGCATTCCCATGGGTCAGGTATGTGAGTGTAGCCAGCTTTCTTTTGGGAAGAGAGCAACTCCTTTTTGCTCCTTGGGAATTGCAGACAGGAGCTGAACATCCAGACCTGAGTCTGATGAGTCCCAAACTCAGCAACCAGCATGGCTGGAGTACGGATCTTCCTCACCAGGAGCATCCTGGAATCACAGAATCATGGAATGGTTTAGCACCCATCTCATCCCCATCCCTGCAGGGGCAGGGGCGCTCTCACAGACACAGCAGCAGCTCAGCCACAAACCCTGAGCTCCCAAAACCTTCCAGAAGGGAGCATTCCCAAACCTGAACCTGACAAAACCCGCTTCCACGGTTATTCCACAATATTCCTTGGAATATCAGAACACCCCAGCCCTCCGTGGGAGCACCCAAGCTCCGTGTTTGCTGCAGCCGTGATCCTGCAGGTTTGGTATCGGGATTTGGAGACAGACAAGACCACTGGGAGACATCTTAAAGTGTGATTTATTCTTCTTCTACAGTCTGGTGAGGGAGTGAGAGTGTCTCCTCCACGTTCACCAGATGTTTGTGGTCAGTGCTCACAAGACCACAGGTTACAAGGTTTTTTTAAAGGTTCATGAGCCAGTAAACTTCTGCCACAAAAGAATCTTTCTACTTTCTCACCAAAAGTTAATTATTTTGTTTTATACGTCTTTGCTGCAGTGCAAATCTCTTTCTTAGTCAATCATACAATCACACACAAAACTATTTGCTACGCTTTAAAACTTCTTATTACTTTTATAACTACTTCTACATCTTCATTTTAAAACCTTAAAACTTTCCTCTACTTAGCTGAATGTCATTCTATCTAAACTACAAAACCCACATTCTTGCCCATGGTCTCTAAATCCAGAAGTCTTTTCCAAGGTCTCAGGTGGAACCCTGCACTCATCTCTGTGCTTGGGCCTGAACACATGAGATTTTGAGAATTTTCCGTGCTTGGAATTCCCACATTTTGGTAGGAGCCCAGCGAATCCCTGGGCTCACAGCATGCAATGGATGGCTTTCTGGAGCTGGGGAAGCGCGTGCTTGGCTGCCAAGGTAGGTTTAATAACGCTTGGTTAATACAGCACTCCCAGCAAACTCCCTGGGGCGAGCTCTTCTCAGGCCAATCTTCCCCTCGCTGCGAATTAATTACAGCCCTGATGGTTAATGACGAAGGAAAGGGATAACTGGCAGGGTTTGATGTCCCTCTTCTCCTATGGAAGCTGAGTTATTGACTCCTTCCTGGGAAGCAGCAGCTCTTTGTTTGCATCCCGAGGCAGGGATCGAGGCTCTGGAGCGTTGCTGCTACAGGCAGCGCTTCCAGGTGTTTGCTCAAAGCTACTCGGGGTTTAGGAGCTGGGTGAAGCCAATAAATTCCAACGAGATTTATTCTGTAGGTATAACATTCCTGCTTCAAAGCCAATTACCCACACAAGTGGCTCACCGCATTTGGAACTGGCAAACAAAGCACTGTCATCCCTCTGCCAGGCTCCCCAAATGGATTCTTTCTGCTTCGTTTTCGGAATTCCATTATGCCGGGCTGGAATTAAAGCAGGGTGGATTTGCTCCTCCGACACTCATCTCCACAGGCATCCACCTGATTTCCTCTTGTGGCTGGGAGTCCAGAGGATTTATTCCTGTTCCATCCATCCAGCACAATGGCTGAAGGCAGCAATTCCCTACATGATATTGTTTGCAAGCCTCGCCTCTACTTGTGCCAGAGGGCAAGGTTAGATGGGATATTGGGAGGAAATCCTTCCCTGGGAGCATGGGGAGCTGCTGGCACAGGGTGCCCAGAGAAGCTGGGGCTGCCCCTGGGTCCTTGGAAATGTCCAAGGCCAGGCTGGACAGGGCTTGGAGCAATCTGGGATAGTGGAAGATGTCCCTGCCTGTGGTAGGGGTTGGAATGAGCCTGAAGGTCCCTGTCCAACCCAGATCATTCCGTGATTCCATGATTCATAAATCTGTGGCCGTGTTGGTGCCAAAGGTGAAGGAAAGCTGTGGGAAGGGGGGCTGAAATCACCTGTGATCACTCCTGGATGAGGTTTGTGAGGTGACAGGAAGACACAGCCAGGTAACAGCCACCTCCCACTAATAACAAGGATTAGTTTTTTAAGCCTGATGAGGATGTGCAGAGAGCAAAGGACAGAGCTTCCGGAAAGGCTTTTAATATCTTTGGCTGCCTGACATCAGCTGGGAGAGTGAATGAACAGAGGACAGCAGAGAGGTGTAGGGGAGAGGTGAAAGAGCTACAGGGATGGGTCTTGCACCTTCTCTGCTCCTCAGGCCAAATCCTGCAGTGACCTTGCCCTGCTGCCCTCAGCTTTGCACACAGATCCTGCCCCCATCACACCCCTCATCCCTGCTGGGGTACAAATCCCACCTGCTGCTCACCCTGTCCTGTGGGAAGGGGTGGGTTTTGGAGAGCTTTGCACCAGCCTCCCTCCCCCTGGAAGACCACTCCACATGGCAAAGTCTTTTATTATAACCAAAATCCTAGAATTCTGGAATGGTTTGGGTGGGAAGGGACCTTAAAGCCCATCCCATTCCACCCCCTGCCACGGCAGGGACAACTTCCACTGTCCCAGGCTGCTCCAAGCCCCATCCAGCCTGGCCTGGAACGCTTCCAGGGATCCAGGGGCAGCCCCAGCTGCTCTGGGCACCCTGTGCCAGGGCCTGCCCACCCTCCCAGGGAAGGATTTCTTCCCAATATCCCATCCATCCCTGCCCTCTGGCAGTGGGAAGCCATTCCCTGTCCTTTCTGGCCTTTGTTCAAAGCCCCTCTCCAGCTCTCTTGAAGCTTCTTCAGGTTTTTGGGGTTTTTTTGGTAACCAAAATCCTCCTTTTTAAGCCACCATTCCCAGTCAATTGCCCACTTCATTTTTCCTCCTCACCCTTTAGAAGCCGAGGAATCCCTGTCCTCACCTCCCACGCTGCCTGGCTGCTCACAGCAGCAAGACCCACAGAGTTAACACTGCCCTTCCCCGTCTTCTCTCCCCTCCCCGAGTCCCATCCCACAAAATAAAACAGCTTTTGTTCCCCCTGGAGAATCTCCTGGCAACAGAACCACGGAAGCTGACAAAAAAAAGAAATTAAAAAAAAAAATTCCCAGCCTCAATGACAGCTCTATCTAAAACCAACCAGCAGGATGAGGCTGTTTCATCATCGTTAGGGGAGAGAGCGCCGGGAGAATGGGAACAGGGAAATCATTGCTGGTTCTGACGGCTTCCCAGATGGATAAACATCCCTGGCTAGCAGAGGGGGGATGCAAAGGGGGGTTCAGTTGTTGGTGTATCCTTGGGAATCCTGACATGAGGGTGAGATGGCTCCAGCCTCCCCCCTTCGTGTAGCAACAGATTCCAGATTGTGGGATTTCTGCAGTCAGCGAAGAGGCTCCAGCAGAGTTCTGTGCGCCTGGAAGAGGCCCAGGGCTTGCAGGAGGGAGTTAGAGGAGCAGAAAGTCCTGTTTTTCAGCCAAGAATACTTTTGTCTTTAGCTGTACATCCTCCTAAGCTGCCTTTCCGTGCCCCTCAGAGGCTCAGAGCTGCCCTTTCTCCACCTCTTTTGGGCTGCCGATTCCCAAATTTTCCTTTCACATCTAAAGATTCTCTGGGGCAAAGGCATGGGGAGCAAGAGCCATTTAATGGTGTTGCCAAGGCATGCACCTTTATTTATCAAGATGATTTATTCCCTTCCCTCAGATCACTGCCAGGGCCTTTCCACCTTCCAGACAGCTCTGTGATAAAACAGGGGGAAAGTTTCCTTCCTTAAGCAGCCTAAGACACAATAATTCCCCATGTTCAGTGACAAACAGCCTGGTTTATGGCCATTGCTGAGCTCCTGCATTAATCAGTGGGGTTAATTGAATTGATGACTGTGCTGGCTTTTGTTCAGAGCAGCTGCTTCACATCATTAACCCCATTTAACGAGAGGATCTGCCTGTGGTCATTTCCACCTGGATTTCTACCCTGGGTGTCCCTGCTAGACACCAGTGTGGCTTGGGACAGGGACAGGCATTTGGAAGATGCTGCTACAAATACAGGGCAAGCTCAAAACAAGCAGCATTTCCTACAAATTCATCCCAGGAATACTGGGTGGAAGTGTCCCAGGATGAAAGCAGAGGATAAAAGTATCTGCACCCTCGCCTACCTGCTATCCACATTGGAAAAGGGCTCAGGACTCAAAAGATAGAGGAGAAAATAAGAATTCCCTGGTTTTTGGAGGCAGAGGAAAGGGGGAGAGAGGAATTAGACCAGGTTGGGCAGGGATTGGAGCCACCTGATCCAGTGGAAGATGTCCCTGCCCATGGCAGGGGGGTGGAAGAAGATGAGCTTTAAGATCCCTTTCCAAACTGTCCTGGGATTCTCTGATCAGCCCTGTGTAGCACAGCAAGAGCACAGTGCTGAAATTTGCCAGCATGCCCATAATTCAGGGTATTTCCAGTGATTCCAGGTGATCTCAAGCCCAGCTTGAGAGGCTGACAAGTCTTTCAAGCCCAAAACTGTGCAGAGATAAAACTGGGGACATTTATTGCCAGGACCAGGGGGACAAAGCAGTGATGCTGATGCTCAGATTTCCCTCGTTTCCCCTGGCAGGGTTTGAAATCCATAACCACTGTCCCTACTTCACCAGGCATCCTGGAGCAGCCCCCAAGGACGAGGACAGGGTGGCTGCTTTGCCACACAGGTGCCTGTCCTGGGTGGTTTTTCCACCCTGCCAAGGAGGAAGAGCATCCCAAGTGAGTTTTGTCATTCTAAAATGATGTTAAATATCCAGGTACTGCGCCACACACTGCCCTGCCCGGCGCTCTCTGACAAAGCCTGGCTTGTCCCAAGCTCTGCCTGGCTGAGATTTAAGCCAGTCAGAGATAACCACTTGGCTGTTCCTTCCCTCAATGCCTCCTCTGGCCTGGTGGAACACACTTCCTTTCTGTGTCGCCGGATTTGCTGTTCAATGCCCCATTATGTCCCAAGGTCACGGCGGATCGAGGAGTTTGCTCGGCTGCCCTGCAAAGAAACCGAGTCACAAGAATTATATTTCTTTTTATTCCTCCTGCCCCCAACTTAATAACTGCGTGTGCTGAGCCTGAATTGCTTTCTTTAAGCACGTGAGGGAGAGCGGCGAGCACTCGGCTCCGCGTTTTTCTTGGCACTCCCTCTTTTCTAAGCCCATTATTCGCTCTCCTTTTCTCCAGCAAAGAAATGCCTAGTTCTCTTCTTCTCAAGCTGGCAAGCACCAGGATCACATTCCCAGTGCCATGGGATTATTAGCATGGATGTTGAGACCCTCCCTGCAATAACAGTGACTGCCAACCCATAAGCTGAGCTTGCCACCAGCACGAATGGCACAATTCCCGTTTTAAAAGTGGGAAAATTGGAGCAAGGTAACCTTTATCAGGCTGCTTCCTTTGTGGTGGGCACCCTGCGGAAAAGATTTGGGATTTGTGTGGTCCGTCCGTGCCGGGGATGGAACAGCAGATGGGAGCAGCAGGGTTTTGGGGCAAAGTGTTGGTTTCTTTGAAGGCAGCAGTGCAACACCCTGGCTTTAACCAGCAGCCACGCAGGGCCAGGGCTGTGCTGATGGTCAGAGCCAGAGCTGGAGCCTGTCTGGTGGCGTCCCCTTGCCAGCTTCTTTGTGCTATTAATTATGGCCATGAGTCTGCAGGGTTTCCAAGCTCTGTGGCTCCAGTTTGCCATGTGGCAAGGAGCTGGGATGCAAACTGAATTCCCCCTGTCACGCTTCACGACAGGTCCTGCATTATTTATGCCTCTGACAGCGCCCAGATCCATTCAGGGTTGTGCTGGAGCTCTCACAAAGCATCCTCAGAGCAGCTTTTTTGTGGGACACAGCATCTCATGGGGTGCAGAAAGCTTCTTCCCCCTGGACATGGTGTTCCCACTCCTGCCAAGGCTCCAGCTGCAAAGCCAAGCAGCCTGACCGGTTTTCCACCTGCGAATTTTTGGCAGATCTCCTGACACAAAGCCGAGGGCGAGCAGTTCTTGGGCCCTGGCAGCCCCCAGATATCCCTGGAAACCTCTCTGCAACCTTCCAGAGGTGAGGTTTATGCAATTCCTTCTCCGTTACAAATCTCACCTCCCTGGCTCTGAGTTTTCATCACGTCTCCGTGCTGATGTTTGCTGAAGGTGAGGTCCAAGCCACCACACTTTCTGAGGAGCCTTCAAGGGTTGGAATTGAGCATCATGGAGGTCCTGTCCAGCCCTCATGATTCAGTGGTTCTATTTACAATCAGATCTGACACAAGGATAAATCTGCACTGGCAAAAATTTATATGGAAAAACATCTGTAAATGTCTTGGCAAGGAACATGAGGTGCTCATACCTCATTAAACACCAGAAAACCCACATCAACGGAGATGTAAAAGTTAAAAACATCCCCAAATCCATTGCTGAGTGAGTTTTTTGGAGACTTTGAGACATGGAAGGAGCAAGTAAACAAGCTGGGATTTTCCCTTCTGGATGCAGGGACGTCTCGAGGGCAGCAGAAAGTGCGATCAATAATTGAGTGAGAAGCCACGCAGCTCAGAGCTCTCACAACACACAGCCTGAGCATCCAATATTTATTGTCAAGCCTTAAATAATGCATTTGCAAATGCTCCTAACTGGATATTTTAAGGCAAACAAATTTATGTCATGAAAAGTTAATTGGCAAAAGCATCTCTGAAGGAAAACCTCTGACAACCATGGGAAACACCCCTCAGCTCCTCAATGCACTGGTCCTGTTCTTCCTTGTAAATTAGGGGGCAATTCCATAATTTCTAATTAAGGAATCATTTGCTATCAATTAACCCATGTAAGTAGATTTCACTCATTCCCCAAGCTAAATCACTTAAGCCCTGGCATTTCCTCCTCGCTGCTGCAGCACCAGCGGCCAGCGGAGCAGTGTGGGAATGGGAGGCAAGGGCTGCTTCTGATTCCCATTTCCCATGGGAGCTGGGTGAGATGGGTCCATCCCCATGGGTCAATTCACTCTGAAGATGTGTGGCAGCTGCTGCAGGCAAGCAGGGGGAAAAAAAATCACCCATTGTCCAGGAAGGTGGAATGGGCTGGACTTCGGTGATCCAAGTGGTTCTCTTGCAACTGGGAATGTTCTGCAATTCTGTGGTGGGAGTTGCAAGGCATGGAGGGGAGGGATGTGTCCAGGACAGTCACAGGTGGCCCTCAGAGGGGTCCTGGGGCTCAGACAGGTGCAGGTGAAGACAATGAAGCTGCTCCACTGCCTGCTCCCAGGCACTGCTGCATCCCAAGACACTGCTCAGAGTGGGCAACAGCTCTGGAGAAATGACCTTGACCAGGGCTGGCACCTTCCCACGGGTGTTTGCTTCCACCTTGGCAGCAGGTGGAGGGTTTGCTGTTAAATCCACCACAGCTCCAACACTGACCTGTTCCCTCCCCACCTTGTCCTTCAGCCCTGCTGTTCCAGGGAATGAGTAAACACGGCCAGGGACACGAGGACCACGGCTTCCAGTTTTCCTGCCCCAGCCTCATCCCACATTACAAACTTGGGGAGCAGAGCTGGCTGCAGCACCCCCAGCCACCCCAGCACCCCAGCCCCCAGCTCAGGGATGAGCTGCTGCCACGTCAGGCTTCTCCTTATGAAACCCAAAGAGATAGAGGTGAGATAAGAAAGGTTCATAACCTCTCATTACAGGACAAGATTTCTCATCTCCAGCCAGACCTCCTGCCTCTGATGTTTATTTGCTGTTCAAGCCAGCATCCAGCAGGAGATGAATTGCCTCCTGAAAAAATGAATTTCAACTCGGTCTGATCAGAAGAAATTGGTTTTGACAGCTTTGTGATAGAAACACCTTGGGCCAAACTCACCCCTGGTTGAAGCTCTCTGGGGTCCCTGGGGCTGCATTTGGCTCTGGCTGACTGGGAAAATTAAAACCAGGAATTAAAAGCCTGGAAACAGAGTAACCTGGATCCAAAAACAGGTAACAAGGGATGGCTTAGCCCACAACAGCCTTGAGCTGTTGGGAGCTTAGAGGGTAATGGGGGGAGAGCCAGAAGGAGGGAGAGGCTGGCTGTAGCTGCATGGGCTGTGTGACGTTGGTGTTATCCCCTCCAGGGCTTAGGCTGGCACAAACACAGCCTTAAAAAATCATAAACTAATCCCAAATGCTCCTGTGCAAAACGAGCTGACCTGGAAGAACCAGTGCTACCACTTCTCCAGGAGTTGTTTCTTCCTGGGCTTTAGAGAGAACCAGGGTCATGCTGACACAGAGCCCTGAACATCCAAGTGTTGCTCCTCAATTTCTTTCTCGTGGCAAAACGTTTGGACTGAGGGAGGTTTCCCCACCCTGCGAGTTTTGCAGGAGGTGGGAGGAGTGGGGAAGCACAAATGTGCTTTTCATGCCTCGCTGCCCTCAGTTCAAAAGGCTTTCACCTCCCCAGGAGCACGTTCACCACTCCTATCTAGTCTCAGCAGCTCTCGTGCTCGTCAGGAGCTGGGACAAACAGGAAAGCATGGAATTACTTTGATCCCAGCCTTTAATACCTCAAGGCTTTATGTTACTCATGGATTGTGGGAGCTGGGTGCTGTCAACCCAAGCTCAAGGATTTTTCCTAGGAGCCTGGTTGACGTATCAGGCCCATTTGGATCCAGCTCCACCAACCCTTTTAATTTGGGTCCAAAACTCTTTTTTCCTCCTTGGAGGGTGAGGAACGGATGACAGATAAACATTCCTATGGCAAAACTGCTCAGTTTTGCTGCGTGGCTTCATCTTCAAGTAGGTCCACACAAGTGCTAGCAGAATCCTGTATCCCTGTATCCATCCCAACCCATCCCAGATGGATAACAGGGCTGTGGTAGTGGCAAAAGTAGCCTGGATGCTGGAGCAGCTGGAATGAGATAGGGTTGTCACAGATTTTTTTCAACAACACAAACTAAATTTGGGATGAAAACACCACTTAAAAATGTTTATCAGGAAGTACAAGCATCGTAAAACTTGAGGAAAGCATAAATCTGACAGGAGTTTATAGGTTACAAAAATACTCACATCTCACTCTCCTTTTCATCCCTGTTTTTCTGCCCATAACTCACCCACTCAGGCTTCATTAATGACTCCAGTAAATCATTCCCAGGGTCGGAATACTGCCAACTTGCCTACAGCTTAATGGAACCTTCCACTTGACTCTCATATTCATTATTTGCTTCACACTGCGGGGAAATACTCAAGTCTGACATAATATCAGAAGGAGGAGCACAGATAATGGGAATGGGAAGTTTAGCACTGGTCCATTTGTAATTACCATGCTCACGGACTTTTAGGATATGCTTATTTAGACATATATAATCTGGTATTTGTTATATGGTGGATATATTATGCCCAGAGAAGCTGTGGATGCTCCATATGTGAAATTGTTCCTGGCCAAGTTGGACAGGGTTTGGAGCAACCTGGTCCAGTGGAAGGTGTCCCTGCCCATGGTAGGGGTGGAACTGGATGAGCTTTGGGATCCCTTCCCACCCAAACCATGCTGGGATGATTTTTATGCACTCTTATTTTAAAGCACATTAAATCTTCCCTGTCCCCCACCAAACCCAACTGCACTTTTTCTCTTTGGGGTCACTGGTCACTCCCCAGGTCTCATCCAACACCTTTGGGACCTGCTGGAGCTCCAGTTCAACAAATACACATCTCCTGGTGGATTTTCCCAGTCCTGGAAAGGAGCTGTGACCCTCATGGACAAGAGGGAATGAGTCCCTTTGAGACCTGGGAAAGATCATGATGGGCTTTCAGGTGCCCATATCACTCACTTTGAGACTTTTGCTTGGTCCTGAAAAAGCAGTCCAGCTCCTTGTTTTCCATCCCTACAGACCACCTCTTGCTCGAGTGGGATTTTCATTCAGGCTTTGTGAAAGGAGAGAGCCACCAGAGCTGTCAAACCCTCAGCAATGCTCAGCCTCCCTCCCTCTTGCAGGCTCTGCTGCACCAGCCCGGGGGAGCAGCAAATTCGGGTGATTCAGGGGCAGTCACAGATTTTAAGCAGAGCGTGATCACCTTTCCTGATTAGTGTCACGCTTCACTGGCCTTTCTGACTAATTCACCATTAACATTCCCGTCATTATCCCGAAAATGCCTGGCTCTTTGGTAGGCAGACCTGGTGTATCATTTACTGAGTGCATAAAACTCTCCTGGGCTCTCCCCAAGTTTTTGGGAGTGGGAAGAGGGCTGACTGCAACCCCAAGGGAGATCATGGCATCCTGTGACAGAGCAAGGGCTGACACCCGAACAAGGAACAGGAATGGCATCTCCACTGGACTAAAGGTGTCTTGGTGCAGTGAGGTGCTCTTCCTCCACTGGTTTAAGAGAATATCCCAAGAAAATCAGGATTGCACCCCTTCCCTCTGTGACAGTGTGGCTCCAAAACTTTGTGGCCTGAAGGGGAGAAGCTGTGGCTACACCTGGAGTCTGCTTCCTCTCTGCCCTTGTTTCCAGAAGCCTGCATAGCTCTTTTTCCAGGGATAAAGGCTGCCAGCCTCCATTTCTGCTACCCCTGTCGCTTTCATGCAGCTCAAAGGGCAATTCTCAGTTTACAAACACTCGCTCACTCCTGATGGACCCTGAAATGGGGCATGTTCATTGTTCAACGCACGTGGGCGGCCACAGGAATGCAGAAGAAATTACAGCATGGACGCAGGATCATGAAAACTCGTTAATTCTTGGCTCCTTTACAGCTGCGCAGTGCAGAGGCTTTTTGGTTCAGTTTAATCTAATCTGGATTGGAAGAGCTGCCCTTGAGGATGGGAGGATCATGAACAACTGTTCTCCCAACTCTGTTTGGATTGTGATTTCTCAGAGCAGTGAGAAGCCTTTTCCAAAGTGCTCTTAAAAATCATCAAGGGTGTGAGTGAATTTGTGATCTGAGCCCTGAGGCTCAGGTGAATCTGCTCTAATGACAGTAAAACTCCTTTTCCCAGAAGAGGCAGGTACTAGTGTTGCTTGACAAGCAGTAAAGTTTTACAAGTTGCTGTAAAAGGAGGCACAGAGGTTGGTTTTTTTTCCCCCAAAAAAACTCCCCATTAGGTAATCAGGGGGAGATATCCCCCTGGACCCCCATCCACATTTGTGCCTTAAAAACCCTTGTCCTTGAGGATTCCCCATCCATACCTGCATGCCCCGGATATGATCACAGACTCATTAGGCTTAAATTCATAATGTGGACCAGAGCCAAGAGAGACAAAAAACTCATTTGGGATCCCCTCATCATGTCAGGAAAGGAAAGAAAGCATCTATCTGTTGTTTTGCCCTTGCTAGGAGCCCCTTTCCTGCAGGCTCTGAGTTGCAGTCTGCCTGCAGAGAAAGGCCAAGGAGCTTTGGGACGCTGAGTGGGATGTTATCCTGCCAGCTGTCCTCAGGTGGTTTTGGGGTAAGAATTTTTTGTGTAGGAATCAAATGATCCTTAGACTGTATTAACTGGAAAAGGGCAGAGCAGACCAAGACCCCCAGAGAGGGTGAACTGAGCCAGCAACAGCCCCATCTGATCTATCCCTGCTCAGTGAGTCCCTTTCTAATGCTAATATCCTGCGGAGAAATCCTGCCAAGGAATTGCTCGCATTCCTCCCTGCAACAACAAACCCACAAGAGCCAAACCCCCGGCCCCCCACATTCATCCTGAGCCTGTGCTTGCTTCAGGCTCTGCCTTCTGCTGGCCGTGTTCCCTTTCTCTCCCAAACTCATAGCCTAGCAGCCCAGCTCCTGGGGCAGTTTTTCTGTGGAATTCGGTGCAGGCACTGGGTGTGCACACCCAGGCTCCTTAAATCCCAGCTCCCTCAACCTCCCTTCCCCTCCACCTCACCTGCAAAGCCTCAGGCTGATATGGGTCTGGAATTCGCACAAGGAAAAAGGTTCTGAGGGGGTTTCAGAGGTCTGAAGCAGGAGGAGGTCCATGCCCTCCTTTCCCAACAAGGCTGGATTGATCAGCAAGGGATGGGACCAGCCAAAGAGCAGCCTGGGAGCAGAGCAGAGACCCAAGCAAGCTAGACCAGTGTAGGGCTAGAATCACAGAATATCCCACAGGGATCATCCAGTCCAACCCCTGGCCCTGCACAGACACCCCAACAATCCCTCCTGTATCCCTGAGAGCTTTGGCCAAACGCTCCTGGAGCTCTGGCAGGATTGGAGCTGTGGCCACTTGGATTCGGCCTAGGTGGCAGAGGAGGAAGGTGACCTGGGCAGCCCTGCCCTGCCTCCTGCCAGCATCACCTCCATGAGGACCCTGCCTTGGGGGGCTCTCCCTTCAGCTATCACTGCTTCCCACAATCAGTTAGGAAGGCCTGGATTCCTTCCCAGTGAGCAATTGACTGTAATTAACACACAATTAGAGGGCTTTCCTCCATTGTATCCAACCAGTGGGATTGGGGGCACTAATCATGGCAAACCCCAGGAGATTGCAAGCCTGGGATGAAGCTCTTTTTCGAGACCTACCAAATTCCAGCTCCTGATCCACAATTCCCTTCTCTAATTAGGGTCCAGACACACAGAGACTGAACATCGAGTGGCTACAGTGAAAGCTCCCTTTGAATATGTCTACTTTTCCAAAGGGATCCATTCCTTGGTGAGCTGGAGCGTGCTCTGGATTCAGATGAGCAAATTCCCACATGAGGGACAATTACAAGACGAGCCCATGAGGACAATGCCATGATCTGGGAGTGAGAGTGAGACACTGCACGTGGGCTCTCCATTGTAGCTTGATGGAAAAGCAGGAACAAAACCCAAGTCCTACTGAGCCTATGTTCCTGTACAACTCCAAAAATAATTGTTCTGGAGGCAGATGAGAACATAAAGCAGAATGAAAACACTTTTATGTTGTTCAGGCACTTAATCCCAAGGAAAAGTCCATTGACAGAGCATGGCAGGGTGCACGGTGCTTATCAGCCCCTCCATTTTCTTTGGCATCAGGACCATAAACAAGAACAGAGCAGCACTGAGTCTCTGAAGTCCAGAAGAAGTCTCCTGGCTTTGGGAGGACTCTGTAAACATCGGGGCAGACACTATCTTAAAAGGCTCAATGCCTTTGATTATGTTCCTGTGTCGAGTTTCCTCCATTTATTTTTGTCTCATCGTCTCTAAAGTTGGACTGTGTTGCCTATAGAGAAGGTTGTGAACTGAAACACCACCATGAGTTTCTTCTGATGGAGCCTGAGCTCCAGCAGAGAAATTGGCACCTAGATTGGATTTTGTCAGTATTCCCAGCCACAGGCTCAAAAGATGATTTTTTTCCTAATGGCAGAGCTATTGTGGCTCTGATAGTCCAAGGTCATGGCTAAAGGCAAGATCTGTGAGCAGAGCTAATATATTTTTTAACCCAGCAAAACCCTCAAGGCCTCAAGAACAAGTAAAAAATTTAGACAGGCTGGACTTTCACTGGATCGCTCTTACTATGAGGGAGTAAAGTTTTCCCAAAAAGACTTTTAGACTTTGAAAAATGAGAGTGGAGATTGTTCCTTGTTCATGTGACTTCACAATCTGGGGCTTCCAGTGAACTTCAGGTCTGGCTGGGCATGCAGCAAAGCCATGTGAGGTGATGATACCCATGTGACTCTGATGATGGCTGTGGGACTTGTGGGCTGGATAGAGAAGGACCTGTAGGTTGGGAAGGTGTTGGACCTGTGGGTTGGGTGTCATAGGATGCGTAGTTTGGGTAGAGTCGAACCTGTAGGCTGGGATGGTGTAGAATCTGTGGGTTGGGATGATGTCAGACCTGTGGGTTGGATGGAAGAGGACCTTAGGTTGGGGTGGTGTAGGACCTGTGAATTGGATGAAGGAGGATCTGTAGGTTAGTAAGGTGTACGGCATGTGTGCTGGGATGTCATTGGATCTGTGGGTTGGATAGCGAGAGACCTGCAGTTTGGGATGGTGTTGAACCTGTGGGTTGGGCAGTGTAGAATGTGTAGGTGGGTGGAGAAGAACCTGTAGCATTGGATGGTGTAGAATCTGTGGGCTGGAATAGAGAAGGTTCTCTAGATAGGGATGGTGTAGGATATGTGAGTTGGATGGAGGAGAAACTGTAAGTTGGGAAGGTGTAGGATCTGTAGGCTGGGATGGCATTGGATCTGTGGGTTGGATGGAGAAGGACCTGCAGTTTGGGATGGTGTTGGACCTGTGGGTTGGATGGAGAAGGATCTGAAGTTTGGGATGGTGTAGGATGTGTGGGCTGGATGGAGGAGGATCTGTAGGTCTGGATAGTGTAGGACATGTGGGTTGGGTGGCGCAGGATGTGTGGGTTGGAATGGAGAGGGACCTGTAGGCCGGGACAACCTTGTTGCTGCAGCTCTGGCTCTGACCAGCTCATTGACGCTGGTCTGGGAGCTCCTGTGCTTTGCTGTGACTTCTCTGGGCCAGGTGACCTCTCTCGCTGTCCCACAGGCCACCACACAGAGGCTGGGTTTGGCTGTGTGTCCCCAAGAGGAAATGTGCCCCCCACCCCAAGACCAAGAGGACTGTCCCAGGGCCCTGCTGGTCTGATCACCTTCTCTCCAGATCGTGGCAGAGTTCCCACTGCCCTCAGGGAGAGTGGGGACCCAGCCATTGTCCAAGGCCTTTGATATTTTCTGTGACTGACAGGAGCTATTTTTGGGCCGGGAAGGTCAAAGTCAGAGCAGGCCCAGGGGAGGAGGGTGGACAACTTCAAAGCCCAGCTCTGAAGTCTCTATGGGCAGGAATCCATGTGGAGACACCCAAAACACCGCTGAGCAACCTCACTTTAAAGAAGGTTCCTGAACTCTCTTTTTATGGTGGAAAGATCTTTCCAGAAGAAGGTTTCATAACCCCCCACAGAAGGCCTCAGCCACTTGGCTTGGTCCTTCTCTGCTGTCAACTCAGCCCCATCTCCTCACTCCAGGCTGTGCACTGTGCACTGCCTGCTCTGAGGGTATTTGGGATATCAAGGCCATTAAACTCTTTCCCAAGGGAAGTCACAGCCTGTCCCACTGGCTCAACCCTGCCACTCGCTATCTCTTGCGTTAATTAATGTTTGCCATTAAGCACACACTTGATAAGTTAACAGAGGGAGGAAAACGTCCCTTGCAGCCATCAACCCTGCAGCTGGGATGTCTGCTCGGCTGAGCTCTCTTTACTCCATCCAAGAAATGATTATTAGCAACATAAATTTGCCTGGGACATCAAAAGCCACCCCTCCCTCCTGTTCACTATTGGCACCTGGATGAGTCACACTGGCAATCGGAGATCTCGAAAGGAGCTGGCAAGGCAGGAGGGAAGGGGGAAGGGAAGATGTTGCTTTCCCTATTTTTTTGTGCAAGGGAGATGTCAAAGAGCAGTTTTTTTCTACTGAGGAGCGTCTGTCAGCTGTGAAGTGTTGATGTTTGGGGTGGATGTGCCAAATACGTGCTAAAAACCCAGGGATCAGTTTGTGAGGGCTGATCTTGGTGGAAATGGAAAGGAAACAAGGAGACTGAGCATCTTCCTTGGGCAGCAAAATTCCACGAATCTGTCCAAGATCTACCAGCAGCAGCAGACCTTTCTGCCTGGAAGATAAGTAAGAAAACAGGTGAGAGTTCCTATTAAAAACTTTGTCACTTTGGTGCTGCTGTGTTGAAGGTTTGGGCTCCAGAAGCAGAACACCACCACTGCCCATCCTTGTTTCCACAGCTGACACACCCCTGTGCCTCTTCTCCCTCCAAAAATGTCCCTATCCCTTTGGCGTTACCGAAATAAAGTCTCACATTTGCCAGATATATTTGACCCTCCATGAACAGTTACCCAGACATAGCTTTGGGAAATAGTAATAGCTAGAATTTTCCCCTTGGGAACTTAATTCCTGGGAAAATTAATTCCCCTGACTCTGCTTTAAGCACATGATTACTCTCATCCAACAAAGTCAAGGCAAAGACCACACAGTGCTTCCTGGAGCTCCCCAGATCCCACCCAGAGCATCCAGGACCTACATCTGCCCAGGGAATGCCGGGACATTGTGCCAGGGGGAGCCTCCTGGACCCTGCTCCAGTGGTGAACATTGGGTGGGAAGCACACATGGCCATCAAACAGGATGTGGGAGTGGGGTGAACAAGAGCTGGATTATCTGGAAGGAATGAATTTTATTAGAATGGATTAATAGAAGCTCAGAATCATGGAATGGTTTAGGTCAGAAGGGATCTTAAAGCTCATCTCATTCCAGGGCAAGGACACCTCCCACTGTCCCAGGCTGCTCCAAGCCCCAGTGTCCAGCCTAGCCTGGGACACTTCCAGGGATCCAGGGGCAGCCCCAGCTGCTCTGGGCACCCTGTGCCAGGGCCTGCCCACCCTCCCGGGGAACAATTCCTTCCCAATATCCCATCTAACTTTACCATCCCTCAGTATGAAGCTTTTCCCCCTTGTCCTGTCTCTCCCTGCCTATGTCTAAAGTCCCTCTCCAGCTTTCTTTGAAACACCTTCGGATGCTTATCTCAGTTTTCAGCTGTCTTTCTCTCCTCACATCCATAAATCCTGTGAGCTCAGCCTTGTCTGAAGGCAAGGCCCTCTTCCAAAACCCCTCTGAGATGCCTGGTGAGCAAGAGGATGAGGAAAGTGAAATTCTCTCCAGCCTCAGGAAAAGCAGGGCTGAGCTTGGCCTGGTTCTCACCAAGCTCTTTCCTGCTGCTCAGGCATCACTACAACAGGATTTTTGCCTTGGTCTGGACACAGACATGAAGCCTTCCCTGAAAAATCTCTCCTGAGAGGTGTAAATTGGGAACTGGGTGGTGGATTAATGGTTTGACTCGACAATTTTAGAGGGCTTTTCCAACTGCAACAATTCCATGAGTCTCTGGATGGCCCAGGCTGCAGCATGGTTGGACCTCCAGGGACAAATTCACCTTTCATGGGCATCCTGGCTTTGTCCTGGCTTTGAAGCAAGAAAACAAAGAGCTTTTGGGCTGTTGAAAAAAAAAAAAAGTCTGATAAGCACAACTCTTATTAGAAACATGGAAAACTACTCGGCACAAAAGCGGTGAAATGGGGTTCCCCACCCCATATCTCATCTTTCTGATGGCACTGTAATCCCATGGGATAACTCACATTCCTCAGTGATTTGCTGAGCTGTGGAGTGGATTTGTTTCCTGAAGGATTCACATGCTTGGCAAGGGAGGTTTAGGAGCAGTTTCTTCTTTTATTGCATTTTTTCGCTTATTGTTCTTTAGCTCGCTAATAAATAAGTGCATTCCAGGGGTTTGAGATCATGTAAGGGAGAAGGAATGAAGGTAGGAAATGAAAACACAAAGGGGAGCAGAGCCACAGGCAGAGGCTTTGCTCCCTGGCTTATTTTGAGGCCAATTTCCCAAATTCCAGGCTCTTTCAGGATTATCTGTATCGTGACTCAAGCAAACATCTTTCCAGTGTGTGGGTCTTGAGCAGGTAAAATATCTCAATGTCACAGCAAGCAAAGGTGAAAAATATATTTGAAAAAAACATTTTTTTTTCTGTTATAAAAAGAATAAACTTTTCAAATATTGAATAACAAGTAATGGAATTTCTTAGGAGACATCAGTGCTCCATTTCTGGCTTTAGTAAGAAGGGATGGAGAGCTGGTAGCAGTTCTCAATTCCAGCATCTCTGATGTACAAACCTGGGTTTGGTTGTAACAAAAAAAAAAAAGAAAAAAAAGGGAAACTTTTAGAAATCGAGGTTTTGAAATCCTAACAGGCTGCGGAATGGAGGGCAGGTGTATTCGAATTTAAATTTAAAAGTATTCTACGGCTTTTATCCATGGAAAAGTCCTTTACCAACGTGAGGAGAAGTGAACCATCACCTTCTTAGAGGTCGGAGATTAAGCTCTAAATGAGTTTTTAAAACAAGGTAAACTCCCTTGCTCCAGGGCACGAACCAGTGAAGACCTGGAAGAAACCTCAGCCAAGCACAGTCATTCCCTGCCTGCTTCCAAGATCCTTATCCCTCTTTTGCAGGCTGGCCATGCCAACGAGCTCCGTGGATTGAAGAGGTATCAAACTACGGATTGTTGTGTGTCTGTTTCTAAAGATTCCTCGGAAAGGCTGATGGAAAAGCACACCTCACTGAGTTTTTTGTCTGCTGCTCCTCTCATGTATCAGCTGATGAGCTGCCACAGCCCCAGAACAGGGCCAGGCAGTTTTATTTCAGTTAAATGGGACGTGAGAGCGGCGTTCTGGCACCTCCAAACCAACAGCAAGCTATTGATCGCTGAAGGAAATCAGCTAAGTTTGGGCTTGGAATTGGCAGTGCATTCAAATCTCTAATAACAGCAGGGTTATTCCTAAACTGAAAAGGAGGTGAAGGCTTAATTACGTGGCTGAATCCAGGGCTGCCAGCGTGGAGAACTCTGGTGTTGAATGTCAGCACGGAGGCAGATTCCTATGGCCGGTTACAAATCACTGGGATTTATAATCACTTTATAGTCAAGGAATGCTGACAGCTTTAAATATAGTGCCGTGCCTGTGATAAATTGCTGGCATTTTTTTCTTGTTAGCCTTTTGTAACTAAATTTAAGGTATCCATTTCAGCGTGATCCAATTATGGAAGCGTAATCGGGAACGGCTCCCCATGCAAGAGGCCACATCTATTTTTGCCTGCAAAGCTTAAGTCTGCATTTCTGAGCTCATGATTTATGGCAGGCTTTAAATTAATAATGAGGCATCCATCCACAGGCAAATATTTGTATTTGGAGAGCCATTCAGGCCCCAGCCAAGGCTTCCCGAGCAGCCAAGGATCAGTTACAACAATGCCCACACAGATCCTATTTCAAACATCACCTGGCCTTGCACAATTAGCATCAACTCCTCCTTGCTAACGAGAGCCTGAAATTAATGGCATGTCAGCCGAAACTATTGAACCCCCAAAGATTCATTCCTGAGACCAAGAAAAAGGCCGTATTTCAGCTAAATCTCTGCCGGGCCGCACCCTCGCTTCCATTGCTGATGGATAAATTTCCATAAATATTTCCAGGGACACAATGCAGGTGTCCTGCAGACGTTGTGGGATCAAGCAGGCAGCTGAGCAGGCACAGATGTGACCACACAGAGAGACCCCAGGGGGGTGCAAAGCTGAGAGGGAAGGGATAAACCTTCCCCAGGCTGTTTCCTGGCAAGGACATGAGTTTGGGGATGTTTTGAGCTGTCACTTCTTCTGCATTAATCTATGGAAAATACACTGATTTCATCTGGAAAGTGCCTGCAGACCTGCTGGTGGCAGAAGCCCAGAGCCAAATGCTGTTACCATGGTCAGAGTTCAAGAAACCTCCTGCAATTAGTCCTGACTAGAGCAGCTTGTCCTAGAGACAAGGATTTATTTATTTTTGAACAGCTGGGGCTGTTGCAGCCTCAGGTTACCTGTGGAAATTGCAGCTCAGTTTTCTTTCTCTCGAGTCACCATAGAACAGTTTAGCTTGGAAGGGACCCTTAAAGGAGTTGGATGATGTCATGAGGAGTCACAGCAATATCCATGGATAACCTTTCCTGGTTGGCTTTGTGAGTAGAGGGTTGTGTTGCCTGCTTGGTGATCAGATATTGGGAAAAATTTAATTGTGGAAAGAGTTGTCAATCCCTGGCATGGGCTGCCTGGGGTGGTGGTGGGGTCAAGATCACTGGAGGGATTTAAAACATGTGTGGATGTGGCACCTGGGGACATGGGTTAGTGATGGCCTTGGCAGTGCTGGGGGAGTGGTTGGACTCGATCTCAGAGGGTTCTTCCAACTGAGATGTCTGGAACTGTCTGAGCTGGGCTGCCTTTATGGCTGAGGACAGGACAGGAGGCCTGAAGATGCTCCCTGATCCATCTGTCCCAAAGGAGACACAGGACAAGTGCTTGCTGAATGTCTCACCATGGTCAGTGGCAGCATGGGGAGCAGGATCTCGGTGTCCCATGCTGATCCCTGTCCTATCCTTCTTCTCAAAAAGTCCATTTACTCCATGGCTTGTCTCAGCCTCCACCTGGAGTAAAGCTCCTGGTGCTCACCTTGAGCAGCAGCACCATCGCTGCTGGATATTTTTATCAGTAATTAATTTAATGATACTTTGAATCACATCTGTGTGTTTCTCTCTTGTTGGGATGATGGAAGAGTCCATTCACTTTATTCCTGATTTTTCTCTGGGAATGACCAGCTTCCTTTAAGACACTTTTCCATGCATGCATGGCAGGAGGTTCTTTGGGAAAAATGATGTCATCCATAGAGGTTCTGCCTTGTTTGCCTGGCAGCCCAGCGGGAATATGAGCACCACACAGCCTCAGCTGAGCCTCTCCAGGCTCTCCAGGCTGCAGCAGAGATTAATTAAGTGGTGAGTAAACACCTCTGCCCAGCCTGGCAGCCAGAGCGGAAAGCTGAGCTTAGCAGGGAAGGGCTGTGAGGCTGTGAGTGATTGGGATCATATGGAATCACAGAATCCCAGAGTGGGTTGGGTTGGAAGGGACCACAAAGCTCATCTGGTTCCACCCCTGCCATGGGCAGGGACACCTTCCACTGTCCCAGGCTGCTCCAAGCCCTGTCCAGCCTGGTCTAGATTGGATATTACAGAAAATTTATTCTCTGAAAGGGTGGTCAAGCACTTGACCAGGCCTCCCAGGGTGGTGGTGGTGGAGTCTCCATCCCTGGAGGGATTTAAAAGCCATGTGGATGTGGCACTTGGGGACATGGTTGGTGGTGGCCTTGGCAGTGCTGGGGGAATAGTTGGACTCTGACCTTGGAGAGTTTCTCCAGCCTTCATGATTCTGTGATTCAGTGATTAAAGGTCCCTTACTCTGCCCTGAGCTCATAACCCCAGCACCCATCAGGGTGAGACAACAGTGCTGAAAGCCCCTGGCCTGGGTTGGAAGCTCCATGAGGAAGAGATTTCCAGCAGATCCCAGCCTGGCTGTGGCTGTGTACCATTCTCTGTGCAGGAGTACATCCTTGAGGCAACTGGAAACGCAGCCCTGCCCTCCAGTGCTCATCTCCTACGCCTTACATCACTCAAAGCCTGCTCTGAGGTGTGCTGCACCTGGGAAAACTCAGGAGAGCGCCGTGTTCCCAGAGATCCTGGAGCCAGCCCCTCTGGAGAGTGCTGCATTTTCCTCTCCCTGTGTTTCACCCAGGGAAGGGTAAGAGCCACTTCAGCCCGGCAGGGATTTTATCCAGAGTCTGGGAAAGACTTCCCTGCTCCAAGAAATGCAGCTGGGTGGTGTGGAGAGACCCATTTGCCCAGAACTCCATTCCTGTCTGCAAAGCAGGGGCAGCGCTGCCCTGGGCTGTCCCCAGCTGACCCCAATCCATTGGATATAATTCATTAATCACTCCTCACTGCTTATTAACATCATTAATGCAGCAGAGTCCGCCAGTCTTCACCACTTCACCCTTCATCTGTTCACGGATTGCTCCCTGGTTTTCACACTGCCTCATTCCCATGGCGCTGAACCGAATGTTCTTCCCTCCCTTCCTTTCTCAGCTTGTCTGCTGACAGCCCCAAACAGCCAGGCTGATCTGCAGCAAGGTCAAAATTGTCTGACAGACTTGAAAAGATGGGTGAGCCTTTGCTACAGGACAGCCTGGCACTGCTGGGGGGGACGGATGACAGCAGCAATTTGTTTCTTTCACATAGTAAACTGAAATATAGGAGTTTTTTCTAATTTTTTTTTTTTTTTATCATTCCTGAGGTACTCCTGAGGTGATGTTTTCCCTCCCCAGCTTGTTTTAGGGTTCAACCAGAAGCTCACTTGGTGGCCCTGCCCCGATGTCTGATGGGTCCATCCCCAGTGAAAAGTCATGTCAAACCAAGTGTGATGCTTTTCCTTCCCCTTAAGGATGATCTGAGGGCTTCTCGCCTCTGCCCAGAGCCTAAACTCAGCAGCACTGAAAGAACGTGCTCAGAACAAGCTGCAAACTCTGCAGGGCCAATATTAAAGAGCAAAAAACCAAAGACACCTGAAGGCAGGAGAGATCCCAGAGCTCCCTGACTCTGGGGCACGGGCAGTGGCTTGGAGCTGCAGTGCTGAGCCCCGCTGTGATTTTCAAATAGCTCATTTATTCTGTCCTCACTGACTGCTCCGCTCTGCAATTATTTGTCCTTGGTTTTGTCAGCTCGGGACATGCAGCCTTTGCTTTTCCCCTCTCACAAATCTTGCTGTGCAAGGGGCAGAACGAGCCCTGGCAGCAGGGATGGCTGTTGAGAGAAATCCAAGGCTTCAGGGGGAATTTACAGAGCCCTGCTTGCTTTTCAAATGGTCTTTTTCCTGACCCTTTGTGGCTCCTGGTCGGACAAACTGCCCCATAAAACCCAGGCACCGGTCCAAGGCAGTCTGCAGCACAGACCCAGACTGGGCTTAATTTTCAACATGCAAAGCCAGGAAACAGGAAAAGTCATGGAACCCTTTCCTTTGGGGAGATTTCCCACAGACATGGCTCAGGCTCCTGCTGGAGCCCCAGTGAAGCCCTGCTAAGAGCATCCCAGGGCACCTGCAGCACAGCCAAGCAGGTTTGCAAGGACTGGGGAAGAGCAGGGATCTGTCAGCATTGGGTCTTCCCAGCTCAGGGATGCAAATCCTTCCCCACTGCATGCTCAGAGCGTTGAATTTGACCCAGGGAGCATTTATGAGACAGCCCCAGGGCTCTGTGGTGTGATGATGCATGAATGCTGATAACCCAGGCCAGTTCCAGGGAATGGGGCCAAAGGAGCTCTTCCAGGGGCTGCAGGAGAAGCTTAACCTTGAATATGGGCTGAGACAATGGCATGAGAGCTCACAATGCCCCCTCCTCATGATAAAATCAGCTTTTCCCAATCAACAGCAGCTTCAAGGAAGAAGAAACCCCACAGAACAATTTCTACCCCAAGATCCCCCCAAATTTCAGTAATTTCAGCATCAAGAAAGATTTGGGTGACATCTAGTTTTGGAATAACAATCTGTCCCTGGGGACCAAACCCTTTCAAACTACTAGAAGAAACAGCAGTATTCCAACAAATCTAACCCTGAAAAAATCCCAGCTTCCTTGGCATCTGGACAGTTGGGAGTGGGGGGGAACCCCAGCAGATGGAGAAAGCAAGCAATCAGGGCAGAGTTTATTTTAATAAACTCTTGTGACTGCAATAATCTCAGCTCTGATTAGCACTGGAGATTAAAAAATGTAAATATTTACCAGAACATCTTCAATATCCTCGTGGAGTCAAAAGGGCAGTTTCTGCGTGCGGCATGTCAGAACCACTTGCTCTGGCAAACTCTCTCAGACAACTGCAGAATTATGCAAAGAGCTTCAGCATAATTAATTATATTCATTACAAAGCCAAAATATTGGAGTTTTATTTGCTTTCTGTTCCAGCTCTGAGTTCTCTCTGCTTTCTGCCTCTTGTGTGAGACTTGGAAGTCTCCTCTAACAAAAGCTGTGATTCCCACTTGGCTCGAGGAGCTGCATTTAATGAAAACTAACGAGTTGCATGATGCCTGCAGTAAATTTGGGCTGTCAGACCTCCTCTAAGTCCCTTCAGGAGAGATGTCTTTCCTTCTCCTTCATTTCAGCAGCCCAGAGAAGCTGTGGCTGCCCCATCCCTGGAAGTGTCCGAGGCCAGGTTGGATGGGGCTTGGAGCAACCTGGGCTAATGGAAGGTGTCCCTGGGCAGGGGGGTGGAATGAGATGGGCTTTAAGGTCCTCTCCCATCCAGGCCATTCCATAATTCCATGATTTTGTAAGGCTAGGATGTGGTGTGGCTCACTCTGCAGTGGGGAAACATCTCTGCACCAGGTTGCTGGTGACACTGGTTCCCAGTAAGCTCTGGATGGAGCCCATCAAAAGCAAACCAGAGACCTGGCTCCTTCCCCAGCTTGCCAGGCACCTTGTTGGAAGAGGCTTAGAGCTGGTCTTAATTAACAGAGGTGCTGTGAACGGGCTGGTGCCTGTCCTGCCCTCAGTGATAGGATTACATCCCAATTAACCCACCCTGGGCACGGAGCCCTGCTGTGCGCGTTTGGGGCAGGCTGGGAATTTGAGGTGAGGCACAGGGAGCAGAGGCACATTCCCATCCTCTGCTGTCTTCCCACATTTCTGCCGTGATCCCACCTTTCTTCTGCTGTCTTCCCACCTTTCTGACATGATCCCACCTCTCTCTCAGGGCACAATTCCCAGTTTTGGTACTGAGCAAGAGCAGGAGGCAAAGACGCCACAGGTGCCACCTGCCCTTTGTTCCAGGTCTCCAAACCCACCTTCCAGGGCCATTCACACCTGCTCGGGATGGAGGGCTTGGAGCTGCTGCTTTTGCTGCTGGGGTTGGGTCACTCTGGATCTTGGATCCAGCCTGGGCGTGCAGCACACGTAGAGATAACGGGGCAAAAAGCAGCATCCTTCTGCCCTTAAACCTGAATTTTCTCTTCCTTGTCCCCCTTGTGCCCCCATGGCTCAGTCTACAACACCAGGTTTAAAATCTTGATGGGATTGGGTCTGTTGCTGATGCAGAGACTAAGGAGGAATGGAAGCTGTGCACTGAGGGAGACACAGAACAATAAATCCAAAGAGGCTTTTTATTGCTTAAAAAACCCCAACAGATGCCATGGGCTCGGGTGAGGGGAAGGAGGGAAACTTCCCTCCCTCTCAGAGGGTGAGAAATGACAGCAAGGGCCTTTCCTGGATGCAGGGTCAATCCAACCTTGTAATTGGGGTTGTTATATCACGCAGTGAACAAAGATGTGGTGATGACTTTGCACAGGAGATGCCTCTTTGCTTTCCCTGCCTCCAATGAATGCTTTTTGAGGCAGCAAAGGTGCTTGGAGGGGGGTCAGCAAGATGCAGATCTCATGCCATGGCTTTGCTTTTACTGAGTGAGAGTAAAAATCGAGTCAGACGGACAGGGTGCAATTCTTAATAAGTGGTAAAAGCCACCAGCTTGCTGGGTTTGAGGCAGAAGCTGAGGGGCAGCCTGCAAATCTTCCTGCTGAAGATCTCACCACCTGAAACGAGCGGGGCTGGCAGAGTTTAAAAGAAAGAGGAGGAATCACTACCTCTTCCTGACATCCTTAACGCATCCAAAAAGATCCTTGGAAATACAATTTTTTTTCAGGTTACATAAAAATCTGGTTTGAGTTGAGCTCGTTTCAAGGCAAGCAGAACAAGAAGAGGCCGAGCATGATGAGTTCACACAGTCTCTGTTAAAAATGGGGGGTTATAGCTGTCAGAAACTGTGGAGCAAGAAGCCAAGCGGGATTTTTTGACCTGCTCTGTCCCTGGATCCCTTCCCACTCCAAGCCTCGGGCTGAGCCTCACAGCAAGCCAACCATTTGATTTGGATGCCGTGCTGGGGCCAGGCCCTCCTTTTAAGTAGTGCTGAGCTGCTAAAAAAGAAAATACACAGCTCCACAAAAGAAAAGGAGCAGCTGCTCTTGAACAGCAGTCAAGAAGGACAATGAGTCTCCTCACGCCGGGAGGAATCGGCTTTTCCTTCCCACCCAGCCAGCGAAGGAAGGGACAGGCCCGCCACAGGCGCTCAGAGTAAACAGAGGTGAGCTGCGAAGCTGTCTCTGGAGCCCTCGAACAATGGGGCCCAGTGGGAAATGGAAAAGCAAATATTAATGTTTTGCCATTGCCATGGACCCGGAGAAAAGAGAATGCCTTTAGGTTGGACAACACCTTGATGACTTCCTCCTCCTCCTCCTCCCCTCATGCTCTAAAATGTCACCTCAGGAGCTGTGATTTCTTTGGATGGAGCAAGGGAGAGCTGAGGGCACCCTGCTGCCTGCTGTTCCCATGTCAGAGGGAAGGATGGCTTCATTATAAACTTATTTCTGTGTCCCCCGCTCCAAAGCCAGGCTCCTCCTCACGAAGTAAAAATCAGAAGCACATGAGGGCCCCTTTCACCAGCAATGAATCCCAGCAGCTCGGTGAGAGCAGGACAAGGAAACACAGGCACCCAACTCCTCTTAAACCTGTCAGAAAGCATGAGCAAAATCTCAGGGAACAAAAAAACGGGAATGTTTCCCCAGGGAGAGGCAGAGATGAGGGCCTGGCTTGTTATTTGCTTTCTTTATCTCTCCACTGGGGACAGACTGGGAGAGCTGGGAGTGCTCACCTGGAGAAGAGAAGGCTCCAGGGGAGGGCTCAGAGCCCCTGCCAGGGCCTAAAGGGGCTCCAGGAGAGCTGGAGAGGGACTGGGGACAAGGGATGGAGGGACAGGACACAGGGAATGGCTCCCAGTGCCAGAGGGCAGGGATGGATGGGATATTGGGAAGGAATTGTTCCCTGGGAGGGTGGGCAGGCCCTGGCACAGGGTGCCCAGAGCAGCTGGGGCTGCCCCTGGATCCCTGGGAGTGTCCAAGGCCAGGCTGGACACAGCCTGGGATAGTGGAAGGTGTCACTGCCTGTGATGGGCTTTAAGGTCCCTTCCAGTCCAAACCATTCCGTGATTCCATGAGGAAAATGCCTCTCCTGACTTCCCCAACAGCCCCTGGCAGGATCTCTCGGCCAGGCAGGTGACCAGAAATTGCAATGGAAATTCAAACCAGGCTCCTCGGGCCCCTCAGGGCTCAGTGCTGGGGGAGGAAGGCTCTGGCTCCTTCTGTGCCTGCCCAGAGCTGTGCAGCACAGCTCAGCTCTCATCCTGGCCTAATTGCTCCAGAGGCAAACGAGAGCAAGGAGGAGAGCAGAGAGCCCTTGTGCTCGGCCATTTGATTGGGGAGGTTGCCATGGAAATGTAATTAACGCCTCCCTCTCTGCTCTTGGAGGCTTTGGTCAGGGCTGGGCTGCAGCATTTGGGGCTTTTCAGCTCTTGCTGGCTCCAAAGTGAGGTGTCCTCTAGGAATGAGGCTGTTTCAGCAGCAGGACCTCACCCTGGGAGAGATGTGCCATGGATAAATGTTTGTTGTCTTCAAACAGCAGCAGTTTTTGTGGCTGGGCAGCTGCCAGGTCTGTCCTGCCCTGTCCTTTAGTCCCTCTCCTCCAGGGCAGCAGGGATGAGGGCTGGCGGCCTCCCAGGACACAGTGCCATGGAATAATGGGATGGTTTATGCTGGAAAAATCTCCCAGATCATCAAGTCCAGCCTTTAACCTGCTGAATCCCATGGCCACATCCATTTGCTTTTTGGACATTGCAGGGATGGTGGCTCCACCACTGCCCCAAAGCCTGACTGTTCCTCCAGTGAAAAAATTCATCCAAGCTGAACCATTTGAGGCCATTTCCCCTCGTCCTATCGGTAGTTTTTCCTGGGAGAAGAGGCCAGGGACATCAGGTGGAGAGAGGCTGGGATGTGCACAGCTATCTCTGCTCCTCATAGCACACTGGGTTTGAGCCCTTCTGTCTGGCACAGAAGGAATCTCTTAACACACAATTGTTTTTTCCTTCCTTTTCACACAACCTAGCTGAAAGGTCAGGTTTTTGCTGGTCTGTTTTTTTGGGTTTTTTTAATAAACCTCCCAGCATGGGATGAATCGCTGTTTTATCATTCCATCTCTCACATTCTTCCCCCAAATGGCACAAGATAAGTTGTAACTTATTAAAATCAGACGAATAGACTGAAAAGCCTCACCAGCAGTGAGGGTTTCTTTCCCTGTGTAGCAGCCAGTAAATTATGCTCTACACTGCAATGGAGCAGGTTCATTAAATTGTACCACTTTGATGTTATCTCTTGGGCTGAGCTGCGGGGAAGTCTGGGGAAACACGTGACACTTCTTGGGGGAAAACACTTGTTTTGTTCATTAGTATGCATTAAAGCCTGGCTGCCTGGGAGCCAGGCATCACCAAGTCAATGAAGCAGCTCTGATTTCAGGTGAAAAGCAATATCCACCCTAACAAGGCAGCTGTGAGCCACCCTCAAGCTCAGGGTTTTTTTGCAAAGACCTCCAGCAATAATCTTCATGCCCAAGTGCTGCAGCCCAGGGGCAAAAATTCATCCCAGCAGCTGCTGACAGAGCTTTGTGTGACACAAAGTGCTGCAGGTACCGGCCCGGGGAAGCCCTGGAGTGAGGATGCTGTGGTGGGAATAATGTAGTGGCACACCAAGGGAAACGGCCTGACCACCTGAAATGTCAGGCCAAGGCTGAATTGAGAAATGATGTCTCTGGGGCAAAGACTTTGGGGAAAAATGCTGCAAACCCACTTCTTTCTGAGGTGTGGAAAGGAGCTCATCCCTCTGGGGCAGGCAGGCACTAAAGGATCCTGTTTTCATAGGGATGGGAGTGTTGGCATTTAAAAAACCAGCCTACACCCCACTGATACTCATTGCAGTGGAGAAGTCTGATGTCACCTTGAAATAATTGAACTTTTCTCTTGATATCTCAATTCCAGAGCAGGGTGGGGAGAAAAGCTGGAGCTGGCTGTGATGAGCAGCTCCAGCCTTCCCCCACTCCTGGTCAGAACCAGAGGAGAGTTAATTTTTAATGACACCGTGCAGGTAGACAAGATAATTTAGCTCAAACAGGGAAGGTGGTGAGGAGAGGAGCACAGAGGATCAGCATCTTGGATGAAATTCTCACCTGGCAAAGGTGAGGGGACAGGGAAAGGTCCTGTGAGAGAGAGCAAGGAGGCAAATGGGAGAGGTAAATGGGGAAATGATGAGGCTCTCTGCCACTGCACATCCAGGGTGCAGGGTGAGGATGGGGCTGATATTTCCCCCCTCCCCAAACACTGTGCTCAGCTCCAATGTGTCTCCTTGTGTTCCCAGAAAATGTAGATGTGCCTGTTCTCTGATGGATAGCTCTCATCCCTGCAGAACACTGCAGACTGCTTCAATAACAAACATGAAAAAAAGGCAGCTCCATTACCATTCCCCTCTCTCTATATAACAATTTGTTTTGCAGCCTGATTGCCAGCAGCAGAGGCAATTTTGCCATCACCTTTAAGGAGTCTCCCTGCTGGAAAAAAAATAATAAATAATATATATATATATATATAAAAAACAACAGCAAAAAGAACATTGGGAGGCGGCACAGTCAAGTGCTCTGATATTAAATTGTGCTGAGGCAGAGATTGCCAGCAGCAGAATTCTGGGAGTTTTACATGGATCCTCAGCATTTCACAGAAGCAGAGACAGGAAGGTGGTGGCAGCACCCCCAGCACACCCATCCCTCCCCAGGCTCCTGCCCAAGATGGTTTTGTCCTTGCCCTGATTTCTGCAGGGCCATGGAGGTGGCTGCACCTTTTGGGCACAAGCCCTTCACACATCCCATGGAAAATGTGGAATAAGCACCTATCCAAAGCTGGAAAACTGCTGAAGCCTGGAGAGCAGCAAATGGAGATGATGTGGCTGATCCTCATGGGAGATGGCTGTAATCCGGCTATACTGGCTTCCCTGGGAAAAGTTGGGATGCAGGCACAGCTCCTCTTACCCTCCAAGTGTGCTATCCCAAAGGAATAGAGCTCAGTTGATCAGGCTGTGCTTTTCCTTTGCAAAGCCACCCACAGCTCCTCTGAGGAGATGATGGTGGAGGCTTGTCCCAGATTATCTCCTCCCACCTCACAGCTTCCCCAAACCTCTGGCAAACCCAGCTCTCTATTGCACACAAGAGAGATTAAAAACAAAAAATATTTTAATTATAATAAAATTAAATAATAATTTTATTTTAAATATTTAAATTTGTAAATTTATTTTATTTAAAATTATCATTTTGTTTTATTATAATAAAAATGTGATAAAAGAAAGGCCTTATAAAATATGGTTTAGGCCCAGCTACTCTAGCTAAGACAGCAGTTGGCTTGTAACTTCCCATGTAAAAAAATGGTAAGAATGAAAACAGTTAGCATAACAAACTATTCTTGTAGAAAATAAACCAGTCTACACCTGCAAAACCAAGAAATCTGTCCCATGAGAATCAGTGAGCAAAATATGTAAATTAAGCAAAAATAGAGAAATTTAATAGATGAGTAAAATTCTACTTACTGACCAATGAACAAAGCCTCGGTGCATTGTCAGCCAGTTAAATCTAACACGGTACCCTCTGATAATCCCATAAAATAAGACCCTATAAAATAAAGATTTGGCTTTTCTGCTTAAGGAAACTGAGCTTGCTTAAATGTAACAGCTCTCCATCTCCAAAGGGTTAAAATCAACAGAGCTCAGAGCCCCTTGCAGGGCCTAAAGGGCCTTCAGGAGAGCTGGGGAGGGACTGGGGACAAGGGATGGAGGACAGGACACAGGGAATGGCTTCCCACTGCCAGAGGGCAGGGATGGATGGGATATTGGGAAGGAATTGTTCCCTGGGAGGCTGGAGAGTGCCCAGAGAAGCTGTGGCTGCCCCTGGGTCCCTGGGAGTGTCCAAGGCCAGGTTGGACATTGGGGCTTGGAGCAACCTGGGACAGTGGAAGGTGTCCCTGCTCACACGGAACAAGATGCTTTTGAAGGTCCCTTCTAACCCAAACTATTTTGGGATTCTGTGAGTTTATTTCAGTGCAAAGGCACCAGAGATCCAAGCTTTTGGAAACCTCTGCAGATTCCCAAATCCCAGCTGGGACAGCTGACAAGGTAATTTTTGTTTTAATGCTTTGAAAACGAGGGAATGCAGCCCAGAATTTGGCTGGGTGACAGTCATTGGTGCTGGTGAGCAGGTCAGAGTAAAAGTGTTTTTAAAGAGAAATGTGATTCTCTGGGTATTTCCCCATGGGTGTTCCTGCCATTCCCTGTTATTTCCGGATTGCAGATGAGTCACTGCTGGCTCTGGAGGGCTGAGAAAGTTCAGGAGGAAAACCATCAGGTCCTTGGGTCCCTGGTGACCTCTGCAGAAAGTCAGAGCTGGAGTTTTGCACATGGGATGGTGAGCAGAAGGAATTTGTCAAAGACCTGAAAGTGGTCTGAGATGGATGGGAATTAACAGCAGAAAGGCTCAGAGCAGGGGTGGGAAGTGAAGGCAGAGTCGGGAGAAAGGTGGAGTGGTTCCTTCCTGTTAAAAAAGGTGTAAAAAGTGAGGGGGTTTTTTGGTTTTCCACAAAAACTTGGAGTGTCTGTCCCTTAATTTTGCTAAGTCTTTAAAAACAGTTGGTGGGTGAAATTTGTGGGGAGAAGCTCCCAGTTTGAAGCTTGGAGTCAGTCCCTCAGGAAATGTGGAGCTGCTCAGGTGGAGCAGCTTTGGGGTTAAGCAGCAGTGCCTGACCCTGTCACCTGAACAGAAGCCAAAGGCAAATTCAAAAAAAGCAAATTTTAAACCCAAGAAGCCCCCAGGTTGTGGTCTTCCAAGCACCAGCTTGGGAAGAGGAGAGGCTGATGGGGGCACCTCAGGAAGAAGGAGCTGCCCCAAATCCTGAGGCTGCTGCAGCTCCAGGCCCCAGACCCAGCCAAGCCTTTCCCTTGTTATCCCATAAATCCTGAGCAGTCCCAACCTGCCCATGATGTGTCCTCTACCAGCAGGCAGGGAGTCCCCAGGGTCACCAGCTCATCTGATGGGTGTCACATCAAATGCTGGGACAGCTCCTGGAGGGTCCCAGGCAGGGCTTTGGTCACAGAAGCTGAGGCAGATCCGTGTCTCCTTCAGAGGCAAGGCAGGGAAAGCAGCAGGGAGTTCAGGACGTCTCTGTATTATTTTTCTTCCCAGCCCAGGCTCGGTGCCAACAGTGCTGCTGGTATAAATAATGGAGCATGATGACAGGGACATTTTTAAAGGAGAACAAATCACCAGACTCCTTTTCCCAGCTTCTTTGCTCTAGTCTAAAGTGATGCTAATGAGGGAGGTCAAGCCGTTTCCATCTCTCCCTGCTGCACAAGCTGGGACATTTATCTCTTTTGACAAAATAAAAAATAATAATTAAAAAAATAATCAAAACTCCTACAGTAGATTTTTTTTTCAGCTTGCATGGCTGGTGTGTCACTTCCCAGGGAGGAGAACTCTTCCAGGAGCTGGATGATGCCTTGGGGGATGCACCAGTCTTTCCCCACTGCCCTTGCTGCCTGCAGGGATCAGCTGGAATGTTGGATCCCTTGAGGTGCTGCCTCCAGGGTCACCTGGGGGTGTGCTGGGGACATCCCGTGCTGCAGCAGCACTGGTGACAGGGCCAGCTGTCCCCAGGGAGGGCTTGGAGCTCAGCAGGACATGGAGGGGAGATGCCAGCAGTGTCTTCCTGCAGGGATATCTGCATCCTTCTTGTAAGAGGATGGCTTGGAGTGACAGCACCTTGCCAACCCTGACCTCATATCCCAAATGTCCCCTTTTCCAGTGTGATCCAAGTGGGAAGCATTCCTATTTCCAGAGCAGCAGATGCCAGACACACACACCAGACTCTGCTGAGTATTTGGGTAAAACTCGATGTATATTCACATCCCTGAAGTTTGGGAGAAAACCCAAATTCCTGGGGGAGTGTTGCCTTTCCTTCCTACTGTAGCTGGAAGTGGCTCAGAAGTTCCCAGCTTCCCTGGGCTCCCAGCTCCTCCTCTCCAGGCAATCTGGATGTGTCCAAAGGGCTGGGACACAGCTGGGACACAGCCCTCAGGGGAAGATGGTCCCTCCTCCAGACAGACTGGATGTTCTCAAGGAGGATTCCAAAGGAGCAAAGCTCAGGCATGAGGAGTTGGCTCCTCCAGGATGCAGCTCCTCATGGAAGTAGTCGATGAATATTGAAATGTTGAAATGTGGGAAGCTGAAAATGGTTGGAGAAGCAATTCTTGGGAGATCAGAAAACCCAGAATGGTTTGGGTTGAAGGAGACCTGAAAAAACATTCGGTTCCACCCCTGCCATGGGCAGAGACACCTTCCACTATCCCACACTGTGCTTCAAGCCCCAGTGTCCAACCTGGCCTTGGACACTTCCAGGGATCCAGGGGCAGCCCCAGATGCTCTGGGCACCCTGTGCCAGGGCCTCAGGGATTTCTCTGGCTGTCAGGTGGAGCAGCGCAGGACAGGTGTAAAATGGCTTTTGTCACCCGTGAAAAGCTTCATTAGGAAAGAGCAGCCACTTCCAATTATCCGTGCTGAGCCCTGGTAAAATTGTCAGGGTGAAGTGAGAGCCTGGGAAATGAGGATTGGCTCCTGTCAGGCACCTCAGCATCGCTCCCCATCACCAAAACCTCTCCTCCGTGACCAATAAACCTCTTGCAGGTGGGAGTGGCTCTGGGCAAGCTGGTGGAATCCCAGAATGGGTTGGGTTGGGTTGGGTTGGGAAGGACCCTGAAGCTCATCCCATTCCACCCCCTGCCATGAGCAGAGACACCTCCCACTGGAGCAGGCTGTTCCTGGGGTCCAGACCCGCTTACAGTCACGGTTCACACTGGAATATTGCTTTACTTAATGAGACAGTGGGGATTTTCTTCTGGTCTAACAAAATATGTCCCTATGGGCTGGTTTGTGTCCTCTTTCAGTGCGAATTCCTGACCAAACCATCCTGAAAATGCCATCCTCCATCCCTCCTACAGGGCCAGCAACACTGGCAACCTCAAATACCCCCAGACCCTGGCTCAGTTCCTTAAAAATGGTGGAAGATTATTTTCTTACCTCTCAAATCTGCAACTCTACAAGCTCTACAAGGCTCTACAAGCCTAATTTTTCTTTTTTTTTTTAAACAAGGCAAGCCAAAATTAACAATTAATCAACCTCCTCCAGGGCTTCAACAGAATAATTTAAAATATCTCAGGAAATGCAGACAGAAGTAGTGGTGACACTGTCTGTCTCTCAGAAGACCTGGCTTCTTGCTTTAGTCTCACAGATTTCTGGCTGATAACAAACCTCTAAGAAATATTAATCTTTTCAAAGACAGAGACAGAAAAAAAAAGCCTGAGACAAGCCTAAATTCCCTGGAGCCTTCCCATTTGGTGAATGGGATCCGTGTGCTTGACACTAATTAATTAATTTCCTCAATTTAAATTGCTTCTTCTGCATCCCCAGTCTACAGGAAAACTTAGAGCAGACCTGAATGCATAAGAGGGGAAGCAGAGTTTATTTAAGGTACTCTTTAATAGCAGCATTTTTTTATTTATTTGTTTTTAATTTTTTTTTGGCTTTGTGGGGTTTTTTTCCTGTTTTGTCTCCCAGATTGGGTCTGGTGTCCGGGGATGCAGCAGCTTGGGAAATAGTTCAGCTATTTTTGACCCACCTGGAGTTGGGGATGTGCTGGGAACGAGCCTGAAGCTGCAGGAGGAGCAGCAGCCTGGGACACGGAGGTGCTGCTGCCTCTGCTGAACCACACTGTGGTGATGGGAGCCACGCAGGAATCACACAATTCCAGCCCGGCTGAGGTGGGAAAGGACATTAAAATCCATCCACTTCATGGGCTGGGACACCTTCCACTGTCACAAGTTGCTCCAAGCCCTGTCCAACCTGACTTTGGACAATTCCAGGGATCCAGGGTCAGCCAATGCCCCATCATTCCGATATTTATAATGATTTTTAAGGGGATCTGATCCAGGATTGACCCCTAAAATGAGGCAGGAAAGCGCTTGGAGGTCGGGAGCTTTGAGGCTGGCCGTGCCCAGCGAGCCGGGGCTGCCACCACCCGGGCGGGGACAGCGGGGACACGGCGGGCTCGGCTCCATCCAGCGATCCAAGGCTTCCCTCTAGCGCCACGACAGCCAAAGAGCAGGAGTCCCACCGAGCAGGAATTCCAGCAGCCGTCGGGAATCCTGTGCTTGCACCCGGCATTGGATTGGTTTGGGATTGTCACCCTTTAAAACCTTTAAAACCCGGGTTCTGTAGGTGGAACCCCGCGTTCTCCTGCTTGTGCTCCCACAGCACCCATGGGGTGGAACGGGATGGGCTTTAAGGAGATTTCCAACCCATTCTGATTCCATTAAATTCCTGATTTGCACCCTGGTTGTGGCAGCGTAGGGTGAACAAGAAAAAACCCCACCAAACTCCCCATGGGTCAGCTCACACCGCTCCGTGTTATTTATTTGATTTATTCTGCACACCAGCTTTTTACTGAGTGAAAATGGGAATAAGGGCATCCAGAACCCAAAGGGCACGCATTAAATGGGGACAGCGTGGAAACACACGGGGTCCCAAGCAAAAAACCTCGGATCAGGCTCAGATTCTGAGGGGAAGAGAAGGGCAGGTGCTTTGCGGGACTTCAGAGCTGCCAGGGGTTCCTTTGGGTTCCCGAAATCCCAGAGCAAGGTTTGTCCCTGCGCCATCACCAGGTGGCCCTAGAAAACAGCTTTTGCCTGTCTTGCCGAGCCTCCCGAGGCTGATTAAACTCCACTGCTTTTAGGGGTTTTTTTGGCTCAGAGGAGGTAAATGTCATCTGCATCTGCCAAGACCTCGGAGGGCAAATTTCGGTCCTGACCTTCTGGGGCTGGTTTGGACTCGGCTTGCAGGGGGAGGTTTCTGCACCACGGGGAATTTGTTTGGTATCAAAGTCCCTTTGGTGGTGATTTGTGGCCACGGGTGACACCCCTGGGAGGTGTGACTGTCACAGGGGTGGCCAGCGCTGCTGCCTGCCTGGCACGTGGGGAACATCCCAAGGGAGAATTCATTCCAGGGAGACACGGATTGCAAGGAGAGGGACCGCTTTTCAAACCATTCCCTGGCCAGGGAGCACAAGCACGGCCTCTCCCCTCCTCCTCGGGAATATCCCATGGGAAAAACACCCCGCAGCTGTGCCCTTGGAGGAGTTTGCCCCCGGGCGGTGAAGTGCAGGATGCTTTAAAGAAATTCCTGCTCCAGCCCTTAATGCACTTGTCCAGCCAGCCAGAGAAACTTCTGACAACACAAAAGGCCAAAAGAGGGCAGCTTGTAGCTCAGATTCCTTCCCCTGCCCAGCAGGCAGGGATGTGCAGCCGGGAACAGGGACACCTTCCACTATCCCATCTGAACAATTTATCATTTGAACAATTCCAGGGATCCAGGGGCAGCCACAGCTTCTCTGGGTGCCCTGTGGCAGGGTTTCCCAAACCTCACATGGAGGAATTCCTTCCCAATATCTCATCTATCCCTGCCCTGTGGCACTGGGAAGCCATTGCCCCTTATCCTCTCACTCCAGGACTTTCTCACAAACCCAAAGTCCATCTCCAGCTTTCTTGGAGCCTCTTTAGGCACTGGGATGTACTGGGACAAGGTTTGGCCAATATTTCATGCTGCAGTCACAGCTCTGCTTCTCTGAGGAAAGCAAGGATCAGGCAGCCCTTCCCTCCCACCCGGCTGAGCCGGGATACCGGATCCCCTCTGCCTGCAGGGGGATAACCCTTCCCCTCCCCAGCTGGGTAAATAACTGCTCTGAAAGCTTGAAATTGAGCTGTCCCACCCCCGGGACACTGCCCACAGCACCCTGGGGACAGCAGGGATTCTCCCTGTCCCCAGCCTGCCCTGGACAAGCCTCATCCTTCCTCCTTCAAGGCTTTCTTTTTCCTCGAGCTGTTGTTGCAGAAGGAATTTGGGGATTCCTTGCATTGGTCAGATGTGGATTAGAAGCTGAGAGCTGACTTTCTCTCTGGTCCTGGTGCATTTTTTCCCCTAAATCAGATCCCAGCTGAGCAAAGTAGCTGCAAACAACCCTGAACCTGGCGAAGAGCAGGATTTCACCCCTCTGCTCCCCCCATGGAGCAGCTCCTTTAAGGCAGAAAAAATAAAATCCAACCCATCAGCCAAGAAATAATAAAAAAAGGGCAGGCAGCAAATAAAGTGCTCTGACGTTTTGGGGGGCTAAGCAGAAATTTGTGGTGCAAATCACCTGAGGAGGCAATTTGAGATGCTGGTGAGCCCCGGGTGATTCATGAGCCCTAAATCTCCACCAGCCTTGTGCTTTCCCTCTCTCCACAGTGCTTGCAGCTTGGAAGGAAGATTTACTGCCCTGGGAATGGGTGCTGGGAAAATGAGGGTTTTTCTAAGTCTCCTCTGCTTATCACTGGCAGCAGGGCTAATCCACTTTCCTTCTTTTTTTTATTTATTTTTTTATTCTTTTTTTTTGGCTTGGGACAGAGTGTCACAGAAAAATTATAGGGTGAAATCTGCGTGGCTGACTCCTTCCCCAGGCAAGACTGCTTCGGTCAGGAATTTTGCCACGGCAGGAAGGAGCAATTATTATCCAGAATTGTTCAGGACAGGAATGAAGGCGGGGCCAGGTTGGATGAAACTTGGAGCAACCTGGGACAGCGGGAGGTGTCTCTGCCCGTGGCAGGGGGTGGAACGAGATTATTTTAAGAATGGTTTGGGTTGGAAGAGACCTGAAAAAACATCTTGATCCACACAGAACACCTTCCACTATCCCAGGCTGCTCCAATGTCCAACCTGGCCTTGGACACTTCCAGGGAACCAGGGGCTCCCCATCCTCACGGGGAAGGATTTCAACCTGCCATGGTTGAACTCAATGATCTTAGAAATCTTTTCCAGCCTGAAAGAATCTGTGATTCCTTGGCACCCTTCGGAAGGCAGCAGGGATTTGGGGAGCGTGGAGTCCCAGATGCAGCAGATAAACCCAAAAAGCTGCCGACACCTCAACCCCTGCAACGCTCGTAGGAGGAAATCCTGCTGTCCTCACTCTCCACACCACAGGATTTTGTTCAAGGAGCTGGTTAGGACATCCAAACCTGAGCACAGGTGTTTAGGGGAGAATCAGAACCGTGGTTTGGCTGGACCTGGAGCGTGAGGCAGCTCCGTGTCCCCTCCCGGTGCCCTCAGCAGCAGCAGCGGTGCCAAATCCACTCCCGACATCGCTGCAAATCACAGGAGCTCTGTCCCTGCCTGCTCCAGTCACACACACAGTTTGTTCCTCCTGCCCAATTTCATGGCTTGGTGAAGGGAAAAGGGATGGGTAGAGTTGGGGCTGCAGTGAGAGGAAAGCACAAGAAAAGAGATTTCTGGTGAAAATCGCAGCCATGGGTTAACTGCGAGGCTGTGCTTGGTTTGCAGAGGACATTTCCAGGCTGATTTCACACCTCTTTATCCAGCAAAAATCAGAGTCATGGCATTCTGCCCCAGGATGCTGAGAAGGATAAAAGCTTGTAAAGCTTCAGCATGGGTGTGAATTCATGAAATTAAAAAAAAATAAAAATATTAATAATAAAAAAAATTCTAATATATGCCCGTCCTGGTCCTGCACTCCCCCGGCTGCCTCCACTCCTGGCTGCTGGACTGCCTGGCTTTTGGGCTACCTTGGAAAGGCTTTTTTGACACCAATTCATTCGGAGGAAGAGTTCATTCCCCCTAGGTGTGCTGCTGTTTTGGTGTTTCCTGGGGCCGAAGCTGTAAAAGTCAGCTCCGTGCTGCTCCTTGGAGGACTTTACTTGGCCTGAGGAGGCATCTGAGGTCACGAAAAGGAGCTGAGCTGCTGCTGTGCTGCAGATGAACGGATTATTTCCCACTCCTGCATTAGGAGCTCTGTGGATTTTATCCACGCTGCTTTTATCATCCCTCCAGCCCTTTCTCCACACGTCCTTCCATCCTCCATCCACCCAGGAGCACCTGGAGACGCCTCTGAGCCACCAGACCTTGGTGTTTATCCCAGGAGCTCTGGGAAGGAGCGGGTGGGGATGGAGGGGAGCTCCCAGAGCAGGGTTGAAGGCGGCAGGGTGAGACAAAGCACAGGAAAACACCCGCGGGAGGCTGTCTCCAGAAACCACTGCAGAAACTTGTGCAGAGGTGTGAAGGGAGCGCTCAGAGGGATCACCTGGGGTTAAATGTGTCCGTCTGTCTCTCCTCGTTCCCCTGCTCTCCCCCATTAACCCTTTCAGGGGGGTGCCGGGCTGTGTCCCCCAGCCCAGCGGAATCCAACACCGCCTTTCCCAGCAGGAAAGAGTCTCGTTAAATCCGCCATGCCCTTTTCCCTCGGAGTGAATATTCCATGGGAATCCCAGGCTCCTCAGCCCTTAAATGATCCCCACAGCACCTGGTCTCCTTACCCAGCGAGTGGGAAATCCTTGGAAAGGGAAGAAAGAGAGGATGCTGACCACGACAAAACCTCCCCAAGGTCTTTCCCCCTCCATCAGGGCTCGAAATCTGGGATGGGCGTTCCCTACACGGTATTTTCCACTGCTGCCTCTCCCAGCTCGCTCTGCCCCGGGAACGCAGCTCCTTGGACAGAGCTGATCCCTGAAACGCTGGGAGAAGAGGGGAGAAGCCCCCCAGAGCAGCTGGAGACCCCGATCCCCTGCTTTGTCCTCCTCCAGAAGCGCCGCAGCTCAAGCGCTGTTCCCGCACCCTAGGCATTAAATGCCATTAATTATCCCCAGGAATGGGGACAGCCCTAATTACAGCCCCGGCCTGTTCGCTTTGTTTGGGCTGGCGTCTGCCTCGAACAGACAGCAGCAGATCGGGACAAGTGATGCCACAAAGAAGGAAGGAGCAGGGGAGGGAGAGAGGATCCTGCGTGCTCCAAGAGTTGGGATGCTCCCTGCAAACCCATTTTCCCCTCTCTGCGGCTCACGAGAAAGCTCCGGCAGAAGCTGCTGCTCCCAGGTTTCGCTTTGCCCGGGTGATGAAGGGCTAATTGGATGCAGATTAAAAATCACTATTAGGGATAATCCCTGCGCGGCCGTGGAAGCGCGGGGAGCATCCCTCCCTCAGCTCCGGGACTCAGGGACCCTTTATAGTAACCTCACCCCCGGAAAAAAAAAAAAAAAAAAATTAAAAGAAAGATAGTTGGAAGCCAGGATGAGCTGGGGGAAGGGAGATGGGATGGGGGAAATCTGGGAAGAAATAATTGCCGTGTCTGAAAACAGTTACTATGGCAGCGACAGCCTTGGCGCGCCTGAGCGAAATGTTGGGAACCAGCAGCGGTCCCTTTGTCACATCCTCAGCCGCACATTTAGATGCTAATGCTGCCTTTAACCTTGGCTGCTTAACCTTGATAGAAGGGGAAGGGCGGCCATGGGGGAGAAAAAGCATCGAGAGGCGGGGTGCTTTATGGAAAAAATGGGTTTCCTCTCCCTAAATTCGCCACCGAATGGACTTGGCAGACTCCTCTCAGCTGCGATTAACGCTGTCATTTCTGCGTTTAATATTCCGCCGAGGTTTCACCAGCTTATTTTATGGATAGCTGGCATTAGCCGCAGCATAATTCACAGCAGAGACGCTCCCGTTTATGTCCATCCCCTCGGGATTGTCTCATCTGAGGCCGGTTTGGAGAACATCCCCAGGTTTGATCAGCCTGGCTATCTAATCTCGCCTTTATTTAGAACCGGCGTGGAAACAAAGGAGGGAAAATTCCCCATTAGACTTTGGATGGCGGGGAAAGGAATTTTGGTGGCCTGTGTGGTTTTTCTTGAGGCTCCAAGCCGTCTCCAGCAGTGGGATAAGGGAAGAGGGAGGGAGAGAGGGAGGGAAGGAGAATTCCCTGGGGAGCGCTGCCTGGCTGAAACAGCATCTCCTGCACTCCCGGCCCCGAGCTCGGGCTCACAGCCCGAAGGGAAATCGCTAAATCCCAGCCCTATTGCACACAGATCAGCCACTAATTCTGGGAGCAGCCCGCAATGGCCTCGCTTTGGGATTATCCTTCACAGCAGCCTTTAAGGAAGCTTTTGCTGGAGCGATTCAGGCAGAAGAGATGAGAGCGATGCCAGTGCCGGATCCGCCACTCACAGACATGACCCTGTTCTTCTCTTTCTGGCTTATTTTAAAATATTCTGCTTTAATGCTCCGGCTCCTGGAGTCAGGTGATCACTTACAGCTTTCTCCACGTGCTCTCGGAACCTCATTTCTTCGGCGTGGTGGCAGAGTGAAGCCTGAGCTCAAAGATCACTCTGGGACAGCCCTGCTGCACAAAAGATTCCCATTTTCCAGCCCATCCAGTGCCTGTGGCTCGATTTTGGATTGGCAATGCCGCCTCACTCGTGCCAAGGAGGGTTTCTCCCACCTGCATGATGCCGGGCACAGAGTTCCCTGCTTTATTTCCCGGCTGTCACCACATGGTGATTGCCACAAAACCGTGCCCAGTGTCACCTCTGAGGGCCGCAAAAGCAAGCTGCCTGCATTTTTAATGATGCCATGTGCTAATAGATAGCCTTAACTCCACACAAAGCATCCACACAAAGCATCCTCGGGAGGAAATACGAACGTGAGGAATGATCCCACTCCAGCCCGACAAATCCTCACTGCACACTGAGGGGTGAAAGCATCTTAAATTAAAAGCAGTATCTGTCTTCTGCAGTGCACTCCATTCTCTGGGGCTTTCTGGCTAAGCTGTTGAATAAAGTCGATATTTATTTTACAATGCAAAAGACTGCAAAATATGTAAATATTTAAATTTATTTTTTATTTAATAAAATTAATTTAATTTAATAAAAAGTAATAAATTTAATTTATAGATATAAATATATAAATAATATATTATATATAAATATAGTAAATTATATTATATATTATATATTATATATTATATATTATATATTATATAATATATATTATATGTTATATGTTATATGTTATATATTATATATTATATATTTATAGATATAAATATATCTATAAATATATAAAGGATAAATATATTAAATGTATTTCTATACTATATATAAAAATATATAATTATGAATAATATTAAATAAATATATATATATATATAATTATATATATATTTATATTTATAAATATATGTAAAATTGCTGTAAAAGAGGCAATGGGTAACACTGTAGCAAAACCAGCCTGCTGCTGCTTTTTGGCTCGGGAGTAAGAGCAGAAATAAAAGTAACAGCTCTGGCTCAGGTTTTTCCCAAAAAAGCTGTGGCTGCCTGCAAGTGTTCAAGGTCAGGTTGGACGGGGCTTGGAGCAGCCTGGGATAATGGAAGGTGTCCCTGCCCGTGGCAGGGGGATGGAATTGGTTCTTTAGTTGGAAGTGGATCTTTAAGGTCCCCTCTGTGAATAACTGGGACAGAAGTTCCATGGTTCAGCAATCCGGCCGTGGAGACCTCAGGAGCTTTAACAGTGGTTCAGGGCACTCCCAAAGAAACCCAAAAACTTTATAAAATACGAGACCCAAAAAGGCATTAACAGCGGTGATCAACATCCGTGCCAGCCCTGCCCTGGATCCAGCACAGGTGAGGTTTTCCCCTCGTGGCATCTCTCTGCTTTGGGATGCTGTACCAGCTGCAGGGGACACAGATGTTCTGCTGCTTTCCAGTTCCAACCATCTCTGGTGCCAGGTGTCCCTCAAGAGCTGTGCCTGAACAGCTTCTGCTGCGGTGGAAAGTCCCTCCTGGTGCCTCAAATGCAATGAATAATCCCAGAAACCCACAATGGTTTGGGTTGGAAGGGACCTGAAAAAAAATCTGTCTCCACACTGCCACGGGCAGGGACACCTTCCATCATCCCAGGCTGCCCAAGCCCCGTCCAGCCTGGCCTTGGGACACTTCCAGGGATCCAGGAGCAGCCACACCTTGGCTTGGTTACTGTTTTTAAGGGGTTTTTTTCCTGCTTGCTGCGGTCGGTCACAAACACAGGGATAACCAAGCTTCCAGCAGAAGGGGATAGCGCTCCCGGGAGCTCCCGAGGAGCAGGACCGCAGCCAGGGCCAGGTGAAGCTCGGCCAGGGGCGGTGCAGGCAGGGCTGATCCGGGCAGGACTCGGGGCGGAGCGGGAGGAAGGCGGCGGCGCGGCCCCTCCTCCTCCTCCTCCTCCTCTTCTCCTCCTCTTTCTCTTCCTCCTCCTCCTTTCCCTCCTCCTCCTCCTCCTCCTGCCGGGCGGGGCGGGGGTCGGCAGTCCCGGCGCGCTGCCGCCGCGTGGAGCCGCGCTGCGTGTTCCCGATCCCGGCTCCCTGTTCCTGGATCCCTGTTCCTGGATCCCTGATCCCGGCTCTCTGATCCCTGATCCCGGCTCTCTGATCCCTGATCCCGGCTCTCTGATCCCGGCTCCCTCCGCCGCCCCGAGCCGTGCCCCCGCTGCGGGCCGGCGGCGCGGGGATGGGCGCGGGGCTGTGAGCGCGGCCGTGAGCCGTGGCCATGGGGAACATCTCCTCCAACATCTCCGCCTTCCAGTCCCTGCACATCGTCATGCTGGGCCTGGATTCGGCGGGCAAGACCACGGTGCTCTACCGCCTCAAGTTCAACGAGTTCGTCAACACCGTGCCCACCATCGGCTTCAACACGGAGAAGATCCGGCTCAGCAACGGGACTGCCAAGGGCATCAGCTGCCACTTCTGGGACGTGGGCGGCCAGGAGAAGCTGCGCCCGCTCTGGAAGTCCTACAGCCGCTGCACCGATGGCATCATCTACGTGGTGGACTCAGTGGACGTGGACCGGCTGGAGGAAGCCAAAACGGAGCTGCACAAGGTGACCAAGTTCGCGGAGAACCAGGGCACCCCGCTGCTGGTCATCGCCAACAAGCAGGACCTGCCCAAATCGCTGCCGGTGGCCGAGATCGAGAAGCAGCTGGCCCTCCACGAGCTGACCCCTTCCACCACCTACCACATCCAGCCCGCCTGCGCCATCATCGGCGAGGGGCTGACGGAGGGCATGGACAAGCTCTACGAGATGATCCTCAAGCGCAGGAAGTCCCTCAAGCAGAAGAAGAAGCGGTAGAAGCCCAGCCGAGGCGGGGAGGGATGGGGGAGCAGACAAAGGAACCGAGGGGGAGACAGAACCAAAGCGATTCTTTTGGGTTTAATCGTTCTTTTTTATTTTCTTTTTTTTTATTTTTTTCCTCTTAATTTTTTCCCCCCTCCCCAAAGGACAGACAATAGTGGTGATAACAAAGCGGCTCCCGCCAGCCGAGCCCAGATCCCGGAGCTCCCCTCTCCCACCGCCCCGTGCTCCTGAGGGTCTGATCCGGACTCCTTTGGGCTGGAAACATGGAAAAACGGGATGAATCCCCCCTCTCCATCCTCCGGGACCACCGAGCCTTTGTGTGCCGGGGAACCAACAGGGCAGGACCCTGTTGAAGTGCGTTCGAGCGGAGCCCAGCGTGCTTTTGGATCTTTAACGTGGGCATTTTGGGGCGGGGGGCGTCGTTGCCGGCCCCCCACATGCATTTTGGGGCGGGGGGTGCGGATTCATCGTGGCTCTGCAAGGTCAGCGGGGAGGGGGCTTGCAGTCCTTATCCCTGCATCCCCGCATCCCTGGATTCCTCCCCCGCGGGTGGCGGTGGGAAGAGGTGTTGAAAGGTTGGAGGGGGGGTTTGGACCTGCAGAAAATGTCTTGGAGGGGTGGATGTGATGGGTAAGGGGACATCCACACCCACCCTGGTCCGTGTTTTAGGGTGCAGAGCAAGGACGGGCAGCCTTTGGGGTTGGGGGGAGGGGGGGAGGATGCGACACTGGGGCGCTGAGCAGCTGCTGAATGGGGCAGAGCTTTAAGCTCTTGGCTCAAAAAAAGGGGGAAAGAAGGAAAAAAAATACCCAAGGGTTTGGGGTGAACGCTGCTGGAAGCATTGGGGGTGGGTTGTGAGGCACCCCCATTTCTCAAAGGCTCGGTGGTGTCACCTTGTGCACCAAAGCTCCCCGCAGGTGTGCACGGTCCCCGTGCTCAGGGTGCTCCCAGGTGCGGCTTTGGAGGTGATCCAAACTAGGGGTTACTTGGTAAAACCCCCACAAAAAAAGGCAGAGTTTGGGGTTCTGGCCACTGTGCTGCTCTGCAGTGGGGCAGGAGGCCAAGTCGAGGGAGGAGGGGGTGGTGGGTCATGGCAGGGCAGGATGGATGGATGAACAAACAGAGGTGGCCAGAGCCTGCAAAAAAAATCTCTGCTGGAAAGGGAAAATGGCAGGGGGTGAAGAGGCATGGGGGAATTTGTGGTAGGTTTTTAATAAAGATTCAAAGCCAATTAAAAGCCCCTCGCTTTCCCCGGTAGCCACATGGGCAAGCTCTGCCTGCAGAGCAGCCTGAGCGCCCGGGCAGGGTCGGGCCTGGCCGCCTCCTCCTCCTGCAGGTGAACATTTTGGTACCTGCATGGAGCTGGCCACCAAAATCCACTTGCTGTCTGTGTTTCAGCTGGATCTGGCTCTCCAGGGTCCTGGCTTCCCACAGAGCTGAAGCAGGCAGCCCTCAGGGGACAAATATCCTGAATTTGGAGGCAGGCAGGATTTTCTGGTGATTTTGCACCAGATTTCCCATTTGCAAACCCCTTCCCAGAGCAGCCAAGGGGAAAGCACCAAGCAGCCAAAAGCAAAATGCCCTTCGGGTTTTGGGGAGTTGATCCTCCCCTTGCAGCGACGAGCACCTTCCAAACAGCATTTTTTGGGGGCGGGTTTGGTAGGGAACAAATGTTGCAGCCGAGTTGTTTCTTCTCCTCTTGCGGGGTTTCAGTTCCCGGCGCGAGTCCCGACTTGTGTGGGCTGGTCCCATCCGTTCAGGTGGTTCTCTTCCCGCTTCCTCGGGTTTCCCTGCTTTGTCTTCACCTCCAACACTTTGGTACTTGCTGTTGAGAGAGAAAAAAGAATTATTTATTTTTGATGCCACAGAAGCCACATGTATTAACCCTTTTCTGGGAGAGCGACCCGTTTGAAATGTAAAAGCTGTGTTGACCCCAGCAGCTCCAGAGGGATCAGGTTTTTGGAATGACACGTGCAGGATGTTAGTGGGGGGTTATTTTTTTTTAACCTCCTGGCTGGTCTCGGTTTAGCAAATGCCAGCATTGGAAAAGGCTGTTTTTGCAGAGCTGGGTCCTTCCTGGGAGCTTCCAGCTGAGCATCCCCTTGGAGAGATGCTGGAAGGTTCGGCTGGGCCGGGTGGGATGCTGTGCCCGTGCCTTTGCCAGCCACTCTGCTTTCTGCAATAATTAAAAAGACTTTTCCAACGAGTAGCTCCTGGCTTCCATGGTGTTTCCGTTCCGCCACCACCCGGTTTTACCCCATACCCCATGTGCCGACGAGCGTCGCCCTCGGTGGGCTGCAAGAAGAGGGCCCTCAGCAGAGCAGCTCCCAAGGGGAGCTGTCTGGGCTCTTTGCAAGGTTGTGCATCTTCTCAGATTAGAGAATTACAGTGACCTGGGTTATTTTGGCAGGTCTCGTTCCCCCAGGTCCGTTTGCTGTGTTCCCATCGCGATATCCCGCTGCCCGTGTCCTGCCCTCGCCTTTGTCCGTCACTCTCTGTTCCTCCCGTCTTTCCTTTTTTTCTTTTTCTGTTTTTTTTTTTTTTTAAAGATGCAGACATAATGCTGTGAACTGAAATAAATTATTTATACAATGAAAGGGCCTGATAAAAAAAAACAAAAACAAAAAAACAACCAAAACCCAGTGTTCTGCTCATTTCTCAGTATCAGTGCTGCGTTTTGCGTGGATTGAGGGAGGTTCCTGCTGCCTCCCCAAGGAGAGAGGACAAGGGGACAGAAAAGTGACCTGCTGAGGATCCAGTGTCATGGGTCTGTCACGTGGCAGCCTGCTAGGACATGGGGGACATCCATAATTTCCTGGTTAATGAAATCTGAGCTCTTTTGCAGGTCACTTAATGTCTCTGCATCTCTGCAGCTGTCTTGGGAGAAAGGAGGATACTTTTTGGTGGGGGGGAGGATTTTGTTCCACCACCTCCTCTGATTTTAAATCCATGTTAGGGGAGCGATCACACAGAGAGAAAGTTTCCATTTTTGCTCAGCATGGCTTTTTTTAAACGGGTGGCCTCGGGCAAGTGGTGTCGGTGGCAGAGAGCCAGGTCTGTAGGGGTTAAAACACCACTTGGGAGCAGGATGCTGCAGACAGAGCTTGAGGCTGCCTCTGCTCCTGGGTGGCTGCTGACACAGGAAACCCAGGGTGACATTTTGGAGGGGAGTGGTGGAGCTGGGTGGCAAATGACTTTTTCTTTTTTTCTTTTTCTTCTTTTTTTTTTTTGTTTTGTTTTGTTTTGTTTTGTTGGGTTTTTTTGTTTATTTTTTTTTTTGTAAGTGCTGATGAGGCAGCCGGAGGGGAAATGACGATCCTGGCTTGTGAAAGTGAGATTTAGAAGGGTTTGGGGTGATCTCACCCTGCCCGAGTGGGGTGTGCAGTGCCTGGGTGAGGGGATGTGGTGTCTGTTCTGCAGGATCAGGGATGGGGGCTCTGAGGGGTGACAGGACCCCAGGGAAGGGCTGGAGCTGTGTCAGGGCAGGCTCAGGCTGGATTTAGGGAAAGGTTCTTCCCTCCCCCAGAGGTGCTGGCACTGCCCAGGCTCCTCAGGGAATGGGCACAGCCCCGAGGCTGCCAGAACTCCAGGGGCTCCCAGGGATGCCCAGGGTGGCATTGTTGGGGTGTCTGGGCAGGGCCAGGGGTTGGACTTTGTAGACCTCTTCCAACTCAGGATATTCCATGATTCTTTGAACCTAAAGGCTTATCCAGCACTGCAGCTGCTGAGCTGCTGTCAAAGCTCAGAAATCCCTTGGAGCTGGGCTGGACCGTGGCATTCCAGCGCTGAGTTATGGATTGCTCAGCTGCCCCCTGACCCTGTGGAGACCTTGTGGAAGGTGCAGCTCCCCACAGCCCCTTCCTCACACAGAGCATGGGCTCCTGTCCCTCTGCCACATGGTCCAGCACTCCTGAAGATGCTCCTGGCCATCCTCTGGTCCCATTTTCTGTGGGACACCGTGTGCTCCTCCTGGTTTCACGGATCTGAAAGCCCAGCAGTGGACGCTGCAGTGTCCGCACCTTCCTGAACCTGAAGGGACTTGTCCTCACCGATCCCACCTGGCAGAAGCTGATTTTTGGGGGTTTTCCAGCCAGCCTGGAGGTGTGGGTGCTGACACTGTGTCCCTGGGCTTATCTGTGTGCCAGGGGAGCTGGACTTCAGTCCCTTGGGGACCTCATGGAGCTGGGGGCAGCTCTCCTGGCTTGAAGGAGGAACCACCCCTTTCCCTGCGATGGGGGAAGAGAAGCAGCTGCCAGGCTTTGGGCTGTGGCTTTTGAGAGGCTGTGACCGGCTGTGAGTGACCCTGGCTGGCTCTGCCCCGTCCCACAGAGCCGTACTGGGGGCCGAGCTGGGATTTCTCCCAGGCTTTGCGGGAAGGGCAGGAGGGGCTGTGCCGGCAGAGCTCCTTGTGCTTCCAGCGGCAAGGACGGAAAATCCTCCTCGGAGCAGCCTGTCCTGCTGGCCGAAGAGTGCTTCTGTCAGCAGGGGGGAGGCGGTGTTTGGGCCATGTTGTCATGAAAACACGGCACAAGGGGCTGCTGACCTTGCGGCGCCCCGAGGCAGCGCATGATGGATGGGGCTGAGCCACCTCCCCGGGCGGGCAGAGCGAACACGAGGGACGGTGCTGCGGGCTTTGGGGGGTTTGCGATGATTGGGGTGGCACGCAGCCCAAGGATGCTGCCCAGGGAGCAGTTGGATTGGGCTGCACCAGCTGAGAAGGACCTGGAACATTCCAAGAGGACGGATCAGGGCTGGGAGCAGTGGGAGATGGGGGTCAGGACAGGAATAAGCAGAGAGGAGCCACCAGTGTTGCTCCCCTGCTGGTCCGAGGCCACCAAGGAGAGCTGCTGAGCGATCTCCGAGCGTTCCTGTGGACAAGGGAGCCTCTCCAGCCTGGAGTATCCCTCTTTTCCATGCATGCAGCTTCCGGATATCTCCTCTGCCCCGGGAGCCCCTGTGCTGCAGGTTCTGCCTTGGCTCATGCTGTATCAACCACACAGGTCCTTCTGCCTCTCTTCCCTGGCTTTGCCTCGTTAAGCTAAATCCCTCTGCTTTATTTCAAATGGGATTTGCTTCCCCAAGCAAGGATCTTTAAAAGGATCATCCTGGTTAATGCAATCCGGAGGGCGCTGGATCCTTGGAGAGTGGTGTAGTGCACTGGCAGCTATTATTGCACAGCACCAGGTGCTTCTGGCCAAATTTTGGGGTGGGCTGAGGATGGGCAGCACTTTAAAATAGGCACCACCAGAAGTAAAAATTAAATTTAAAAAAAAACCCCACAGTGATTCAAATGTTGTTTGCTTTGTTTCAGGCAGTTCCATCCTGGAGCTTCTTCCATGGGAATTACCCCCAAATCACCAGAACTTTTTGTCTGAGCAGCAAAAGGCTGCTGCTGTGAGTTACTTTAAGCATTTTGCACACACACCATGCAAAAAAAAAAGCCTTGTGCTGGCCTGGCAGAGCAAAATTGAGACATTTCAGCACGAGGATGTTTGAATATGGGGAGCTCAGCCTGGGAATATTTGCTCTAATAAACCATTCTGTTTATTTCAGCTTAGCCTGTGTTTGCTTCCCTCAGACACTCGTGTGAGATTTCAGGGAGGAAAGCTCACAAAGCCCATCAAACTTTCCAGCAATGACATTAAAACACTGCTGGAAGGTGAGTTATGGAGCCTGGACACCCCCTGAGTGACCAGAAGGAATCCCACGTGTCCCATGACCCCCTGTCCTCCCTCCCTGACAGCCCTGACTGATGGCATCCCACAGCATCCCAAAACGCTGGAAGCACGACGGGAATTTGTGAGAAGGGCAGAGAGCTCTTCATCAGCCCACAGATTAGATTCTTCTCATTTATTATCAGCCATCCTTATTTATTGCTGTGAATGATAAAATAGATAGGAATTCGAATGATGATTAATATTATTAATAATATTAACAATATTACAATGCATGCATTTATTAATAAATAGTGATAAAAACAATAAATAAATAACAAAAGGGTGGTGAGGCACAGGGTACCCAGAGAAGTTGTGGCTGCCCCATCCCTGGAATTGTTCCAGGCCAGGCTGGATGGGGCTTGGAGCAGCCTGGGATAGTGGAAGGTGTCCCTGCCATGGCAGGGGGGTGGAATGGGATGGTCTTTAAGACCTTTTCCAACCCAAATCATTCTGGGATTCTGGGATTATTTTTGTTGCTCAGCCTAAATTTTGTAGCTGGGGTGAGCTTCTCTCAGCTGACAAAGGTTTTCATGATCCTGTGGTGCTGGAGCATTCCCAGAAGATGGGAACTGGGGAAACAGGCACTCCCAAAGCTCCTGATCCCACCTGGCATTGCTTTCAAGTATTTTGTTGCCAGGAAGAGAGCAGGACACAAAGCTGGGTCTAAATGCAGGTTTTTTAGACTCCCACCTAACCTTGGTCACATCACTCAACTTGCCCCAGACTTCTTTTCCACAAGGATAAAATTAAATTTCCAGCATTTTTCCTACTTCCTAGGCTTCAGAAAGAAAATGTATAAATATACAGGTATAATTCTCAGATCCCCATGGTAAAGATGCTAAACCTGCAGGATTGTCCCTTTCCTGGTGGGGAAAGGAGTTGAAGGTTGAGGCTGGGGGGAGATTCCTGCAGGAGGTTCCTGCAAATCCAAGTCCTCCTGCTGTGCTGTGGGCACCAGAGCTGCATCAGTGCCTCTGCTCAGCTCCCAGCAGCTCCAGGCCATACTGCATCGTTTCTGAGCTCTCTGAAGCCCTCCAGCCATGTCCTCCAAGCGATGGCTGAGAGTTGTGTTAAGAAGCCACCCTCACCCCCTGACCCCTTGACGCTGCGGGGATGGCGGTGTTGGCACCCTATGGGCAGAGGGGGTGGCACAGAAACTCCTGTCACCAGCACAGCACCGTGCCAGGCCACATCTCCAGGGCTGGGAGCAGCTCGGGACTCTGCAATCCACCCAGCCAGAGGTGAAGGCCCGGTGTGGCACTGGGAAGTGCGAACACAGCGCGATTGTTGCGCTGGTTAATGTTTAAATAGCCCTGGAAAGCCCCTCTTGTGCTGCCTTTCCAGCTCTTTGGCAGCTCCCCCACCCTTCTGCTGCCTGGGGAAAATGTCCAGGGGCTGGAGAGGGAATGGCAGTGCTGCAGGTTTCCATCCTCCCGGGATGGGCCATGCTCTTCCCAACCATCCTTGGGAAACACCTGGTTGCTTAGGAGGGAGCTGCTCAAGGGGACAGGGGGTGCTGGGGAGAAATAAATACCAAAAGTAACAACTCACCACCCACACACCATTCTTCACAGAATCCCAGAATGGTTTGGGTTGGAAAGGACTTAAAGCTCATCCCCTGCTGTGGACAGGGACACCTCCCACCAGAGGTGGGACCAGGTTCCTCCAGCCTGGCCTTGGGCACTTCCAGGGATCCAGGGGCAGCCACAGCTGCTCTGGGCACCCTGTGCCAGGGCCTGCCCATCCTCAGAGCCTGGAATTCCTTCCTTAATTTTTCTCCTTGGAGCCTGTGCTTGGTTGTTCCCCATCCACAGCCACATCTCCAGAACAAATGGCCTTCGGCCTTCCCTGTGCCTCGACAGGGCCTTCTCTGCCAGGAATGGCCAAGGGGTAGCACCTGATGGTCCCAGAGAGGTGGGGAGACTTCTGCTGCCTCAGCCCAGCCCTGGGACCTGCTGTGTTCCTTCTGGGACTTCCAGCAGCTCCAGGGTAGCACAGACTGGGAATGAGGTGGTAAGGAATATACAAAATCATCCTCTGCCAGTTTTCCCTGCAGATTCTGGCACCAAACATCTTCCCAGCCAGCCCAGCCTCTCTGGAGGTGCTGCCCATTTTTCATCCCAGGGCTGGGATGCCAAGAGTCCAAAGAGCTGTGAATGCGTCCCTCATCAGCTGCAGAACCTCCTGCAGCACAAATAACCCACCTGGGGCCCTGTTCTTCTTCCCCTGTGAGGGCAAAGCAGCAGGGAAGAGGGATAAAACTCTTTATTACACCTGAGCATCAGCATTTTTTGTGTCCCAGGGAGCTGCTGGGGTGTCGTGGGGGAAATCCAAGCATTATTGCTGGTGAGGAAGTCCTGGTGTGACAATGTGGAGCATGAGGGGGCCATAAACCCATCAGGAGGACTGGGAGGGTTGAAAAAAGAAGAGTTCTGCTGGAGTTTTATCACTGTGGCCTGAGGGTTTATAACCTTTGAGGTTATATCCTTAGCTCTGGATGAGGGAAAGCCTGGGAGAAGAGGATTTGGGGTCCATGAGCAACACCCTCATCCCACAGTGTGGGGCTGGAGCCTCTGGAAGCAGAAGGACACAGGCTGGGGAGGGGTTGCTTACACCAAGGCTTACACCAGTGGCCCATGGGAGACTTGGGTGCTCAAAGCTCCTTCATTTTTAGCTGGATCATGGAGAGAGTCCCGTGGGAGGAGGGGAGGGAGAAGGCAGGGCTGTGTCCTCCGAGACCAGGGAGGTATTCGAGCTCCTTCTTTGTAATTCCTGGCAAAGAAGTTCTGGATATCGGGGGGGTTTACATATATTTATGTATATATCCATGTTCTGGTTTATTTATTTATATACATATATAAAATAATATTATATTATAATATATATATGTGTGTGTGTGTGTGTGTGTGTGTAATTGCACACAATATAGAGAAGGATATATTGTAAATATTCCCTAAGCTCCTTCTGCCCCTCTTGGAGAGGAGCTTTAAGGTGTGGATGTGGCTCTTGGGGACACGGTTCAGCGGTGACCTTGGCAGTTTTGGATGGAGTATTTGGACTCCAGGATCCTAAAGAGCTTTTCCAGTTCTGCAATTCTCTTTTTCTCCTGGTGGTTGGCAATTGCAGCCCACAGCTTTTCCCTATCCTGTGCTGGGCTGTCCCTTAGCTCCAGCAGCTTTCCCCCCACCATCTCTGTGACTTAGCCATGCCCCCATTAATTTATTGCATCCCAAATTATAATTGTGTCCCAAACTATTATTGGGAAATTATTTCTGCTCTGGGATAAGAAACTCAGGGTATCCCCCAGACTCTAAGCTGGATGTGGCAGGGATGCTTTTTTGGGCTAGAATGAGGCATTTTGGGGTGTTTGCCTGGGCACCCAGATTTTCATCGAGCCCTGAAATGGGAATGTTGCCCATGGAGTGGATGTTTATCCAGTCCCTGTTCCCAGCAGACTCAGCCAGGTCAGGGCTTGGTGATCCATTAACCATGGGGGGAGAGAGGCCCCTGTGCAAACCTTGGCATCTGCAAAGGAACTGCTTGGAAAGCAGCCAGTGCTGCTCTTCCCTGGCCATCCACAAAAAAAACCAACAAACCAAACCTGAGGATTCATCAACAAAAGGAGCCATTCCATGGAAATGCTGGTGGCAAAGTGCCACGGTGAAGGGGGGACAAGAAGGGAGCTGCAGTGACCTTGGGCCTTTGGATAATGCTGAGACAACATTGCTGGATGGGTCGTGCTTACTCTGAGATGGCTCTCTACTGGGAATTTTGGAAGGAATTTTGCATTATTGAAGGTGCATAATGAAATTTGGGCAGGGCAGAGGGGGTATTCTCCATGCTGGGACATCCAGAAATTTCCAGAATTGGTAGCCCAGGAATCCCAGGAATCTCTCAGAAGTGGCAGCTTCCCTATCCCATTTCCCCCTCCATTCCCAACCTCCTGCCCCCTTGGAGCTCCTTTTATCAGGAAATGTGCAGGAAAACTGTTGCATTTCTGATGGTCTGAACTCTCTCAGTCAAGGCAAGAGCTGGCTTGCAAAGAATGTGGGTAATTTATGTGTAGATAATAAGGAGAGGGAGAGCAGCAGGCAAAAGGAGTTTGTCTTTCATTCCCCTCAGCCCTGCTCCTGAGGCTTTGCCCTACTCAGGGAAGTTATTCCTGATTATCCCAGGGGGACTAATTGACGTGGGGACCTTCCTGAGTCCTCCCTTTTGCTTTAATCAGTCCACTGTGGATGCAATTACTAAATCGGAAAAAAAACAACAGAACAACCCAAAAATTAACTTTCTCCCCTAATTCCCCTTAAACCTGTATTCTTTTGCATCCTTGCAGATCCTAGACTGGCTCTTTCCTACAGGCTGGTCCTTGGGAACACAGCAGAAATAAATCCAGCTTCCAGGTCCAATGTAACAACTCACTCTCCAGAAACCCTGACACATTTGTCTGTTGGGGTTTTTTTTCATAGAAAAGCCCTGGCAAGGGCAAATACAGAACTTCTGAGAGGTCTCAAGGCAGAAGAAGAGCTTCAATAAACAGATTTATTACCTGAAACAGCAGGAGATTTCTGTCTGAAGGAAAAGGCCTGAGAGCTTTGTGGCACAACTCTGAAAAGGAAAAGGTCCTTTAAAAGGTGCCTTTTTGGGTGAGAGGAACCTTGACAGCTTCAGGTCTGATGGGAAAATAACACAGGGAATTCTACAAGGCTCAGGTATTTTCTTTCCCCCTCTCCATCTCAAAAGAGGACTGATCTGTGTCTTTTCAAGGCAGGGAGAGGTTAAGCCTAACCCTGAATTCCTCACTCCATCTCCAACAACACTTCCATGGATAACGTGCCTTTAATTACTATTAATTACTTAATCATGCTCCCCCATGGCTCTGCTTAAGACACTGCCTTAATTGCTCACAAACAAGCTCTGGACATGCACAAGGTGTAATGGAGTCAGCAGGTCCCTTAAGTCCCATTCCCTGCAGGTTTGGCCCCTCCTTCCCCACCTTTCCCAGAAGATGTAATTCCCAGTGGTTTGCTCCAGGCTTCCTGTGTCAGTTTTCCAGGTGATTTTCAGGCTGACCTGATGGCACAGGGTCTTGCTTCAGGCTGCTCTCACCTCCTTGGGGATTAGCAAGGCATGGGAGATAATTTCCAGCAGCTCCAGGGGGACATCCCAAGCAGATGGGTTGGGAGAGTCCCTGCCCCTGCAGAAGGAGAAATGGGAAGCAAGACGAGAGCATGAACCCCCCCCAGCCCCGGCCAGGCTGAGTGCAGCGAGTTCTGTGAGAAAAGAACAGCGTGAAAAAAATCAGTTCTAAGCCCAGACTGCTCAGGCTGAGGCTTGATGTCTTAGAGGGAAAGCAGCAAGTCCTCACTGCTGAGGATTACAAGGAAATTGGCTTCTAAAACACAACAGTGGCAGAATCTCCAGTCAACACCGGCTGCAGGCAACAAAATCAATCCCAATCACATTTTCCCAGCCAGGCTGCTCATCAGACACGATCTAAGGATCCTTAGGAGGAGGAAGAAATAGAAACTGGGATTCCTATGGGCAGAACTGAGCAAATCCATGGATACAGCATCAAGCACCACATCAGCCAAAACACAGGAAAGCCCCATGGCAACCATTCCCAGGATGAGACAGGAGGAGAATATCAGAATCACGAAATCCCAGAATAATTTGGGTTGGAAGGACCTTAAATCTCATCCCATTCCACCCCCTGCCATGGGCTGGACAGGCTCCTGGTCAGAAGGGAATGGCTGTCCCATCCCATTCCCTCTATTTATTCCCTCCTGCTTTGAGGCAAAACAGTTGTAGAGGAGATACTATTTTAAAGACTCTTGAGGTGTGACCATGGATTCAGGATTAAGGTGGAGAGGCTAAACTTTCAGAGGAATTGTATCAGTGATAGTGCTCCATCATCAGCAACACAGAATTAGAGAATCCCAGGACGGTTTGGGCCTTAAAGCTCAGCCCCTGCCATGGGCAGGGACACCTTCCCCTATCCCAGGTTGTGCCAAGCCCCTTCCAATCTGGCCTGGAACACTTCCAGGGATCCAGGGGCAGCCCCAGGTCCTCTGGTGCCAGCAGCCCTGGCTCAGGGCGGGAGGCAATGGGGCTGGATGCTGCAGGGGTGTGCAGGGTGGGATTTCCCCTCTCTGGGTATCCTCACAACATTGGCTCCATCACCCTTGGTTACAAACAAAAGGCAGCAAAAGGCTCTTCCTAGGGAAGGAAAATGGGTGGGGAGGGGGGTCCCTGAGCCCAGCTGGGCTCCCAGAATATGTCAGGGAGGAATGAATCGCTCCAGGGTACCTGCAGATGTGCAATTCCTGCAGTGAGAGGTCTGGCAGTGCTGTCGGTCATCACCACAACCCAGTCTCACCCAGGCTGGGGCAGCTCCTGGCCTGGCCACCAGGGACCGTGTTCCAGGTGGAACCAAACCCTCCCGAGCTCACTTCCAGCACCCCAAGTGTTTCGTGTCACATTCCTGTGCCAAACACCTCCAACAAGGTCCTTGCCTGCCCAGCTGCATGGGGAATTGATGCAGGGAGAATCATGAGGACTGCTCCTCTTGCCTTCCCTTAAACACCAGCTCCTCCACCTGATGCCAGCTCCTGGGAATTTTATCCAAAGCTTTGTGGTTTAGCACAAGTTCCACATCCTGGGGGTAACTTTTCATGCTGAGGAGCCCCACCTTCCCTCTCAGATGTCAGAAGGGGAGCTTGCAGCCTCCTGGGTGATGCAGCAGATTGGAAAGAGGCCAGTACTTAACATTAAAAAACCAAAACATACTAACTAACTAAAAACAAAAAACAAAACAAAAACAAACCCCAAAAAACCCCAAATAAACTGAAACAAAGAACCCCAACAAAACAAAAACAAAACTTCCCCCCAAAAAAATCAACCAACCAAACTAACCAAAAACCAAAAAAAAGCCAAAAAATCCAACAAACCCCCCTCCCCCCCCCAAAAAAAACCAAAATAACCAACCAACCAAACTAAGAAATAAAAAAAAAGAAACCAAAAAACAAAAACCCAAAAAAAACCTAAAAATGAACTCCTGAACTTCCTTTTTCAGGATTTTGCAGAGGGTGTTGGTGGGAGCCATCCCAGCTGACCTAAACACTGCCTCCTCTCATTTTTGGCATCATCCCTGGCCTTAAAGCTTTGTCCGGGGTGGAAGTGCGTGGTGACAAAGCCAAGGTGCATTTCCCAGATGGAAAAAGCCTCAGTTTCCTTTGCCCTCATTTTACATCCCTGGTTGTAGTCGGGTGCTGGGGAGTGGTGAGTGCTCTGCCACGACCTGCAGATTAAATAAATTAAATTCCAGTGACCATTCCACTCTCATCTGGGAGGCTTTAACTCCCCAGGAAGCACAATTCCCACAGACCACAGAGGAATGAACTTCCCCTCTTGCTCACCCTCAGCCATCAGGCTCGTTGGATGGAAGGGAAATCAGGGGTGGCGGGTGATGATTAATTAATCTGTGTCCCAGCCCCAGCCTGAGTCCTTGCTGATCCATCCCCAGGCCGTGCTTCAGCTCACAGAGACCGACAGGGAGACATCAGGAAGGGACAATCCTGGCTGCTGCAGAGGGTGCAGGAATTTCCAGGGAAGAGGAGCGTCCCCCAAGGGAGCTGGACCTGGCCCACCTCCAAAATTGTCCTTTTTGTAACATGGGGCAGTGAGCTGGGAATGTGACAGAGGCAAGGTTTGTTCATCCTGACCCCTTGGATATGGTGGGAGGTGGATCCTGCCCAGGGGAAAGCTGCCAACACAGACAAGCAGGAGCACCCTCAGGAATGTGGGATATTCTCCAGCCCTCATTGTCTGAGTAGCCCTGGCTCCACCAGGTGTGATCCCTGTGTACCTGGAGGATCCTGCGCAGGGGCTGGGAAGGGAAAGGGAAGAACTGATGAGACCAGGAAAACCAAGATTCCTGTCCCGGTGTCACTGGCCTCTCCCTGACCCTCACACCCCACCCCAGGGGAAATCCAGCACATCTCCCCAGCTCCAGGGATAGAGACAGAGGAGATTTTGGGGTGGGCTGGGGGAGCAGCACATCCCCAGGACAGGGGATGACCCTGTTTCTGCCACTCAAAGCAGGGCATCCCCCCTGGAGACTTCCCTCATTCCCCAGCCACTGGGGCAGAGGATGGATGTGGCTGAGGGACCCCTTGGTGGTATCTGAAGTGGCCCAGGGATGGAGAAAGCCCCTCCCTGAGGAATTCAAGCTATGCAGGGAGCAGAGGTCACCGCAATCAGGTGCGGTGTAAAAGGGAAAGATAAACCCTATAAATCAGGCTGTGGGAAGAGGAGGAGAGCACAAGTGCACAGAGCTGCAGGAGGATGGTACGAGGAAACCCCAGCTCGGGCAGAGAGAGGGGGGACGTGAGGGAAAACCTGGAGCAGCCTGGAGAGGGGGGATGGCCAGGAAAAGGGGAGCTGAATGTATCCTCAGTAGGGGAGGTCCTCTCAGTGTAAAAAAACCCCACCCAACAAAATAACAAAAAAAGCAAAATGTGGGGAGAAAAATCCCAGAAACAGTGGGTTAGGCATAGGAAAAAAAGCCCTCAAAATACCATTTTACTTCAATTTTAGTCTATTTTTTTTGTATTACTCCCATAATGGAGGATGGAAGGAGACACAAAACTCTCCTTAAAGAACAATGTTACAAATGAAGTCTTTCAAAACATGTAATTATTTTTCTGCTCAGACAGGAGACCTCCTCCCCAAGGCTGGAAGCTCCATTGCACAAGCAACATCCTTCCCTGTGACTCCAGTTTTCCACATGATGCTGCAGGTCCATCCATCCTGGAGATGGATGGATGGTGGATGGATGATGGATGGATGGATGGATGGATGGATGGATGGATGGATGGATGATGGATGATGGATGGATGATGGATGGATGGTGGATGGATGGATGGATGGATGGATGGATGGATGGATGGATGGATGGATGATGGATGGATGGATGATGGATGATGGATGGATGGATGGATGGATGGATTATGGATGATGGATGGATGATGGATGGATGGATGATGGATGATGGATGGATGGATGATGGATGGATGGATGATGGATGGATGGATGATGGATGGATGGATGGATGGATGGATGGATGGATGGATGGATGATGGATGGATGGATGGATGGATGGATGGATGATGGATAGATGGATGGATGGATGGATGGATGGATGGATGATGGATGGATGGATGGATGGATGGATGGATGGATGATGGATGGATGATGGATGGATGGATGATGGATGATGGATGGATGGATGATGGATGGATGATGGATGGATGGATGATGGATGGATGGATGGATGGATGGATGGATAGATGATGGATAGATGGATGGATGGATGGATGGATGATGGATGGATGGATGGATGATGGATAGATGGATGGATGGATGGATGGATGGATGGATGGATGGATGGATGATGGATGGATGATGGATGGATGGATGATGGATGGATGGATGGATGGATGGATGGATGATGGATGGATGGATGGATGGATGATGGATGGATGGATGGATGGATGATGGATGGATGATGGATGGATGGATGATGGATGGAGGGATGATGGATGGGTGGATGGATGATGGATGGATGGATGGTGGATGGATGGATGGATGGATGGATGGATGGATGGTGGATGGATGGATGGATGGATGGATGGACATCTTGGCAGCTTAGCTGGTGACCTGCTCCCCTTTCCTGAGCCCTCCAGGTGAAAATGTATCCAGGCACGTTTCTGGGACACGGGAGTAGTAATAAGCTCCTGGTGAAAAATGTGCTGGTTCACATGAAGTGTGATGGTGAGGGTGGTAAAAAACCCACACCAGATGCTCTGGATCTTATCCCACCTGGTCTGGTCAGAGCTGATGCACCCTGGGAGGGACAATCCCACCAGAATCCCAGCTTCCACAATAGGATACTGAGAGCCAGCTCCCGTGCAAAGTGAGAAGGAAAACGTGAGTCTGTGGAGGAGCAAATGGGAAATGTGACCCTTGGAGCCACTGAAAATAAAGAGGGAACTGCGTGGTCTCGTGGTTTTTAGCTTGATTTCACACACAAGGGGATCTTAAAATGCACCATTCCCAGTCCTGAGAAACTTTGGAGCCTCTGGCCAGTCTCCCCCAGCCCTGGCAGAGGAGCTGGAGCCTCGCTGACACGGAGCGCCCACAAGCCGTGCGAAAATAGGTGACTTGCTGGAGGAGAAAGAGAAAGAGCTATAAATATCCTGAGTGAGGGAAGAATTCATCACTCACTCACTCACTCAGCTCTTATTATACATCACAGAGAGCTGTTATACAAACCCCTGCCACAAAGAAAGGCCCAGGCATGAATCACTCCCCGTGAGATATCCAAGAATCCAGCCACAGAGGCGAAACCCAAATGGACCTAGACAGCCTTGGAGCCTCTGTTTCAACCATGAGCTCCTGTTCATATTCCTGTCATCATCCAGGAGACACTCTGTCCTTTTGGAAAAGATATCCATGGGTAGAGAAGAAAGAATATCTGCTTCTGAAGGACTTTTAATTCAAAAAGACTGAACGGGAGCAGTGACCAAAGCCCAGGTACCATTCCCAGCCTAAAAGATCGGGGGAAAGGGCTTTTAATAGAAATAGAAGGGAGAGTGATCAGCATCACAAGCCCATCTCCCTTCCTCCATGGGCTCCCATGGACTGACTGTTTCAGTCTGCAAGGATAACTGCACCTCCCTGTTCAAAGCCAATTCATGAATTCATGGAATCACAGAACAGTTTGGCTTGGAAAGGACATTAGAGATCATCTCATTCCAACCCCGCTGCCGTGGATAGGGACATCTTACTTCTCCCTCCCTTTAGTTCCCTGAGGGAGAGGAGAAAAGGAGCAGCTGAAAGTTAAAAGTCTGAAGGCCGTGGGGATGAAACCTGTTCTCCACAATCCAGGATCACAGAGAGGGCTGGACACTGAATGCTGAGATAAGGCACATGCCTAGAATAACCCAAATAGCTGAGATAACCCCTGGTCCCGGGCCTGGCACATCCATCCATCCATCACTGACCTGGGGCCAGGAGCCTGCTCTGACCTGACCCAAACCTTCACACACTGCAGCCATTCCGCCTTCCAGATCCCAGGCTTGCTCCAGGCAGGGTCAAGATTCTTGGGAAGGTAACAGGGGCTGAGGGTGTTGGCTCTGAGTAGTGCTGGAGGGCTCTGCTGGAGCAGCCAAGCCCCCCCTGAAGGCACTGGGCTGGGGTTAAATGGGTTCTGACCAGCCTGGCACACAGGGAAAGGTTGGCAGTGACCAAGGTGGGACACCAGCTTGTTGTGCAGTGGAGATTCTCCAGTGTCTGTGCTCATGTGACACCCCTGAGCAGTGGGATGCTACTCTCCAAAAGGTCAGGAATGGGCTCTGGAGGGGGCTCTACATGAATTTATTCTCCCTGATGAGCTCATGTCTTGGCAGGAGAAAGCTGCAGATGAAGCTGAGTAGTTTCTCATCAGTCTCATCCATGCCTCAAGCAATGCTGCCTGCTCCTTTTGCTCCAGGTAGATAGTGAGGGCCTCTTTTCCAGCTTCTCCTCACTTTCTTATCTCTTCTCCCACTTCCTCAAAGCCTATGAGGGCTGCAACCAAGTGACCTCTGTTCATCACCACATCAAACCATTCCCCCCAATAATCATGGTTAAAGCCAAAGCTGAAGCCCCACAGCTTCCCTACCCTGGAATTCCAAGGGTGGAGAACCTTGGGAAGGGAGGCAAGCTCTGCTGACACCACAGAGGGGATGGGTGGGATGGGGAAGATGGATCAGAGGTGTCTTTGTTCGTTGTGAGCACTTTGGTGCCTCTTGCAAGGAGAGGCTCAGAGCACAGGGCAGGCACCCACAGGAGTCTGCAGGAGCCAGCAAGCTCTGCTCCTGTCATCATTCCTCCCAGGAAAAACAGCTCCCAGCACTGGGAAGTTTAATTGGGCTTCCCTCATAAATCACCCTGATGTCATCCAGGTGCAAGCATGGCATGTAAAGGCATTCTCTGTTTTCATCCTACGCCATTCTTCACCTGACCCCTCAGAGCCTCTGTCCCCAAGCCCCCTGGGAGATCCCAGGAGCCCTGCTCCTCCAAGAATGTCAGCTATTCCAGGTTGTCTTGCCCTGCTCGACAGGCACATTGATGTCTGAGAGACACTTGCCGTGCTAGCAGCCAGCCACAGCACCTAGTTTCCTCTCCTAGATTAGTCATTCTTCCCAAATTTCCTTCTTTTGTGTAGGGATTCCCTCTGTTTCCTGCTACAGGCTTCATTTTCCCTGTTCTATGAGCACTTGGAAGTATTTGTACTGCCAAGGAGGCTAGTTCATCTGTTCAGCTATTTTTATTCCTCCTGCTGTAGCATCTAAAGAATTGTTTTTGCAGAATAATCTCTGCGGGTCAGGAAGGGAAAGAAATCATCTTGGATACAGCTGAATGGATTGAAAGCAGTTTCCTACACAACAGGACCTCATCGTCCTGCTGAAGTCTTTAATATTGATACTCCATGACTCAATGATCCTTGTGGGTCCCTTCCAACTCAGGACATTCCATGATTTAAGTGGCAGAAATTAAAAACAGAGCCGTGTTCTCTGAGACATCAGGTCCTGGTGTCAAAGGTGCCAGTGCTGGAATTGTGGGGGATCCACTGCATCTCTGAGGACTAATGGGTTTTGGTTTCTTTCCAGAGCTATTAAACCTTATCTGAGCATCCCACAAAATTGCTCTTGCTCTCAGCATGCCCAGGCCTGGCACCAGGAAACAAGCCCTGCCCACGGCAGGGAAGCTGGAATGAGGTGATCTCTAAAATCCCTCCCAAACCATCCTGCGATTCTGTGCTCAAGCCTCTGCAAAAACAGATTCCTTTGGAAAAGGATAATTAAAATATTTCTGGGCTCAGCTCATTCTCCGTGGCTGCATCAGTGTTTGGGGAGTCAGGCTCCCTCCTGCTGCTCCTCCTGCTGCACGGCCGTGCTGCAGCAAACCCAGCCTTGCCCACCGGTGTGGGAAGTGTGGAGCATCCCTCGTGCTCTGCCTGCAGGGACACGCCTGGAATTCCTGCTCCAAGCCAGGGACTGGCTCCTTCTGGCTAAACTGTGCCAACGAGACGAAGCTTTGCCAGCTCCTTTTCCCTGGCTCCTTCCTCTGGGGTCTGTCTGGTCCCAGCAAGCCCTGACGCCTCCTCCCCTGTGCCAGCCATCCCTGCTCCAGGAGGGATCCCTACCCAGCTCCACACGGATGGATCAGTCTCCACCTGGTGGAGTTTCACAGGGGACAAGTCCAAATTGGAGCAGCCTTCTCGATTGCCTCTGTGGGTGCTTGCAAGGCCAGGCTGTGCTGAGCCCGAGTGCCAAAATGCATTCTCCTCATTGCATTCAACCAAAAAATTCCCACAGTTGTTCCTGAGGGAACACATTCCCTTTGGGCTTGAACTGCACATCTGGGTCAGGAGGAGAAACAGCCAACATGGGGAGTTTTTCTAGAGCAGAAGAGCCTTTTCTGGGTATTGTTTATGCTATCTCTCATTCATGGGGCACATGTGAGGGTCTGCCTTAAACACCCTGAGCTTTCAAAACTCTGTATTTTCCCTCATAGTTGGTGTTTGGAAGATGGCACATTCCAAAGCTTCTTCCAGCACCAGTGGGGTTTAAAACTGAGCCTTCTGTCCTCAAGAGTGTGAGCAGCCTGGTGCTGTTGGCGCAGAGGAGCCCTTCCAGCAGCCCCTGCTCAGTGACCCTTGGTGGCCTGGCCCCCTGAGCTGGGGCTGCCAGAGCTGCTGGAGTGCTGTGCTCCAGCTGCAGCTCCTTCTTGGATCACATCCTCACTTCCCAGCTCCTCCCTGGCCAAGGGTCTCGTCAGCTTTGAGGGCAGCTCTTGTCTCTCCCTCCTCACGAGCACAGCACCTCAGATCTAGCCTTGGACCAGCCTCAGTTTTGCCCTTTCCCCCCTGTTGTCACCATGAGTGGTCTCCAGTGAACATCTCATTCCCATCAGGACTCATCCCAAACCTTCTGGGCCCCACAGCCCAGCTCTGGGCTCGGGGTGTGTGGCAAACCCAAACAAGCTCCTCTGGCCTCTTCCCTGTCCAGGGCATCATCTAAACCCTGACACAGCCCTGCTGCTGCTTCCCCAGCCTTTGATCACTTATTCACAGGATGGATTCTCCCCGTTACGAACTACAGGCCTCTAACTGGATTGAGAGCCAGGCCTGCACCTTCCCCTGTAATTTAGCTTTAATTAATGCCCATTTATTATTAACTGTTTTCAGCTGGGCTTAGGCTTAATATCAGATGGTTATTATCCAGAGGCCAGCACGGATTGTTTTCATCTCCTTCATTACCCATTTCAGCAATTTCCCCCCTCCCCTGTTGACAGATGCCCACAGAATGTGCATGATCAGCATAAAGGATCCCTGTGAAGGAACAACGGGGCTTTCAAAGCCACCAAAGCCCAAGGAAAGCCTCCCCATGTCCCCAGGTCAGTGCCCAAGGCACGTGGACAAAGGAAAATCTCCCTGTGTTCCACAGGAGATACACAGTTCATATTTTTTTACTGCTGCACAAAATCTGTGATTGAGGGTGGAAATTACCCAGGAGCTATTTTGAAAGAATTGGGGCATTTTCATGTTCTTTTATATTTTCCATTTGCTCATTTCTGGCTTTAAGAAAATAAAAAAAAAAAAGAAATAAGAACAGAAAGAGAAACCTTTCCTTCTATTTCCTTTTATCACATTTCCCTCCCCACCCCCCCAAAAAATAAAAAATAAAAAATAGGAGCAGTGAAAGTAAAACACCAGAAATCCAAGATAACAGCAATATTTCGGAGAGGCCTTCAGAACCTGGATAAAAAAATAGGGAGGTGAAGAAGGAAGAGGAAAGGTTGAAAAACATCTTCAGCATCAACCATTAAACTAAATGCTGCCAGCTCCACCAAAACCATGTCCCCAGGTGCCTGAACACTCCCAGGGATGAGCATTCCACCATTGCCCTGGCCAGGCTTTCCATGAGGAATTTTTTCCTGGTATCCAGTCTAAACTGTCCCTCCTCCAGCTTGGCCAAAGGCATTGAAGGGGAGTGCAGGGGACTGATGGAACTTGTCAGAGCTCGAGGTGGGCTCTGGAGCCAGCACCAGGCACCAAAACAAGCAAAAGTCTCACTGCAAACTGTGACAGCGACAAATTGTGAGGGAAAGCAACAGTGGCAGAGGTGAGAAGAAGAACCGAGACATGGGGCAAGACCCCTTGCTCCCCTCTTGGGGGTGGAAGAACATTTTGAGAAAGGTCAGGAAGTGTTGGAGGAGCAGAAACATCCCCAAGGATGGATGCAATGTGTGACTTGCAGGTAAAAAAAAAAAGTGACAACTGCTCGGGCTTGACATTTTCCCCACCCTTAGGGGATGTTCCAGTTCAAGGGGATATTTCAGTTCACTGTTTCTTGACAATTGTTGTGAAATTGGCAGTTCTTGCCACATTTAGTGCTTTCTTCTCCTTGCATTGTGCTAAGGTTGCAAAACTGGCCTCTGGTTTTTGGTGGGGAAAGAAACCGACACTCCAGAGTTTCCAGGATTCCAAATCCCACCTTGCTTCCAACCTCCCTTTGCCCCAGTGGTGTGGGGGACACTAAATCTCCTTAAAACCTTGGCAGCAGCTGAGTGAGACCGGGTAGAAGTCACTTAAAGCAGGTCAGGATGACAGGGAACGTGGAAATGGGAAAATATTGGGAAGGAGGGAGGAGTGTGTGGAGTGTTAAATCATCCCATCCCCGCCACAGCGTGAGAGCTGCCCTGGGACAATTACCTTGAGCCGAGTGCATCATCCAGCCAGCAGCTCTTCCCTGCGAAGGCCTCGTTTGCTTTAATTACTCTCATTTGGAAGTCAATTCAGAGCGGCTTTCCTGAAGATGCCTACCTGGAGCAGCCCTGGAGGAGCTGGAAAACAACGGAAACTGTTTTCGGTTGCATATCGACCCCCTCAGGCTTGACGAAAAATAGGGAAAACGCATCAACAAAACATTTTAAAGATGTTTTCTAAAGATGTTTTCCTGAACTTGCTCTTACCCAGGCTTTCAGCACTGTCAACTTCCCAGCCCTAAAGGCTGGAAAAAATCAGAGACCCATCATCATCATCAAAGGATTTGGGTTGGGAGGGGACCTCCAAAACCACCCAGTGCCACCCGCTGCCATGGGCAGGGACACCTGCTGCTATCCCAGGCTGCTCCAAGCCCTGTCCAACCTGGCCTTGGACACTTCCAGGGATCCAGGGGCAGCCCCAGCTGCTCTGGGCACCCTGTGCCAGGGCCTGCTCACCCTCCCAGGGAGGAATTCCTTCCCAATATCCCATCCATCCCTGCCCTCTGGCAGTAGGAAGCCACTTGCCCTTGTCCTGTCATTGCAGGCCGGGACAGAAACCATAACTATTGGATGCTGCCAGTCTCAAGGGCTTTTTGGTAGCCTGACTGATGGTCCAGCGTGTTTTCATCCACAGCAGCTTGGGCTACCAAAGCAATGGCTGCCTGTGGCCACAGCAGTTTATTTGGGAGATCTGGAAGGCACAAGATTTAGAAAAGAACACCATACTGGCAAGGAAGGGTTCCTGAAATATTTTCTAGCACTCACTATTAAAAAAATAAAAGCTGATGTTTCAGCAAAATGTCACTGCACCAGGAAAGAAAAATCAAGAGCAAGCCAGACCTGTCCCCTTCTCTGTTGACCACCTCATCCTCTCCGAATTCCTTTGGAGTAGAAGCAGTGACTGCCACCATCTCTGGCATTCCCAGCTATAAATCCATCAGGTTTCAGCCACTTCCGAGGCAGAGTCTGCAAATAAGCTCCGTGTGGCCTTGCAGGTGACCCAGAACAAGCAGCAGAGCAGGGTTGGGATCACAGCTTTTAAATCCTGGCTCTGCTCCTGCCAGCAGCCCTTGTCACCAGCTGATAACCAGAAGCAAAGGGCTGGATGTGGCACTGTTTTCCAGTGCCCCAGAACAACAGCCTGTCCTGCGGGGAACAGATGGCCAGCGTGGATCTGGGCATCACCTCGGCTTGTTCAAAGCATTCCATGTCCAAACCCTCTCCTGGCACGAATGGACACATCCCGATGGTTTTCCTACACAGCAGGAGCTCTGCAGCAGCTTTTCAGGGTCTCTTTTCCCATTTAGGTAAAAACCAGGAGCGGGGGAGCCGCGGTTCCCGTCTCCTGACGCCTCGTGCCACAAGCACGCGTGGTCCCGCCATCCCCGCTGCGCCAAGGATGGAGCATGGGGATCAGCATCCCCGGGAAGTGGATTTTGGAGGGTTGGAAACATGCCTGGGGGCACAGCCTTGCTGTCTGGAAGCCTTCTCCCACGCTCCTCCTTGGGGAAACAGCCTGCCCGAGGCGGATTTCTCACCTCGCCAGCCCGGGGAGGGGAAAGGCACAGACGGCAGCCGAAGCTGGAGCTGCTTGGAAAACTGGGAATGCTGGCACCTCGCAGGGTTGCAAGGGCTGGAGGGTGGCCCAGGCACCTGATAAACCCAGTGCCAGTCCTCCAGAGGAAGAGGAGTGCTGTGAGCATCCTCCTGTGAGGCTGCAATCCCTGCTGGCCTCCTGTCCCTGCTCCATTTGCCATTAGATGCTCCTGGCAACCAGCTGGAAGATTTTGAAGCCTTGGCATGTGACTGGGAGGGACTGGAGTGGGCACAGGCAGCTTGGAACCCACCCTCACTCTGCAAACAGAGGTGTTCCCCTTTCTCAGAGCTCCCAGCCCTTCCCAGAGCCTTCCTCAGAGTAATTTCCAGGGTCAGAGTGGCTGGGTTTGGGATATGGAGACAGCACAGTCCCTGCATCAGAGACAGGGGGAAAAAGGCAAGAAAAGCAACAAATGAAAAGGGCAGTGAGCACCGGCACAGGGTGTCCAGAGAAGCTGTGGCTGCCCCTGGATCCCTGGAAGAGTCCAAGGCCAGGTTGGACACTGGGGCTTGGATCACCCTGGGATAGTGGAAGGTGTCTCTGCCCATGGCAGGGGGTGGAATGGGATGGGATTTAAACATCCAAATTATTTAAGCAACCCAAACTATTCTGGGATTCCATGGAAAACAAAGCCTGGCTATTCTACCACAAAGGAAAGCAGGCATGGAAATGTGTCCTCCAAGCTTTTGGATCAGTTCCCTTCTCCAAGGCAGGTGTGGTTTTGTATTCCACTCCCTCCACCTCCCCGCCCCTGCCCTTGTGCAGGGAGAGCTCCTGAAATAGCTGCTCCTGAGCCGCTTTATTTTGGATGTAAATCATTGGTATTCAGCAAGAAGAGCTCTCTCTTGGAGAGCTATCCTGCCAGACCTGTTTCAGCTGATTTCCTCACAGACCTGAAGCCCTTCCCATAAACCTCTGGCTGCAAACCCAGGGTTTGCTCCCTTTCCTTCTTTATCATTCCAGACCCGTCCCTCTCCTCGTTTGTCCCCTTTTATTTCCCTTCCCTCACATCTGTGTTGCTGCAGAGCGCTGTTAATAAGATTTATGGCTGAACATTCTCTGGCATCCAGGTAATTCCATAGGCACTTGCTGGTCCAGTTTGAAAAGCAAACAGCTCCCCTCACCATTCCCCTTTCGGCTCTGCTACCTGAATTCCCTAAGACAAAGCCTGGAGAAGGTAAATATTTGGTCCTGGTCCCAAAGCTTTAAGGTTCCCCTCTCCATGGGGGGATCTGGGCAAGGTTAGGGATGCCCTTTTCCCATGCCGTGGGTTCACTGAGGACCAGCAGAGCAGGGAGGAGGGAGAAATGGGAACAGCGTGGCTCTGCAGGAGACTGGGATCACCAAACCAGGGTAATTCCATGTGGAAAGATCCCTGGAGGCCACTGCTCCAAACTCTTGTCCAAAGGTAGGGCCAGCCAGGTCCATCTGCTATTTAACCACCTCCAGGGATAAAGTGGATTTGGAGGAAGATGCTGCTTCTCAGGGAGGATTTTCTCAGGTTTTCCTTAACTCTGCACAAGCAGGAGGCATTGAGAGCTTGTCCAGGAGTAAATTAAAACTAAGACATCCTTTGCCTGCAGCCAGGAAAGCAGAAAATGGGGAAAAATAGCTTCTCCAAGAGTAATTATGCAGCAAAGTGACTGAATGGGTGAGACAGCCGAGGTTAAATCCATGCCACGGATCCTGTGGCAGCAGCACTACCAGGAAAACCTTTATGGGCTGTCCAAGCAAGGGAAATCCGAGTTTCATCTGCTCCAGAGACTGGGAAATGGGAAATTGAAGATAACAGAGCAGGAATGTTTCAAAGAGCTGTGTTCATGGGATCACAGAATGATTTGGGTTGGAGGGGACCTTAAAGCCCATCCCTGACAGGGACAGGGACACCTTCCACTATCCCAGGCTGCTCCAAGCCCCGTCCAACCTGGCCTTGGGCACTTCCAGGGATCCAGGGGCAGCCACAGCTTCTCTGGGCACCCTGTGCCAGGGTCTGCCCACCCCCACAGGGAACAATTTGTTCCAAATATCTCATCTATCCCTGCCCTCTGGCACTGGGAGCCATTCCCTGTGTCCTGTCCCTCCATCCCTTGTCCCAAGTCCCTTTCCAGCTTTTCTGTGGTGTTTTTCTGCATGTGGGCCACAGCAAAGGGATCTTTTTTCACCAAACCAGATCACCCAGCTCCCCAAAGCATGGTGATAACTCACAGGATCATGGTGGCAGGACAGGAACCTTTCCCTTAGCTCCAGATCCTCCTGGAAACTTCTCTGTGAATCAACAGAAGGAAAACCAGTGCCAAAATATAAGCTGAGGAACCACCCAAATCTCTCTCTAATCCATGCACACATCCCAGGTCTGCCGTGGGATGGGAACTTTATATCATCTGCCAACAAAAAGCAAATTGAAGGGAACTCTGTTTTGCACCTTGCAGTTTCTTCTGCTGCTGGCTGCTGGGCTATATTTTTTATTTTAAGGTTGGTTGTGCTTCCCAGAGGGTAAAGTCTTGCTCCTTGCTCTGCTATCCAGGGATTCCCATGCACTTTCTTCTCCTTTTCTCCAGGTTGCAGACCTTGTGGTATTTACAGGGCATCCTGGGAACATGGTTTGTGGTTGCACTCGAGCTTAGAGGGCTTCTCCTACCTTGGTGACGATTCTGTGTTCTTGGAAAATCCTGTCAATTTTACACTCTGCACCACCTGCCCCTTTGAAGGGCTTGCCCAGAGTGGGCCAGCAGGGGATTATCCATCCCGGAATCTTCCTGCCAGGCCTGCAGCCGGGGATCAGAGGAGGCCACCAGGAATGGCACACTCCAGACAGCCCATCTGCAATGCAGTGCAATCAGGCAGCGACTCCGAGCACTCCACGGGCAGTTTTCCCTTTCATGGAGGGCACTCCCTTGGAACGAGCACTTGGCAGCAGATGAGTGAGGAATGAGATGGCTCTAATCCCATAATTTAATTAGAGCTGTGTAAAAAAGTCTGTTTCCTGAGCAGGCTGCAGTGCTGGGTGTCTGGGACCCTCCTGCTCCCGCTCTTCCACACTGCAGTGCTTTCCCACCTCTGCCCTATCTCCTGGTTTCCCTTCCCATGAGTTTTAGTCTGGGGCTGGGACTCCCCCCAGCTATTCACCCTCACATTTGTGAACACAGGACCCGCTGGAGCGGTCTGGTGTGGAGGGGAGGGGCAGGAGCTCTGGTTTTATCCCACAGAGGCAGGAGGTAGCAGTGGAAATCTAAGCTCCAGGTCTCCTTCCATGTGGGAGAAGCCCCAGGCCTCCTTCTATTTTGCAACAGAGCAAAAAAAATACAAGACAAGGATCTGCTGAAGGAGGATGCTGGGGGGAGGGGGGGAGGGGTCAGATCCCATCTGCCTTGACCCCATCTCACGAATTTTGAAAAATTTATTCTTTTTGAGATATTTATTCTCATGTCCCACGAGCAGAAATCTCCTTCAGGGTCTCCCCATCAGCTGGGGAACACCGAGCAGCCATCCCTGATTATCCCTGATGGAGCAGCTCCCATATAAATGGCAGAACAAGCTGGGATGTCATGGCCTGGACATCACTTTGGAGCACAATCAGGTCTTCTTCCAACTGGCCTCAGTGCCCAGCTTCCCCTTCACGGCCTGTGCACGTCCTACAGGGTGGGGAGGCCCTGGAAACAGTTGCCCAAAGAAACTGGCTCACCCCTGGAAGCATCCAAGGCCAAGTTGGAAGAAGCTTGGAGCAACCTGGTTTGGTGGAAGGTGTCCCTGCTCATGGAAGAGGGTGGAACACAATGAGGTTTAAGGTCCTTTCCAATCCAAACTGTGATGGAGCAAAAGGATTTGGGAATGAGAGACCAGCAGCCTGAGGGGCCACTTGGTGAAGGGAGGGATCCATAAACCCATCCCTCCAAGAGGAGAGCAGCCTGTTGATACCCCTCCCCATCTCAGGGAAAAGCTCATCCTGACCCAAAATCCACATGGGATCATTTCAGCAGGAGGTTTTGGTTGGATTCTGGCTTGTTCCTGCCCCACACATTCCTGGGCCACAGCTCCCAGCAGCCTCCCGGGGGCTCAGCCAGACACAAAGCCCCCCTGGTGCAAACAAATTCCTGCACAGCAGCAAAATCCCAGCAGCAAAATGCCTGATTAACCATCACTGGCTCCTCGCCACCCGTCCACCAGGCCCAAGCTTGCAGCAGTAATTGCTGCCTCATTATGTTTCCCGGATGCTCCAAGGTGAAAGGGAGCTTTGTCCCGGAGCCCTGGGGATGCCTCAAGCTGGCAAGCAGCTCCTCCTGCACAAAGTCCTGATGCTGGGACAAAGGCAGGGATGGGCATCCCATTCTGCTCCTCAAAGACTTGGCAAGAACTCCCAGCTCCAAGGGGAAGGGGGCAATTCTGGTATCTCACTAAAAGTCCTGACCAGTGTCCCTGGTGATGCACTGGAGACAACTCTGGAAGTGCATCCAGGGGATAACATTATCCCAGAGCCACAGAAATGCCCTCAGGAGAAGCCACCATCCCAGTCCCACAGAAACACGTCAGGAAATGTCATTATCCCAGTCCCACAGAAATGTCCCCAGGAGACGTCACCATCCCAGCGACACTGACAAAAGCAGCCGCAATCCCGCTCCCCTGGCACGGGAAGAGCCCCAGGACAGAAGTGATGGTGCTGCAGCGCTGTGGCTTGGCAGCCAGGCTGCTGCAGGTCCCCAAGGGTTGTCACCCCAGCTCTGAGGAAGGTCCTTTGCAGGCAGCCAAAGGAAATCTCCAGCACTGGAGAATTTCTGCCTCTTCTGCTAAGCTGTTCAAAGCTGCACCAAAGGTTTTGCTGCTGGACTCCCGATCTTTTCGTGACGCTGTTGTGCAGGATGAGAGCTGCAGCCCAGCCTGGAGGGAGCATTTCTTTGTGGCTCCCTGAGGAATGCCACACACACACACAGCTCTGTCTGGATGTGGTTGGACAGGGATTCCCCTGCTGCAGAGCCCACCTTTCACTCACCTGCAGCTGCAGGAGGGATAGGAGCCACTCCAGTATTTGAGAGCTTCAGAGGAAGCAGAACAGGCAGGAAAAGATGCTGAAGGCCAGAGGGAGATGGGAAAACTTGGCTGTAAGGACTGCTCCTGGTTTACAAATGAAAACAGGAATGAAGTTTCACAAATCCAGGGCCAGCAGCATGCTCCTTTGGCTCAGGTGTGGTGATGCTTTTTGGGCTGTACCTGAACCATCCTGTCTCTCACAGCCCAACCCTGCCCCAGCCTGGAAAATCGGCACCAGACACAAGCCCTTGTTATTCCAGGACAAAGCCCTTGTTATTCCAGGCTTCTCTCATGCCATCTCCCCAAATTTCTGGGTCCTCCTCAAGGACCATTATCATTTATATAGCATTTCCCCAAAGGATTGCCTTCCTTCCTTTTCAAACTATTTAGGCAAAGAGTAAATCATGGTTTGCTAAGCCAGGCAGGAGGAAATTGCTCTTATTTAGGCAAGGCTCTGAACCTTGGTGAATTCAGCAGCCTGATCTCGGAAGCAAAGCAAGCCTGACCAGTGCAGCTGTAGGAAACCACCCCAGTATGTTTCGATCCCACTGCTGGTTCCCAAGGGACTCCTGGGTGAGGAGGGACTCTAAGGGTGGCCAGCTGCTCCAGCCAAACCCAGACCTCACCCAGCTGCTCTGCAAAGCACCAGGCAGGGCTCTTCCCACCAGCTTCCTCTTCTGCAGGGAACTTGTGTGACACAGAGCAGCTGCAACTTCCCAGTTCCGAAATCCCCTCAGTTTGCCCTGCAAGCAAAACTTTTGATCCCATAAAATCCCCTGTGGGATCAGCCCAGCACATGGGGATTTTCTGGGCTGCAAATGCACTCAGCTGGGTCCTGCTGAGCTTCTCAATAAGTCCTTCTCCTCAGGCCTGCTCTCCATCCATTCCCCACCCAGCCTGTATTTCTGCTTCTCACTGAGCCGTGCAGCACCAGGCTGTAAAATGCTTCTTCCTGACATGAAACAAGCAGCAGGATTGAGTGATGCAGGATTCCCTGCCAAACCCCCTTAATTCTGTCCCTTCTTCCCACTCGGAGTGCCAGCCAGGTGGAGAAGCACTGGGATACCAGACTGGTAGTGCTGGGATGTCCTGGAGACATCTCAATGTGGAGCATTCCTCCACGTGCATTCCTCTCTCCAGGGAATGCAGGGTGAGGAGGGAGTTCAGGAGATGTTACAGCACCAGCTGGAGACAGAGAAAATAAGATTTATTACCCTGCTGTGCTTCAGGCTTTGGATGAATCACAAGTGACTCAGCTGCTTTGAAGCCGAGGGCACTTGGGTCTCTGAAGAGCTGAGGTGACTTGGGCACTTTGTGGCCCTCAGTGTTCTCTTCTGAGAATTGTCCCCTGATGGTGACAAGGGTGGGAATTCAGGTTCATTTCCCAAGGGAAGAAATCCCTCCAGGAACCTGCAGCAGCCATGAGATGGATTTGAGCTCATGGACATTCCAGCATCTACTCTCAGGAAAGGCAATCCTGTGAGCAAGCAGCGCCTTTGGAGCCTGCAGCACCTAATTATAAGGGAAGCTGAGGAGAAAGAGGGGGGAAAAAACCCAAACCCACCAGGAAAAGAAAGGACATTTCTGAGCAGTGATTGGTTTACCACAACTGCATTTTCATCCAGCCTCCAAAAATTCTGGAACAATCCCCCTCGTGTGTCATCTTGTCTAGGATCTGGAGCTAAACAGCTGCTTTTGGGAGGGATACTGCACTATCCTGGTCCAGCAGGAAACCAAAACAGTGGATTTATTCTGTCCTTTTCTGCAGAAGGGACAGTCCAGTGGTTTCTGGCAGCAAGGAGGAGGTGTTTACACACATCTGCAAAGCCCTTCCAGGCCCAGGGAGCAGACAAATCAACAGGCTGGCAGGGAGGCCTGCCAGGAAAAGAGCTCACAGTCCTCTGGGATTGAAAAGGGCATTGAAAAGGTAAAATGGGAGATCCAAGGAGAGAGATGCAGCTGTGGATGGACTAGAAAAACATGGAGAAGGAGGAGGGAGAGGGAGGTAGTGAAGGAAGCGTGTCAGAACCGAGGCAGTGATGTGATAATTAGCCCGTCTTTCCCAATGGAAAGGTGTTCCCATCAGGAGGATTTCCTTCTGGCACCAGTCAGGGACAGCACAAAGCGTCCATCCAGGCCCAGTGCTCCCAGCACAGGATGGGCCACTGAGGAAGGTGCTTGGGCAACTGAGCTCCAGCTCTGCCCCACCAGAGCTTTCCTGCAGGAAGCTTTGCAGCCCCAAGGGAGGGGACGAGGGCAGGCAGCCAGCCCACCTCATCAGCTGCCAGGGGCAGAAACAACAATCCTGTCTGAACAAGAAACATCCCAGGGTTTCCAAGCTTGCCTGCGAGATCTGGGAGGGCGTGCAGGGATATTAGCACATTCCAGGCTGCAGCAGCGTGGCTAAGCTGATATCCATCTTCCTCCTTCACCGGGTCTGACCTCAGGAGAGGCAGTGGCTGTGCCTGCTCGCTCGGGATGACTAAAGTGAGGTTCGATCCAGCTTTTTCCAGCTCAGGATTGTACACACACTGCGCTCCTTCTCCAAGGACAGGGCTGGGAGGGATTGGATTTTGCCAGCTCCTCTTTCCCCACATCAAGGGCAGTGACACCCAGGTGAAAATCACCTTGTTTTATGGCTGTACAGAGAGGTTGATGTTTTTATTCAGAGCGTGGCCATCCCATGCCAGGAAGTTACACCAAAGGGCTTCAAAAACAGACTGGGAAGATGAAATTGCATCAGCATTTAACGGGGTAGAGAGGGACAGGGATAGGCCTAAATTGGGTGCAAGGAAATAGACCCCTTGATTTTCAGTGTTCCTTTCATGCTAAAATTCCCTCCCTGAGCAGCTGAAAATGCTGTTTTTACAGGATAACACCAGAAAGTCAGTTCCTGCAGCTGTGGGATGCCCAGAAGATGGGAAAGGTTTTTGAGCACTGGGTTTTCACAGCTCCCACTTTCACAAGTGATGTTGTAAATACAAACCAGCCAAGACCTGGGGAGTGCTGGGCTGTTGGGTGACCATTGGGCTGGACTGGTCCCTGTGGGGAATGCACTAAGGGAGAAAAAGAGCCTGGGCAGTGTGCAGGCCGGGGTCAGCCTGGTGATAAGGCTAATAAGGATAATTCCCATTCCAGAGCCTGCTTGAGAAAAGGAACTCAGGAAGAGCTTACATCAGACTGGGCTAGAAGTGTCTCCATGACTGAAAGAAGAGCTCCTGGCTTGTGACAGGAGGCCAAGTGACTCAGTTGTGGTGGGTGGGGGCAACAGGAGAAGGGGATGTGGTCAGGGGCAGGGCATGAGTCACCAAGGAAGGGCAGCTGCTGATAACAGCTGGATAAACTCACAGCAGAGACATCACGTCTGCTCAGGAGAACATCCGAGCTGGAAGCCAAAAGCTGGAGACAGCAATCCCGACAGGCAGAGCAAGGGAGAGCTGTGAGAGCCTGGCACAGGCTTTCCCTGCTTGGCAGCTCAGCCAGGGCTCATGAGAAATGAACATTTTCCACCAGGTAACGCCATGGCCTCGTGTCTCGCATTCTGCGATTTCACCGTTCATCCGGGCTTAGAGCAGCCTCGGTCCCTGTGATGTTCCTGCAACCTCACATCACCACAAGGGACAGACAATTCCCTCCCACCCCACAAGACACCAGCCCTGCAGACTCCTCTTTGGAGCAGTTCCCTACAGGAATGCTCTTGGGCAAGAGGCAGGAGCATGGCTGAGCTGTGGGATGGCACAAACCAATTCGTACTCTGCGACTGCCTCCTCTCCTCCATCACCCTCAAAACCTCAGCTCTGAGCAGTCAGGGATCCCACTAAAGAAAATGTGGGAAAAGGAAAGGCACAAAGGAACCACCTTCACCTGGTGGGAATGACACAGAGAGGGCAACCTCTGGGTCTCAAAAACCCCTGGCAGGAGGTGAGGAACCTCTGGCAGGAATATGGGCCGACATGTCCATTGAGGAGACCGTGGCACTGAGGATGAGAACTCACTGCCAAGTCCCTGGGACACTGTGGTGCCCTGTGGTGCCCACAAGCCTGGGAGGTCATGGAAAGGCACACACTGGGGACAGGATTCCTGCTGGATCCTTTGCCACACATTAGTCAGCACTGCGGAGAATACGTGCAGCCAGAGTGGGATCGTGTCTCCAGCTCCTAATCCCTGCTTCCCACCAGCATCCAGCTCCCATGGAACTAAAATCCTCCTCCAAACCTATGCCCCCCTCCCTGGGAGCTGACTAACAAGATGTGTCATGGTCACAAGGCTGCCCCTCTATGTCCATCACTGCTGTGGAACTTCCCCTGCAGCCGGGAAATTGGAGAAGCAGTGTCCACGTGGCACAGGAGCGGTGGGGGAAGAGGTGCCTGACTGCAAACAGCAGCTCCATCCCTCTGTGTCCTTGGGGACTCATCCGGATTCTCCTGGTGCTGTCCCACAGCTCTGCCACCTGCTGGACCCATTGCCAAGAGGGAGCCAGGTTAAACAAGGGATGTGCTCTTTGCTGGTGGCAGTGCCAGGGAGAGGAATCCTCATGGGAGAGGATGAAGATGAGGCCATGGAGACAGAAGCTGGGGGGAGACCAAAATTCCTGAGCATGTGGAAGCCACAAACCACCCAGCTCAGCCAGCAACGCATGGGGACATCAGTCAGCTTCCCTGCAGGGAAATCTTATCTCCCCACAGTCCCGTGGCAAGGAGGAAGGTATCCACTGCCAGGAGATGGGCTTAAAAGCAAGCACAGCCGAGGAAGAGCTCAAGAAGCACAGCTTTTCCCTAATTCCTGTACCATGGAGTGCAGTCTGAGCACATCTGTGCAGCTGTGTCATCCCAAGCACAGAAGCCAGACACTTCCATTGCCAGGAGGTTTCTTTCTACTCTCCTGTGTCAGGACCTGAAGGGATAAACAGGAGGCCTCCTAAAACTCGTGGACTGCTGACTGTACTGGCACTTTATCCATCCAGGGCAGATTGCAAGTCTTTGTTTTTTTCTCTCCATGCCTTGCCTTAAACAGAGGAATGATCTGTGTCTTGGAGCAGTGCATCCTTTTGCTGTGTATCCTGAAGCACAGCAATCCCCCATTTGCTTCCAGAAGTTGCTAGTAAAGTTTTTTCCTGAGGAAAAAAGCCTCTTTTCTGCTTCTGTTTTTCCCAGTGCCTGAAGTTCTCTACCTGGATGGGTCCATTGGCCACACAGACCCAGCTATATCCTGATCCTCCCATCTCAGACTGAATCATGGAATCACAGCATGGAGGAAACTTTAAAAATCATCCAGTTCCACCCCCTGCCACGGGCAGGGGCACCTTCCACTATCCCAGGTTGCTCCAAGCCCTGTCCAGCCTGGCCTTGGACACTTCCAGGGATCCAGGGGCAGCCACAACAATCTGGGCAAAGAAGTCTCAGTTACTCTGAGGAATAATCCCATTAAACACCACACACCAGGAGTGAATTACTTTATGTCAAGCCTGCATTTGCCAATGGGTGCTGTAAATAAATATTTGATTAAGGTAATAACCCTGGTGCAAAAAAAAAAAGAGATTTACATTACCACCTTTGAGCTGAACACAATATCCAATGTCTGCATGTTGGAAAAATTAGACCCTCCCTCCAACCACTCGGAAGCAACAGGAATCACAATTGAACTTTGTGGGAAAGCCCATGGGGCAGAGGGAATTGCCAAGCACCACTGAGAGTGCACTTCTCACCCCAAAGGCAAAGGGTGAGCCGTCCTGATCCTAAACCTCCTGCAGAGAGCAATCCCACCAGTGCAGGGATGCTCCAGCATTACTCCTGGCACCAGGAGCATTGCATTACATAAATTAATTACTCCAGTATTAGCCCAACTCCACCAAAAAAAACCCCAGAAGGATTATTTGCTTGCCTAGACAGCCTCAATGATGCTCCTGTGTGGCAGGCTGGGAAGAAAGCAAACAGGGAGATTGCAGGTTTGGAGAGGCTGGAGTTGGAGCCAGCTGAGATGGTTGGAGGAGGCCGTGCAGGCAGACGAGCGTGGGCACAGATGTCAGGCTGGCAAAGTGAAACCAGCAGGGTGCAATCACCTCCTCCTTGCCAGCCTCCAGCCTGCTCCAGGTGTGCCCTTACACCAGGGCAGTGGTTTTCCTGGCTGGGAATGGCAGGGTTCCCATGGCACTGATGGATTCCCAGCCTGCTCCATGCCCAGCCCACGCTCCCATCCTGTGGCACGGTGTCCTAACACACTGATCTCCGCAAACTGTACCCACAATTATTAATTCCAGCATCCCACTGTTTGGCATCCCTCTGTTCTCCTCCACACCTCTTTCATTGGCAGCTTGCTCTCCCTGAGCTATTTGCTGGACAAGCTCTAACCAAAGCTTCGGAGGAGGCAGCAAAACTTCTCTGTCTGCTAAATCCATCTCCCAGGACTGCACTAGCAACATCCTCCTGTGCCTACAGCCTTCCTGCAATCAGCTTCTACCCCACTTCCTCTTCCTGTGGCAATTCACACTGATGAGAGTCCAGCAAATGGGCTAAGTTTTATTAATAGGGAATAAAGAGATGTTGTTAGCAGATAAAAGATGCAAACACACTACCTGCATTACATCAGCTCACACCGCTTCTCCTAATGGGCCCCAAGGTCACTCCAGCCTCCCTGTGGGACATCCAGGTCCTGTCCCCCCTGCTCTCCACTGTCTCAGCTGCAGAAGTGGTCCATATGCTCCTCCACAAGAGCCCAGCTGATTAGGAAAGATATTAATGGAGTCAGTTCCATTAATGAAGTCAGATCCAAGCTGAATCCCTGAGCACTTCTGTTCACCTCTGAACACATCCTGCTGTTCATCCTGTTTCCAACCCACCCAAAATTTCTACAGCAATGCTCAGGTTGGCTCCCTTCACTGGAAAGGAAAAAGAAATCCCTTATCAATAAAAAGCATTTTGGCTCCATCTATTCAAGCTTGTGATATCAGTTAGATATTTATTGAGTTTTTCACTTGCTCAAGACAGTGCTGTAACTCACCTTGACTAAAATCAGTCCTTCTGTCTAAGGAGGAGGCAGAGGAGCCCAAGCCAGGGGGTAAAGGCTCAGATTGGACATCAGTCCATGGTTTAGGCTGTGGGTGGCAGCATCTTTGTGTAGGAGTCAGCGATGCTGTTGCATTTGGGCAAGAAAATTCCTCGTTAATGAGCTTTTTTTTCTTTTTAAAGACAAGCATGAAGCTGGGTCTATAAATGGAAAATAAATTAATGGGCCCCATTCAGGCACAAGAGCCTGAAGATGTGTTTTTGTGGAAAGATCATCTCTGGCGGAGCCAACGTCACCCCATCCAAATTAGAACAGGTCCAAAACTCAGCTAAAAGTCAAACCAAATCTCTGTCAGGCTGGCAGTGACAAGTACTAACAAGGATTGCTGTTCCCAAGAGAAAACTAGCCCTGTCCTGCAAGGAAAGGAGAATCATTTCAGGGAGCAAAAATTGTGATTTTGACTGTTTGGAAGTCAGCAGCACTGCTGATTTGTGTTGAATAATGTGTGGATGGGACACTTGGGGACATGGTTTAGCAGTGGGTTTGTCAGTGCTGGGTTGGATTTTGTGGACTTGAAGGGCATTTCCCAAACTTCAGTGATCCTGTGATTCCCACAGAACAAGAATTCCTCACCTCAAACCCTCCAAGACTAAATGGTGACATCGAATAGGTGTGTACCTGTGGTTACAGGTACATTGATTAAAGCCCACAGGCATCATCCAGAACGTGGCCAAAAAAGCTGCCAGGGACAAATCCACATGAGCCCCACGGGGCTGCTGCAGCCATTCCTTGGAAAAGGGCAGGGATAAGAGAACGGCTGGTTGGTGCAGGACAGGAGGTTTCACTCAAGGGCAAGCGGATGCAAGATGTCCTGAGAGAGAATTTCCCAGGAATGCATCGCGGGACGTTGGAGGCCAGCACTGCCACCCCAACAGCATCTCGCAGGGGTCACAGTCGGTTCCTTCCTCAGGCACCACTTCCTGATCACTCACAGCTCTCAGCAGGAACTCCCGCTGGACAGAGAGACACTAACTCAGCACCTTGGAGGCAAAAGAGAGCTTTGAAAATGCCTGCAGTGCTTTGCAGGAGCTCCCTGGGTCGCTGTGCTCCTCGTGAGGCGCCGCAGACGAGGGACCAGGAGCGCTTTGTGCCTCACACATCCCACGGACAAACAGCACATCCCACTGCTGTGATTCACTCACACCCCCTAACCTGGGAAGGTGCAAGCGCTTGGGTGGCTTCCAAGCTTTGCTTATCTGTGCCTCGGCATCAGACCTGACTGGAAATAATTTCTGGAGACGGGGAAGGATTTGCTCCAGGCAAAATTTTGGTGCATTAAATGTCTGGCGAAGCCTCGTGAGAGACGGAAGCCAAATCAATTAGAAGTCGAGGCCTGATGTCCTTCTTTAGTTTTATGGGAATTTCCACCAACCTGCACTAGGAAAACTGTCTTCTTAGGAGGTGATATAAGAGTCAGGATGGAGGAGAGAACTCCCAAATATCTGAGGTGCCTCAGAGAGGAAGCAGCTTGTCCTGCTTTGTTTGATGGTTTTAAAGATGAACAGCAATCACTCCAGCCCAAAGCAATGCCCAGAGTGGGAGACACCATCCCATAAAGACCGAGGAGGGCAATTCCAGCAGCACAATGCCAGCCTTGGCAGCCTTTCCCTGGGGTTTGATCCAGAGGCCATTTGAGTTCAGGACACAGAGACTGCAGAGATGATGTATTCCAAAGCACCCATCTCATCTGGTGTGGGCTTCTGGAGCTGCTGAAACACTCAGTCACTCCCTGATCCCTTCTAGCACACAGCTCCAGAATCCACAGGCTCAGCATCTCTGACTGCCAAAGGCCAGCATCCAAAATGATAACCCAACTCTCCCTATACATCTCCATGAAAACAGTCTCCACAAACTGCTTGGGATTAATCCAGTGATCTCGACCGTCTGCCAGCTGCGGCTCTGGAAGCAGGTGAGGCTTGCAGTGGGTTTGCTGCCAGCACCTTGCTGCGACCCCACTTGACTCTGCAGCTTCAGGAGGCTGGACAGGTTCCCCCTGCTGTGACGGGAATGCTGAACAAGAGAACTGCAGTGTCTCATCCCAAGCACAGCGTGGAGGGCACTGTGCGAATCCCCTGTCTCTGCAGGAGCTGGGAACTGTGGGATCTGGGCCCTGAAAGTGCATGACAAAGGGACAGGTGACAGCAGGGAGGATGCAGCCAGCATGTTCTGTGTCTTCACATGACAGCCACGAGAAAATTCACTCTTGGTTGCCCATCTGGAGAGCTCCTTTGGCTGCAGATTGGGCTGACACAAAACCCCAGCTCGGGACTGCAGGAGCCTGAGGGATGGTGGAATTCCAGAATGGTTTGAGTTGAGAGGGACCTTGAAGCCCATCCCATTCCACCACCTGCCATGGGCAGGGACACCTTCCGTAGGCCAAGCTGCTCAGAGCCAGTGTGGTGGCTACAAGAAATATCTGTGAATTGGGTCCAAGCTGTTCCCCTTGGGAATCACCAAGGCCTGGCAGTGGGATTCCAGCAGCCAGGGACCTCTGGGAAAGGTGGCTGTGCCCTGTGCTCCTGCCACCAGCAGCCATCACCTCCCAGAAAGAGGCTCTGACTTCCCAGGAGCCACGTTTTATCCCCATTTCCAGAAGAGCGGTTGCTACAGCAACAGAAATGGTTGGCATTTTTAAATGCTTCCTTAAGGACACCCATTAAGGAGGCTGATGATCAGGAGAGCAGAGGGAGGGCCCCCAGCCCTGGATGTGCAGGTCTGGAGCAAGCCCAGGTGTCCATCCATGTAACACATGGATATTGTGGAGTGCATTCCCCTCACACTCCCCCTGCAGAGAAGGCCGCTTGCATGTGCATCATGGAAGAGAAGATCCAGGCAGGAAAACTGTTACTGGCAGCTTGACACAAAGAGGGAAAAACAACCACAGCCTCCCAAAAGAAAAAAGGGGGGCAGGGGGGGATAGGAAAAGAAAAAGGTCTTCTTCTCCAGAAGGTACTAAAATTGACTCCACTGTTCTCGTTTAAATGGACAAGGACGTTCAGGCAGCATTCGCCAAGTTTCCTTCCCAAAAAAGACTTACAGAGAAAGTCCTCTGAGGGATAATTAACTGGCTGACAGACAGGAAAAGAGGATAAAAATAAGTGGAATATTTCCGCCATGGAAGGAGATTATCTGCGGGATCTCTTCCCACGATTGCGCAGCGACTCGCAGATCACAGAGCTGCTCCCAGCCAGACACTGGAACATGGGTTTGGAAGCCACCAGTGCAGGAAGGAGATCTCCCAGGTCATGGGAGAGACCTTAAAGTTTATCCAGTTCCATCCCCTGACACCTTCCACTACCCCAAGTTGCTCCAAGCCCCATCCAACCTCCAAGGTGGAGCATCCCCTCTTTTTTAAAATAAAACTACTTACAGGACACTGTGATGAATGGGGGGGAGAAAAAAAAACAGCAACCAGCAGTAATTTATGCTTCTAATTGTTTTTAAATCCCCACAGTATCCTGAACATGCTTTGCTCAGGTGAGAATCACTTCAACACGTGTGGGATGAATGCAAACAGTGCAGATTGCCCGTGTGCCCACCCAAGCAAACCCCAGCTAGAACGAGCGGCCTGCTTCTCTCCAGTGTCACGGATGCCTCCCACTCTGGCAGCTTTGGAATTTTCTCCTGGCTCTCAAACCAAGCTGAGCTGGTGCAGAGTGTCTGTGAAACCACACCCTGCATACGTGGACTGTATGGCGCTGCCAAGGGCTCGGTGGCTTTCTGTGCCACTGGCTGGGCCAGTGGTGGCTACAATAATTACAGGGGAGCACATGAACCTCAGGGGAGGTCAGAGAGAGACTCAGTGGAAGAGGAGCTGCATGTTGTGGAAATTAATAATGCAAAGGGAGAGCTGGGTGCGGAGATGGTGCATGGGAAAACCTGCACAGCTGCCAGTTCCTGGCTGGAGAGTCACAGCCGTGCAAAGACACCTGGCAGGGCACACTGGTGGCAGGAAAACCATGGCCAGGCAAGGAAAGGTGTGGGACAGCTGGACATGCAGCAGGAAAAGCACAGCTCAGGCAGGAGCATTTGCATGGAGGGAGAACAAGTGCAACACAGGGAGGAAATGGAGAGAGTCCAGAGGGAGCCACGGAGATACTCCAAGGGTTGGAGCTCCTCTGATCTGGAACCAGGATGGAAGAGCTGGGACCTCTTCCTCTGGGATGGAAGCACCTGGAGAAGAGAAGGCTCCAAAGGAGAGCTCAGAGCCCCTTCCAGCGCCTAAAGGGGCTCCAGGAGAGCTGGAGAGGGACTTGGGACATGGGATGGAGGGACAGGACACAGGGAATGGCTCCCAGTGCCAGAGGGCAGGGATGGATGGGATATCGGGGAGGAATCCTTCCCTGTGAGGGTGGGCAGGCCCTGGCACAGGGTGCCCAGAGCAGCTGGGGCTGCCCCTGGATCCCTGGGAGTGTCCAAGGCCAGGTTGGACATTGGGGCCTGGAACAACCTGGGGTAGTGGAAGGTGTCCCTGGAATGGCAGGGAGTTGGAAAGAGATGAGTTTTTAGGTCTCTTCCACCCCAAACCATTCTGGGATTCTGTGATCCCCAAGCCTGACTGTGGAACAGGCCACGGTGGGAGCTGTGGTTTGGAGTTTTGATCCTGCCAGCCACATGCATTGGAGCATTGGGAATGTCTCCAAACACTGGTGGTTTGCTGGAGATGTTTTAACTGCTCTCAGTTGTTTATTTCCTTCTGTTTTCTAGAGTTCCATGGTTTGAAAGCTTCCTTCTTGACCAGCAGCCCTGGTGCCAAACTTTTTTCAAAAAAAGACCATTTTGAAAGGTCTGAAGCAGATATTCTCTGCAGTGATGTGATTTCAGAGCTGAGGTTTAAAAACCAAGCAAACAGACAATGAGCTCTTGCTACAGACTGGGAGCTGTGGGGTTTGCTTCTGGAATGGGCCTGGTATGGGGGAGAAGAAATCTTCCTCTACCAGTGAAATCCCAGGTGCTACAAGTAAACAAATTCCCACCCTCCAGCCCCCAAAGTATCCCCAGCCTCCAAACACACGTGTTTCTTGCTGCCCTGCTGCAATGCTCCACATCTTCCCTCCTCCCACCCACCGGCTGTCTCTGCTGCAGCTCCCAGCCTTTCCCCAGGGCCTGCTCAGCAAAGGATGCTCTTCCCCAGAAGAGCTTCCCACAAACACTCTCCCCTCTGCCGAGGAATGCTCTGACACCAGATCTGCTGTTTTCCCAACCTCTTGGGATCACCAAAGTTGGAAAAGCCCTCTAAGATCATCGAGTCCAGCCTTGCACTGCCGAATCCATGAATAAACCTTGCTACCCAGGCTCTGATTTTTGTCCATTTGTTGCTTTTCATTCTCCATCTGCAAAGAGAGAAGCACTGAAGCAAAAATTTTGCCAGCAGGTCAGTTGTGTTGGTAACCCCACACCAGAGATGTTAGTGGAGGTGAAAGGGTTAAGGCAGGCCGGGAACAAAAGCAATGGATTTACTAAATGAAGCAGAAAATCCTACTGGTTTCTTTCCTGCCCTTGGTGGAAAATATTTGCCTACTCTCCTCCCGACTTCTATCAGAAGCCCTGCAGGAAATCAAACTGTTCAAATCTGCTTTTCTGGTTACAATGGTTTCTAACAGGTCAAAGCATTCCTTGGCCAGCAGCAACCTCTTCTCCCTCCCCCCACACCTGGCATGGCAGGTTTTAAACACTCACCATTGATAAAGATTTTTCCCTCCTCTTGCTGATCTCCACCTCATGTTTTCCACCCTCAGAAATGCCCTCAAGGGTGCCCGAGGCAGAGCAAACAACAAGAGAAATGTCCATGAAGAATTCCTGCATTCCTGCCTGGCTCGGCCACCAAGTTTTCCCAGCGTTTGCAGGAGAAATGGAAAGTTCATTTTCGAGGAAAAGCAGTGGGATGCCTCACTCCCCGAGTGCTCCTTCCTCTGCAAAAGGAGCCATATGGCAGCGCTTAACTGCACTCACTGTGCTGGAATAACTTGGCCTTCTGGCTCTCTTCTCCAAGGCCACCCAACTGTACAATTGCCACCAAGCTGCCACCTGCCTTGCCTGGCACACGCTGCTCCCCCTCCCCGGGCTCCAAACTTCTGCAAGGCAGCTTTGGAGGGCTGCAGTTCATTTCCAGTCTTGGATTTTGAGAGGTCCTAGCTCGGTGTGACCACCCACAGCAGCATGGTGTAGGCAGGTGTGCTCCTGCTGGTTCCCTCCAGGTCACAGCCCCTCCCGTGTAAACCAGCATTCCAGGCCAGCTCCTCCTCTTCATTTTCAGACCCCATCCATGTGAATTCTTGCTGTCCCCTTTGGGTCAGAGGCCTGAGAATGATTTTTCCCCTGTGTGGCATCTGCCCTCTCAAAAATGAGTGAAATCCCAGGCAGAAAGAGCCGAAAGGAAAACCCAACAAACCTGAGAGTGAGTTCAGGGGAGCATCGAGGTCTGGCAGATCCGTGTCACGTTGTGTCACACCTGATGCCACGTTCCAGCTCAAACCATGCGAGGGACACCGTGCTCTCCTCTGCTCCAGGAGCCTGTCAAAGTGGCCACAGGGTTCTTGGGTAGCAGCTGATGAAGCAGGAGCTGCTCTTCTCCTTTGGGTCACCTCCTGGAGCCAGGTCTGTTGAGAGGAGACTGGTGGAGGACCTCTCACAATGAGATTGGCACTTCTCACAATGGGGTGTCCTGTGCAGGATCAGGAATTGGCGTTGATGATCCTTGTGGGTCCCTTCCAGCTCTGGCTATTCTTTGATTCTGTTCCTGCCAGCAGAGCTGTGTTTGGGGCAGACAGATCCAACAGGGATGGTCACAGACTTCAGGAGCTGGAAACAGCAGGAAAGGGGAGCCTGAAGTGCTCTGAAAATAAATTCAACCTCAGGAAACATGGTACGAGAAGCCAAGCAGGTGTTAAATCACAGCAGCAGCTGCTTTAAGATCTTTTACACAATGGTGTCAATGATAAAATCCAAGTTTCTGTTTCCCTATCAGACAGAATAAATGTTGGAGCCACTCACCATTACAGCCCAAGCAGGGAGCAGGGTCTGGGTGGGCTGGCAGGGGAAAGCTATGATTTTACATGGGTGAATTAAGCAGCAATAAGATTTCACATTAAAGAAAAAAATTGCGTTTGGTGTTAAACTCGGTATAGTTGGAAGGTGAGGCTTGCTTCACTCCCAGGAGGGAAGACCCACGGTGGGTTATCTGCCAGCTTAAACAGATCACTCCACAAATTAATCCATTTCCACTGCCCTGGGGTACCTGGGATTACTGCAGTGCCAGGCTGGGATTGTCTGTGCTACCGTGTCAGCCCGAGCTCTGCCTCAGTGCCTGACACATCCTCCTGCTTTGGAGACAAGGATGGGACTTGGGAGGACCAGAAACACGCACTAGGCAGCTCCAGCACAACCAGCTCCCTTTTCCCTGGGCTCTGCTTGCCCAGCTGCATTATCAGAGCTCATCATTTGTGCCCCAAACCTGCAGAGTCTGTGGGCACACGGTCGGATCACCCAAAGGGAAAGGAGGAACCTCTCCCCATGGGGGTGAGAACGACGCTCAGCCCTCCAGAGAGGTGGTGGTGGCTCAGCAAAGCTCTGCAGGATCCCTGCCAAGCTCTGAGTGTGCCACAGGATCAGAGGCTGCTTCACAGACAATGTGAGGAGAGCACCCATTAATTCGGCTCGCTTTGCACAAAGTCTTATTTTTAGTGCTCGCGAGTGGTGCCAGATTGGCAGCATTATAAATAGAAGACTTCTATTTATCCTACAGTCTCGGTACCGCCGTGCTAAGTCAGTCTTACGACCTCAATAAATCCAGATTAGGTGCTCTCGAGGCTGTGTCACCATAGAAATGGCATCTCCTCTGTGCTCAGACACAGCTGGGGGTGCTGCTGCCTCTGTACCCCAGCCTGGTGCCCTCTGATATCTCATGACGTGACACAAGCTGTCATTCAAACAAGACATGGGATCCCACCTTCAGACCCCTCAGACCCATCTCAAAGGTGGTTATGTACCGTACATTTTGGGGATCTGAGGCTTTGCCTCCCAGGACAGGGAGCATCACACTCTACACCCTGTCCCTGAGCGATGGCCAGATGTTCTCATGGGTTGGGTTCAGTCAGCTGAGGAAATCGTGGTGTCTTTGACCACATGGCAAAACACGGGCTGGGAGTGAGGGCAGCCTGCTGTTCTGGACAGGTGGGGAAAAAAGGGTACAGCAAGAAAACAAGTGTGGTTTGAATGAATAGCTTATATGCAATAGTGAGATGCTGCTTTTCTGACAAACTGACTGTCAATAACAATTAGAACACCAAATCAGAATCACAGAATGGTTGGGGTTGGAAGAGACCTTAAAGATCATCTTATTCCATGGGCAGGGACACCTTCCACTAGCCCAGACTGCTCCCAGCCCACATCCAACCTGGCCTTGGACACTTTCAGGGATCCAGGGGCAGCCACAGCTTCTCTGGCCACCCTGTGCCAGGGCCTGCCCACCCTCATAAGGAAGAATTTCTTCCCAATATCCTATCTAGTCCCACCCTCTGGCAGTGAAAAACCATTCCCTGTGTCCTGTCACTGCAGGCCCTTGTCCAAAGTCCCTCTCCAGCTCTCTTGGAATCTCTTTAAACACTGGAAGGGGCTCTACAATCTCCCTGGACTCCTAATTATTCTTCCCCTCTTAAAAAAACCCACCCTCTCCAGTTCCCTTACACTTGTTTTTTTCCTTGCAGTGAGTGGTTGCCTCATTTAATCTGTGGCATTATGACAATTCCCAGCACGACAAGCATTTCCTAGTGGTCACAGACCTCCCTTTGAACTGGTTGTGCTGGTCCCAGGGACAGGGAGTGCTCCTCCTGCAAAGCCCAGCCTTTCAGGGTGCCTGCTCCCAAAAATGCCACCTAATTATGCATCCACCTGAGCCCATGCCCTCCTTCAAACCCCAGGCAAGCTGCATGCCTGGAGACTGACTGGTCTTCCTCTAGGCTCTCAGCCAGGGAAGGGCAAGGGGAAAAGGTTTGGAAGCCTCCAGTTACCCTGGAATTACCTGCGTGGGAACCAGGCTGGCTGACTGCTTTGGTCTCTGCTGGAAGCCCAGGGAGCAAACGCACTGGGAAGCGGAGCGAATCAAAGAGCAGAGGAATTCCAGCAGCTGGAGGTTTCTGATCCTTTCATCCTCTGGGAGATTTCTGCAGTTTCCAAAGCTGGAAGCCTGCACCAGTACAAGCTGCTTGGCTCAGGCACAGTGCTTTGTCTGGTCAGCTGCTTGGCAGCAGGAGGAACACATTGGTTTGGGATGAGCAGTGAGCCTGCTCCAGCTGCCCACAAGAGCTTGATTCTCCTCCTCAGCTGACCCAGAATAGGGTCTGGAAGGAGGGAAAAAAAGCCCAAAAGTGTGAAAAGATGACTGTGGAAAGGAACAATATTATTAATTTCATAATATCATCAAATGGGTTGGAAGGGACTTAAAGCCCATCTCACTCCACCCCCTGCCGTGGCAGGGACACCTTCCAACATCCCAAATTGATCCAAGCCTGGTCCAGCCTGGCCTGGAACACTTCCAGGGATCCAGGGGGAGCCACAGCTTCTCTGGGCACATGTGCCAGGGCCTCCCCACCTTCACAGGAAATAATTTCCTCTTAATATCCCATCCAACCCTGCCCTCTATCAATGGGAAGCCATTCCCCCTTCAAAGCCTGGATCTGGAATGGCTGCTGGAGAGTCTGGAGGTGTGAGCTGTGTTTTGTGGGCAGGGGAATGGAATTAAAATGCAAAGTAAGACAGGTTGTAAAGGAGAAGGGAATTAAAACAAAAAAAATAATATACCATTAAATAAAAATAAATAAATAAAACATAAAAAACCCCAACAACAAACAAAAAACGAGATAAAACAAGCCAGGCTTTGTGAGTTATTTGCCATGCATTGCTGTCCAGGTTTAGATTCACAAACCTGGGCACTCAAACCACCACAGAATCACCACAGAGCCACCTGTGCTGCTAAACAGGGATTTCAGCCAACTTCCCAGTGCTCAGGATGGGATTGCACCAGGATGGGGTGAGGATCTGGGATGAGGATCTGGGATGAGGACATGGGTGCTGGAGCTCCCTGGCAGGTGATGATCCCATTCCATGGCAGCTCCAGAGGTTTCAGAAAAAGTTCCCTCTGCCTGAAATGGAAGCAGCAGCTTTCAGATGCTCCCAATAAATTAAAAAAAAAAAAAAGAAAAAAAAAAAAGAGTTTTGTTGAAATGTCTATTTTGGGATTAAAATCTTCAGTCTTTTCAGGACAGAGAGGATATTGTGCTGCATAAGGCAGTGGTTGGGAGGGTGAGGGTCCCATCCAAGCCACCCCAGCAGTTTGGTACCCCAGCAAGCATGAACACACCAAGCTCAGCAAGAACAGCCCTGTGGCTACAGTGCCACTGAGCCAGAGGGACAGCACAGGCAGCTCCTCCGTGCTTCCCCCTTGGAAAGGGAAGTGGAATAAAGAGCTGAAGCCACCCTGGTTTGGTAGGAGGGTGGGGTGTGCTGTGGCTTGTTAGCACCCCCACCTGGTCTGTCGTCGCTGGCTGCCCTTCCAACACAGATCCAACTCCTAAGGACACACTGGCTCCTGCCAGGACAACAGTTTGTGCCTTGGATCTCCCAGCCCTGGCATCTTCTGCCTGCAGACAGGTCTCCTCCTGTTTGCTCCCGACATGAGGAACCTCTCACCAGGGGATGTGGAGGTGACACTTTGGCTCATTTTCCATGAATTCTGCCTGAGTGGGAGCAACCTGAGACTGGAGAGATCTCCTGGATCCCAGCTCCTGATAGCGCACCCCACTCTGGGACCATATTGTGTCTATCCAAGGACAAGCAGGGCACTCAGCAGCAGTGCCTCTCCTTCTGGCTCCTCCCAGACACACACCAGGGTCCTCCAGAGGAGGAACAAACAGGCTGGAAAGCTGACAGCTAGGTTGGCTTCCCTTGGATCTATCCCTGAGCTGCCAACTCAGCCAGACAGAAAGCTGCTTCCTTATTTATTTCATAATTAAAGAGAAAGGCATCCTCTAGGGAGCCCGTTTTCTTCACTTACCAAATGAGGTTACAATAGTCAGTGGTTTGCCCAAAGATTTATGCCTTCAGGATCCTTGGGATCCTTGCAAGGGAACTGGAGTTCTCTGCTCCACCAATCCTTCATCACTGAGGCTGAGGACAGCACGCAGACCCTGGAATCAGCTGGAAAACACAATTTTTCTTTGCTGGAACTCATTTCAAGCCTAGCTGTCCCACTGCAGTGACCATAAACTAGCTGCAAAGCAGCTCCTCCTGCTCTGAGTTATCATAGTAAAACAATAAAATTAAAAAATAAAATAAAATAAAATCCACGGAGAAAATTCCGCTCTCAACCTCAGCCCTGCTCCAGCACCAGCTCCCCAGCTGGGGTAAGTCAGTGTCCAATCAATATGAAGCAGTTTAATCCATTCATGCCTTGTTCAGTGGGAAGACAACCCCTTCCCAGACCTGTGTTTCCTGCACAACCACCATGTGCTGGGAACGGACAGAAAAGGTTGGAAGAGCCTCCTGTCCCACCTCATCCCACAGAGCCCTGAAGGCAATCCCAGGACTGTCCCCACCGCAGAGCTGAGACAAATCCTGCCAACCATGAGGTGAAAACATGACACTGAGTTGTGGAGAAGGAGCACAATATTCATCTTGGCTTTCTCATTTCAAATCCTTGGAGATGAGCTCAAATCATCCCTCAAGCTGACCACAGGTTATGTTCTTCCTTGTGCCTCAGTTTCCTGCCACAGTTACAGGAAGGAATTGTTCCCTGGGAGGGTGGGCAGGCCCTGGCACAGGGTGCCCTGAGCAGCTGGGGCTGCCCCTGGATCCATGGAAGTGTTCCAGGCCAGGCTGGACATTGGGGCTTGGATCAACCTGGGATGTTGGGAGGTGTTTCATGACAGGGGAGTGGAAATGGATGATCTTTAAGGTCCCTCCCAACCCAAACTGTTCGAGGATTCCCTCCTGACTGGGCCCAGAGGAAAGAGCTATCTGGACATGCTGGCTTTGGGCCCATCCTTGTCCCCATCAGGAGCAGCAGTTTGGTGTCACTAACTCGAAGCAATGTGCAGTTTATGTATTTCTAGTTCATTAAGCCTTCTCCTAGCGACAGTGTTTAAAAGCCATGATGACGTTTCATTCCTTCCCCCCCACCTCTGCTGTTTGGCTCTTGAAAATTAAAAGATAAGCTTTGTAAATCTCACCGAGAAGAGGGAACTGTCACTTCAGCTTTAGAAGAAAAGCCAGCAAAGAAACAAAATTCCTCTTTTGGCAGAGGAGGAAAAAAAAATCCATTATTAAAGGCTTAGAGACAAAGGCTCTCGACACAATTAAAGGCAGACCTAAGCCTTTGAAAGCAGAGGGCATGACACTGGAATACACACAAGAGGTAGAGATGAAAGCCTCCATTGTGGGGCTGCTGAAAAAGTTACGGAAAAAAAATAAAGAGGAGAGTTTCAATGGACGCATTTGCCTACACCAAACTGGATGAGAAGCTTCCTAGAGAAGGGCTGGAGCCTTCCCTTGTGTTTACACAATGCCAAGAGCCGCTGGGCTCAGTCTTAATTAGGATGCTGGGGCATTACTGGAATAACTTGGTGGAGCGAGGGTCACAACATTCATTAAGCGGAAAGAAAACAGGGCTGCAATATTTTCTGTGGGAAACTTCCCACCTGGGAAACCTGATCCTCCTCTCCAGCCTGCTAAGCTGAAGCAGAAGATGTTCTGGTGTCGCCAAGGCGTTTGTTCCGCGGGAGAGCCGGCTGGGGACGCGGTGCTGCTCTCCAGGCACACAGGTGACTCAGCCCAGCAGCGGTGGGAGGATGTGGCCACCTCTGGAAAACACTGAGCTTTCCTGGCTCTTCCAGCCTCTAAATTAAGAGCACCAGATCCAAGGACAATGAATGTCCAGGATGACAGAAATGCTGTTGAAGTGCTTTGCTCCAAAACCTGCCCCTTGCTCTTGACCCCTCCGTGTCCAGCCAGCAGCACCACAAGCCAAACACTCACCGTGAGATGCTCCCAACCACCATGGAAATGTCCAAGACCCCACCTTGCCACTTGTCAAACCCTGTGCAGGTAAGAGACCACCAGCACCACTCCAGAAAATCATGGATTTGCCATCCACCCTCTGCTGCAATTGCCCAAAGCCAGCAATTGCTGGCCTGACCCTACGTGGCTGCACCACGCTGGGGAGATGATGTTTCTGCTGCCCTGAACTCTGACCCCTCCCTGAGAGGCTCAGATGGCTCGAAAGGAGAGCAGCTCCCTCTTTGCTGTGGGTCACACAGGCTACAGCAGCTCAGGTGTCCCTGGAAGGGGATGCTCCAGGGGTGGCTGCTTTTCCCCACCTGCTGTTTTAACACAGGCAGTTTAATTTTTATTAATGCTGGGTTTAATCCAGGGCTGTGCAGGGAAGGCAGGAGTTACTTATACCCAAACTTAGCACCATTTTTGGGAGGTTGCAGGGGAAGACTGTGTGGTAAGGACACACAGTGTCCAGGGTCCCCTAAGTGCACAGGGTCCCAGGAAGGTCTATCCTTACAGGTACCTGACTTTTTAATCCTAATTCTCCTCTCCACAGAAGCTCCTGGGATAGTTGAGCCTGTTTTTGGATGTCTTGGGTAAAGGCCAGAGCCATGCCAGGCATGCTTACATCCTGCTCATAGCCACAGGCCAGGCTAATTCACTGTCCTCCACTCTGACAATAAAAGCAAGGTCCAAGGATGGGTTTAAGTTCCTTTTTTTTTTTGTGTGTTTTCCATTGGTTGGTTTCGTCACCAAGGAGACCGAATTCCTACACTTGCTGTTTTAGACATTTTGCCGGAACGTAAATCCCGGCTCCTGTGCCAATGGCCATCACAGCACAATTACATAAGGAACGTGTTGTGTGCTGAACTGGAGCTTTGCTCACTGCACCTGTGATCTGCTGGGTTTTTACAGCCATCCAAATGGGAAAACGACATCCTCTGGGTCTGCTCCGAGCCCAAATCCCTCCTGGCATCGTGGCCCGGAGTCACCTCGAATCAACTCGCCTCATATCCATGTAGAAAGTCCTGCATAAAACACAGCAGGGCATCAGGGAAAGGAAAGGAATTCCTGGTGTGCTCCTGCAACTGCGAATGAGGAGTGAATCCAAAAAATACCACTGCTACCAGGCCTTTTCCTGTCCTCAGAGAGCAGCAACGCCTCTCTGTGCCCTAATCCTGGCTGATTTTTGTCCCTCCGCCCTCTCAACCCCGCTCCTAAGTGTGAGATCAGTTTTCAAAGCACTAACCAGCAGCACCATTGGATGGTGTTAATGGGAATTCTGTGCCCGGGATGCCTTTCAGAGGGCAGGACTTGCCGAGTTTATCCCGAGTCCCCCAGGACACAGACTGTCTCATGTTGTTTGCCCGACGCCTGCCACTCTGGCCTCCATCTCCATAGCAATCCCAAAAATCATGGACCTGACCAGAAAACCAGAGCTCCTGCAAGGAGGGCAAGGACTGCAGGATGTTGGACCAGGAGATGAATGGGGTGCTTGCCATGGGCCAGAGATGCCATCAGGGCTCTCAGAGCTCAACACAAAGCCATGGTGGGTCACTTATATAAATGGTTACCTAATGATGTGTCTTCCCAGATCTGCATCTCAGGGAACTGATCCGCAGGAGAGGTGGCTCAGTAACGCATCGGGGAAGATGTGTCAGGAGCAATTTGTGATCCCAAGTTCTGTAGGTTTTGGAGGTGAAAGTGTTGCCTCTCTGAGTCCCCCCCAAAGCAGCCCAAAAGAGGAAGCCAGTGAGCTGTTGTGCTTTGCAGCAGAGAGATGCCCCCATACACTGCTCAGCATCTCTGCATTTGACCTCCTAAGCTCCCAAAATGCAGCCCAAACACATCTGGGTCTTCAGGACTAGCTTTTTACATCAGCCCCTATTCTGTCCTCTTCTAGAATCAGCAATAAAACCCTTCTTGAAGCAACAGCTGGTTTCCATGATCTTATATTTTCGAGCCAGCTCCTTAACAGATACTCCCTTCTCCTCCTCCCCCCACCCCAGTTTTAGCTGTGTTACTGCTCCATCTGGTCCCTCCGTGCTTGGAGGAATGCCAGTACCTCCTAGGAAAGAAAAGAAACAAAACACGACTCCTCTTCAGTTTGGGATTGCTGGGAAAAACGTGAGCAGGGAGTGGCAATGTCCGTGTCCATTTTCAGTTCTGGAGCATCCCAGGAGGCTTCCAGCAGCTCTGAGCCTGTGTCTGCTGCCAAGTGAAGGTGGTCTCAAGTCCCCTGGGTGTCTCTGTGTACCCCCCCTCTCTTTCTGAGGTGCCTAGAGAAGCTGAGTAGGTGACACTGCATGGAAAACCATTCCACTGGGGTTTTAACCTGTTTGAACCTCAGGCATTCTTTTCCTCCTGCTCTTCTCCCCACCCCATAAAAAAAAAAAAAAAGAAAAAAAAAAAAAAAAAAAAAAAGAAACACAGCAGCTTCTAAAGATGCTGGTGAGGGCAGAGAGAAGTCCTGAAAGATTTCTCTGTAATCTGGGAGACTGTGGCACCATTTCTCAGCTGCTGAACAGAAACCTGCTGCACCAGCTCTGCTTTCCTGCTCCTGAGCCAAGCAGCAGCAACACTTTTTTAGGATTGGTGAGTGGGAATATGTAGTTTGCCGTTTCTGGCTAAACCAGACCAGACAAGCATCCTGGAAAACATCAGGAAGCCCAGTCCAGGATGAAGTAAAGACTCTGGGGCACTTCCTATTATTGCTGGTGCATGTGAGGAAAAGTTCCTTTGTTTTTAGGACAATAGCTTCCTTGCCTCCAGGGATCCTGGTTCCAGCTCCTTTCTTGCCTGTGCTACAGCTCACGAATTAAAAACAAAGAAGGAATTGAGGAAAGCAAGTGCAAGCAACCCCAGGAAAGGGTGGGTTTGTGCTCCCCTGAGCACGGGCTTTGTTAGGGCAGCCAGGGACGTGTGAGATTATGGCAAAGGGGATTTTCCCTGCTGGTTGCAGCCACCTCTTCCCGTGGCAGAGACCCCTGCTCCCCTACAGTGGCTGTGTCTGGGTTTGTCACAGGCTCAAGGCTAGTGAGACCCATAAGGGACAGGGATATAAAATCTCCAGGGCTCACGGCCATCCTGGGAAGCTGCAGCCCCAAAAGCAGGGCGAGCCAGCTCAGTTTGCCTCTCTGCCAGCGGGCTGTCTGCATCCAGCTCCTGTCCTCAGCTGCCTAATCCAAGGAGACAGCAAAGACACTCACACTGACAGGCGTCCTCCTGGGAGTGTGGCTGTGCCTGCCAGGGAAGTGTCTCCACGGCGGCTGAGCATTCCGAGCTCCGGGAAGGGGGTGATGCCAAGGCAGGGGAGGAGGCAGCTGGCTCATGCCACAGTGACTTGCCAGGAGAGCGAGTTCCCCCTTTAAATCAGCACAGCCCAGAGAGGTCTCAGGTGGAGAAGGGAGCCCAGGTAATTCCCAGGACCAGGAGAGCTGGAAAATGATTGTCCCGTGCTTAGAAACACATCGTGACACAAATTGCGCTTTTCTTTTAAACCAATAAAGAATCACGGAGTTGTTAAGGTTGGAAAAATCCTCCAAGATCATCAAGTCCAACCGTTCCCCCTGCACTGCCAAGGCCACCACAAAACCATGTCCTGGTGGCAACGTCCAAGTGCCCTTTGAGCACCTCCAGGGATGGGGATTCCACCACCCTGGGCAGCCCCTTCCAATGCCTGACCACCCTTTCCATGAAGAAATCCTTCCTGCTGCCCAATCTAAACCTCTCCTGGCACAGCTCGAGGCCGTTCCCTCTCATCCTGTCCCTGTTCCCTGGGAGCAGAGCCTGACCATCCCAGTCCTGGCAGGGATCTGTGCAGAGCCAGAAGGGCCCCCTGAGCCTCCTTTTCTCCAGGCTGAGCCCCTTTCCCAGCTCCCTCAGCTTCTCCAAAACCTCACAGCCCTGCCTCATAATGCACACAGGCACATTCCTAGATCCAGTTGAAAGGGATTCTGGATCAACCCCAGCCATCAGCAGGGCCTTGGATCCCCCACCCTGCCTCCCCACCCTGGCACTAGGGATGTTCCCAGAACTCCAGGTCTGGCTTTGCTCTCAGCCTCTGGACATAAAACCAGGTTTTAGAAGGTGTTTCAAAACCTTTCTCCTATCAGGAAAGATTAATAGCCCCAAAAAAGCTTTTTTGGGGGATATCCATCTCAGTTTTGCAAAGTGAGGGGGACAAATCTTTAAACAGAGTCAACAGTGAGGATGCCATGGCTTGGGAAGGTCCTGATGAAAGGAGAGAGGTTCCTACCCCCTTCCACAAGGGTTGGAGCAGAGAATAAGTTAACAGCCCTCTGCACCACTGATAATTATTTGTGAGGAATCAGTGAAAATTAATTAGATGTTAGGAAGCTTTAATTAGGCTTCTTTCCTTGAAAGGAGAGCAAAAATTAGGGACTCTCACATCCTCCAGTGCCACCATCCCAGCTTAGCTGAGCTGAAGGCACAAGTTACACCTGGTCAACCACGGCAATCCTTCCTGGAAAGGACCAACAGGGATTGAGTCCACCCCAACAATCCCATCCTGTGCATCCCTGGGACATCATCCAAAAGCTCCTTGAGTTCTGGCAGCCTTGGGAGCTTGCCCATCCCCTGGGGAGCCCATTCTAGGTGCAGGAAAGCAGGCCCTAGTCTTGCTTTTAAGACTTCCAAGCACCAACCTCAGCCAGGGGAACCCTTGCTGTGCCTTGTGCTGCTCAGCTGTGCGAGGCAGAGCATCCCTTCCCTTCAAACCAGCTCTGAGCACACCTTTCTGCTCCTGGAGACACATGGATGGATGGGCCTGGATGTGTCACACAGCAAGGCGAGAGGCAGACCCCGGCACGTGGAGCAGGGAAGGAATCCTTTCCTCTCCATAGGGCCTGCATCTGGATTTCATCAAGCTCGTGGCAGGCCATTCCCAGAAAGGCTGAAACCCAGAGCGAGCTCTGAGCTGATTAACAGCACAGGTCTTGAGGGATTGAGTTATGTGGGGGGATTCATGGGCCTGAACAAGCCTTGCTCAGCCAAGTCATGATTAAAGGAGTTAACAGCCTGGAAAATACCTGGAGGGTTAAAAAACCCGATGGCCCATCACTGTGGGGAGACCCAGAGGCTGACCTGGAAGTGTGGAGATGAGGAAATGGAGAGGCTTGGCCTTGCCAAGGATGGACTTGGACTTGCAGCAGCACTCACAGGACTGAGGGTGACACAAGGGACAAGAAGGGGAGGACCCACTCTACGATCCCAGAGGGGCTGTGTAGCTGCATGACTCCATCAGGAAGGGCTGGAAAGGTTGCCTTTCCAGCAGGACAGCAAGAAACAGGGCTATCATCCAGCTGTGGGTCAGACCACGGGTCTGGATGAGCTCTCCTGGATTTTCTCCCAGGGTGGTGTCCCCAGAACAGCTGGCCAGCTGCAGATGGGCACTGCCTGCTCCAGCAGAGCAAGGATTGAGAGATCCCAGCAGCTGCATGGGGCTCCCTCTCCCCAGCAAGCGATGCAATTTGCAGAGTGATTCAGCAGGGTATCGATTGAACTCTGCAGACAAATGACCTCTCTCTCTGGGCTTTTTAGTGCAGGGCTTCAGTCTTCTGCATTAATATTTTAACAGATATACAGTGGAGTCACTTCACCTCAGCAGGGAGAGGGAGGGAGGGAGGGAGGGAAGCACAGGCTGGGAGGTTTGGGGTTTCTGGTAGCAGGCCATGAAATTGAGGTTTTTCAATATAAAAAGGTTCCTACTGCTCTTAATTCCCATTAGCACAGAACCAAAAGCAACACACTTGTCTGCAGTTCTCCAGTCTGCAGCTCAGAGAAGGATGAGGGATCAATCATGGCATCATTTGGGTTGGAAACGTCCTCCAAGGTCATCAAGCCCAACCATTCCCCCCAGCACTGCCAAGCCCACCACTAATTCACATCCCCAAGTGCCACATCTACATGGTTTTTAAATCCCTCCAGGGAATTCCACCCTTGCTCTGGACAGCTGTGCCAGGGCTGGACAACTTCTTTCCATGAAGAAATTTTCCCTAAAATCCAATCTAAACCTAAACCAAGGTGAGCTACACTAGGGGCAGAGGGGCACAGCCACCAACATCCTATGGCTTGGGTGAGGCACACAACTCACCCAAAAGTCCTCTCTGCTCTCATTCAGCAGCACAAGAACTGCTGGCAAAGGGGCTTCTTGGTGGTTGCAGGGCACATTTTCCCTCCAAATTATTTTTCCCCCCATTTTTCCCTGTACACAGCAAGCAGCACACAAACCACAAGCCAAGACCTCAGCCATCACAGCCTTGGAGGAATCCAAGCTGATTTACCCCAGCTCGGGGGAGGCATCTCCAAACTGGAGTTATTTCATCACCACGTGGCTACTGTGACAGCTTGAAACGGAATCCTGCAGCATCAGGGATCATCTGTATCCCAAATCCAAACAGCCTGTGTCATGCCCTGCAGCAGAAAGCAGCTGCTTTTTGGCTGTGAGCTTTGAGAAGGGGAATGCCAGCATTCTGCAAGGAGCAGCCATCGATAGGATAACACGTGGAAATGGTGCCAGCCCAAACTCCCTCCCTGCCTCTCTTTGTCACCAGAATCCCACCCTTACACAGAATTTCTTCTCCAATGAGTCCATCCCTAACACAAAAAGTTTGGGGTTTCCAGGCTGTTCTTGAGCAGCTTTCATCTCCTCTGCATGGTGGAAGGAAATCTGAGCTGCTCTTTTCTCTCACAGAATGGGAATCTGCCACCAAATCCAGATGCAACTGAGACCTATGGTATAACAAACTTAATTTCCAACATAGCCACTGCTACATCCCCTGCAGACCTTCAAATTCGGCAGGAATTCCATGGCTGCAGAGGTTTCAATCATCTTTAAAGGATGAGCTCATCTCAACCCTTTTCTTACATTGAACTGAAGGTGTTTTCTTGCATCCAGGACAAAACTACAGCATCCCACCTCTATCCAATTCTCCTGAGCAAACCTCAAAGTTCAACAGAGAGCTCTGATAACAAATGAAACACCAAACCCACAGGGAGAGTTACTAACAGCACCTATTGCTCCTTGGAGTTACACAGACAGGTTTTTACTCCTTTTTAAAGGCCGGTGATGAAGAATCTCTCCCACCCCACCAGGTAAAAAACACTTCCACCACACAATAGTCCTGAATCCACAGCACCAGGAAGGCTGCATTCGCTCAGAGATTTCCAGGAAATGAGTCAATCAGCAGAGGAGAAACACTGCATTGAGAAAGGGAATGGGAATTTAAAGGGATTCTTTTCAAGTTAACCAAAAGAGCCGTCTGAGATGCAGAAGCCACTGAATTTGCCCTTAGGCTGTGGGGAATGAGTCATTTTCTTTTCTCTCTCCGTTTAAATGTCATTCCTTAGTGACTTCACCTTTTTCTCTGCACTTCTGGGAGACCATGTGTCGGGCACTGCTTAAAGGTTTTTAACACAGGGAGAGGGTTGTTGGCTGCCCAGCCGGGTGTTTATTATAATTATTATTATTTTTCTCCTGGGGCTGGAAGCAGAGGGGCACTGGGTCTTCTCTGCTGCTTTGGCTGGCTCAGCCAGGGATGGGAGAAATGTGGGGGAGACCTTGGAATCTGGTCTGCAGAGCAGATGGCTCCAGCTCTCCACTAAAGGGCTGCCTGTACTAAGCACAATTTAATCCCTACCCACAACTTCACATTTTCGAGAAATGAATAACAGGAGGACACTTCTTCTACCCAAAGATCTCAGAGGGAGCCCGAACCCTAGGAAATAAATCAGCCAGGAAAGGGAGCTGAGCCACAGCAGCAGCACAGCACCAAAGTTAGGAGACCCTAAAACCCTGACACACCCAGGTCCCACACAACAACCCAGGACTCGACAGCCCCAAGGTGGTTTAGATCTCTGCACATCCCATTTAGCCCAAGGAGTAACCCAGGAACTTGGAAGGCTCTTTCTAACCAAACTCAAGGGACTAAGAGGAGCCTGCCTCCAGCAGGAATATGTGGACCACAAAGCTGCTCCAAGGGCTGAAGCCCCTCTGCTCTGGAGCCAGGATTCAGGGAGTGCTCAGAGCCCCTTCCAGCACCTAAAGGGGCTCCAGGAGAGCTGGAGAGGGACTGGGGACAAGGGATGGAGGGACAGGACACAGGGAATGGCTCCCAGTGCCAGAGGGCAGGGATGGATGGGATATTGGGAAGAAATTCTTGGCTGTGAGGGTGGGCAGGCCCTGGCACAGGGTGCCCACAGAAGTCTTGGATGCCTCACCCCTGGACATGGCCAAAGCCAGGCTGGACAGGGCTGGGAGCAACCTGAGATAGTGGAAGGTGTCCCTCTGCATGGCAAGGGATGAGATGGTATTTTGGGTTCCTTCCAACCCAAGTCTCTCACTTGTGGAAGGAAAGCACAGCACAAACCATTACAGGATGGCACCTCTGCTCTGAACTGCACTGCTGGAGCTGGGGCACAGCTGTGGGGACTGGGATAAAATGTGGGGTCCTGCAATTTAACAGAAATCTAGAAAGGCAGAGAAAATTGGTCCATGAGATTTCCTGCCAGCCTGTGTCACCAATCTCCCACTGCTGGATGCGTACATCCCAGCAGGAAAGTGGAAGAGAAGGTTTTGGAGCAGTGAATGACATAAAAATTCCCCTCTCTAGCTGAAGCCTGCACTGATGGCAGCCCTTGCATTCAAGCTGCCATCTGAAGCTTTGTCCTGCTGTCTTCCCACTGTGGCAGCTCAGGAGCAAGAGACAAGAGCACAGAGATGCCCTCATGCCCAGGCCTCACCCCTGCCCCAGAAGCCTTTTTTTAGGGAAGCTGTTAAATCAGGCTTCACACTGGCTCCTGCCCATCCATCACCCCAAACAATTCCTGGTGAGGGTCAGGTACCGGGAAGAAGGAGTTGATCAGCCTCCAAGGAGCTCTGAGGTGTTCACAGAGCTGCAGAGCCCAGCTCTGGGTCCTTCACAGGATCCTTCATGGCTGAGGAAAACCTTTGCCTGTGCTTTGGCTTCCAGCAGGCTGAGCAACTCGAGGCTCAGCAGTAGGCAAGCCTCAGCAGGCTGCTCTACAAAATATGTGTGTAATCCTGGAGAGGTTTTTTCCGGCTGACTTTTAATGAGATGTGGTCTCCCTCCCCCCACCAAGCTCCCCTTCAGATTAACTTTGTTCCCTGCCTGTCTGGTTGAATCCCCACCAAAACACATCTCAGAAGCTGCAAAGGAAAGGGAAAAACACACTTTCCCCTCTGGAGCAGCAGCACAGCAGAGAGGCAGCTGCACCCTGTGCTGCAGGGATGTGCTGGGCACCTAATTGCACACACACATTCCCACTAGTTCATCCCCTAATCCATCCCACATGCATCTGAGCACGGAGCTGGCCCAGCCCAGCCTTTGATGCATCCGCCTGCCCGAGGAAGCGGAGCAGATGTGGAGTTATCAGCTCCATGAGGACTCCAGGCAGCCAGGGGAGGAGGTTGCCTTTGGCTGAGGATGAAGGCACCTTTCTGCTTCGGACAAGGACAGCTGAACTCAGCCCACATTCCCCCAAAACCCTGCTGGGCCAGCGGTGCTGTCTGTACTCAGCAGGGTCTGACCTGTGCTTCAGCCACGGGCCCTCAGATTGCCTCCTCAGCAGCCAGGGCTTCCAAAGTGATGGTTTCTGTGTCTCCATGCACAGCTGCACTCCCAGATTTCCACCTGGGACACTCAGTCCCTTCTCAGAAGGCCCTGTAGTGTGTCCACAAGCCCGTGGCCTGCTCCAGGCTCTGCGTGTGCAGCGTTACCTACGGAGAGCAGAACATGCTGTGATGATTTTTGGGACACTTCCAGGGATGCTGACTCCACCACTGCCCTGGGCAGCCTGTTCCAAGGCCTGACCACTTTTTCAAGGAAGATGTTTTTCCTGCTATCCAATCCAAACCTGGCCTGGAACAGAGGAAAGGAACACTTTCCCTGCCTGGCTCTGAGCTACAGCAACCTCTGCTCCTCCCCATCAGGGAGGGTTCTTCCATGACATGCAGATGGTGGGATGCTCCCAGATGTGGCACAAATGGTAAATACAGGACTGGTGTGCTCAGGTGAGGCATAAATTACAGCTGCAATGGTGCAGAAGTAGCTTTGGCATAGGAATCAATGAATCCCAGCATGGTTTGGGTGGGAAGGGTGGAAGTTCATCTCATCCCTGAGACGGGGGACAGGGGAGGGGACACCTTCCACTACACCCCAGATTGCTCCAAGCCCTGTCCAGCCTGGCCTGGAGCACTTCCAGGGGTGAGGCAAGACTACTCCTGTCCCATGGGAATACTCTGGGAATAAAGGGCTGTGAGGAAAGCAAAACAAGAGGTACAGAGCTCCCCATAAAGACGTGACTTAATTGCAGCCTGGATCTCTTTGAGGCAGCGGTCCTTCGCACATAAACATGGTGGACATCTCTAAAAGCATTTTTTTCTGTCCTGCCTTTTTCAAGAGAAGCTTTAGTTACAGCAGAAATTTCACAAGAGTTTTCAGTGGGGTGGAGAGTGTGCTTTGCTAAGGTCTGGGGTAATTACAGTGTTCAGTTTACCCTGAAGCTCCTTGAAGGCCAAGGAAATTGCTATGGGCAATAAATAGAAAAGGGTGGTCTGGGAGCCTGGTCTCCAGCACAAAGTCCATAATTTCAGACTGGAAAGGAGATGTTAACCTTCCTCCTTTTATTTTTTTTTAAATTTTTTTTTCCTTAGCATCATTTGAAGTGGTTTTACTTAAAAAGCCCACGTCAAACCTAGCCCACTCTTTACTCCAGTACAAGATTTTTGGCTTGATGTGTCCCTGAGCTGTTGTTCCAGCCTAGGGGGATGGTGGCTCACTGGATACCTCAAAATAAAAAAAAGTAAAGTCTGAGCTCTCCTTGGACCACCAAAAATTCATACTACCATAATGATTTCATTAAATTGACGTTACCACAGTAATACCATAAAAATTCCCACTAACCATACATGTGCAGGAGCATCTGTGGACAGGACATGGACACAGGAGCACAGCACAGCAGCCCAGAAAACCCCACAGTTCCAGAGCTCAGTGACCTGTGGGTTCCCAGATGCTGCTGAACGTGGACCACCCTCAATGGTGGATCCCAGTGCATCCCTGTTTTACAAAGGATGGGAAGAACCAAGGGGAATTTCTCAAGCTTTGTCCCACTCCTCCAGCTTACAGCAGCAAACCTACCCATGACATGAGACTGGTTCCTCAGGAACAAATAGGACACATCAGAGCAGAGATTTTTCCCAGCCTCAAAAGTGCTCTTTTCACCCCCCATATTGCATCCTTGGGTTCCCAAGCAGGAAGGTGTGGAAGCTGAGGAGCCCACATTTGGTCTTTCCCAGAACCAGCTCAGATTTCAGCCTCTTTCCCCTAAGACACAGAAATCTGCAGCAGGTCAGAGCCCAGCCAATGCCTTCAGGATTGAAAGGATGCCTCTTCTACTTTTGTCAAGCAGGAGCCACTCGTCTCCTCTTCACATGGCAACTCTCTCACACCAGTAGGAAAGGCCTGGAACAACATGCTTAGAGCTGGGAAGGATTATCCATTCCATCTGGAGGAAGCAAAGCAGCTCCACCATTACTGAGCAGGCTGTATTGTATGGCACAGGAGAAATAAAAGGGATTACTTAAGGCATTGGCAGCAGAAAGCAAGCACTGACAGGTGCCAGGCCAAAACACACATCACAGGGGTTTAACTTCCCTTCTGAAGCACCCCTCACCTTTCAGCAGGATGCTTTGCCACCTTTTAACTTCTGCTTGAAAATTTGGTGGCCACTCTGGCTGGTCATGCCTCCAGCCACAAAGTGCTTCACCTGCTGAACGTTTTCCAACTTGCCCTGTCCTGATCCCACTGAACTCCCCAGGCATTTTCCTTTCTTTGTTAGAGCAAGCTGACAACACTTCTTAATGACTCAGAGTGCATTTCCCCCCTCCCTCTATTCCTGACTTTTCCCCTTCTATTGATCCAATTCCAGCATCCCTCACTGATGCCAGAGCTTACAGATAGGAGATGTAACAATGAGGCAGCACTTTATGGCTCAATATTTGATATAAAAGCTTAAATGAGCTGCTGTAACAACAGCTGGCCTACATTTCATCTTCCTTGAGACGTTTACCCCAGTAAACACCTAGAAGTAAATTACCTAATACTACTGAAGCACAGATAGGAGCTCAAAACCCACCAGAAAAAGCCTAAAATATCCTCTGGTCCAAGCCAGTTCCAGGTGTTTTGAAAGCAGGTCCATGCAGAAAGTCTTGGTGACACGGTTTAATGCTGGGCTTGGCAGTGCTGGGGCAGTGGTTGGATTCTGTGATCTTAGAGGACTTTGCCAGCCTTATAGTTCTTTTACCTTCAAGCCTCCCCCCAAAGGCAGCTGCACTGTGACTCTGCCTGGCTTTAAAAATCAGCTCAGCTGAATTGATTTTAAGCCAGGCAAAAAGCCTCACAGAAGTAAGCATGGCTTTTAGTGAAAAATATGACCCTGTTACTAGTCATCTGAGGATTTCACTGCCTCAGAGCCCCTCAGAAGTCACAAAACTTCCAAGCCCACTCAGGTTTCACTCCAATTTCCTAGAAATTCTTGCTGATGCTTGGGTAGGAGTTGGCCTACCAGCCTCACTCTTAATAAGAACAGGTTTGATTAGACCATGCACCACCCTAGCAAGGACAATCAGACCTTATCATTAATCTCAAACAGCATCACAGAGGAAAAAGCCCTGTTGAGGGAGGCATCATTAGCAAGAGCTGCGTTTAAGCCCAGCAGTGCCACTGCTGTGAGCATTTAAGGCTTGTGAGCACTGTTGGGAATGTTTCCTGTCCTCCCATGAGTTTCCAGACTCCCTGGACCTGCAGGAGGGGAAGCCTCCTCCGGAGATGCTCTCTGGCATTAAGCATTTTGACACGAGTCATAAAATTTGCCATGAATTTGACGTCAAAACAGAAGCATGTTAAGGATTTAACAGCCTCTTTTATTTAATTGTGCTTAAACACGGTGCAGGAGGGACACCCGGCCCCTCTGCTCTTACTGTGCTCACTCTTCCCTCATCCTCTGACTGCAGCAAGGGCAGAACACACTTTTGGTAAAATTTTCATTCAAATCAAGTCACGAGATGCAAACACAGAGGGCTTTTTGTTTGAAGCTGCTGCAGCAGAGGAGCAGCGAGGCTGGGCAGCGGCACCGGGGCAGGAGTGGCAGAGGGCCTGGGCTGGGCTGAAGGAAGAGGGATTTATGTTTGGCTAAAGGATAGCCAGCCTGGTTTAATCCCACAGGGAGGCAGCCAGCAGTGAGGGAGAAGAGGAGATGCTGTAGGGGTAACCCCAGGTACCTCCCGCTGCAGCAGGGTGCTCTCGACTGCCCCACAGCTGGTACAGGGCAATCAGGGGTAGATTTTGGGGACAAGCACAGAGAGTCACACAGGGAGCCCCTCACAGCACCTGTGTGAAGAGCTGAGGTCCTGCACCCAAGCCCGGCCCTCTGCCAGCAGACAACAATTAAGCAGATGTTTAATTAAGGTGTGCACATCTTTCTCTGCCTTCAGAAAATGGATCTTACAGAGCGCTGCCTACAGGTGCGGCCTGCAGTGTCTCCTGATGAAACACACACAAAAAAAACATGCCAGAAAGTGCAACACTGACTAGAACTGTACCCAAATGGACTCACAGAGGCTGAACTCAGGCACAGAAAGCAAACCAGGGTTGAGGCTGGCCAAGGCAACCCAAAATGTTGGCAGGAGCTGCAGCGCTGCCGTTTCCTTGGCCGAGGAGGTGGCAGTGAGGGATGCTGGTGTCACCATCAGCAGGCACCATGCCCAGCTCTCCCATCCACCAGCAGGGCCAGGAATTGCACACACAGATGTTCTCTTCTTCCTCTCAGTGTTCCTTATCAGCTCCACCACCTGCATTCCTCCACCTTTCCCCTCAAGAGCCACACCTGCTTCTGCAGCAGGCAGTCTTAAAAGCCACTCACCTCCATAATTCCTCTTGACTTACAACCAGAAATAAAACTTCTGATACCTCAAGGCTGCCCTGCCTATGGTCAGAGTTCACATTTGCTATATCTGGCCATAAAAATGACCTTTTTTTTTCCACTGGAAAAAACAATTCAGCTGTCAGATATGATGACCAAAGTACTGTTTTTTTGCAAACAGAAAAGCTTTTAAAACCTGGCCCCTGGTTTAGGCTCCTGGGTCAGTATGAACTCCAAGGACGATGGGGGAACTGCAAATATTTCATGAACTCTGGTGAACTCACATTGCACACTCCTTATTCATTCCTCTCTACAAAGAACTGCTCAAAACTTTTGAAAAGGTACATTTAACTCACCTGAAACTCTAAACTCTTGCAAAGAAACAAGAACGGGGCAGATTTCAAGAGCTCAGTCTGGAGGATGCTGACTCTAATGAACAGTCAAAAGGCCTGCTGGCCAACCTGGGCCTTGGGCAAGGAGAGTGGCAGTGCCAGGGGGCTGGATTAGATGGGATATTGGGAAGGAATTGTTCCCTGGCAGGGTGGGCAGGCCCTGGCACAGGGTGCCCAGAGCAGCTGGGGCTGCCCCTGGATCCCTGGAGGTGTTCAAGGGCAGGTTGGACAGGAGCAGCCTGGGACAGCGGAAGGTGTCCCTGCCCATGGCAGGGAGTTGGAAAGAGATGAGCTTTAAGGTCCTTTTCAACTGAAAATATTCTAGGATTCAATGCACTGAGACCCACGAGGAGGCAGAAATTCAGTTCAACCCACAGAGCTCCTTCTGCTGACAAGGCCACATGAGCTTACAGGCAAATTGTCATCCATGCACTTTGAGAACCTCGGTGCTGAAACATGATCCAACCCCCTGAGGAAAACACTGATCTGCAGAATGAGAGGGAGGGGACACTTGCCTGTGGCCAATGGCAAAGGGAACACACAGCCAGTGTCACTGATTCCTGCAAGAATCACAGCACAGCCACCACGCTGCCATGGAATCCTCACACACAAAAGGCAACTCCTTCATGCCAGTTACATTTAGGATTAGATTTTCCACCCCCCTCTATTTTGCCTTTCTCCAGGATCTCTTGAGACTTCAAAGGCACCTTTTGCATCACACCAGGATGTTTTCTCATTACAGGGAGCAAGCTTATCAAACAAGTGCTGCTTAATTCCACCCTTCAGCCCATAAGCAGTGACCCAAATTCCTGATCTCCATTAGGAGAAGTTGGCCCCTGAGAATTTTGGGCTGGATAACCAGACAGGAAGACTGCTAAAACAAGGACATGACGCAGTGAGAGGCAGAATGAGCCAAAGCAGTCCAGGAGTTTGGCCTTCACAGTGGTCAGGGCCGGGTCAGGCGCACGGAGATGGGCTCATTCCCTGAACTCCAAGCACCAGGAAGGGATATCCCACCCTCACAGGCTGCTGTAAGCTCAGACCTAGCTGGAGGGCTGCAGTAAGAGTGTAGTGACCAGAAGAATATTCAAAATGACCCAGGAATGGCACCTACTGGCTCTGGTTGGCCAAGCCCTCCCAGAGTCCCATTTCCAGACTGCCAGGCTCAACAGGGGAAGTTGAAATGTGAAATAAAACATGGAGAAGTTACAAAGAAACCCAGGAGATGAGTACATAGAGAGGCAACCAAATGCTGCAGTCATACTGGGCTGTGCAGCTTCATCATAAATCACAGTTCCTCCTCCAAATGTGTTTTACATACTCCAGCCAGACCCTGAACAGTTCCTCTCTGCTGTGTCACACTAACAGAGCCAGCCTACTGCTGTCAAACTGCGCCCCACATCTGTCCCCAAAGAGGATTTGGGATTAAATCCCCATGTAATGGATGCTCCTGTCTCTTGTCAGGAGGGTTTGCAAGTTGTACCTCCTGAGCCAGGTGAGAGAAGCACAGCTGGGTGGCCCTGTGGGAGCACCTGAAAGATGGGGACAAATTTTTTAGGAGGATCTGTTGCCGTGGGACAAGGGCTAAGAGACAGAAACCTGTCCAACAAGCACCTTCAGAAGACTAGAATCATAAAATAGCTCAGGCTGGAAGGGACCTAAAAGTTCATCTTATCCCACCCCCTTGCCATGGGCAGGGACACCTTCCACTATTCCCAGGTTGCTCCAAGCCCCATCCAACCTGGTCTTGGACCCTTGCAGCTGTGTTTCCTTTCCAAGTACCAGGCATAAGTGATTCTGCAGCCAGCTGTGAGGTGCATCTCCCATGGAATTCAAAGCAAACCCCTTGTGCCCAGACAGGGTGCTGTCCACAGGGAATAACTCATGCTGAACACATGGAATGTCTGCTGCTCCTGGCTGTGACTCTGCATCCAGAGAGCTGTTTGCCACCTGAGCTACCAGAGCACCCAGGCTGGAGGCATCACAGTTCATCCTGACTCTAATGGATTGTGGCAGCCCAGATGGGCCAAATACACTTGGATTTGGCAGCATAGCGGGAACCAGGATGTAAAGAAACCAAATCCTGAGTGTCCATGGAGGATCAGAGCTTGGCCCTGCAGCAAAACAGATGTACAAAGCTTGGTGCAAGGACAGGCAAGACATATCAAAGCTTTACACAGCTTTTTTGTTATTGTTTTTTTTGGCTTTTTTATAAACCCAGTCAGCTGCTTAATGCCTCAATATCCCTCCTGAGGCACAGGCAGGGAAACCCCTCTCTCCAGAGCCAGCAGGTTCAATCCTCTCCATCCCACAGCCCTGTCACTCCCCATGCTTGTAGGCACAATCATGGAGTAAAATCATGTTCCTTTTCAAGGCCAGGCCAAAATTTGGGGTGGGAAACTGGCACATTATGGAAAACAGAGAGGCAGGTCTCCACTTGGCATCAGCAGCTCCAGTTGGATGCATCCAGGTGCATTTCTGCCAACAAGCCTTGGAGCCCTGATTCAAGGAGAGCTTCCAATGTACCCCAGCCATTTCAGGAAGGCACAAATGCCAGCTTCTGACACCTGATGGCTAATTTTATAGGAAAACTTGATTTTCCTGTGGAAGAGGCTACACAGGGATCAGGAACTGCAGGATAGGTCCCTTCACAGTTCTCTGAGCCCCAGAGTATTCCATCTGCTTCCCTAATGGCTTGTCTACAGTAACATTTTCTTTGAAGGCTGCTCGTTGAAAGAAGCTAATTGCTTTAGAGCAGCCAGAATTATTCATTTTGAATCCTTCAATGCATAAACACCCTTTAAAATTCAGAAAATAAACCACCACCCCACTTGTGACTGGCTAGCAGAACGCACACGGCAGCGAGCGATCATCTCAAGTGCTGCAATCCCTGGGGATCTAAAGCAGGGATGTGTGGAAATCTGTTTTCCTGAGGGAATACAGAGCTGCTTCTGGGGGAGGAAGAGACTGGCTCTGGAGGAGGTGGCTGTGGATCCATGCCTTGGTTGATGCCAGTTTCCCCCTGCCCTTCTCACAGGGACTGCCAGGAGGAGCAATCCTCCTCCCTGCACCACCATGCATTCCCCAAAAGTCCTGTAGCCAAGATTCCCTCTGGAGCCTCAGTCTCCCTTCTCTCCCCAGGAGATGATGCCACTCTCCAGCCCAAGGCCAAGCCCCTGATATTCTTCCAGAGGCCACCCACACTCTTCTCCACAAGGCACTTGAGAAGCAGAAAGCTGGACAGAACTCACAGCAGCAACAGAACTGGCCAATTCCCACAGTTCCCAGTGGTGCAGGACAAGTTCCTAGAGGAATCAATAGAAATTCCAACATGACTTGGATTGGAAGGGATCTTAAAGACCATCTAGGCCCAACTCCCTGCCATGGGCAGGGACACCTTCCACTAGACCAGGCTGCTCCAAGCCTGCTCCAATTCAGCCTTGAATATTTCCAGGGATGAGGCAGCCACAGCTCCTCCAGGAAACCTGTGCCAGGGCCTCACCATGCTGCCAGAAACAAAAACAGGCAAGCCAGATCCATACCAGGATTTGTCCTTCCAGGTAAGTGTCCCAGACAGTGGGGTGGGGGGGGAGCAAGGAAGATGCACCCTTGATGGAAGGGGATCAGATCAAGGAATGCTTAAGCCAACCAGGTGTACATTTGTCTGTTGACACCAATGAAGGGACAAAAATATTCAAAACAGAGGTGGCATTTCATGCCTGGAGACTGAAGTCAGCCAGGACATCAGAATTCTCCTCAGCAGCTGATTTCCCACATTTTCAATGGTTGTGCTAAATCATTAATAGAGGTTAGTGCTGAACTCACCCCAGGAATGCTGAGCTGAGTCAGTGCTGCTCTCCCAGCTCCGGTTTATCCTTGCAAATCAGCTCGAGATGAATGGCTCCTTTAATTCTGCACCCAAAAATAAAACACATGTCAAGGCTCATTCCAGGAGTTTGTCAAGCAGGTGCTGATTTGTGGGATCACGCACGTTCCAATGGTTCTGATGCATTCAGCCCTTCACAGGCAAAACACTCCACAAGAACCAAGGCTTCTCAAGCAACAGGGGAGGCTTCCCACTGGGAATCAACTCCAGCCCCTGGAATTCGCCTAGTGAGCCATGCAGCTCCCTCCCATCACACTGGCATCCAGGAAAGAGTAATTCCCTCTTCAAGAGGCTCTCCAAAGGGTTTGGCATTACCCATCCACACTTCATGGGTGATGAAGGAGGCCCTTTCTATGGCAAGCCCACTCCAGAGGGTGAAGAAACAGGATGTGTCCCATCAGCCATTACTGGTGGACAAGTTAACCAGGTGTGGGGGGACAGGAAAGGTGACCTGGAGAAATCAGCCTTAGATAGGAAAGGAGATACAAGCTGAGGTCCTATAAAACCAAAAATTGCTGATGCACCGGCTCTGCCCCTCATTTACACATCTGTCCCTGCCCCAAAGTGACAACACAACACCCAAAAGGAAAAAAATTGCAGTAACTTCCCCAGTGATGATTTTACAGTCCTTCCAAGGGCTGTGGATTGCTTTGGAAATGCAAACTTCTCAGTTCTGCAGCTGGAAAAGTTGTCCTGCCATATGCTGAAGATCAGGAAGAAATTCTCCCCTGCAAGGGTGGGCAGGCCCTGGCACAGGGTGCCCAGAGAAGCTGGGGCTGCCCCTGGATCCCTGGAAGTGTCTAGAGCCAGGTTGGATGAGGCTTGGATCAACCTGGGACAGTGGAAGGTGTCCCTGCCCCTGGCAGGGGTGGACGAAAATGTGTTTTGAGGTCCATTCCAACCCAAACCATTCTGTGATCCCATGATATGCATGGATCATGTTACAACAGCATCACTTTCACAGAGCCTTTGGGGAAGAACATAAGAAGTCTTATTAGCCCCCAGAAAAATATCTGCTGTGAAATCATTCCCTCTGAGGATAATGTTATGGAATAAGTGATCATCAGCCAAAATTACTGCATGGAAATCATCGATTACAGAAATACCCTGACATTCTCAAGCAGTCACTGCACAGATGTGACACCAGAGCTGCTCCACAGGCTCCTCTCTGGAGGAAAGCTCTGCTGTTGTCATGGTTGCTTCATTATTACAAGTCCTGGGTGACTATCAGAGCAAAAGTCACAAGATATGACTTCTGAACACTTGTAAGAGCAGGAAAAAGCCCAGCACTGGGGCAGATTTGGGTTGCTGATAAGCAAACCATCCTGCAAATTACTTGCACTGCCAGTCTGACTCATGCTTCTGTAAGAACAGCTTATTTTTTCACTCATCTAAAAAATAAAAATGAATGGCCAAACCAAACACAACACAACAAAACCCCCAAAAACAAAACAAAAATAAAAAAACCCCTCCACCAACAAGCAAGCTCCAAGTGATTTTTCCATCAGGCAAAAGGTCTTGGGACACAGAAGGAATTGCCAAGATGAAGCTGGCTCTGTGAGAGATTCCTGCACCTGGAAGGATGTGCAGAGGACCATCCCCCAAAGAGGTGGTCCAGCCCCATCACTACACTCCAGGCAAACAGGCACTGCTGGAGGGACAGGACAAAGGGTTTTCCTGCCTCTCTACATCCTGGCCAGTGCAAGTTCAGCACCATCTGCTGGCTTTCCCTCCAGGAGCCAGCTCCTCACAGGCTGGGCAGTTGTCACCCAGGGTCAGGGAATTGGGCTGGGGACAACACACCATGAGACACGGCCCTGGTGCAGCACAGTGTGAGCACAGCTCCAGGATTTCCCAGGAAAAAGCCCATTCCAAAGCAGCTTTCCAGCAGTTGAGGCTCACCTGCTGTGGATCCATGTCCAGCTGTCCAGGCAGGTCTTTGCAGGAGCCCATGGGCTGGGACAGACTTGTGGTGCAGAGCATCCAACAGCAGATGGGAGCAGGGCCACAGAGGAATCCCAGCAGATTAAAAAAATCCCACACAGGAATCCCAAATCCCTGTGATTTTGGCTCAGCTTGTTCACCAGGCTCTGTGAGACACCGATTTCACTCATTTGAAAATCAGCCCATCATTAATTGGAAAGAGGAGGAGCAGCAGGATATAATTGCTGCTTTGGAAGGCACGAGTCTGATCCCTCCAGAGAATCCCAGAATAGTTTGGATGGGAAGAGACCTTAAAGACCATCCCATTCCATCCCCTGCCACAGGCAGGGACACCTTCCAGTAGACCAGGTTGCCCTAAGCCCAACCTGGCCTTGAACACTTCCAGGAATGGGACATCCACCACCTCTCTAGTGGCTGCTGGAGGAAAAAAACCAAACCCTGTGCTCATCCAGAAGCAGGCTGAGAGTGGAGTGGAATTATCATTGATGTGCTGTTCTGCACAGAGAGGGAGTTAAACCATGATCTGGCACATCCCTGCTACAGCCAAGGCTGCTTTCCACTCAAAACAACTGCATTTATTTGTATTTTCTTTGAGAGCAATGCTCAGAATTAAGCGCACAGTCCAGATAAAGAACATTCTGCACTGTTACACAAGGGGGTCTGAAGCAGACAGAAACCCTGGGATATCCAGTCTCTGCAATTAACCAAAACAGCCTGGGAGAACACCAAAAGACCCTTTGGGAACATGTGTCTCAGGAGCAAAACATCTTTGAAATGTTACACTGAAAGGAAGAGGAGGAAGAAGGGCAGGCATGCCGCCTTTTCTGGCCATCCTGAATATTTTAACTGTGATCCCACAGAGATAATTCAGAACTCCACATTAGGATATTCCTGGACTGCAACTTGAACAGGGCTGGGGTTTTTAGTGACTTTTTGGATGGGACATGTTGGTGGCTGCCCTTTGAGCCAGTCATTCCTCACATCCAGCCTCTTCCTTTTATACACCCACCCAAGGTTTCTGTTGGAAGATGAGAAGAGAAACTCATATTTTGCAGGATTCCCTCCACAGGGATTATTTTGGAACAAGCCAAGCATCACTGGCTGTCCACTGATGAGTTTCAGGTCCTCCTTACCCAAAATATTCTGTATGTTGAAAAGACAGACAAATGTGCTATCATGAGGAAGAACCACAAGGAATCTCAGATCCTGTATCTTTCCCTACCATTATTCTAATTCTCCAGGCATTTACTACGCTATCCATGGCCAACATAGCTTTACATTCCAGTTCTTGTCAACTCTTGGTGTTGACCTGAGGCAAACCCACTTGTGAATGGATGCAAACTGAAATTCACTGCTCTTCCTGGCAGTGATTTCCACAAGATACCTCTGAACTCCCATAAAAATGATTAACGAGTTTAAAATTGCAGCCAGTCAAATGGAAAATCCTGCTGAAGGCCTGGTATGTAGAACAGAAATAAAGACAGCAGAAATACAGCTGCAGAGCAGAAAACACTGCAACTGAGAGCTATGGAAGCATTAAAGCAACTCCAGAAACAAAAATAAAATAAATATTGCAATGCAAACGGTTGGCACCAGTCAAACCTAAACCACATTTGCTGGGTGCTTGTCCTTCTGCTGAGCCACAGGCAAGTGGGAAAACCATATCCAGCTGTCAGGGTGGGACAAAGGCAGGAAGGGACCCTGGGAAGAGCTCCCTGATTAAACATCAGCCCTGAGCAAACAGCCCAGGCCTCACCTGCTCCATGATACATCTCGTTCTCCAAATGGGAAGAGGACAGGAGAGAAAACATTGCTCCCAGCTCGTTATTTCCAGGCTGTTTCAGCTGTCAAAACACTGCACAAGATCCCTGTCACCTGGGAAAAAGGCTGGAGAGTTCATATCCAAGGGCCAGGTGTTGTAATCAGGCAGAGCTGGAGCCCAGGATATTGGGATATCCCATCTCCCGTGCCTCCGTAGTTAACAGGGATGTACATTCCTGCATCCCCTGAAGCTCTGGAAATGCTTCTTCGGTGGGATGCTTGATTTCTTGCCTCTGAGGTCGCTGCTCCAACATCTCCCAAGGTCTCAGCAGAAACAATTCTCAACAAGGAAAAAAAAAAAAAAAACCCCAACCAAAAAACCAGGGATAAAAAGACATCAAAAGATGCTTCAGCAACACAGGGTTTTCCACAAATCCTCCAAGCTATTTTTAGTCTCTCTTTTATGGTGAGAATACAACATCCAGTTTCACTGCCCCATGTCCTTCTCCTCCCCTGGGAACAGACCTGCAACAGGGCAAGATAAGGGCATGTAAAAGTTCTGTGAGCTGAGAGCTAAAAATGAAATTTGGGCTCTGATAGATGGGTTTTCATGGCTGATTACAGCTCCATGGGGATGGGGTGCTCCTGACCTCTTATCTGCATGGACTTGTGGGAAAAGTGGAGTCAGTGGGAAGTCAGGGAAGGATTAATTCAAGCACGGCTCAGACAAGAAGCACTTTTGTTTTGAGCTGGTTTATTCCAACTCTTTTAGCCATGAAATGCTCTGGGCTGGTGTTCAGGACTCAGGATAGACACAGGATGAAGCCCACTCCCTTCCCAGTCCTGCAGACACACTGTGGGAATTCTTGAGAGTGTCCTGTGCAGGGCCAGAAGCTGGATTTCAATCCTCATAACTCAGGATATTCCACATGGAATATCCTGACACTGAATATGAATATGGAAAATCCATGTTCCTGGAGCAGCTCCCTGCCTTGGATAGGAGGTTCTCCATCCTCCTTTGGAGCTAAACACCAAGGTGGGCATGAACAACGTGATACTCAAGGGTACCTGGCTCAAAGACAGATGCTCTTCCCCACTCCCAGAACTCCTGGAACACACCTGGGGCTCCATGTGGATCTGCTCTGCTTCTCCTGCTTCCTGGTGAATGGCACATCCTCTGGGATCAGTGTTGAGCACTTCTCTTCCCAAAGCTGTAGGAGTGGATCACCTCTCCATTAGCACGGTCTGAGGGAATCAAATGTGCTCATCAGGAATTCATGTCCCCACATCCCTGTGCCAGAAAGGCTCTGACAAGCTGGGGAAAAAAAAACAGCCCCAGACTTTAAAGATAGAGAAGAGATTGTGTGGGACCAGTTGGTTCTTCTCCAGTGGCAGCAAGGCTGGAAAAGGATCAGGGATATCCCCAAGGAAGCTGCAATAATGCAGCAGGATGCTGACTTGCATTCAATATGATGGACACAAGGCCATCAAAGAAGAAATTGCAAACACTGACTTTTTCCCACTGGTGAGAAGGGCAATCAAAAGTAGAATATCTGGAGAGGGATGTTTGAAATTCGTGGTTTTACCTCAGAAGAAACCGGTTCAGGGGGTGTCTAGACTTATTCACAGGATGTGCCTGACATTTACACCCAGATGTTGAGATCCCAGGGCAGCTGACAAGCCTTGTATTAACTTAAGACTAATCTGGACCATCTGTCTAAGTCTGAGGGGAAAAGAGCAACTTTTGCACTCTGGGGTTGGATTCTCTTATTGCTGCTCTGGCTGGATTAATTTGCAGAAGAGAAAAACCTTGGTTTTTATGAAATCTTCCATGAAAAAGTGACACCTACACTGAAGGAACCACTCCATGTTTTGAACAGCCTTCAAGGCCTCCATCTCTTGCATGTGGCTACTTTAGAAGGAGGGAACAGAGCAGAGATCCCCTGGCCACAGCAGCATTTGCAGGTTCCCAGTCTCAGCTTTTTTGGGAGGGACAGGAGCAGCTGAACCAGGATTTCCTGTGGTGTGGAAGAACTGCTCTGTCCACTGAGGCAGAGGACCAGAATTCCAAATTCAAGGATTCCAGTGTCACTGCCGGACACGAAATGATTCACACAGACACAGCTCCAAGTGTGGTGAAAGAAGAAGAAAGTTTATTTGTTCTTTCAGTATTAATAGGTTTTTGACAACGACCATGGATTGGATAGTCAGGTCAACACCTTCCCAACCTCACTGGCCATGAGAGAAGTCCATCAAAAGGCAAATCTTTAATGGAAGGTATAAACACCTATGTTTATAGTTACTTTCCTGGGAAAGTGGCTAGAAATTATGAAAACAGTATCAAAAGGCCTGATTCTCAGGGCGACATTCCAGCTCTTCACCTGCATCTTAAGGATGCCTAGAAGGATTTATTTCGGGACTGCTTGGAAGTTTTTCAGTCCACAGGATCTAGATAACCATCCCAGGCCCACCTCAGTTGGTTATCTGCCAAAGACACTGAACTCTAGAAATCTTCCAGCTCCAGAGACAAAAGCGAGCAGAAGAAAAAGTCAAGTATCAGCAAAAAATGGTCTTTCTCTTCTGACAAGTATTTCTGGCATGGGAAAAACAGCAAAACTGGTTTGTCCCCTATGGGGCCTGAGATTCTCTCCCCTTCCTGAGGGATCTGGACCCAGGATCTCCTTATCTGTCAGCATTTTTCATCTCTTCCAGCCAGTACCCAAACAAATCCATGCATTAAAAGGAGCTATGTTAGGCTCTATCACCTTTGATTGAAATGCTTCCACCTCCCTTCTCTCACAGATCTGTCCTTCCCTGAACAGGGAATACTTCAGGTTGGATGGAAACCACCAGGCCAAGGTGTATCTGCACCCAGCTGCCTGTCACTGATCTGTGGGGGACCAGGAACGTTCCTCAGGCATCTCTCAGCAGGGTTCTCATCTCTGCACTCGGACATGCCCAGCAAGGCAGCCTCCAACTGGGCTCTGCATTCCCTGGCTGGAGCCAGAGCTCCTGTTCCCATGCCTGCCCTAGTTTCTGGTCATAATTCGGAGGTGCATTAAGATCAAGGCTGCTCTGGCTACCTGTGTGCATTTAGAGAGAGAGGATTTCCCCAGGGAGAGCTTTTAAAAGCAGCAGTTCACCTGGGTCAGGAGCCAGCTCAGGTATTAAAATTAAAAAAAAATCCCCAGCACTAAGCTACCAAGAGCAAAATAAAAATATTAAAAAAAAACTAAAAAAAAAAATTAAAAAAAAAAATATCAGAGGAAGTTGTAAAGAGCAACCAGCAACAGAAAGAATTCTAATATTGGTCAAGTGAAAGATGTCCCTGGGTCTATGGGAAGGTGTTCCTGCTCATGGATGGGGTTGGAGTTATGACCCTTAAAGGTCCCTTTGCATCCCAAATCCTTCCATGGTTCTATGATAATCACCACAGGGTACCACATCCCACATGGAGCATCCTGGAAAGTGATCTGGGCAGGAAAAACAAAAACAAAACAAAAAGGAGGAAGTTTCAGGCAACTTGCTGTAGAAAGAGGTTGTGGGGGACAGGCTGGGTTAGTGGGCTCCTCTGGGAGCCTGTGAGGGGGAAAAGGGAAGATTTTAAACAGGAGAAGCAAAAATGAGAGGAGAAAGAGGGGAGGGGAAGGAGGAGGAAGGGAAGAGACAACAAATGACTCTTCATTTAACACGAAGAAACCAAGATGTCAAAAACAACATTAATCAAGTCACAGAGGGATGAGACAAAATTCTGTAATTGCCTCTACCCTGATGCAAGAAACCTGGGTAATAAACAAGAGAAATGGGAATTGCTCATTTACAGAGCGTAAATTTGACCTAGTTGGTATCACTGAAACCTTCTGGGAGGCATTTGCATGATTGGAATGCACAAGGAAGAGTCAGTGCTCATAACCTGTGTGGGAAGGAGGGGGGAAGCCCTGCCATGGCTTGATCCTGCAGTCACTGGTGGCTGGAAGGAGAATATCTCCAGTGAGTCCTGCTCCTGAGCTTTGGGATTGTCATTAAGCTCCTTCCCCACTAAACCCTCACCAGGGGAGCAGTGCCAGACATCCACCCTGACATTTCCAAAGCTTCCTTCCCCAGCAAAGTCCTATCTAATTTTTTTTATTATTATTATTTTTGGTCAGAATTTACCAAAAACGTCTCTAAAGCGGTTTCCCCCTCCCTGTGCACAGACTTTTGTCTGGGCAGGGAAATTGGGAGTGACAGCTGAACTGGAAGGCAGCCTTTGCTTCAGAGCAAGCAATCCCACTAATCTTTTAATGCACAGACAAAGCAAATGCCAAACTAATGAAATACCAGCTTATGCCTTCAAAGGGGAAAATTTCAGACCCAGCATAGCCCAGGGAACAAAGTTACGAGAAGTTAACAAAAGTCAAAGCGAGAATATTTTCCCCAAAAAAACCCCACAACCTCACCCCAAAAAAACCCAAAATCAAGCAAAAAACCCCACAAAATAAAAAAACCAACAACAGAAAGTGCTAGACAGCCACAAATACCATGATTCAAGGAAGGCTCTCTTGAAAGGCCTGGGGATGAAAGCCTGGAGTGAGTGATGTGAGACATGTAATCTTCAGAAAGGGGAGAAGGAAAAGTAAGGAGGGATTTGATGCAAATCAGCTCTATCATTCCTAGTTTATATTCATTGGGAAGGGACTCCAATAATTCAACACCCAGACAACTTCACAAGAGCTTAAGGAATCTTTGCAAGAGCGATGCTATTTCTGGTATGCCAGGAATAATCCAGAGATTAATTATTTCTCCTGGGTTTAGGCAGGCACAGGAACTTCCTTCTACCTTACCTCCTTGGGGAATATCTTCTGTGCTCTTTTGCACCTCCAAAGAAAGTCATGGATTTTCAACTTATTCTGGGGCCATTTATTTCAAATAGCATGCAGGATCTTCTTGGGAATCAAACTATTTTAGCAGCAGGCACATCACATAAACCCTCTGAGTTCTTGCACCCCCAGCAGCCATTTCAATGTATTCCACAGGGAAACACTCCAATATTGACAATCAAAATCCTATTTTCCATCATTTCTCTGCTATCTCCATCAGAAACCCCCAAAGATCTCCACCACAAAGGTGACTTTTCTGGCCACAGCAGCTCAAAATTATTTTAATTCATTTTTCCTTCTCCATCTATTTTATAAGGAAAAAAATAGCTGGAAGGGTGTCCCAACAATATCTTATCTCAGTCTTTGCTGTGGCTTAGAAGTCAGCAGACCATCTGCTCTTGGAATTATAGAATCATTTAGGCTGGAAAAGGCCCCTAAAATCAGAGTTAAACTATTGCCACCACTAAATTGTGTTCCCAAATGCCACATCAGCTTTTAAATACATTCATGCCCTCTGCTGCCTCAGAAAAAGGTCACTAGGCAAGTCTGCTCCAGCTCCACATTCCCCTAAAGCCCTTGCAGCTCTCCAGTGATCTCTTATCTCCCAACAAAAATCTCCCACTTCTTCCTCCTTTTTCATCCAGTCTCCAGCTCAATATTTTATAGACCATCAGAATCAATCCTGGATGCACTGCAGAGGTCAGGGTGAAACCAAATTCAGAAATATTTAAAAGGATGGCAATGTTTGTCAGTGTTAATTATGTGGGTTTCATTAAAATAACATGGCTTTTATAAGTTTTGATTTTTAAGTTAGATTGAGAGATCTCATAGTTGTTCTGAGCCCCAGGGGTCTGGGAAGCAACAGAGTCAGGTACCACCATTTCAGGTGATATGCTATAAAAACATTAACATAAGCTATAAAACAAACTTAAATTGGTTAATTAATAGGTCTCAAAGTCTCATTATCAATGGGGAATCGACATTTGAAGGGGATATGTCCAGGGAATCACAGAATCATGGAGTGGTTTGGGTTGGAAGGGACCTTAAAGCTCATCTCATTCCACCTTCCACTGTCCCAGGTTGCTCCAAACCCTGTCCAGCCTGGCCTTGGACACATCCAGGGGTAGGGAAACCTGGGGGTTATTTATCCCAATCTTATACCCCAATATTTTGGGATTAACCTGTTTTATGATAACTGAAGCTAGGCTAAATTTGAAGATTCTATTAGAGAAGGCTAAATAGAGAAAATTTCAAGATCAGGCTGCTAGAAAGAGACATATCCAAATAGAGCCAGAAAAGGTCACATCCAGGAACTAAGAAAGCAGGTCATTCCCACAAAATGAGACTGTCCCAGCCATTCCAACAAAGGAACGAGCAAGATACAAATTGCCAGCTAAAAGCACTTTCTATCTGAGAAAATTTTCAGACATTTCACGCATAACCTCAGGACAATGAGGGGGCAAGTCCTCCTTTTTTAAATCATGACTCATAACTGTCCCAAAAGCAGGGCAAAACCCACCAAAAAAACAAATTCACTGAAGGAAGGACTTTTGTATTCACCAGACAAATGTGAAGTTTCCCAGCCTTTCACTAAATCCAGGGTAACAGATCAGGGAAACCCACCACGGTCACAGGGGGCTTCAGCCTTTGAGCTTGTCACGTGCAGCATCAACTTTTTAACTACAAGCACCACTGTGAAGCTTCTTCTGAAGTTGAAGAGAAACCCCAGCAAGATAACACTGTGCCATGCTTAAATAATCCCAGTGATCAGAAATCCTTTGATGCTTAATGCTCAAGTAGAAATATTTTTAGAAAAGTGCTGGCTTTGGCTAAAAAAAGAGCCCACTCCACACACTATCAGTCAACTGATCAGCAGATAGTATCTAATCCCTGAATAATGCTGATCTGGAGAGAGGCTCCAGCTTTATGAAAAGACACTTGCCAGCTGATTTAAAGGTGCAGAGGTGAACACAAGTAGCAGTAGCTTAAGGGAAGATGACTACAGAAGCTCAAAGAATCAACATCTTGAAAAGAAAGCAAAAGTCCTGGATATGTCACAGAATAAAACAGTTTTAAAAGGAATATTAAGCCAAATGAAGGCACCAAGCTTGTATAATGCAGTAGAGAAGGTTATCCTGTCTCAGAACCAACAGCAGGCATGTCCATATTGTCCATGTCATCCTGGAATTGTGTTTACCACAAGCAGAGGAAAATGTACTTGCCCTCCTAAAGCAGCAGATTTTGGAGTCTACTTAAAGTCTCTCTCAGCCTCAGCACTCCTGGAGGATCCCTCACTGCAGGCTTTGCTTGGTGACAGCAGCTCTGCACCTCCCGTTGTCCAGGGGATCACAGCAGGTAATGTCCTACCTTCAGAGCTGCAACCTGAACATCCTCCTGACCTGAAAATAACTTCAAAGAGAAAGAAGACAGAAAAGTCTCTTCTTTAAAAATCATTCATCCCTCATGATCCTGTTAAGGCAGCTTCAGGGCTCAGTGCTGCATTGTTCACCTCCAGAAACACTACCTGCTGTCTCCTCACACAAAGAGCTGGTGACAGGAGGGGGTTTATTACTCTAATCACTTGCAGAAAAAAGTTACTGCACATGCACTTGACTACTCAATTTGCTTTATGCAAGTTGTTCGTGAACGTGATCATTTCTTTCAGCTACAAGATTGTTTAAAGTGCTCTTATCTCTTCCTTTCCATTTTTTTTTTTTTTTTATTTTTAATTCTATTTCAGTAACATTGAGAAAGCACTCAGAGAAGCTGTGGCTGCTCCTGGATCCCTGGAAGTGTCCATGGCCAGGCTGGAAAGGCTTGAAGCCAGCTGGGATAGTGGAAGGTGTCCCAGCCCAGGCCAGGGGGTGGGAATTAGATGAGCTTAAAGTCCCTTCCCACCCAAGACATCCTGGGATTCTGTGATCAGCCCTGGGCAGAAGGCTGCAGGGCAGCCAGAGGATGACACAGGATTTCAAGTGGAAGCACAGAGTCACCAGGAGCTGACTTGTGGCACGGAAACCCCAAAGCTTGAGGCAGCTGGTTCAGTGCACTGAGCTTGTCAGGGCTGTAACAGCTCTGATTAAAGGTGTCAGCAATGCAGATCAAGAGCAAGTGCCTCATGAGCAGCAGCACCAGGGCAGCCAGGAAACAAGAAATCCATGCTGTTCTTGATCTGCAATTGATCTACCACTGACTAACAAAATGGGCAAAAAATCCCCCAAAACCAACCAAAACAAAAAGCAAACCACAACAGGGAGGTGATGAGAGGGAACAGAAAAACAAAAACACTCAGGGTACAGAGTGGTTTTACCTAGAAGGCCCAAAGAACCACGAAACAATGACCATGGAGCTGTATCTACAGCAAGCTTCCTAAGAAAAGCCTTCATAATGGCTTTAAGCTGAAGGAGGGTAGATTTAGACTGGATATTGGGAAGAAATTCTTCCCTGTGAGGATGGGCAGGCCCTGGCACAGGGTGCCCAGAGCAGCTGGGGCTGCCCCTGGATCCCTGGAATTGTCCAAAGCCAGGTTGGACACTGGGGCTTGGAGCAGCCTGGGACAGTGGAAGGTGTCCCTGCCCATGGCAGGGAGTTAGAATGAAACAAGGTGAACTTTAAGGTTCCTTCCAACCCAAACCATTTCAGTCTTTCATGATTCCCTAAAGAATTGTTTTCAAGAGCACTTTTCAAAGGGGAAGATCAAGCACCTCTAGCAGGAGGAACGTAATCACGTTCACCCAAGCTCAATCTTTATTTAGACAAAGGTCCAGCTATAAGGAAAGAGCAGAGCAGGGGTTCCTTTGACCATTCTTAGAGCCAGCATCTAATCTTGTCTCTGGAGACAGGTTCCAGCTGTCCTGGAGCCTCGGATGGGGCACCTGTCAGGAAGGATTCAGCTGATGGGTTCAAGGGCCCCGCTGTAATTATCTCATCACAGTGACACACACTGCAGATGCAATCAGCCTCCAGCTAATTGCACAACATCCCCAGCACACTCAGCAACAGCACAGGAGCCACATTAGCGGGAGCAATTCCATTAAACCCTGGGAAGCACAAGCCCACCCGCATCTGAGCAGGTCCTTGAGGAAGAGGCAGAGGTTGGAAAGGTCCCAGTGGGAAGGACAGAGCCTTGGGAAAGCCCAACAAGTGTTTCAAGAAGAAGGTTTTGAGACAAGTACACTTCCTTGGTGGGTTTTCTGGGGGGAGCACTGGGTCCCTTCCCATCCCTTGCTCCCAGTCAACTCCATCCTTGGTTGTGGCAGCTCCCCCAAAACAACAAAGAGCAGCAATTCCAAGACAGCAGCAGCTTTTCGTGGAGATTTTACCAGAAAGACAGCAAAGAGAATAAAACCTGAACTACTGTCCCTGCTGCCCTGCTTGTCCTGGGAATACTTTACAATCCCTACAGACAGATCCCCCAGCCTGGCAGTTTATCCTCAGCATCCTGGCAGTTAAACACACAGCTACGCTGATGCCTTCTGCCAGAAAGGCAGAAAAGCCACAGGGGCAAGGCAAGTTTTTATTTCAACCTTTGGGCAGCAAGTCAAATCCATTCCCTGAGAAATCTGCACTTCCCCCCCCACCCCTCCCCAAGACATATATTCCCACCTCCATCAAGGCATTTTTAAACATCACTATTCCATACTGTATTTAAGGAAAGTTCCTCCCTGAAATTCACAGCTCCACATCCCCACCACTGTGAGGGGTTTTGGGGCACTTGCTTAGAGATACAGCAGCATAGAACCCCCAGAAGTTTATCAAGCACAGCAAGACAGCAAGGCTTAGAAAGAATTAAAAAATAAAGTCTCAACAAGAAAGCTCCTTAGAGGAATGCAATTGATTTTCCAAGTCTTTCAGACCACGTATTTTAATTAATATTTATCCTACCTACTTAAATGCCATAATCTGTGCCGTGTTGGAACTGCAGTATTCAACAATTGATGCTATTAATTCTGCCCACCATGGCATCTCCCTCTTCCAGATGCAAAGGGAAGCACTCAGCAGAGAACAGAGGGATTCTTGCAGCCTTCCACGTGTGCTGGGAAAGCAACAGCAGCTGCAATAATGTGCTCAAGCAGATAAACATTCCAACAACGCTTCTTGAAGCATTTATTTTGTCTTCCCCGAGTTTGCAAGAAGTGCCTGTTGTCAGTTTAACTCAACAACTATTTCCAAATAGCAGACAGCTAATGGGACACTGAGAAAAGCTCTTAAAAATTCAGCCTGTGCTGCTCCTGAGCTGAGCTGAAGCTGTACAACCCATGGAAATAAGGGTCTGGAATGACGGGCTAGAGCAAGCGTCAGAGTACTGGCACAGAAGGAGAAAAAAACACAGAAAAAAGAAATTCTGCTGCCACAGGAGAAGCTTTCAGTGGAGAACCAGCTCATTTGGGAGCTGTTAAGGACTAAAACCACTGACTCTGCTTTTGGGGAAGGAGGCAGCTTTCCACACAGCCAGAGCAGATGTGGGAGGCATCATCACACTTAGTGCATCCAGGGAGACCCGTGAGAGCTGACAGGAGACATCAAAACCACCAATTCTGGCAGAAATCCTCATCCCTAAGCTCAGAGCACAACCCTTACATTTGATATGAAATGCAAACCAGCCATAATCCCTTTCAATTCCTTGGGAAAGGAGGAGAGGCTACAGAGGGCAGAGCCATTTGGGGCAGACTCCCAGGAGAGCAGCTGCATCCCATGGGGAAGAATTTTGCTCCTCCATAACATTTTACACAACTTTCCACCTCAGCCAGGTGACCAAACTAAGCAGTGCTGGGACCCATGGCTTCTCCACCACTGGCTCCTCTGTGGTACACATTTGGGGAGAATGAAGGGTTAAACTCCCCCAGCAATGCAGAACTTCCAGTGTCACCACAATTTTTACAGCAAACCCATCTTGGCAAAGGCACAGTTTGTCTCAAATTCAATTACTATACACCAAAAGGTGGTCAAAGCACTCAGGGGGGAAAATTAGAATAATCCCCAAAACCCAAACACCCTCAAGGTTCAAACTACAGAGGTTAAGAAGTAGAAGACTCCTGATATGTATCAGGGGGCCCTATTAAGATCATTATTTGCTGTCAGACTCTTTAAGCAGCGTGCAGCCTGCTCTAAATATAGACCCATTTAAAGCTTTTCCGGGGGGGGGGGTGGGGAAATTTTAGAAAACCCTGAGTTTACTTAGAATCAAAAGTGACACCAAGACAGAGCTGCAGCAGTGCAGACAGACTGCACCAAGGTGATTTTTAAAGGCAAACCTGTGCACCTGCACTCCCTGGGGAGATTTTCAGTGGAGAGCTGCATCTTCAGTGCTCTGCTGCATTTGCTGCTGCTACACCATCAGAGATTCCTCCTCCCTGTTCTGGGAGTTACCTGTCAAGCAGGTTCCCAGGAGGGAATCCTTTGTTAGGGGATTTACAGGTGATGTACACCTCGGCCAAACCCAGATTACCCCCCCAGGATCTCTGCACTGCAGTCCCCAAGCACCCAAGGGTCTGCCAAAGCACAGCAGTTAAAGCTGGCAGAGCCCCAGGCAAGAGGGTTTTATATCCTTTACAAAACTCCACTCCAGTTTTGTGTACTCCAGGGAATATTGCCGTTTGTGCACTTAATCCCCTTGGGAATCCTGAAGTCTTGGTGATAAATCCCTGGAGCTGCTTATAAAACACAGGAGTGCTTTTGATCACGGGGCAAACGCCAGCATGAAGTGGCATTTGTTCCCTCTTTGTTCTCCTGGCAGAAGGGGGTACAGGGATACAGGATTCTCTTTCCCTTTTGCCCTGATGGTGTTGGAGCCTTTTCCTTCACTCTTCCAACCTCTCCTGCAGGGTGGTAGGAACAACTCCTGCACTCTCAATACCTGCTGCAGGGGAAGGTGTGATCTGCACCACTCACCTCCTAAAGCATCCCAGCCGATGGCAAGCCTGGAGGGCAATTCTCTCCATTTCCATGGAATAACATTGCCAATAGAACTGCCCTGATCCCAGGAAAATCCAAAGGATGGAGGGGAAGGGCTTGCTGGGAGCACACAGACAGCTGGGCACAAACACCCTTCAGAGAACAGCCACTTTGGAATCAGAGGAGCTTTGTGTTTGATTTTGTTTAATTGGGTTACAAAGGAGTGACTTTAATCATGTTTATTCTCTTGAATTAATCCAGATTAATTTCTACTGCATACGTAAGATACAGTATCCTTACGTCAGCTGAAGATCTTTATTACTGTAGCATTGTTCTCCTGCAGCCACATCACATTTAAGCCTTTCCTGCCTTGTAAGGTGACTCCAACCTCTTCCCTACCAGACATCCAAACAATTTCCCATCAGACCAGCATCTCCTGGCAGCAGGAGAGACTTGCAGCAGGATTAGGATGCTCTGTAGGGATGCAGGAAAACAGCTCCTCTTTCTCCTGAGAGAAACAAACAATTCTAATTTGGAAGCTGCTTTTTAATGCAATTGGTTGGGTTGGTTGTTTTTTGGTTGTTTTTTTTTTTTCTCCTCCTGCTTTTTAGAAGGCTGTTTTGAGCATAAATGGGAGGTTTGAAGCAGCACTGAATCTTAATGGGGCTCTCACGTGCACAGGCAGCTGCTCACTGCCAGACTGGAGCTGCTTTGGGGAGCTGCTCAGAAACATGTACAGACTCTTCTCAACAAAAGAAACTGGGAGCAGCCTTAAATGCTTCTCTTTTTTGTGTTGTATTTGAAACAACTGACTCCACCAGTTAAAGAGTGTCCCCTCCATTGCAATCCATCTCCCTAAAGGGGCATAAAACCACTGGATGAAAAGGAAAGGCACCGAGAAACCGGCAGAGGAAACCCGGGCAGCTTTGTGGCAGAGACAAAAGCAGCGATACGAAAGCTCAGCCCTGCTCCCTCTCCAGGAGGGTCATAACCAACTGGATGTCTTTACCAGAGAAATGTTAAGGCTGTGTCCTGTACCCAGAACCAAGGACAGCCTCTCCCAGGAGGGCTTCACTCTGAAGGGAGGAACACACTGGTAGTGAAGCCCCTGGTCCGGATCTGCCAGCGGCAGCAGCGGGGCAGAGATGAAGCAAAGCTCTGGGAGAGTAACCAAAGCTTCCAGGCAAATCATGAAACCTATTTCCTCTTCAGGAGCTGCTCCATTCCTAGGAGCTGACACACTTTTCCCTGCATTAGCTGCACTGACTAAAAAAATCAGTTCCCAGGGGCAACCAAGGTCTGTCCAGAGGGCAGGCGGAGGAGCTTGGCTGGGTCACCTCACCTGCAGAGCTCACCGTGTCTCCATCCCATCCTGTGTGAGCTCAGCCTTCAGCCACCTGGATTCACACAGTCCTGGAGTGGTTTGGGTAAGGAGGGACCTTAGAGCCCATCCCACCCCCTGCCATGGCAGGGACACCTCCCACTGTCCCAGGCTGCTCCAAGCTCCAATAACCAACCTGGCTTTGGACACTCCCAGGGATCCAGGGGCAGCCCCAGCTGCTCTGGGCACCCTGTGCCAGGGCCTGCCCACCCTCACAGCCAACAATTCCTTCCCAATATCCCATCCATCCCTGCCCTCTGGCACTGGGAGCCATTCCCTGTGTCCTGTCCCTCCATCCCTTGTCCCCAGTCCCTCTCCAGCTCTCCTGGAGCCCCTTTAGGCCCTGGAAGAGGCTCTGAGCTCTCCCTGGAGCCTTCTCTTCTCCAGGCTGAATCAACATGTTAAAAGTTAATCTACCAAAGACTTCCACACACCTTTCTGGATGCTCAGTGGCAGTAAGGGACCCTCCCAGCCCACCCCTTCCTCCCTACACATCCTTTCCTCCAAAAAACCCTGAGAAGTCAAATTTGACACGATGAAGGATTTGCCTCCTTTGGGACCAATAGCCTGAATTTTGTGCTGACAGTTCACAGGAGGGAAATCTGTTGACACAGAAGCTGTGATGCTGCACGTGCACTTTTGCACAGCAGCTGTTTAAGGGCAAGGTTTGGAATGCAGGGATCACCCCAGAGGAGGAAAACACTCAGGGAGACACCTCGAGCAGCCTGAATAAGTAGAAAAAAATATCAGCAGATAGCAGCAAAGACTGCTGGGACACTTGATGCTACTCTATGCCAGTCAGATCACCAGCTTCTTCCACCTGACAAAATAGAAACTTCAGTCTCAGGCAGAGATATTTGATTACAAAGTAGATACGGGTTAGCAGATATCAGCTGGAGTAGAGGAAGAGAGCTAAGCCAGGGCTCTGAGCCCAAACAGCCTTGCTACAGCAAACTGCAAAGGAAAGAGAAACTGCTCTGACACACAGCCCAGGACACAGCATTTCTCCTCACAGCTGTGAGAAACCCCAGCCTGCAGTCCCCTGCTCTTCACTTTCCATTTGCTAAGCACGTCCCACCATTGACCCAGAGCATTTCCAGTAAGGCTCTGGAGAGGCAGCATTCCTGGGAGCTCAGCATCCCTCACCGAGGGGAGTGAAGGGATTGGCACCACAGGCTTGGGACTCCACAGGAGAGAGCAGAGCTGCTGCAGCACTGCCCAGACAGGTGGAAAATGAGGGTCTGCACCTCAGCCAAGACAAGAACGGCAGGATCAGACCAAAGAGGGGAAGTACATTTATATTTTTGGGTTGTGACACCAAGGTCTGGGAGGGGCCACACGATGCTGCCCAGCCCCTCAGCAGGATATTTTAGGGCAGTGCTTTAATGTGATCAGAGCCCCTCTGCTCTGGAGCCAGGCTCAAAGAACTGGGAGTGTTCACCCGGAGAAGAAAAGGATCCAGGGAGAGTTTAGAGCTCCTTCCAGGGCTTAAATGGGCTCCAGGAGAGCTGGAGAGGGACTGGGGACAAGGGATGGAAGAACAGGACACAGGGAATGGCTTCCCACTGCCAGAGGGCAGGGATGGATGGGATTTTGGGCAGGAATTGTTGGCTGTGAGGGTGCTGAGGCCCTGGCACAGGGTGCCCAGAGCAGCTGGGGCTGCCCCTGGATCCCTGGAAGTGTCCAAGGCCAGGCTGGACACTGGGGCTTGGAGCACCCTGGGACAGTGGGAGGTGTCACTGCCCATGGAATGAAATGATCTTTAAAGTTTCTTCCAATCCAAGCCACTCTGGGATTTCACCTCAGGGCCATCATAAAGGTAACATGGGACACTCATGGATCAGGCCCTGGTCACTGGTACAACCCAAACTGAACAAGTTTACAGACACAAAAAGCAGTTTGAGGCACATCTTGGTTTCAAGCAAAGCACTCCCTCAGCAGAGGGGCAGAGGTAAGAGATCACGTGGTCCAAGAAACCATTAAGCAAACTCTTCATGCTGAACACAAGTGTCAAGGTTTTGAGGATCTCAAGCTCAAAGGGCCCTGCACATCACAGGTAACTCAAGTGTAAAGGATACCCAGCCAAATCCCACTGATGACATCCAATCCACCCATAGATCAAGAGTCTAATGCCACATTTCAAACCCCCCAAAACACAAGAGGAGCTGAGTATTTTCCCATACTCATACACAATAGAATTTATGAAACAGATAGCAAAAGCCATCCATCTTCATTTATAAGTCATGGCTTTTGCCTTTGTTAAATTTAATTGCTTCCCCTGTGGCTTCAAATCAAGGGCAGATTCTATTAAAAGTAATTACTTTGCTGTGCAGCTGGCATAGCAAAGTTGCTTGATAAAGGTTAATCTACTAAGTGATGGCAGCTTCTAAATGAGGGTGATGATTTTCATTAATAGCTTCACAGGAAAGATGATGCTGGAATTTACACATGATAGCCACAGCTGCAGAGGGTCCTGTCTCCCCATCCATGGCCAAGGAACCAGGACAAACACGACACTGGGACCATGGGGTCTTGCTGCAGGTGCCAAGCACTGGCAGCTTGTTCCCTGCATCACCCAGAGGGTTTCCACTCCACTCCCTGACTCATCCTCAGGGATGCGCAGACTGTGCTCTGCTCCATCCCTGGAAGTGTCCAGGGATGGGTTGGACTGGGCTTGGAGCAGCCTGGGATAGTGGAAGGTGTCCCTGCCTGTGGCTGAGGGTTGAATGTGAGGGGCTTTAAAGTCCCTTCCAACCCAAACCCTTTTAGGCCAGGGTAGAATCAGCACCCCCACCTGATGAGCTCACGCCAAGACATTTGCTTTTTAGGATTCTTTTTGTTTTCCATAGCTCCAGCAGAATGAAAAACAAGGGCAGGAGACTCCTAATAACCACCAGACAAAGAGGGACCAAACTCAGGAGGAAGGCTTCAAACAAACCCCTCGTTTTTCTTTCTTTTCTCCCTCCCACTTCCTCCTTTCTCCCTGCAGAGCAGCAGCCCAGAAATGCAGCCCATCCACACAGGCTGCAGCATTCTGTGCAAAAGGCCACTTGTGACACACAAATGGTGGAAAAAAGGCTAGGAAATACAAAAAAAATACACTTCTGCCCCCATCTTTCAGCTGCACTACGGGATTTTACTTTTCCCACTCACGACCAGGGCGCTCAGTTATGCAGTAACAAGTGATGCTCTCTCCAGACTGATCTAATGATCCTTTGTGGATCTCTTCCAACACACAATATTCTGTGAATCCTGTGGGTTTAGGCACCAGGACATGGCAATACAGTGCCCACTGTGGCAAATTTACAAAAAACACCCCAAGCATTTTCATGTTTTTAACCATCAGAACCTGGTTTTATAAGAAAGCTGTAGATATTTCACAGAAAATTAGACCAGCTCTCAACCACAGGAAAGTTTTACACCATAAATCACAAATGCCTCTGAAATCAAGAGCTTGAGGGAAAAAAAAAAATAAAAAAAAGTTAAGAATTAGAAGCTTAGCACCAGCTATTTTTAACATAATACTGAGAGTAACACCCTGCAAGCAACACGCACAAATGCTCTATGAATAAAGTAAAAATTCAGCCTTCTGCACACGCCTGCCCCTCTGTGAAGGGAACTGCCATCTGCATGTTGAAAGGATTATTTTCCACGTGGGAGGCCAGAAAAGGGGAAAAAAAATAAAAATCCCAGAAACCTGCTAGGAAATGCAGTAAAAAGGGCAGGTTGTCTCCTGTTTCAGCAGGCAGAGGTGGTCCAAATGGAATGGCTCTGGCAGAGGGGACTGCTGGCTTTCCAGCCTCACACCATTAATTGCTCTTTAGGGAATTAAGTAACTTCAGGGAGAGGGTTGAGACTGAAAGTTCTGAAAGGGGTGACTTGCTGGATCCCCCAAATCTTTCATATTAACCCTTGAACCATGTTCCTGCAAGGTGGAATCATCTCTTTGCACCTTTCTTCCAGCCAAATTGCACATTTTTCACCCCATTAACCACAACCATGTAAAGTTTTTGCTCCCAGGGTTCAGTCCCAGTCTTGGGCAAGTCCCAGATGGGACACCCAAGCTCTAGTTTTTCCTCCAATGAATGAAAAGGCACCACAAGCACCTCTGTTCCTGCTCCTCCAGCATGACAAAGCCCTTTCAGAGCAGCAGGGTGCTGCTTCTTCCTTGCCTGCTGCTCCTCACACACCTTGGGCTTCACAAAGCCACTTGTGGCCATCCCCATCTCCCAAGTCCTTGGTTTCCCAGTGGAAGCAAAGCTCTGCCTTCCCTTGTGTCTGTGACAAGGATTTGTGCTCAGGGGGTTTCAATTTCCCCTTGGTAGTTATCACTCCAGAGCAATAAAAAAAAATCTCCTTGGGTCAGATGCAAACAACACGTGGCTCCAACTGCCTCTAAATCAAATTTTACTGGAAAGTCATAGGAAGCTCAAATATTCCCAAGACTAGAAAGAGAAAGGAGCTATTTATTCTTGCAGTTACACCAAGCGAGAGCTGAAAAGGTGTTACATTGCTGCTAGCTTAGCTACACATTCAAAAATAAATGTGTTTTCTTGGTGATGGTGAGAGTGCAAATCTCCAGGGAAAGCAAAATCAGAATGGAAAGGCGGCAAGGCAAAGTTGTTTATTCAGACTATGGCTGTCAGAAGGGTCTGCTGTGATCAAAGACTGTTCTGCTGCCCAGGGGGAAAGGTGAGCAGCCATACCTGTAACTGGCAGGTGAGAAAAGAAAATAATTCCTCACTGGGAGCAGGTGAAGCAGCCCAGCAGGGACATGTGGGGTACCCAGGGGATGAGCATCCAGCACCACTTGTGTGATCCAGCAAGGCAGGGCAGCAGCTGTGTCAAGGCAAGGGCTGTGCCAGGCTCTCTTTGAGCAGTTTTTGCTTGTAATTACGTGGGGGAACGAGCAGCAGTTTCACCAGAGTCCTCTTGAGTTTAATCAAGCCTTTAACAGACAAATGGAGCAGTCACAACCACCCTGCCACAGTCTCACTGCTCCAGAGGAGAGGATGGATCCCTCAGGAAAAGGACTGGAAGATGCTTAGAGGGGTAAAGGATCAGGCCTCATGGCAGTGCTCAGCAGCTGCAGCAATCTGGGACCAAGGTTAACACCAGCCAAGACGGATTTCTATTCCAAGTCAAATTGCACTCTCTAAAAGAGCAAAGAGATTTTTAGGGCAGTGCTTTAACATGACTACAGCCCCTCTGCTCTGGAGCCAGGCTCAAAGAACTGGGAATGTTCACCCGGAGAAGAAAAGGATCCAGGGAGAGTTTAGAGCTCCTTCCAGGGCCTCAAGGGCTCCAGGAGAGCTGGGGAGGGACTGGGGACAAGGGATGGAGGGACAGGACACAGGGAATGGCTCCCAGTGCCAGAGGGCAGGGATGGATGGGATATTGGGCAGGAATTGTTCCCTGTGAGGGTGGGCAGGCCCTGGCACAGGGTGCCCAGAGCAGCTGGGGCTGCCCCTGGATCCCTGGAAGTGCCCAAAGCTAGGAGCAACCTGGGCTAGTGGAAGGTGTCCTTGCCCATGGGAAGAAATGGCTGTTAAGGTCCTTCCAAACCATCCAGTGGATTATTTTGGGAACAGGATCCATGCTCCCACACGAGGCCAGCTGGGCCCTACAGCTCCAGGGACTCCTGACTGGCACGTGGCAGAAACGTGAGATGCAGCTCTAGGCTTTGTAGGAGGCTCAGTAAAACCCAGCCATGAGCACGCCTGGGAGCGTGTGACCCTCTCTGGGTATTTTTGGTAATTTTGGGGTAACAATGTGTACATTACACTGCAAGTCACACCAGTGGAATGCTGCCAAATCCAAGGCAGGAACTATTCCTAGTGCCTCCAGCTTGAGGAGATGTTATATTTCCAGAGCAATTTGATATTAAGAGCTTTAACATAAAAGGAGAAAAGAGGAGCTAAAAGTGAGTTATTTGTTTCTTATTCTTACAGCCACTTTGATTCTTTAGCAATATTTACCACAGAGAAAAAGAGAAAAAGCACACCGAAACCCTAAAAAAAACCAACTACCCTTCAGATTTTTAGCTAAAAATAGGTTATTGGATGCCACAGAGCTCCCTCTTCATCATTCTCTGTATAAATCAGACTGAGAAAGAGCACAGCCAACTTCACAGTCACCTGCAGAGTGGGATGCTCATGCACACAAAGCCAAGATTTAGAGCTAACCCAAAGGCAGAGCCTCTAATTCATCACAGTTTTAATTGGTTTCAGTCCCCAAAGAAATACTTCAGTAGACATGAACTGAACCTGGCAGCCACGCAGGGATGGGAAAAAGGCACACACTGATTCTAGAGAGAGATCCCTAAACCACAAGACCGAGCCTTGGACACTCAAATTGGTTTCTGTGGAAAAGCTGTAATGAAATTTTATGGCTCCTTCATAGCCACAATAGAACTGGTTCAATTTGAGCAACCTTCAGTGAAAAACACACATAAAACAAACCTTTTCTTCCCCCCTTTTTAAAAAGAAAAATCTTACTGCTTTAAAAAAAATGATGCAGGAATGAGAAGCTAAAGAGAAAGTGTATAAAAAATGCCCCCTTTTTTTCCCCCTGCTCTTTAAAATCAAAGGTATTTTACCTCCCCCTAAGGCACCAGAAAGTAAAGATAATCATGAAAAAGCTGAATGAAGCAAAAGTTTTGTGGAGGTTCACGTGTGGATTTGACCTAGATACAGTGAACGTTCTTGTGATTAATACAGAGGTTATAATTTTATTCCAGAATGCTCCAACTCCAGCTCTAAAACAAATTGGACAGAGTGTCTTATTACTCCCTTCTTCCCCCTGATAGATCACTAAACATCTGTGTGCTTTAATTATTTGAAACAGACCACAATTCATTATTTCCCCTTTGAATTCTGATACAGAGCTGGATTTTTTCTTTCATGCCCTGCAAACTGCATTAGGCTATAAAGGGACTGGGATGCTAAAGGAATATTAAACCCTTTGCCCACATGCTTAAATCTGTGGGAGGTACCAAATGCTTATACACTGCCTGCTCCACTCCACCAGAGAGATGCTTAAAGCTCTTAGAGATAAAAATAAACCAAAACAGGTGAAAAAGAAAATTTGAAGGGCAAAATAAAAGCAGGTGAACCAGGATGTTTATTCCTGGGTTTCAGAGCAATTGGGTTTGTTTGACACCCCAAAGCAGGATGTTACAGAATGGTTTGGGTTGCAAGGGACCTTAAAGATAATTGAGTCCCAAGACCCAGAAGTTTAAAAAGCCTTTAGAAACTCCAAATAAGCATTACTTTTCCACTTTTTCTCCCATATAAAGTTGGGTTTCTTACTCTCAGCAGGGTTTATAGCCAATCACCCCTTCACTGATCCACATGTGATGCCCTCCAGGGCCTCCCAGCCATGAGAACACAGCTCCTTGTCCTGGTCTGACCCCATTTTGGCTCAGTTACAGCAATTAAAAGTGACCATGGATGTCTTCACAGCATCAGCTGACACCTGCACCCACCCAGAACTCACAGCCAGCTTCCCTTAAACCAGCAGCAGGGCAAACATTTGCAGTGGATACATACAGGAGAGAAAAAAATACTAAGGGGGGGGTTGTATTAGAAATATTAAACCTCCTTAGACATTAGATTTCCTATGAGACACAGTGTCCAAGATCTGGGAGGAGAGAAAATACTCTGGCCTCCCTGACAGGACACATCCCTGGGGGATCCATTCTCACCACATCTCACTCGATTAGATGGAAAATTATAAACTACAGCATCTCTGCCAGGGCAGAGCTAATCTGAGGCTGGTTTGAGGACTGCAACCCCTGCTCTGGCTTGTCAGGTGTAAGTATCTAATCACACCTCCATTCTTAACCTACTTCTGCCAAGATTTCCTTCATTTTTCACCGACTAAGCTTCCCCAGACCGCCTTTTCTCAGCTTTAATTGTTTTGTGAGCATTCTCCTGGTTGCCTGAGTAGCCAGGGCTGATTTATAACATTCTGCAGGTAATTAATCCACTGATGCCAGCCTGAACAATCACACAACGGGTTGGGCTGGAAGAGACCTTAAACTCCAGCTCATTACAACCTCCCTCTTGCCCAGCCCAGTTTTCTTCACTTGTGGGGACAAAATAAAATGTTGCTTTGGGGAGAAGGAGACAACACAGGTCCATCAGTAGCTATACAAATATCTGTCAGGAGATTTGCAGTACCTGGTCAAAGAAGCACAACCACCACCTCCAGTAACTCCCTCCTAACTCTCCAAGCCCATCACTTGCACTGCTATCTGGCTAAGAGATGCAGGCAAGCCACAGAAAAAGTCTTTGGATGTTCCCTCCAGGGGGGAGGAGGGCAAGGAGAGGGAGACAGGGATATCAAAGAGCACAGCCAGCTCACTCAGGCATCTCCATCCGTTTCACTTTCATCCCACACAAATTCATCTTGCCCTACAGACAGCTTTTTAGAGAGAAGAGAGGATAAAGTTTCTCTTCTTCCTACTTTGTGCCCAGAAGGCCAAAATCAACACATCCCTGCAAACAGACTGGGACAGGTACCAAACAGCTGAAGAATGCACTTTCTCCCCTAGGCTACATATGTCTAAATGACATTTGATTCCACTAAGAGGCAGATTCATTTGTATCTGGGAAAATCAGGCACGGAATGTGAGCTTATTTTGAAAAGAATCAGCATTGTGGTAGCCAAAGCTCATTAATTATGAATGTTATCAACTGTTCACTGAAATTTGTTCTGCTAGCACAGTGTCATTGCCTGCAAAAGCAGTGCTTTCTAAGGAGAAAATGCCAAGCTATGGAATAACTCACATCCTCCCTTTTCCAGGAGATAACCCTTACTTGTTCCTGAACAATTACAACACTGGGAGAACCCTTGAGGTCCTCCAAGCATCTTGCCAGAGTATTCATTGCCAACAAGAAGCGCTGAAGGACATAATTGGGCGAAATGTGAATGTGGAGCACAGGAAGGAGCTCTCCTGCTTGCCCTGCTGGGGTCCCAGCAGGGTGCTTAAGAAATTTGTCACTGAACATTTCAAACCGTGTTTGAAGCATATTTTCTGCCATGAAACAAGGAGTACTAGCAACATCACCCCACAGCCCCCGGGTTCAGACAGTGAGTCAGCCCCACTCAAACACAGCTTTCCACTCACTCCCAAGGAGCCCATTAAGTGCTGAAGGAAGAGAAAACATTACAGGGCAGCTCTGCAGGGCACAAGCAGCACTTAACATTACAATTATTTAGAGACACTGATTTTAATCAGCAAGCAGAGCCGCTCAGTTTCACTTCACATGCACACACACACAGACCCTCCCTGGCAAAGGCAGAGCAGTGGTTTGGAGGTGATGCAGAGGATCCTCCTCCACAGAACAGCACCTTTGTGAACATGCAAAATCAGCACTCCCTTCCAACCCAACCAGCACCTACAAACCCCACGCTACCACCCTTTCACTAAACACATCTTTGCCTTCCTCCTTGCAGTCATTGCCCTTCCTTAAATACCATTTTTGCAGAGCTGCCCCACCTCTGGCTGATGGGTCCAGCTGTGCCTCATGGAGATCCCACTGGAAACATCTGGGAGCTTCCCTGGGAGCTTCCCTGGGACCCTCAGGAGATGCCCCTGCATGGGCACACCTGCCCCCAGTGTCCACCACCTGTCACGCAGGGATCAACAAGCGATTTGTCTGGGTTTGTTGGAACTGGATGGTTTTTAAGGTCCCTTCCAAGCCAAACCAGACCGGGATTCTGCGTACCTGTGTGTTCAAAGAGCAGCTGTTGGGCTAAAACAGACCTCTTCCATCTGGGAAGCAATGAAGGATATGAGATGTTCTCCCAGCAATTAAAATAAACCTAACCTAAGGAACAAAGATGTGGGAGTCCTGCAGGAACCGAGATCTTCACAGTCCACTTTGGGTCTTGGCAGCAGGGAAGCTCTAAATGCCCAGCTGAGGTGAGAGCAACATCCCCAAAACTGCGGGGTGACCTTCACAGTTCCATTTCTGCTACCAGAGCCACTGGAAACGAGGTCTGACTTGTCCCCTTTGTCACCCTGATGAAAGCATTAACTCAGCTGATAATTAGAGAGGCCTCAGCCAGGTATGTTAATGACTATGTAGAGTTTCTGTTAATCAGCTGTCGGTGAACAATGGTATTCCTTGGATCGTTTCCAGATGCAAAGCTATTAGAGGGTATTTTCATCAATGATCTGCATTACATTTCCTCCTAATCAAGTTCCCAGTGATCCTTTGATTGGGATGAAAGGAGATACAGAAATACTACTCAAGTCTAGAGTGATCTATTTCTCTTGTTAACCCCTTCAGGTAAAAGCCATTTAAGCAGCAGGAGATACTGGCCACGGCTTTACCAAATTTTTGGTAACACCAAGAAACAAATCCAGCCCCAGCACTGGCAGGACTCAAATCTGAGCAGCCAGCTTGGTGTCACTGCAGAGGAAAACTCCAGCAGCCCTTGCCTGGTGAGAGCACAAGCTAAAAAAATAAAATGTGCTAAAACGAGATAGATTCACAAAATACTAGCGAGCTACAATGACTTGGAAGGAGTGAGTGCAGCCATCTGTGCCTGGCTCCCAGCAGCCAGAGTCTGTGATTAGCACTGTCCAGACAGATCTTCTCCTGTCTGCTGTCAGCAGCACTGTCTGCTCCAGAGCCTGCCCGTGGCACTAACAGATGTCCCGAGCAGCTCAAACGCTTGCACAGAGCTCTGAGTTTGCATCTCAATTCCCCCGGTGTGAGCTCTGGTGCTGGAAGACACAGAAAAGGTGCAAATAAAAATACAAATATCATTAAAAAAAAAATAATCCTCTTCCTAGGGGGTTGAATGAAGCAGCTAAAAATTCCCATTTAGCATCTTCTTGCCACTGGAGGAAACCTTAGCAGAGGTACCAGCAGGTGGGAGGGAGCACAGAAAGGCAGGGCCAGAGCTGAGCTGTCAACCCTCAGCAACACTCCCAACTGCTGCTTTGGTAAAACAACAAAGATTTTACCTCTTATTTTCAATCTAGGATGTCTTACAAGGTGCATTGTTGTTAAAATATCCTGGAATATGTCCCAGGATTCATTTTTCTAACTACAGAGGTCTCAATTAGTGCTTTTCAATCTGTTGACACAGCCTCAAACCCAGCCAGATTAGACAATCTGAGCCCACATATCAAGCCAGAATTGAAATTCAGCTCTGCTCCTCCACTTGCACTTCCCAATGAGAATTTCTCTCCAAATAAAACAAAACCCCTCCAAATAAATTAAAAAAAAAAGAGAGAGAGAACAAAGAAAAACAAAACCCATCACAAACCAGACAGTTGAGTAGGAAATAAATAGCCCAGAAATACAGCAATAGCTTATGCATATTTGAAATACCCCACAGCTACAGGGTGTAAACTGCATGAAGAGGTCTGAGTAAAGCCTTTGGGGAGCACTTTGAGTTGTGGTAGCTCGGAGAAGCAATCACTGGAGCAGTGTGACAACAACCCTGCCTAGGAAAAGCCTCTCCAAAGACACTGAGATCTGTCAGATTTGAAAGGAAGCAGCAGGAAAGCCAGGGGCAAGCTTGAGCTGCTGGAAAAGCAGAGTCTTCCTGGCAAGTGTTTTGTTAGGCAAAATAATCATCTTACAAGGCAACGGTTATCGTTGCTAATTAATAAGTGGTGTGCTTAATGTAAAGCTCTAATTTGAGTGGTGAGGCAGAGCATTAAACAGAGATTTGGCAAGTGGAAAAGCACCCCCAGCTCTTTGGGTTATGGGGCATCTCTCTCCAGGTACACACAGGGTGGCCACATTAGTCTTATCCCAAGTCATGGAATCGTATCCCAGAATCCCAGAATGGTTTGGATTGGAAAGGATCTTAAAGCTCTTCTTGTTCCACCCTTGCCATGGGCAGGGACACCTTCCACCTCTCCAGGCTGCTCCAAGCCCCATCCAACCTGGCCTTGAGGTGCACATGAGACAGCTTCACTTTGGTGCTAAATAATTTGAAAGGACACCCAGAGTGCCAGGGATGCTGAGTTTTGCTCCTTCCTTCATGACAGCTCTCCAAAATCTGCTGCAAACCATATCAGATGTGATTTCGAGACTCATTTCAGGCTGCTCAGCATCTGCAGAATCCAAGTTCCCACAATTACTGCTGCAAAGAGAGCTTTCAAAATCCTCATCCAAAGGCATTTTATCACTTTGGCTGAGCAGTGACAGGCAGCAAGGCTGATCCTGAATTTGGAACTCCTGGTCAAGTTTAATGTGCAAAACTTCAGGGAAGTTTTTTATGCTTTTTGTTTATTATTTTTTTTTGTGAATTACTGGAAAACCAGCAGGGGTCACATAACCCAAAGTAGAGATTTTACACGTGACACAAAACTCTTTGCTTTCCAAAAGCTGAAGTGGGATTGGGACTGCAGGTGTGACAGGACATTTTACAGTCACCCCATAGCAGCCTTCCCAGATATGAGTAGTGACAGGTCCTAGAGCTTGGCTTGAATCATTCCTCACAGAAATGAGCCAGGAATGTCAGCAGGGGACGGTGTTGGGTTTGCCCATGGGAATTAGCATCAAACATTTCCTTCCCCTGGCAGGGGGCTGGAATCAGATTATCTTTAAGGTTCCTTCCAACCTAAACAGGTCAAGGACTCGATCTCTACCACTACCACAGCACCACTGACTTATGTTTGAAAGTCATAGCATTTCTAGCATGGTACCAAGGTTGGACTCAATGACCTCAGAGGTCTCCTCCAACCTAAATTATCCTGTGATTCTGTGCCATACAGGGAACCAAGTCTGGGGTTTGCAGAGGTCAATTTTAACTGGTGCATGGCTGAGTGGAAAAAGCACTTCTGGAAACCAAGCTCGGTAAAGGGTGAAACAGGAATTGCCAGAAGCTTATATATGCATGGTCATGTTCTAAATGATCTCAACACTTCACAGAAAGGCTCCTGCTGGGAAGGCAGGAAGCCCTGGACAGGGGCAGTATCCCCTTCTTCCCAGCTGGAGTGTACAGAGGGACAGGTAGATCCATGTGACGTTTTGCCCCAGACTTGTGTTGGCCTCACCAGGATGTGCCTGAAGGCAAAGAGCAAGGACTCGGATTTTGTGGCTTTGCTTGATTTTTTAAGGACACAGCTGATTCATACTACAAGATAAAAATTAATCTTGGGGCAAAAAATAATCCTGAAGTTTGCTGAAGGCAGGCAACCTGATGATTTGATAGCTCCAGTGGAAATCTGGCATCCAGCCCTACTCTGTCCCAGCTCTTTGTTGAAGTCACACCACTTGTGGTTGGACTTCGCGATGTCAAAGGTCTTCTCCAAGCTGAATGATTCTGTGGTCTACAGCAGCATCACTACCCACCCCCAAAAATCTAAGACAAAAACACCATTTAAACAGACTGTGAATGCTGTGAAGGATCAGCTAATGCAGGAAACCTCTTGGGGGTGCAGTGGGTCAGCCCCACCATCACCCATCGCTGCTCACATTTGGTGTGAGAGGGACAGGAATAGGAAAAGCTGTCACTGTGAGGCTGGAGACCAGCACCTGATGCTCGGTGCCATCTGCCACCCTCACCAAGTGGCACTTTTCCAACCATGGGGCTTCCAGAACTTCTCCAGAGCCACATCCCACCCCCAGGTGCGACCAAGGTCAGCAGCTCCTGCTGAAGGCAGAGACTCGCTCCCTCCACCTGGCCCAGCTCCTGCTGCCAGCACACAAAGCCTTTCTCCTCTCACATGTCACACAAGAACTAAATGCCTGAAAATGTGTCTCCCCAGCAGCCCTGGTGGAAGATGCCAACATTCACACTGCGACACTTACAGTCTGTCATTGACGGCTACAGAAGGATGAGGGGGAGAGAGCTTCTTCCTCTCCACTCCTGACTCCGGCAATCAACAAAATTTTTGCTTCCATGCAGAGAACCTTCAGCTTTTCACCCTGATGAGTGCAGGGAAGGCTAAAATACACACGTTTGCCTCATTCACTTCTCAAGTTTCTGAGCCATGGGGTGAATTTTAGTGTCTGCTTAAGTCATTCTCAGGGTAAGGAAACACGAGCCCTTTCTGGACGTGCAGGAGTGGCAGCACTGCAGCAGGGCTGTTCCAAAATTGGAAAAGGCTGGGCCAAAGATGTGGCCACGCTTGGACCTCCACTTTTCCTCCCCTGTCTTCCTATCAAGGTTAGGAACAAAGTTAATTTAGGGAGCACCCACAGCTCTAGCAGCCCTCTCCCTCTGCCTCTTCCACACACAGATCCTGTTCTCAACAAGGTTCCTTGTTCAATGAGCTGCTGTCCCGTTCCACGTGAATAATTTAAATTTGGGGAACACGAGCAGCAGCAAAGGGGCACAGGCAGGATAGGACACACATCCCAAGCCCCTGGAATTCAGCAACAGCTTTGTGACCATACTCAAAAGCTTAGGGATGAAATGCTTCTGAAATACCAGCTCACTTCAATTCCCACCCCTGCCCCATGAGCTGCCCGGGATCCACGGAATTCCTGCATGCCCCGCTAATTCCAGCGTTTCATCAGCTCGCTCGTTTCCGCTTTTTATCTGGATGCCAGCGATATGGAGTGCTCACATTTACATTTGGCACGACTAAAGGCTATGACTAAAGGGTATTCTGAGCTTGTTCTGGTTCTCCACAGCTGCTGGCTTCACCTTCTCTTGTCTCGCTCCGCCCTTGCTCTCTGAACTCTGGGAGCCTCCGGGGGCACTGCCAAATCACAGCAGCTGTTCCCATCCTCCTAACACATTAGCAGGGAGCATTTTCCTGCAGAAATCCTAAGAAATCTCCTTCATTACAGCTTCTACCAAGTGGAAGTGTCAATTTCCCACATGCTAAAAAACAAAAAATAAAAAAAAATTAAATCCTCCACCTGAAACTTGTGGAGTATTGAATCTGGTATTGGCTTAACAGTCAGATATTCTGAGGTCCAATATTCAACCAGAGGGTCTCCAAAATTAAAAGGAGCAGTTTTATAAGACTGCTCAGAAAGATTTTACAAAGGTGGGGGAATTATCAGAGAACAAGGCTGCACATGGGTTCTATCAATGATGTTTTGCTGCTTCCTAGAAATAGGCCAGGAACTGGAAGAGTTGAAAGAATCTCCCTTATAGAAGAAAAATACCTATATATTAACATTGATAGATCAAATAAAAATGTTTCATGTGGAATTTAGGACATCTAGATGAGGCCTGATACATCACTAGCAATGCAGGGTAGGAAGAGATGACAGGGACAAGGGGAAACAGAGCATTATTTACAGTTGTAAAGATCATGGCCGGCTAGTCAGGGGCTTGGGGAAGAAGTTCTCCTCTGAGATTCAGAGGCTGGATTACAGAGTCCATTTCAGGGCAGTTACAGGTGATAAAATTGATATAAACAGGAGCTCAACACCCATTTCATCATCTTCCAGCAGGCAGAAGTATCTGGAGCATTGTGAGCTAATCCTGCGTCATTGTTTGGAGTTCAGCTTCTTCTGGAGCCCAGCTACACAGCCGTGGTTACCCTGCTTATTTACAAGTCTCTTGGAAAAGAAACCTCAGCCAGTTCTGGCTGGTGTAGCCAAAAAAACTCCTTCCAGACAAAAAGCTGGGTCCACATCCAACACATCACAGGCTGGGTACTCAAAACACATTTTCCTGAGAAAAAAGTGATGGCTCACAGGGGAAAACAAAACCAGGAGAAGGGTGGAAAGGTTCTTTCCTCCAGATATCCAGCTGAAGTCCTGGCAGCTTCCAGGGATTTTGTGAGTTTTGCTCAATGAGGCATCCAGCTCAGCCCGCCGTGACGTGACGTGGGGGCACTTAACAGAGATGAATTGGGCCCAGGTTTCTCTGTTCTGGAAAAAGAGCTCAGCTGCCTGGGCAGAAGAAGCAGCTGTTGCTGCTGGAGTAGCTGCCAGAAAAAAAGAGAAGTGGGAGGACCACAGACTTCAGATGCTCCAGCCTGGCTCAACTGGAAGCTGCCTGGTTTTGCCAGAACATTCCTGCCCACCCCACAGGAAAACCAACCCTTGTGATCTTCCCCCAGCCCTGCTTCCTCTTGCTGGGTGAGCCAAGGAGCTCGGATGTCTGGGGTGGCTTGAAGTGCCAAAATCATGAATGCACTTATGCAAATGCTGAAATAATACAAACCTGAAGTGACAAGCTATTAAGCAGCCTTTAATTCTCAGTGTTGTGAAGGATTTATTAAACACTACACTTGCAAGGCCAGGACAAACAGGGAAGTGGGAACTCAAAATAACTTGGCAATCTCATTACACCCACAGTCATCAACTGAACCCTAAATATTTCGCAAGACAAGGTCAGTGCTGTTTCCTGCACTGGACTTAGAAAGGGAAGCCCTAAGGACAAACCCATTTGCCCACAGCCCTGATTTTGGATGTCTTGGCCCATGTCCTCCACTGCTTGTAGCTGCTCTGTTGCCTCTGCCCATACTTCCTGGGGAAAAGTGGGAAGAGGGAGGAACGGCAGAGGAGAGATGTTCTGGGCTGACTGCAACCATTCCCGGTCCCTCAGGGGACAGGGAAGAGCTGGGAATGAAGGAGGGCAAAGAGGGTTGGAGAGAAAGTGTTGTTTTAATTTTTGTCTTCTTCACCATCCAAATCTATTTTAATCATATAATCATGTGGGTTGGAAGAGACCCACAAGGATTATTGAATCCAACCCCTGCTCCTGCCCAGACACCCCAACACTCCCACCCTGGGCATCCCTGTCCAAGCTCTCCTGGAGCTCTGGCAGCCTCGGGGCTGTGCCCATTCCCTGGGGAGCCTGGGCAGTGCCAGCACCTCTGGGGGAAGAAGCTTTCCCTAAATCCAGCCTGAGCCTGCCCTGACACAGCTCCAGCCATTCCCTGGGTTCTGTTCCTGACAGAGAGAGCAGAGATGGGAGCTGTCTCTCGAGAGGAAGCTGAATTCTGCTCTCAGGTCTCCCTTCTTCCCCCTTCTGGGGAAGTCTCCTCTTCCCCAGGCTGCACAAATTTTAGAAATAAATTAAATTAATTTCTCCCAAGGTAAGTCTGTTTTGCTCACGACAGTAACTGATGAATGATCTCCCTGCCTTTGTCTTGATCCAGAAGATTTTCCACTTTATTTTCTCCCTCCGTCCTGCCAAGGAAGATCAGTGAGAGAGCATCCAGGAGGGCATCTGGCAGCTGCCCAAGGCCGACCCACCCCAGGGGGAGAGAAAGAGACCTCTGCAACAGAAAACTGCTTTCAGACCTAATTTGGCTTGGAGTTCAGTTTTTGGCTGTCCTATCCTCTCCCCACCCTTGGATCTCATTTCACGTTAAGGTGAAAGCAATAACAGCTGATTTTTCAAATCTGGAGACAGTTCTCTGACATTTGCACAATGCCTTTACCTGGGAATGTGCCGGCAGCAAACTGGCTGCCACTTGCAGAGGAGCATCAAGCACTGCCTTGTACTCACACCAAGAGCAGACAAGGTGCAGCATGAAGACACCTGGAAAAGTGTCTTTTTTAAATTTTTTTTTTTTTTTTTTTTTTTTTTTTTTTGGCAAAAAGGTATATGGTTACTGTGAGAGCAAGCAGCTGATGAAACCACCCTGTCAATCTCTTTCAGCCTTCCATTTTGTCCTGCACTGTTTTCTTCTTATAGCCCATCTCTATTTTTAAAAAAATATGATTTGTTTCTTCTCCTCCACTTTACTCAAAGGAACCTCAAATCACAAGTACAGCCTGGCTTCTGAAACAGGCTTCAGCAACTGTCAGGATTCCCAACACCCCAAGAAGTGTGTGTCACATCCAGCAGAAGGGAAGGAGGACAGGTGGGAAAAGAGCATGACAAGCAGCTGAGAGTTATCCTCTGTATTCCCAGCATCCCAGGGATCTTGCAAGATGTGTCCTCGCAGAAGCCAGGAATGGTTGCAGAGCAGTCTGAGAGCAAAGAATGGGGATGTGACATCTCTCCTGAGGCTTTTCAGCTCCCAAGACCTCACAGGAAAGCAGTGAGACCTCACCTTGGGTGCTGCCTCCAGCTCTGGGGTTCCCAGCACAGGAAGGACGTGGAGCTGTTGGAGAGAGTCCAGAGGAGGCCAGGGAAATGATCTGAGGGATGGAGCCCTTCTGCTCTGGAGAGAGACTGGGACAGATGGGGGTGCTCACCTGGAGAAGAAAAGGCTCTGGGATGACCAAATCAGGCCTTCCAGTGCCTGAAGGGAACCTGCAAGAAAGACAGAGACTTTTTATAAGGGCCTGGATTACCAGGACAAGGGGGAACGTCTTCACACTTACACAGAGAAGGTTTAGATTTGATATTGGGAAGGAATTGTTCCCTGTGAGGGTGGTCAGACCCTGTCACAGGGCACCCAGAGAAGCTGTGGCTGCCCCTGTATCCCTGGAAGTGTCCTAGGCCAGGCTGGATGGGGCTTGGAGGCTCCTGGGATCGTGGAAGGTGTCCCTGAACTGGATGCTCTTTACAGTCCTCTTCAACACAAGCCATTCTATGTTTCTATGCAAACAAGAAAAATTAGTTCCTTGCACCACAAAATCTCAGCCAGTCCCATCCCAGAAGAGACCAGACCACCTGGCTCTTGTCCAGCTCTTTTTTCTCCATCTCATGAGGATGACAAATCTTAGAGATCTTTTAGGTCTCAAAGGCTTCCCATCCAGCCCAGCAGCAACCCAGTGCTAGGGGCTGATTTTGCCAACTTGACCCTTGGTAGTGTTCCATGCCCTGGAGGCTTCAGCTGGAGGCAAATCTTTGGTTACTTCAGCAGGAGATGCCTTTGCAGCAAAGGAAAGTCTGCAAGGTCTGGTTTTCCTGGGGTCACACAACTCTGCAGCTTCAAGGAGAGCACAGATTACACGCAGCGATCACACACAGAGATCTCATTTCTGCCTTCTTGTTTTAATCCCTTCATTTAAAAAGATTTGGATGGCATAAAAAGGAGGGGAAAAAAAACCAAAAACCTGACATTTGGATGCCTGCTTCTTGATGTTCAGCCAGAAAGAGGCACAGCTGCAGTGCCACGCTGGCATTTAACCATCACAGAGCCCAAGCACGTGGCAAAGCTGAATTATGCTGGGCGATGGTTCACAGGGCTCCCACCAGAGTCCTCCTCCTGGAGGAGCCACCCAACAGCCTTGCTGTCAGCAGGAGTGAGGTAGATGGCTCCTGTGGATTCCTGAGAGCTCCTTATCTCCTGGTGTCAAGGCCTGGCAGAAGGTCAGCCAAACCCTCTGGCTCCTGACTTTGTGCTCACTGAACTGCCAAGCACCTGAAAGCCACCTCAGCATTTACAGGGTGGTGGCACCCAGCCCAAGGGCTCCACCCCAGCCTTTGAGAGAGCACACACTCTCCAAAACACGGTTTCAATGTTGCTAAGAAGGAGCAAAGAATGACCAAAGGACAGACACACAGAAATACATTGGATATTTTCCCCCCTTGACCTTTCTCCAAGTCATTCCAGAGCTTGAATCCAGCCCATCGAGTAACCAAAATAGTTGCAGGGCTAAATTCAGGACTGCTTAAAAACCCAGCTTTTAGTCCTCTGACAATCAGATTCATGGAATTTTATTGCCCTTGGGGAGATGAACGACCTTGATACAGAGCTGGTTTTCCTTGTGCAGCTCCCTGAGTCTATTTAGCAGGAATAGCAGGAACAGAGCCCAGACTGGTGTTACTCAGAATATCAGCTCAGCTTCCAGGATTCTCAAAGCAGTCACTCAGGGAAAGGGAGAGGTGAAGAAATATGGCATTTCTGTATTCTATGGCTTCTATACATCAACGTCCTCCTAATCAACAACAGCTGAAGGACTGCAGAGTGCAGGGAGGGAAGAAAATCCCGTAGATATTGAAGAAATTTTTATATCTATAAATACACCCTCATGGACACGTGCACACCCATTCTTAGTCTCCAGCCACCCCAGCCAGATGGCATTAAATAACCAGGGGATGCTGTAAATTTTGGGACAAATCTCCTGGGTGCAGCTTTTGCTCTAATCCTGTTTTTTTTTTTTTATTTTGGAGGGCGTAGCCACTTGTTAGGCCACACCAGCCATGGAAAGCCAACACCTGTGACTGCACTCTGGAAAGAAAAAAGTTCATCTCTTTTGATGGGTCCAAAGAGGAAGGTTCTTCAAGCTACCTCTTGATGGACAGATTGGATTTGCAGTGTTGTACGCTGCAAACATTTGGGTCTGAGCGACAGGGATGGCACAGAATCACACAATGATGCATTTGTCTTTTAAGCTGACAAAGAAGCCCAAACCCTCGAGGGCATGGTTATGTCATTCCAAAAGCTGACTCTATTAATCTAACAGCAGATGCAACGAGTTCCCACAAGCACTCCCCTGGTTCCAAAATCTTCCAAGGAGTTGGTGTGGGTTGTAAACACAGATCGATCTCTTATTTAGACTCCGCTGACACAACTATCAGCATGACAAATTAGCTGTTACTTGAACATCCTGCTTTCCTGAAAGAAATATCTGCCAGGGAAAAGCAGAATGAGACCTGAACACACACCTCCCACCCCAAGATTACTACTATCCCCATATAAATAGCCCCTGGAAGCTCAGGAGACCCAAAAATCCACCAAAAAAAAACAAACAAACTGCTCTGCCCAGGTGTTCAGGGGATGGCAGCAAAGGTAAGAGAAAAAACAATGTGTAAAATGAGATGCAAATTAAATTCTTTCTATTTGAGCTGCCTGAACAGAGAGAGAGAGAGAGCTGTGCAGATGGCAAATCCTGTACCAAATGACGAGTCAACCCTCCAAACAGGGGGGCATATTTCAGACCCAGGGGGGTGCAATAATCCAACATGAGGCTGACTTGAGCGATCTCCTCGCCTTCTGGGAGATGCTGCCCTTGTACTTGTACCTTTGCATCCCTCACACCCACCCAGCTCCTCTTGGTTTGTGTCTTTGGGATCCAAACAGAAACACAACCCCGCGCTGGGCTAATCTCACTATTTCATTAATCATTTATCTCATCAATCATTTCCAGCTCTTTCCCTTGGGCCACCCAGCCTTGCCTGCAGCTGCCAAATTTCAGGCTCGTTTCATCTCTAACCTAGTTTCAGAGCTGCCTTGTCTCCCTGCCTTTCATGTTCTCAGCTCGTGTTCCCCTTGCACACTTGAACTGGCTGTCCCTGATCAGTGAAGAGCAGGATGAGGGGGGAGAAATGAGGGGAAGACAGACTTTTTGGGATTGTTGTTTGCTAAAATCAGTGTCTTGGAGCCAGATGGCGGCTGGCTTGTTTAATTTCTCCTCTAAAAGTGGACTCAAAAGAGCAAGTAACCTCAAAGTGGGCAGCACTCCATGCCAGCAAGTACCTACAGGTCTGTAATCACAGCAAAACATTTGTGCTCTGTGTCCCCATGCAGCAGCATGTGGTTACGTTAACTAGGATTAGTGCAAGGGAACCTGGCATGGAGTTCTGGCCCACGCTGGGCTCAGCCATTCAGAACATTCATTTACCAGCTCTGGGACGAAGCTGTCACCGTAATTTTAACACTTTAGGGGCTGGGGAGGTGTGTTTTCAGGACAGCAGCCACATCACTCTGCTCTCCCAGTGGGGAGGCGATGAGACATCCGAGGAAGGACAAGGCAAAGTGCTCACAAGACTTTCAGCTGAGCCCTTCCTGAGCACTGCCATATGTCATGGGCTGCTACGGAGTGAATTTTCCACTCTTGGCAAATCGCACATATGGACAAAAATGCCTCCCCTTAGCTGAGAACTGAAAAGCATCTCTTCCATGTAAACACAGATCTCTTCTGTTTCTCCTTCCCTCTAGAAGCACAGGGGAGGCACAAGAATCTTTTGGCAAACTTGCCCTCGGCTCTGGGAGCTTTGAGGTGAAACCAGCCCAGTTCCTTCCAGCACTGCATGCAGCGGGGCTGTGCAAAGGGCGGCAGGTCTGCAATGCTTGGGTTTGGAGGGAAAACCACTCACACCAGGCTCCACAGAAACCTCATCCCTGGCATCAAGTAAAGAAAAAGAGAGTTTTAAACCCCAGACTTGAGCCTTGCAGTTTCTCCAGTTGCTCAGAGGGGTGGATTCCAAAGATCCCACTCAGCTCCTACAAAGCAGGTTCTCAGGTTTTGGAATCCCCTGCGAGGCCAAGAGCCCCGCAGTCCCAGAGCGTGGCTGTGAATACAAAACACGGGGAGTCTCCTGCACCAGCAGCATTGACATTCAAACTGTGGCAGCCTTCAGCCTCCCAGCACATCCCTGTGGAATTCCAGCCCTCTGCTCCGAGCTGCTCTTCTCCAGCAGTGCCAACACCACAAATGTCAGTCAGTGGCAGGCGTGAGCACCACGCCGAGAACCTCTGCCCCTGCTCACAGCAGCACCAGGAAATGTTTTCAAGAAATAGTAAGTTCTCTTTAAAAATTGGAATTTTTAGGGAAACTGGATTGCTGGCAACTTTATGCAGAGTTGCTTCAGCCAGAGAGCAATGAGAAGTGCAGAAGTGTCAGGACACGGCCTGTTGCCCAACAGCAGGTAGAAACCAAAGAGTCATTTAGTGATGAAATAGTCATAATGAACAGTCATTCTAAGGAAAGATACAGTCATACAATCATGGCAGAAAACCAAGGCCTATTATTTTGGCTGCAGGCTTTGGTTCTATCCTCTTTCAGTGAAGGAACTGAAATCTTTGATACTTTCCAAAGAGCACCCAGGCACTCCCTTTTGGTCTTTCCTCAGACACCTCCACTTCAACAGGTATATTTTCAGGCTTTGGCACGTAAGCTTTTAGGATAAAGAGCTGTGTTTTGGTTCACTGAACACATTACAGATAAACAGATCTGCTGCTCCAACCCTTTAAAAGCGGGTGTGTGTCTTTCATGATGCATAAACCTCATGGATATGAGTCTCTTTCACTCTGCTAGGAAAGGTGGTGTGGGGCCTGTTCCAGAAAATCCACCAGCAGGACCTGTGAATACTTTAAAAGAGCTCAAGAAGCTGGAAAAAAATTGCCTGGACAAGTGGGTTTTTTCTGTTCTCTCCAAGAGGATAAAAAGCTGGCAATTAATAAAACACCAGCTTAGAAAACCAAACAACTCAGAGGCTTTTGCAATCTGTTCTAGCATTACCTGTAGTCAGAGCTACTTCCCTACGAAATACCCCGGAAGAGCATTCCACTAAGCAGGAATGGTATAAAAATATTCCTTAGCAGCCCCTGCATCAGAGACCACCCCAGGGTTTTCTGTTTTGCCTTTTTTATCCATTCTATCTGCTCCTAAAGCCCCTGGCAAGATTGCCTGATGGACATTTTTCACCATTGTAAAAGGTTGCGTCCAGTATTCAAGCACAAAAACAAACACACATAGAAAGAGTTATTGGGGTTTTGCTGTCCCATCTTTAGGTTGACAGTTGGACTTAGTGATTTTAAAGGTATTTTCCTACCTAAAAGATTCAACAAGTATATCCCAGTAACCCACAGGTGTCACGTAGCCCTAGGTTGGAATGTTTCTGGCCCCCGTTCTTCTGCACAGGACCTCTTCTTGATGAGATTATGGAGTTTCCTTTTCTCTTTAAATCCACAGCCTTCCATTTGGGATGTTGGGTTGGGTTTTTTTTCCTCTCCATTATTCATTCCAGATCAGGAGGCTCAGCCAGCTGCATCACCTTCCCACTGCTCAGAAAAAATACTCCTTCTCCAAAAGCACATAAGATTATTTTTAAACTCTCATTAATCAAGGCCTGTAATCCCTGGGATCCTGCCAGGCTTTGTGGTTTTCCTGGTGGTCTCCTCCTTCAAGTTTCACAGAAAAATAGTGCCCTAAACCTGTTTGGTCTCTGGAGGCCAACACGAAATCCCAATTTCCTTCTTGGGCTACGTTTCTCCCAGCTTAATCTCCCCCTGATTTCATCTCCAATGAACATCTAGGTAACTTGCAGGAGCTTTACTTCCTTGGAAGAGTTAAGACCCATGCTTTAAGCTCCCCCTTCCAGGTGTAACGCTGGTTTTCCAGCCCAGACTCCTTGTTTCTCACAGAGGATAAGCGGTGCCCACAGTCACATCACCACCACCCTCTCAGAAACCTTCACCACATGATGATTGCCAAGTGCTGGTGATCCATTTCCTCAGCGAATTCCCAGGCATTTAAGAGGTATTAGGATGCTCTTGCTAAAGTTAAGCAGCTGCAGTGAATGAGCTGAGCTCCTGAATGAGAGCTGAGGTTGGAGCTGGGAACAGGTAGAAGATTTCAAGTCTAAAATCAAACCTTCTCCACAAGCAGCATTTATTTCTCTAGCTTTCCTCTTACCAAAGGCACTGCACAGCCAAGGCAAGGGGTGGCTGGGAAATTCGATTTAAAGCCATTTTATCAAAAAGGATAAGTCTGTCATGCACGAGAAAGAAAATTCCACTGTCCCACGGAGTAAAAAGCAAAACCACCTTTGTGCCTGGAGCAGAATTTAAGCTCTGCACTGCCATAGGCAAAACAAGCACTCCAGCCTGGCCAGGATTTTTTGTCTCCGTCATTTCTCCTCTACACCCCCTGCTCTCTCCACCACTTAAACACACTGACCCTCCTTGCACAAAGGTCATTTCATCACACAGCTGGCCAGAAATCAGAAGCGGGGTGGGGGGGGGGGGAACAGGAGTAATTTGAGAACGGAGATGCTGCCTCTCCTTGCGTTTATTCAATTCTGACATCTAGTGGGCATCAGCACCAGTGGGAAGCAGGAGCAGGAGTGGCCAGCCACGCTCACCGACAGCCCTGGAATTAGCCACTGATTCATTGTGCCACAGAGGATTTTCTCCACCCTCAGCACAGCTTTGGCTCCTTAGGACCCTCCCAAGTGTCTGTGCTGAACTTGGAGACGAGCTGCCAACCCCACGCCCCACGGCAGAGCCGATGGGAAAACACTCAGGTCCTGCTCCCAAAAGTCCCCCACTCTGAATCAGGACATGGGTTTGGCAATTAATGCCTCTTCTTCATTTCAGAGAGATCATCCAGGGGTCAGTCTGGACTAGCAACTTGAGCTGAGGTTGCTGACAGCAGAGCGTATGCCCGGAAATCTCCACATTCCTCCAGGATGAGCAACAGCCTTCTCTCTAACATGGGCTAAGCTCCATCCAGCTGATCATCTCTGCTCTTTGGGAACTTTTTTAGGGCTAGTTCCATGTAGGACTGAGCCCCTCTTGCCAGCTAGCCCAAGTGAACAGAATTTGATGTAGGGCTACCAGTGCACCAGTACCAGCCCTGTGGTGGCACAAACCACACCAGTGCCTGGCAGTGATCACAGAATCACAGACTGGCCTGGAAGGGACCTTAAGGACCATCTCACGGCACTTTCCACTAGACCAGGTTGCTCCAAGCACTGTCCAACCTGGCCTTGAACACCTCCAGGGGTGGGGTGTCCATCACAGAGCATCTGTGCCATGATGCCAAAAAGAGGGTCTGGGAAATAAGATGCTGTGGCACCCCGGAGCCAAAATTCCACAAGTGCTGACTGAAGGGAGAGAAGGGAACTGAGCCCAATTGTTCTGCAGCATCACTGTGTGGTGTTGTCCTTCACCCATCCCACACCACAGGAGTTCCTGCCCAGACACTGTCAGCAGAAAAAGTGTTGGGGTGTACAAAAAACCAAACAGAGAAAATGAGTATAAAAAGAGTGATTCTGCCATGGATGCAGGTTTTACTGCTTCTCCCAGAGAGCAAGAAGTCAGCAGTTCCCACCCTTCCCTGGGGACAGACTGCAGTGCTGGAGGTCTGGGCAGAGGCCAGATCTCCTGTCCCCTGTGGGCAGCTGCAGTTAGTCCTGTTCATTCCCCAGATCACTACACAAATCCAAACTCTCACTTCCTCCCTCATCCTACAACTGCTTTGCATTGGATGGGTGACATTTCACCTTCTTTCTGAACAAAGCTCAAACAGTCACAAAGTCTCTGTATGCATCGAGCCCCAGTTTCATCCCCCCTTGCTTTTCTGTCTCCCTTCCCTTTTTTCCTGCCTCAGAGGTTCTGAACAGCCTCAAAGTCTGCAAGAGGAGAGAATTGCTACTCGGCACATTCCTTCCAGGGCAAGTAGTGTCTCTAAGGGTGCAAGGAAAGCTCCCTCCCTGTCCCTGCTGCTGCATAAATCTCCACACCCCAAGCAAAATCCAACAAGAAAACTCATGGTCTGCTTACACAGACCAAACTCTCAGCCAGGGGAGTTGGAAGGGAGCATCCCTAGCAAGGATCATTGGTATGTTGGAGCATCAAGTGCTTGAGTCAGCGATTTGAGACCAGGAAAGGCTCAGGAAAGTAATGTGGACAAAGGAAATATTGCTCCCTGCTGCCATATAAACATCTGCACAGCAGATGCCACATCAGCTCCTAGGTGTGAAGGCATTTGCATGTGTGCAGCCAGGAGGTTAAAATACCCTGTAATCATTTTGACTAGGCCAGAAGAAAAAAAAAAAAAAAAAAAAAAGTGGGTTTTTGCCTTTTTTTGTGTGTGTGTGTGTGTGTGTGTAGAGAAGTGCACATTTAATTATCACATACCAGTAAAATATAGAGTCATAGAATATCCTGAGTTGAAGGAGCCCACAAGGATTTTTGAGTCCAACTCCTGGCCCTGAGTGTAATTTCTCTCTCCTTGCCTCCTTTAGGCTCCATTCTCTGTGGATATAACTTTTCCCTAGTCTCTCAGCCTCCTTTGGGCTGAATTCCTCTGGGATCCTCCCTCGTGGGGAGTCCCATTTATCTCAGTCCTTATTATTCGAAGAAAACTCCCGAGCTCGTTAGAATTTTGTTTCTTGTGTTTATTAACAGGTGAGCACAAAACTTGACAGGTCTCTCCAGGCTGGTTACAAGGTTAATCTTTGCAATTTGGCACATTTCTTTCTTCTGATGGTACAAACAAGGCCTTGTGGCTCACTTCATGTCTGATGCACAAAATGGCCCCAAACTTCGCAGTTCTTTTATCTTTATACCTATTTTTACCCAATTTACAATAGACACGTATATTATTTTTCTTAATGACCCAATGACCCATCACCTCTGTGATGCACTGCGGCATTTTCTACCCAATCACTTACTATTACCCAAAAACCTCTAGGAGAAGAACATGAAGAAGAAAGAAGAAGGGACAAGGGACAACACCCTAAATCCTCCACCTTGTCTCCTGTTCTCTAAACTAACTTTTTCACCCAGTGATTTAAAAAACTTTCTAATCTACACACTTACATTTTTAGCTTTTTCTATCTAACTTTAACATTTGTTTTCATGTATCATCATGAAAACATGCTCATGAATTTCATATTATATGAAATTCAATGTTTTTCTAGATCTTATAACTAAGTATCAGAAACAAGGGCACACACTCTGTATTCCAGAGTCCAACACTGAGAACTATCTGTTGGAAACTGGGAAAAGCAAGAGTGAAACAGGGAAGAGTACAAGCCCAGCTGAAGCTGTTTCCTGTGTCAATCCACTTCATCCCTTCCAGGAAACAAAGCCAGATCTTGGAGAAACAGGCCAAGAAGGTCTTGTGCTCACCTGGGCCAGTAGGACACATACAGAAAGACCTAAGCCACATTCTCTTGAGCTCAGGAGTTGCAGAAAGCATCTAAGCTGTTCCTGCCCAATGAAGGGTCATGGTTCTACCTAAAATCAGCACAGTTGGGTGAAATCAGCCCTATTGGGAAAGAAGATGCTCAGCAAAAATTTGGAAGAGAGACAGATGATGAAGGACTCTGGCACTGTGAATTCAGAGCAAAGGAGCCATGGAAACTCAGGCAGGTTTGGGTTGGAAGGGATCTTAAAGCTCATTTCATTCCAACCCCCTGCCATGGGCATGGACACCTCCCACTATCCCGGGCTGCTCCAAGCCCTGTCCAGCCTGGCCTTGAAGGCTGATGTTCCCAGTCCTGTTCATCCAAGCAAAGCAAAACAACCGTGGAAAAGGAAAACATCACTTTCCCTGTTAGACCTCTGCACCTTATCAGCACCCTCTGCTCCCTGCTACAGGTGATCATCGAGGGCTCTGACTAAGTTTTCCAAGCTTTTGAGATGGAAATTCCTACAAATCAGGTTACCTCACTGCAGTCAGGAAGGAAAATTAGGTGAGAGTCGAACTGAGTGGAAGAGTGGCTTTAGAGAGAAAAACCAGTTGATTTTGACTGATAAAGCCTTAAAAAAAAAAACAGAACAAGAACCCCCCGAGCTGCACAGTAACCTTCCATTTCCCAAAGAGCCGCAGGGTGGGCTCTGTGCAGGGAGTGGAGAGAACAGGATGAGACTGCTACGACCTTTCCCAGGTGAGGAACACATCAGAGGTCTGTTCTAAGCTGGCCTTCTTCCAAAAGCCATTAATTAGTACCTGACAATCACCCTCATTAACAGTCCTCAGCTCTCCACATTAAAGCCAGATTCCTGGTGGGCTACAACCTCAGCCTCTGGATTTGGAGCGAGGCTTCTCCATCCGCAGCTGCTGCAGCCCGGAGAGAAACGAATTAAGTGTGGGTGTATTCGTTGGAATAATCAATAATTAGCCGCGAGGATCACAGAAAATTACAAGCAAGCAGAGAGCAACGCAGAAGAACAAACGAATGGAATAACGAGCTTTTAATAGCGTCATTATGGGATGTGGAAATGTCCTGGACACAGTTAAATTCGAGTTCTCCCAGGGAGACAACATATCAGAAGGGCTATCGATGGATGAGGGTTTATTTAGCATCTCATGACTGAATCATGAATTCATGAATTCTCCAATTGCCATGAGAGCAGAAAGTGAGTTTGGGGAAAGACTCTCACTCCATGGAAGAACAGTTTTTCCACCAAAAAGGAAAGGCCAAGGCATCAGGTTCTTTTTTCCCGTGCTGGATCTTTGAATCTTGACTCTTCTCATTCTCCAATCTACTTTAAAAACAGAGAAGAAGGAGAAATGTCAAAGCTAAGAATTTGTCTCAGAACCAACCAAACATCCTTGGGAAAAGTGTATTCAGCTCCAACAAGATGCCTATTAATTTGTTTCCCACCCTGTGGAATCTGCAAAATGAAACCTGCATATGCAAAACATTTTGTTTGTGCACAAATGTCATGGCAATGACTAATTAGGGTAAAAAAAAAAAAATAAAATAAGCAGACTGTTGGAAAAATTAACAACAGTGAAATAAGACCCAAGGGACACAAATCAACACATATTGTCAAGTCTCCAAAGCAGAGATGGTTGAGGCTAGAATATGATGTATGGTCTGCTCTGAAATGGATCTGAATTGAGAGTACAATATTCAGAGGAAATCGGAGATGTGTTTTTCAGAGGGAACATGTGACAGTTTCCCCAGCACTCTGGAGCCTACACTGTTGTCTTCAGCAAGTTGGTCACCATGGCAACCTGAAATTTTTCTGTAAGACAATTTTGTTAGTAAAATTTTAGAGATAGAGTTGGGCAAGAAAGGAGAGTCTACACGTGTGGAAGGGATTAAATAGAGTGACTCTCTAAGAACAGCTTGTCCAGGAGCCCCTGAATCCTGCCCAGCCCTGGAGATGAGGGATGCCAGGACCTGCCACTGCAAACCTTGCTGGGGACCAAGGGACAATAGAAGAAACAGGAACCAGAAGGAACACAGGAAATTCCAGCTCCGTTTGAGGAGAAAGTCTTTCCCCAAGAGGGCTCCTGTCTGGAGCCCAAAGAGGATGAGGGATCTCTATCCCATGGTATCCCAACCTCAGGTACACAGCCCTGCTTTGAGAGGTCCTTCCCAACTGTGTGAGTTTTTGACAAGCTCATTTCTAAAACCCAGCACTGCTGAAGGCAGTCGAGAGCCCTTTCCATTCCTCCAGTGAAGAAAGTCCTCTTGGTTTTCTCCTGGGATTAGACGAAGGGGCTTGTGAAGTGTCACAAGCTCTGTGTCCTCCCTGAGCCGGAACAATTTCCTCCATGCAGCTGTGGGTCTAATCCTTCAAAACAGATCAGGAAGAGGGGGGACAAAGGGCAAGACAAAAATTGCTGATGTTCACAGCACCAGGAGGCTGTCACAGCAATTCTCCTCTCTGCTCTAACACCTCTGGCCCATCCCTGTGCCACACTCTGACCCCAGCAGCAGGAAAGGTCCTGCCTGGCTCTGTTTCCCTCTGAGCCCTTTGCCTCTGAACAGATGAAAGCATGCTTTCCCCTGCCACAGCACATCACAGCTGCCAGCTGACACTGAGGACTCGGCCATCACAGCCAGGCTGCGTGGCAGGAGCGATAAAACAGCAGCCTGTCATTTCCCCAAGCGCCGAACTGCTCCAGCTCTCACTCCCAAAGCTCATCCAACACGGATGCTCTCCAACAGATCCCACTCTGCAGGGATTTTCCTCCCCTCTGGTGCTTCCCTCTTTAATTTTTTTTTTCCCCCCACGGAAAGCAATAAGCTCCTTTATGAGAACCCTAGAAAGTGGGTGGGTGAATGGGAGAGGCAAAAACAAAGACATGAGGATATAAAACTGCAGCTAAAGTCAAGCAGCTCGTTAATGAGGACACTGGGGATTAAAGCTCAGTTTTCCATACCCCAGGGGAGCTGTGAACTCTGCTCTGTTATTATATTTATAGGAGTCAGGTAAACAAGCATTCATTTCACTCTGAAGGTCAGATCCTGGATTTCTTAGATATGAGAAGAGCCCCAATGCTGCCTGTTACTCTTTCATTGAAAAAAAACCCTCACCCTAATAATTTATATTAAGGATGCCAATCTATCCACTTCTGCAGGTGCAGTGCTGCTAATCAGCTCCTCACGACTGCCACCACCACCCTCCTGCCAGCAGCGAGCTGTGCCAGGTGACAGAGACCTCAGCCAGAGAGCAATTGTAAGGAAAATACAGAAAACTTGAGGAGGAAATCACAGCCCCTTGGCTTGATGCTGAAGGAAGCTGATTTCCTGTTGAAAAACACTTTTCTTGTGTGATTAACGAGTAAGACTCAATCAGCATTCAACATCTACTTGTATTTTGCAAAGGCAGGAATTTGCTTCTTGATTTTCCTGTTCAAGGACATGAAGCATTGCTGGGGAGACTCTGGATACAATTCACGGGTCTGCACAAGAAAAAACTGCCCTAGACAGTTGATTCTGGAAGAGTAAAGCATCAGGGCCCTTTTGCTCCCTGGAGATTAAGGTGACTAGCAAGTTTGAGCCCTTTTTAGGCTCCTCTTTGCAATTCAGAGCCATGAGCACCATTAAGCATATTCCAGTTTGTCGCAGGCTCGGGTTTTTAACAGGTGATCAGCTCTTGTACAGCAGCTTTTCCCCCCTCCTGTCACCCCCTGTGTACCTGAGCTATTTATGGGAAAGACTGGGCCCAGAACATGAAACAGGAATTTCACAATCTCCCTAGTTCTGGAGATGGACGAGGAAATAAATCCAGAAAATCTGATTAGGACTTGTCACTGAAGTAAGCTCATTAATCATTGATGGGGTTTTTCATATTCAGTTCCTAATTCCTGCAGGCACCAGGAGACTGGTGGGTCTGAAGGCTGCAGACTTGAAAATGTTCTTTATATAACAATGGCTCTGTGGTGGTTTTTTTTTTCCTGAATATTTAGCACATTCTAATAAATAAAAAGAGCTACAAAGCACCAGTGAGATCATTTAGCCTAGCTTCTTGTACAAAGTCAAGTGCAGAATTCTCCTGAAATAATTCCTGAAACCAAAAAGATAAGAAGGCCTAGCTCGGAAATGTAAAATCCAGCATGAAAAACTGTCAGCCACTTGTCTGAGCAATTTTTTGCAGCAGTCAGTTACCCATTCTGGTGTGTAAAAGGAAAAAAAATCACGTTTCATTTCTTACCTGGACTTGTCTAGCTTTGCCTGTCAGCACCAGGTTCTTTCAGTAAGAGATGAAAGTCTTCTATTATTAAATTGCTATTTCCCCAGCCTCCTCCAAAATCTTCTCAGCTAAGCTAAGCCGGTTGAGCCTACTGCCATTTCAAAACTCAGCACTCGTTCCCCATGCCCCCATCAAACCCTGCATGGCTTGTAATAATGCCAGCCAGGATCACACATATGCCAAAACCCAGGGAAAACAGCAGGGAATAACTTTTCCTGGCCTCAGACACATGAAATCTGTTTAATTTTTGGCTTCAAATGAAATCCTCTAATTCTGGATGCGAACAAAATCAGGAAGATTCCTCTCCAGACTTTGCAACTAATAAGTCAAATCGATAAAAGCCAGAGAAACAAGGGGCTTTGGGGGTGGAGTTGATATTCTCTTTAAATCTCCTGATGTATCTGCCTCTGACATGTCCAAAACCCAGGAAACTCGTCAGAAACACAGCTCCACAGATGACACTTGCATGAAATATAGCTCCATAAACGACACTTACAACCCGTCTTCAAGAGCAGACAGAAAGTATTAAATTTCCTACTGCTCTGGGTTTCAAGAACCATAAATTTCTCCCCTCTTGCTTCACATTCTATTTTCAGGAAGATTTTACATCTTGCTTTTGGTTTGGAGATTTGTTAGATGTTAGACACAAGAACACAAAGCATTTCTGAGTGCTGCTTAAAGGGGATAGCTCTTCTCGAGAGCCAAAGAATTAAAGATACCTGGCACTTTCCAAAGGCAAAGAAAAGTTAGATATTCCTGTAAGAAGACAGGCAGTGATAAAAAAGACCTGTTGGCTTTAGTGGCTCAGGGATAAACTAAAATAGCATATGGATTTAATGAAATAATTCTTACAAACAGAGCAGAGTGCCTGGGTTTTCCTTTGATATCTCGTTTCCAGGAGAGCAGGAGGCTTGTCTCCTTCAGCGCATCGAGGCTTACCATGGATATGCTTATGAGTAACATGTGTTAGCTTTTGGTGAGTCACCGGTGCTAAATTCCATCTAAAACTGTCTCGTTTCCAACGCAGCAGGCTGGAGCTGAGCTCCACACGAAGGGAGACTCAGTTCTGGCAGTCCACAGGGACACAGACCTGCTAATGATATGTACCCAAACTGCTCCAAGTCTTTTTAATCACAAAGACAGAGCACTAAGTAATTTCCTCTTCCTTCTCAAACGACTTTAAACCTGTTTAGCATGCCAAAGAATGAGCTCATTCCGTGTTGCTAAAACTCTTTCAAACCACTTCCCTTTAGATGAACTCCTTAAGATGGCAGGTAAAGCATCAGCAGCAATTAGAGCTGCTCCCACACAGAGCCGCAGAGGCAGGTCAGCAAAGGTGCTTTGTGTAGGATGGGCCCTGCCAGCTCCAATAAATCACGGGTGCCTTTCATCATCATTCCCATTAATTGGCTCCCAAACATCTTCACGGATTCTGCAAGACAAGCACTTCCCCTGGGCAAACTACACCGTGGTTCTCCCAGATCCCTTCAGTTCTTGTTTGAGGAGCTGTGTGGCCCTGGGGCAGCTGATTTGGCACAAAGACAAGCCCATTCCTCCATATCCCTTCTCTGGATGTGCTCCAGCCCTTCACTGGCCTTGTCACGGGAAAACGTAGGCAAAAAGGCTAGGACCCTACACTAAACTCAAACTCAGAGTTTATAAATTGATTTTCCTGCATGCTTTTCACACTACCCATACCCCAGGACACTGGTGTACATCAGGGGATATGGGATCCACAAGTGAAAAATGAGTGACAGCCATGAATTCTGTAGCTGGGATGTTTTCTGAGGAGTGAAGCAGCTAAAAGTCCTTCATCCTGAGCAGTCACTTCCCCATCCTGCCATAAACCTGCAGACCCAGGGTGTAGAACAGCTAAGCCTAACCCTAAGCCTACCCTAACCTGAACCCCATTTCCATGGGTGGTCCAGATCAGAAAGATGTAGGAGCAATGAAGCTGGGGCCCTGCTGGGATAGCCTTTTCCAGCCCCAGTGTTTCTGGAGCTGTAGGTTCTTTGACTCACCCAACCCACACTCACCCAAATCAAGTTATTCCATCTTGTCAGGGCTGAAGTAGCTGGGTTTGTTCCAGTCTCCACGGCTGCTGCCTCTTCCCCTTGAAGGGAAGGCTTCAGGAGCAAAGTCATCATCTAGAAAGAGAACATGGAAAAGTCTGTGAGCATGAGATGCTTTCAAACTTGTGTTGATTGCTGCACAGAGAAGCTGTGGCTGCCTCCAGATCCCTGCAAGTGTCCAGTGCCAGGTTGGATGGGGTTTGGAACAACCTGGGATAGTGGAAGGAGTCCCTGTCCAGAGCAGGGGATGGAACTAGATGATCATTCAGATCCCTTCCAACCCAAACCACTCAGTGATTTGAGAATAGAAAATATTCAGCATTGCATTCTGCACACAAGTACTGGTTATGAGAGCACAAATCTGACAATCCAAAAAATGTATAAACCTCAGCATGGCCTGGCTTGGCAGGACAGTGTCCTTCCTGCACCCTCAACTAGACACCCCCCTGCAAGGGAAAAACCAGTTGCCCATGACCAGGAGCAAACAGCTAATCTTTCACATTGTCTTCTCCCTCAGATGACCTTGAGATGCTCCAAGAGGAAAACTTAGGTCAAGGTATTCCAGCATGGCAGAACTGGCTTACCTCCCCTGTGAGTGCTGCCTCGCCTGTCAGGGATCATTATTGGTGCCTGCATCACCTGTAAATTAAAGATACTTCTTTAAAAACCTCACCTGGCAAGAAGTTCCTCCTCTCCATTTCCTCATGTTACAGATACATAGTACAATGTTGGCCTTTCACAAGTATTAAGATGAATGCTATATGTAGCATGTTAAAATGGCTTTGCTGTAATAGTCAATATAGTACGTTTTAATTAGGATAACCTCCAGTGAACAGATGATGGGGACCCTGCTGCTATCAACACTCACCATCTGTGGAAAGAAGGAGCCAAGGCCCAAATTAAAAGAAGAGGATTAAAACCACAAGCCAAGACACAGGCATGCTCCTAAAAGGCGGACCCAAGGAGTGGCCATGCTAAACAGTTCCTGGAAAATGTAAACTAGTAAATGGAAAAGTTTGAATATGCATAAAGATCTATGAATATGTGTCAGGTTGATGCAATATAAATGGTATATAAAGGGTGTTTCCAAAACACCAGGGGTGCTCTTGGCAGAGTGCCAAGCACCCTGCAGTTTTAACCCTCTGTTTTATTGTCTTAGTCTCCTATTGTCTTTTTTTATGAAACATTTTAGAATTTACCAGGAAGTGAACGTTGTTTTTCACACTCAGGCACTAGGTGGTCACTAAAGTAGTTCCAAACCCCATTCTTAATTTTGCTGAAAACAAGATTATTGCTGGTACTCCTGCATATGACTCCATGATCCTGTCAAACTCGGGTTATTCTGTGATGCCAGCCTCAATCAATCACAATTACATCTCCCATCCAAATACCATCACAGGTACATCAACACCATTTCAGCCAAGCTGAGAGTCCCTGAGCAGAGTTATAGCTCCACAGCAAGAGCTACAGTGCACTTGCTGCATCTCTCTGCAGAGGGAAACACTTTACTTCTCAAGTGCAGTAATTCCCTTCGGCATTTATTCCTTATTAACATTGCAGGAAATATATTCCCCAGCAGGAATATTGGCAACAGCGCTGAATTTTAAGTGATGGTTAAGGAAGACTTGGGGGAAGATGTCTGCTTGTAAAAGCAAGTGTTTGTGCTGAGTGCCCTGTTAAACAGTGGTTGTGTCAACCCACAGAGGACTGACTGAACATCCCAGACTCTGTTACAGATTCCAGTGCTTCACATGCAGTCTTTCTGCTCTGCAGAGCCAGGCTTCCTGGGGTGCACTTACTAGCCAGCTCTGAATGGAAATATTGAGAAGAAAAAAATAAAAAAAATAAATGAAGAGCTAATTTGGAAATTCAAGCCAAGGAAAAGTAACAAAGAATACCATTTGCTTACAAGACAGCTGGAGAGGGACTTTTCACAGGAGCTTGTAGTGACTGGACAAGGAAGACTGGCCTTGAGCTGAAGGAGAGCAGGGTTAGATGGGATATTGGGAAGAAATTTGTCCCTGTGAGGATGCTGAGGCACTGGCACAGGTTGCCCAGAGAAGCTGTGGCTGTCCCATCCCAGGAAGTGTTCCAGGGCAGGTTGGACATTGGGCTTGGAGCAACCTGGGATAGTGGAAGGTGTCCCTCCCATGGCAGGGGACGGAACAAGATGGGCTTTAAGGACCCTTCCAGCCTAAACCATTTTGTGATTCTAGAATTCAACTTCTTCAGTTAGCTCCCTGAATTTTCCAAAAATAAAAGCTGTCCATATCCTTGCTTGTTAAACTTTGTTCCCTCAAGCACAACACCCACTGTAAAGCTGTTGTGAGTGTAGATACACACATTCAAGAGTCAATCCATGGATAAAGTGGACACTGGCACAGTTTGAAAACAGCCAGCAGGAATTCCCTGGTTAGGTCAGCATTGAATAACACCCTAAAAAACGAAAAAAAAGAGCTCAAAAAGGGAACAAAGGTCTCAACAGACAAAATGTCCTTGGGTTGTGCTGCGATGACATGTTTAGCTGAGAGCTGGGTTAGGTGACAGAGTCAGAGCCATAGGGATTTGTGTGTGTCCAAGAAGTGCTAGTCACTGCTCTCCAGGCCCAAACTCAACGAATGAAGTGCTGGAGTTGTTAGATGTGCCAGATTGCCACAGAGAGTCACACTCTCCCAGGCAAGGTCAGAGCCCTCAGCTGATGGAAAGTGTTACAACCATAGATTCAAACGTAGATTTCAAACTACAGCCACTTTCCTGATCCAAACCTCCAGCTCCAACAGGAGCACACACAGACACCTGACTTCTCTTTAAAGAGTGTAAGCAGAATTTTCACTCCTCCAGGCAGCAAAAATCTGGGTTTCCCCCTTCCTTACCTCCTCACTGCTCATCGATTCAGAGCTGAATGTACCGCGATGGCACCTCACGGTGATGTTGGCAATCAGCTCCCCGGAGACTTCCACAACACTCCTGCAGGAAGCAGTGGGCTATAACAGAGCAAAACAGACCAAATCTCAAAGAGCAAACATCCAACACAAACCTTCTCATGGGAGTGTCATTGGTGGTGGGAACCTACAGAAGGATTTAAAGTACAAATTCCAAGAGAAAGAAACCCAAGAAAGATTATACATGACTTCCCACACGTTATTGCTCCACAACTACGTGTTTTTTGTACAAACCTCTGAGCCTGCTCGGGGTAGGAGAAAACCTCCACATCCTTTTCACAGCTCAGCACAAAGAGAAGGACAGTGCAGGGCTACACCAACGGCAGCTCCAGCTCTGGAAGTGAAACTACCCTTGATGATGTTGTCTCTGCAATTGGACAAAAAACTGCAGCAAAACCTGCACTCCACTTTGGAAAACACATCCTCACACTACCATCTTGTCCCAAGAAGAAGTCAGGGGTGGTGTCAGTTTAGGATACACTGTAGTTAGGATACAGTTTAGGATACACCTAGTAGCCAACATTTGCATTTTTAAAGAAAAATAGCAAAGCAATAACCAATGATTATGTGTGGTGCCATCCACACAGAGGTATGAGCTGCTTAGCTCCAGAGCAGAGAGGTGATTTGGTCCAAGTAACTGTGCACAGAAAAGTCCAGTCTTGAAGACAATTTATTTCCACCAAAACTGGTGATTTAAGACTCAGAGAAGAGCAAGAGCTGTATCAAGAGCCTTTTAATTTCAGGCTGAGAGTGAAAAATCTGAAAGAGATAAGCACTGTCAGCACAGAAGGGAGATCTGCACGACACAGGAAGATAACTCTTAATGTGGTGCCCAGATAGGTAAAAGCAAGAGAAATATCGGCTCTTCTACCCCCTTATCTTAGAGAACAAGCCATTTCTTTTATGATTTGGCCCCAAAAGCACACATACCTTCACTTTTCCTGGGCACAAATACTCTTTTCATCTCCCTGCCCTCCCCACTGACCAGGCAGAAGAATTCCCCACCACTGATCCTCCCCACCTAACACCCACTCCATGCTGCAGGTTCTATCAAAAGCAGCCAGCCATTCTTAGCACCAGCAGCATTGCAACCCATCCTGAGAAGTTCCTTCAGAGAGGGGAGGGTTCCCATTCCCACCAGGGCACCTACCACAAAAGGCCCAGTTCTGAAGTCACAGGTGAAGGGGTCTCTCCCCGAAGCTTTGCTGCACACAGTCTCACGGATGCTAAACTGCAGATCTAACCTGTAAGCATTGCTGTCCCACATGTCCACCTGGTGAAAGCAGAGTCAACACAACACATCGTTAGTCCCTTCTGATTATTCTTTTCTCTTTCTCATAGTCCAATCAATGCTTTGCTAAAGATGGGAGACTAAAAAAAAAAAATTTAAAAAGCAATGCCCCCTCAAAAAAAAAAACCCAACAAAGAACAAATTCCCACTATTTTCAAATACTTGGGGGTTTTAATCCGAGCTATATAAATCCATACATATCTTGACATTCATTCTTGCAGAAAACTTGATACAGGCCACCTATAGAAGCAGAAAGGTTCTGAGGGTATTCAGGAGCATGGACATTATAACTTTGAATTAAGAGGTTTTAACTCCTTAACTCCGGGAGTATCCAGTATAATTCTGAGCACTGCTAATTAAAACAGATAAGGGTTTCCTGCTTGCACTTAGACTCCAGCAGATTTAAACCAGAATTGGTGCATAGAGACAGATGGCCTAAATAAAGAATAGAGAAAGAATTTTCACATTTAATCAGTGAAAAGCTTCAGGTAAACCAGGTTGCTTGATGTCCAAAGCAAAGCAGTTAGCTGGAGGTATTTAAAAACATAACTTTTGAACAAAAACCTACAAGACAACACTCATGGACTTCTACTCTAGGTGTGAAAAATCTGAATTCCTAAAGTATTTTAATTACAAACTTGTATACAAAAGATACTTAGGTTCCTAAAGCCATAACTTCAGATAATGGTCCAAACCCACCCTCTTTCAAGCAGCATTAGCCAACTCCAACTAAATCTGAGTTTCCAGGACTGGGTAGAAAAGTTTTCCATCCCAGCAAAGCGCATTTCAGGTAAAGGATCTCCATTGTCTGAGTACTTACTCCCATGACTTGGCTCCTGACAACACCATACAGGTTTCTGCTCCATGACTGGGAATTGATCCGTGCAATGGAAGCATTGAGAGCCTCTTCTGTGACAGGGAGGTCATAGTCATACGCTGGAAACCCTGAGAAGGAGGCACAGTTCCATCAGTTCATTGTAGGCTGGTAATTATCCCCCCAAATCACCCTAAGAAGGAGGATTAGGCTCCAACTTACCTGAACATGAGAAAACACTCAGTGTGAGAACAAAAATTAGGATCTTCATAGTGTGTCTTTCAAAATCCTCCAGTCTTTTCCCTTTTCAAGCAACGAATCCTAGTGCATATCCCTCTGTCTTTATATAAATGCAGCCTTGATCCTACACCTGACCTCCCCAGATCCAAGCTCTGTTCCAAACATTGCTCTTTAAACGGAATTGATCCCAGGGTAAATATTTGTTGTCAGCCTTTCTCCATTTAGCAGTAATTCTCTGATAAGTGTTGGGCTGTAGTGCCTTTTTCTCAGGACTGAATTCCCCACTGGGGAATTCAGGGAGCACTGAATTCCTGACATGTTCATAACCAATGGCAGAATCTAGTTTTTTTTTTCTCTTTTAGCTTTCCATTAGTTTTCCATGACATGAGTCTACTCTGTCCTTAGCACTGGACCCAGGACCTTCATGTCTTGGCAGCAATTGGAAGCACTTCCAAGCTGATGTTCCCTGAGGATTCCCCAGCACCAGAGGGAATTCACCCACAAGGAACTACCACCATCACCCCACAGAGCAAAGCACCCATGAGAAGCCTCCTAGACATGAGGCACATGGCAGATCACTGGGACACACAGTTTCAGCCTAAAACTCAACGGGATTTTTGGAAAATGATGTTGGAAACTGCTGCCTCCACACAAGCTCACCTGTTGCTGCCTGTTCAAAAGGCAGAGATGGGTGTAAGCATGTCCACTCTGAAGATCCCACAAGCAAAATTCCTCCATTAACCTTCAACTTGCAGTTCCACTTAAATCCTGTGGTACAGGCTCATTTTAAGAACTTCCCAAACAGAAGAACTTGTGGGATGCTCAAATTTAAGAAGAAAAAGCATAAAGTTCCTCCTTCTTGTAAGCAAAAAGAAAAATCAGTGGGCACTTTTTACCAGCCAGCTTGGATTTCAGCATTGGCAACAAGGCCAAATATGTCAATTGAAACTTTTCCCAGTCAAAACCCGGAGCGTCTCTCTACATCCATTCTCCTTGTTTTGTGCAGCTGAAGATGTTCTCTCCTAGCTCTTGGACACCCTCACCTGTAGTCAGGAGTGTTCTGCTGTGGCTATGATCACACCAGAGCACCACAATACAAAGGATTTAAACCTAGCTGGAGACTCTCAGGAAGAGCCTGTTATGCCGTGCCCAGCTTTCCTGCTGCCAGAGCCAAGACTAGGCTGCCTCAGATAAAGGGAAAACCTTCAGGTGAGCTCTTTGACCTGCTTCTGCCATGGTTTCTCTGCAATCAGTCAGGTGGTGATGAAACACATGGAATGAGTCTGCTCCAACCATTCAAACAGAAAGCCTTTGGCATTTAGAGTCCCTTCAGATCCTCATTGTTTTTCACCTTGCTGTAGTGATCTGGATAACATTTAGCTTTCTGTTTCATCCCTAAAAAGGGAACCATTTGCATTTTGTATGCTGGGACCAGTTAATACTCCACTAGAAGCTGAATATGTAAAATTCCTTCCCAAGCACTGATTGCAGTGTTGCAGCCAGTCCAAGACTAATTTTAAATATTGAGCCAACTGCAGAGTTTAAAGATTGTCCTCTCAGAGCAGATCTTAAGAAACGCTGCCAGCAGGATTGTAGTAATTCTGAGTGGAACTTGGAAATCATTTAATAAAATCAAAGTTCCTCCACAGAGCCCTGGCTTTACAGCATCTGGAGAACAGAGATGTTTGCTATTCCAGCTCCCTGAATCTCTGCTGTCTGTATATTTAAGGAGTGGAACCAATTTTACATTTTCAGACTCAAGTTCTGGGTTTCTAGGGAGGTCTGAGATTTTCACCACATTCTCTTTGTGCCCAGCTTCCAGCATTTGCCAAAAAGGACTCTGCTAGGAAGCACCAGGTGGTGAGTGGTGCCATGGAAAACAGGGAAGTGATGAAAAGTGAGATGGAGAATTGACAGTTTCAGGACTAAACTGCAAGTTCCAGATGCCAAGGCAGCTTGGGGCAGAGGGATGGAGTCATATCTGATTTAATCTAGACACCAAACAGGCACTAGTTAAGAAATAAGGAAATTAAAGCGCCTCTCTTAGATGACTAATTTCAGACTCCTTTCACTCCCAGCAATCAAGTTAGCTCTATTCCCAGACAACTGGAACAATAATTTCTCTTTGGGAGTGAAATTTTGGTAATTGCAAGACACATTTTCCTTTAAAATGTAAATCATCCAGCATCATCACATGCCTGTATGCTAAAAAAAGTTTAAATAGCATTCTAGTAGGCACTGAGGAGCTATTCCTGATCCCTTTGTTTCCTGGACATTCAGATGACAGATGAAAGTTAATGATGTCCCTTCTGATAAAAGAAAAAACAAGTGAATTCAGAGCAGTACATTCCTCTGTTTTTCCATAGCTTTTGTGGTGTGCCATTAGCAAATTCAAAAGGTTCCTGAGAAGTTCTTCATCATGGGCATGGCATGACGGAACCAGGGGGAGTGGCTCCCAATGCCAGAGAGCAGAATTAGACAGGATATTGAGAAAAAATTAATCCCTATGAGGGTGGTGAGGCCCTGGCACTGGTTGACCGAAGAAGCTATGGCTGACCCACCCCGGGATGTGTTCCAGGGCAGGATGGATGGGGCTTAGAGAAACCTGGGATAGTGAAAGATGTCCCTGCTCATGGCAGGGGGGATCAGAATGAGATGGGCTTTCAGATCCCTTTCAACCCAAAGTGTTCTATGATTCTCTGAGTAACTTTACCACACACACTCTTCTTCTGCAAGAAGACTTACATTGACATCAGCCGATAGAGGCAGGAGAAAGGCTTCTAAATTTTGCTCAGACTAACAGAGGATTTGAGACCTGATCCATAATTCACAGACACAATTCACAGTCTCTGCTTTGATTCTCTTCATAGCTCTTCTGCGTGTCCCTTGAGATACTGGAAGAAAATCATATAGCCCATGCAGACACTGCCTGTGGGTTGCTGAATATTCTCCAGCCCTTGACCCCCTGGGAAGGAGAAGAAGCCTGTGAGATTCCAATTTTTCTAACTGCTCACACACTGTCCTAAGCTGGTACCCTCTGCCATACACTTAAGTCATATGATGAGAAGCTGAGGGAGCTGGGAGGGCTCAGCCTGGAGAAAAGGAAGCTCAGGGGACCCCTTCTTACTTCTACAACTCTCTGACAGGAGGGGGCAGCCAGGGTAGGTTGGGCTCTGCTCCCAGGGAATAAGGGACAGGATGAGGGGAAATGGCCTCAGGCTGTGCCAGGGGAAGCTTAGGTTGGACATCAGGAGGAATTTCTCCATGGAAAAGGTGTTCAGGCCTTGGAATGGGCTGCCCAGGGCAGTCAGAAGTCTCCACCCCTGTAGGTGTCCAAGAAACACCTGGATGTGGCACTCAGTGCTCTGGGCTGGTGACAAGGCATTGGGCACAGGATGGACTCAAAGGTCCTGCAGACCTTTTCCAACTAAAATGGTTCTGTGATTCTACACAGTGTCTGATCCTTTTGACACTGCAGGTCCAGTGGACACAACCTCAACCTCTGCAACATACTGGTGTTGCAGGAGGAGGAGCTTCACAGTGAAGCAACAAAAAGCACAGGTTACAGCAAACAAAATCACAGTAACACGTACGAGATGGGTGTTCTGAAACTTCGCAGCCTGCAGCAGAATCTCAGAGGCCTCACTTCATTATTTTCAGCCTTTGAAACTTCAAATATTTGAACTTTCAGAGGCTTTCCTGTGCCTGCCAGGTCAGGTAGAGCAACTCTTACAGGGTCATTGCCACAAATTTGTAGCTGATGCAAGGCAAACATTTCCTCCAGACCCAAAGACTACTGCCTGAAAAAACACAAGACCACATCTGGTTTTTTTCTTTGTAAGTTTTCCAGAGCCTGCTGATTGTTTTCAAGGTTTTCTCCCTATCCCTAGGGCACATTCTCCAGAAGTTTTCCTGTTACATCCTTTTGCATCTAGTCAAAGTTACCTGCAACGACCAGTCAATCAAAGCCCTAGGAAAAATTGAACTCCTCAGTGAACATGGGCAAAACATTAATCTCCAACATCTGAAACCATTAACTGCCAAATACTGTCCCCAGTGTCATAACCTCTTCCCTGTGAGTGTGCAGATGCCATTTAAAAAGGGCTGCCAATGACAACAATTTTAATATTTTTGTAATTTCCACATTGGCATTAAAATCCTTGACTAGAAAAATCACGTCAAAATTTCTAAGATTCTAAAATATCAAAGCTGTCATTTTCACCCTGCAGTTTAGAGTGTCTGAACAGTCACACACGGTTTTAGTTTTAGACAGGACAGAAAAAGTCCCTGGTGTTCAGCCATACCTTTATATCATCATATACTCCTGATGATTATTTTAGGCAGGACCAGCAAACCAAAGAATGAGACAAACAAGCTATTCTGGTGTTTTCATGTCCTGCACAGCAGTAACTGGGAATTCAATAATGGATTCAAGAGGCAATGGGTGCACAGGGAGCCACAAAGACTTTGGGATGCTGAAATGGACCAGCCTGGTGCCTGTGCCCGGGCTGCACTGGGCTGAGCACCAACTGGACGATCTAACAATGGTTGAATGGACACACCATGGGCTACAGGAGACTCCTACTCCTAGTTCTGTCAGCTACAATATTCACCTGAAAACAGATGATTTTTTCATCTTTGCTTGAAATCCAGGTTAGGCAAAGGTAAACATGGAAAAGTGTTCTTCCAATTCTAGGGACAGCTGTGCCTGCACACCACCTGTGCCCATGGCAGGGTGGTTGGAACTGCATGATGTTTATGATCCTTTCCAACACAACGTGCTCTGGGATTCTGTGATTCCCCAAGTGGAGAGCATAACCGAGCCATGGAAGTCCCTGCTTTTATTCAGATCCTGCTGCTTATTCCTTTGTTGCAAGCAAGTCCAGGATTTAGTTTCAGAGCTGACACATCTGTCATTAAGACACCTTCACAGAAGAGAGGGAGGGCGAGTGCAGTGCAGGGCTCGTACCCCATCAGAGTCTCTCTCTCTCTCTCTCGTGATGGCACTAATGTCGCTGCCTTGGGACACCTGACTTGTGGAAGGCGAGCCCGCCCTCAAGCACGGCCATCCAAGTCAGTCAGGGGCACAGGCTGCAGCTGAAGCTGGCAAGCGTTGCTGTGAGGCTGCAAGTGAAGAGAAAGCCATTGTGGCCACTTGTGCGGAAGCCTTTTGCCAAACCAAAGGCAGCTGTGCCCACAGCCTCCCCCTGTTTGGCACCTGGCTGCTGCGGACACCTCACTGTGCGGGTGCCGACGTTGGGGCTGCTGCTGTTCCTGTGCACACTCTGCTGCTGTTCCTGTGCACACTCTGCTGCTGTTCCTGTGCACACTCTGCTGCTGTTCCTGTGCACACTCTGCTGCTGTTCCTGTGCCCACTCTGCTGCCGTTCCTGTGCACACTCTGCTGCTGTTCCTGTGCCCACTCTGCTGCCGTTCCTGTGCACACTCTGCTGCTGTTCCTGTGCCCACTCTGCTGCTGTTCCTGTGCACACTCTGCTGCTGTTTCTGTGGGCTCCAGAGCCGCTTGGGCAGCAGCGACTGGGCAGCCCTGCTGGAGGAGACATCGCCGCCCTCCCCATGGTGGCAGCAGCTCTGTGGGCCCTGAGCTCTGTGTCAGGGGGGCCTCGGTCACAGCAGCGTGGCCTGGGCAGCCGCGAGGGCCCGGCCTGGCCAGCCCTGCCTCTGCCCACTGCCCCTTATCGCAGGCACCCAGTGGCCATGGCCTGGCAGCAACCCCTGCCCTGCATGTCCCCAGCCAGCCCAGCCTGGGCACACCTCGGGCTGTCCCCACCCTCCTGGAGGGGTGCTATCCCAGCCTCGAGGGCTTCTGCTGCAGGCCTGGGAGACATTCTGGGGAAGCGCCAGATCAGCCAGGTGTCAGGAACAAGGTGGCTGCCCGGGGGCTGCTTATGGCCTCTGACACCCAGTTCCTCAGGTCTTCCTACCACCCCGGCCCCTCAGGGGCCTCCTGTCCCCTTTGGAGCCTCCAGCCTCCACACATCCCCCTCATGCCTTCCCACGGCCTTGTCCCGTCTGGGCCTCCACAGCCCCTCATCCATTTACAGCTTCCCAGTGCCCTGTTCCCTCAGCGTCTCCCCCGGCATGGCCCGGCAGCAGCACCACAGCCCCACAGGAGCTCCAGAGGAGCTGCATCAAGAGGCACCTGGGAGCTCTCAGCAAACCAGCCAGCACCACACGGGCACGAGGACACAGATGGCGCTTCCTGGCTGGGACAGGGCTTGTGCCTTCAGCAAAACCGCCAAAGGCCAAGGGCTTCTGGCCATTTTCCCTGCACCACTGCACACCTGGGCAGCTTGCCGAGCACAAGCACCCTTTTCACCCTCTTCCCCTATGCCCTGTGTACCATGGGCAGCAAAAGAAAGGTCTTGGGAGACTGCCTATTATAACATATGCTATATTTACATACATAAAGAAAACAAAAAGAAGAAAGGAACGATGCTACGGAAAAGGAAAATAGCTGCTCTCTCAGGTGGGCCTAGCAGACAGAGCCTGCCAGATCAGTTGCCAGCAGAGCTCCAGCAGCGCAGCCAGTGGAGGCCCGACAGACGAGGCCGTGTCCTCCACGCCCTGCGCAGCTGAACTTGCAGGTTTTCAAAGATGGAATACCTAGCCCTTTCTATTGCCTGGATGATGTACTGTGTTTGAACTGCCAGGTTTCCAATGGCAGGGCTGCTGTCATCCACCATGTTCTCAAGGGCTGGAAGAGAGACGAACAGAGCCACAGTCAGATCCCAGACCTACGAGGGCCCACGGAGAGCCCCCTGTCAGGGCCATTCCAGCCGGCTGTTGCCATGGCCAAGAGGGAGCAGGGACCAAGGGGATCAGCCCAAAGCTGCAACCACGAATGCCCCACGTGCCCCTGAAATCTCGGTGTGCTCTGCCGACACTGCCCCTCATCAGCACATTGAGCAGAGCCCTCCGCAGACTGGCCAGGACTTGCAGCTCCCCCCACCAGCTCCGCTGACAGCCCGCTGCCCTCACTCACATTGGTAGATCTGCAGGAGCTCTTTCCTCTGCCCCATCAGGAGCCGCCCGGCAATCCCTGGGAACACAGAGCCTGTCAGGGCCCCGGCGGCACAGCTCCCTGCCAGCGGCACTGCCAGCCCTGGGGCCACACGCCCTCCCGCCCCGGCAGGGCTCAGCCCCAGCCCTTGCCGCATCCTGACTCAGCCCAAGGGCACGGCTGCCAGAGGCCGGCAGCAGCCCCGAGGGCAGCCGGGGCTCCAGGGCGCCGGGCCCGGGTGCCGCTGCCGGGACAGCAGCAGCCGGGGCCGGGGCCGAGCTGCGGCGGGGCGGGGAGGGAGCCCGGGCTCGTGGCTCACCGATGAACCTGATGGCCGCCTCTCGCAGGGACTCCTGTGGGCTGTCCAGATACGGAAGGGCCCGGCGCAGCTGCTCGGCCGCTCGGCTCTCGTCCTGTGCCAGCTGCAGAGAGCGGCAGGAGGGAAGGGTTGGCGCGGGCTCTGCCCCTCGGCCGGGCGCTGCCTGCGGCCAGCCCCAGCCTCCCGTGCCCGCCCAGCCCTGAGGCACCGGGCAGCAGCCGCTGGCGCCGGGCTCTGGAGGGAGCAGAGGGCCGGCTGTTGCCTGGGGAGCCATGGTGCCGGCCCGCCCCGCAGCCCCAGTGACTCGGGGCTCCATCGGCAGCCGGCTTGGGGCCAGAGGAGCCTGGAGAAGAAGCCGTGCGGCCCCCGGCTGCGGCACCGGGCAGGGGCCCAGCTGCCAGCCCCATACACCAAGCGCCGGGGACAGGGGGCTTCTCCAGGCTGAGGCTGGGCCTTCCAGGCCGTCCTTACCAGGCACTCGGTGATCATCCACAGCTTCTTCTTCTTCACAGGTCTTTCCAGATCTCTCCTCTTCAGCAACTCGGCTGCACAAAGCAGCGTTGCCCAAGAAGCCTGGAGAGCAGCAGAGACCCGCAGATGGCCCCACAAGCCAGGGCACAGGAGCCGCATTCGCGTGCCAAGGCCTGCAGGAGGCTGCAGCCGGCAAGGTGCCAGGCCTGCAGGAGGCAGCCGAGCCCCCTCCCCGGGTGACAGCAGCAGCCCGGGAGTCCTCACCTCTGCCACCTGCTGGTTCTCGTCGTGGCAGTGGAAGAAGAGTGGCAGCAGGCTCTGGTGCACGTGTGACATCAGGGCCTTTTTTTCCTTTTCCGTTAGAACGGTCATCAGGGATCGAAAAAATAATATGGACACCAGCTGCACCTGGCTATTATCCTATATGGAAGGAAGCAAAAAAGACCTCAGCCCTGTCAGCACGGGGCTCAGCAGAGCACAGGCCTGCAAATACACAGGACACCAAGTGTCCAGGCAGCAGCCAGTGGCCTCGGCTGGGGGCACAGAGCCTTACATGGTCAAAGAGTGGCAGGAGCGCCTCAGCCAGCTGCAGGGCAATGGGGCTGGGTATCAGCATGTCCTTGTCCAAAACTATAAAGCTGAGCACCATGATTGTCATCCGAACTATCTGTCCATCTGCATCCCACAGGAGCGCCACAAGACTTTCAGTCAGGCTCCACATTTTTTCGGCCTGTGTGGAAGACAAGTCTGTGAAACGCCATCCTGCTGCTGCCACAGGGCCAAGAGGCCAAATGCCTGTCCCAAAGCACTCAGGCAGCTGAAGCGGGAGGCAGGAGAGCTGGCAGCAGCTGCCTCGGTGCCCGAAGCCCAGCCGAGCCCAAGTGACTTCGTTCCCCAGTGCAGCTTCTGCCACTGCCCACTTCTCACCATCGAGGGATCGTCAATCAACTTGAAGAGGGCTCTGAGCGCCAGGTGACGCTTGTCCCTGCACTCGCTACTCAGGTGCCTTGAGAAAATTTCTAGGACTCTGTTAGCACTGCGTTCACTCAGGTCCAGGTAGTCCAGGATCTGAAAGGCACAGGACAGTGACAGGGGAGCCAGCCGGCAGGAGCATGGAACCACACAGGGCTGGGCCCAGGCGGCAGCCCAGGGCATGGGCACCGTCCCAGGCAGCTGGAGCTATGAGAGGGCCGAGAGGTGGCAGACAGCTCTGCAGGGAGGCACTTCTGGCCATGGGGCTCACCTCCACAAGGAATGCCAGGGCAGGCAGATCCCAGCGTGCCTCCTGTGTGCTAAGTAGCTGGAGCAGGTAGGGAACGATGCGGGAACACAAGGGGATGGAGGCAGACGACATCTCCCTGGCAGGGCAAAAAAGTAGCCAAGACTGTGAGCCAGGGGGACAAACATCTCCCAGGACTGATTCCCAGAGTTCTGGTATTTGATCAGCATCCTGCAAGGGGACCTGTGCCCTTGGGGAGGTGGCTCCATGTGGGAGCCTTCGTCTCCCAACCTTTTCCAGTCTCCTTAGCCGTCCTTCGGTGACGAGGCCCTCTGTCCCAGGACAATGGGGACTGTGTGGGGCAACCTCAGCACGGGGCACAAATGCCAGAGGCAATGGGGAGAAGGGGTCTCACCTGGCCAGCAGACCCACAGCATGATGGTGGGTGTCAGCGCAGAGCAGCGTGTCCCAGCCACGCTTGCGTTCCATTGACAACACCACTTGCTCACGATGCATTCGGCAGAGTAGAGACTTCAGGGCCCGCACTGCAAACCTGTGTGCACAGCAAAGCCCAGGTCACAGGGCTGGGAGCACTGGCTCCTGCCCTGGGGAAGTGGCAGGGACAGGAGGACTGGGATGGAGCACCTGTTGGGGCTGATGGCAAGGCCGTGTTGCTCCTGGCATCCCTTCCAGAAGGTATCAACCTCCTGTGGCATCTCCAAAGTGCTGAAGAACACTTGGAAGAGCAGATGCACAAAGAGGTGGGGGAAATGCACTGTCACTACGTGTGGGACGCAGGGCATCTGCAGGATCTTCCATATCAGCAGAGTTGCCTACAGAGGACAGAGAACCCAGAGAGAGCGCTCAGTGCTGAGGTGTCTGGGTGGCAGGGCCTGAGCGTGGCAGGGCAAGGCCAGGGGAAAGCCTTGGGGAGCTCCATGCCTGGTGCCCCTGAAGCTGCCCCTAGGCCAGGTTTCAGCCCAGTGCCTGAGGCAGGGAGATGCAGTGGGGGAAGGAGGAAACAGAGCTGCTGAAGAGGCAGTCGGCCATGGGGTGAGCAAAGGCCAGTTCCAGAAACTCACAGCCAGGGCAAAGACACCCGTGTTGTCCCCATCGGAGGTGCACGTGCTGTGCTCTGGCCAGGTTCTCAGCACATCGAGGAGTATCAGGTATGCCCGCTCCGCTGTCCTGGGCGAGCACAAGATGGTCTTCCACATGGTCATTGCAGCTCTGTGGGGTGACAGTTCTGTCTCATGGGGGTCTCAGACACATCCCCGTGGCCTGGGCAGCAGTGGCGGGGGGAGCTGAGCTGGCTGCCAGCTCTGCCCTCTGCCCACTGCCCCTCACCGGCAGCAGCACCCAGACAACCCAGCCCTGTGGGGACAGGGCCCTGAGGGGGCATGGCATGGCAGCAGGCTTGGGGGCCGATGTAGCAGGGCTGGGAAAGGTCCCAGGTACACAGGACCCTGGAATTCTCTGTTGGTCAGACACCTGGGCCAGGCTGTGCAGGCTGATGGGCTGAGGAGCCCTGAGCCCTCTGGGCACGTGGGCCCCGTACCTGTCACACGTTGGGGCCACACGCAGGAGAGCAATGACCACGTCAGTGGGCTGTGCCTCGGTCAGATCCAGCAGGGTCCTGTTCAGCCTGTGCTCAGAGAACTGATTGGCCATGAGCCACTGGTGGATGTACCTCACCATGGCAGGCACCTGGAGAAAGCACAAGGGGAGACTTGGAAAGCTGCCAGAGGGAGTCAGGAATGTCCCCAGCATCTCCAGAGAAGTGTTTCCCTTGTCTCCATGCTGCAACGGCCTCAATGGCTTAGAGCGATCAGCAGGCGTAGCTTGGAAGGCCAAGCGATCCCTGGAGGATCAAACCACGGCCACAGGCTGCTTACTTGCTTCTGACTGTAAAAACCCTCCTCTACAAGCATATCCAGCAGGGCAGCGGTGGCCTTGGTGTTGAAGATGTATGAATACGGTCTGACCCCAGCAGCCATGGCGCTGGTCCCTTCCTCCCGAATTCTCCTGATGAAGTTGCAAACCAGCTGTAGGAAAAGGGCAGGAGACAGAAACATCGAGGATGTTCCACGGAGTGCTCCAAGCGTAGTGCTGGGCTGAGCAGTGCCAGCAGGCCCAGCCCAGTTGGGGATGGCTGCAGGTACCTGTGCTGTTCTGCGGAAGAGGCCACCGGCAAGGTCCTGCTCTTGTGTCTGGTCCATGGCTGCATCTGGCAAAGAGCGAGAGCAGCCAGAGCTGAGGGGCTGCAGGAGCGGATGGAGAACACAGCCCAGCCCTGTGATCCCCAGGTAGGGACAGCCCCAGGGAACTGAGCACAGCCACTGCTTGGAGGCAAGCCCCAGCTTCTCTTGTATCCTGTCCCTGGGTGTGTCTCCACAGGATAGGGTGGGATGGGATGAGATGGGATGCAATGGGATGCGATGGAGCCAAGATGGCCGCAGGCACCAGCCCTTTGTCCCAGCTCTGCCACTCACCCTCCTCCAGCGGCTGGAACTCCTGCACCTCTTCGGTCTCTACTTCTGGGGCAGCTCCAGGGCCTTCTTCTTCCTCCTCCTCATCCACCCAGGCCAGCTTGGGCACTCTCGGGGGTCGCTGCTCCAGATCTTCTCCAACACTCTCCCATCCTTTCCATTGGAATAGCACCAGGGGATGGCATGGCATGCAATGGGATGGGGCCAAGCTGGCAATAGGCAGTAGCCCTAAGGCCGAGTTCTGCAACTCACCCTCCTCTGGCACCTGGAACTCCTGCACCTCTTCAGTCTCCTGTGCCGGCACAGCTCCAGGGCCTTCTTCTTCCTCTTCCTCCTCCTCCACCCAGGCCAGCTTGGGAATTCTCGGGGGTCGCTGTTCCATGGCAGTGCCTGGATTTACTAGTTCTTGCAAGAGAGATGCCTCGGAAAAGCTCCAAGGCAGCAAGTCCTGCAGTCGGGTCTTGAGGGCTCCTGCCACAAGGACAGGAGGCTCCTCGACAAGGATTGTGCCCTGCTCTCAAGGGCAGTGACTGCAGGGATGGGCGATGCCTCGGAAAAGCTCCGGGTCACCAGGTCCCACAGTCTGCCCTCGAGGGCACCTTAAGAAAAGAAGCCTCGGCAAGGCCACAGGTCACCAAGTCCTGTGGTCTGGCCTCGAGGTCACCTGCAAGAATGACGGCTCAGAGAAGCTCCGGGTCAGACACCAACGAGTGCGCTGTGCGGGGGCTCCTCACAGCACCGCTCTGGCGCGTCCTGTCCCGTCGCGTGCACCGAGCACTGTGGCGTGGACCTGTCGCTGTGGCCAGCTCCTGTGTCACCACGTGTCACAAAGGGCCCTCTGACACCCTGTCCCTTTCCATCCCACGCTGACCATGTCACAAAGGGCCCTTGCACACACTGCCACGTGCCCTGGTTCTCCCCCTGCCCCCCATCCCCCCTCAAAGTGGCCCCGGTTGGAAGGAATCTCTTGCCCAAAGTGTCAAAGACAGTGTTGCGGCAATTGTTTAAGTTTAGTTGTTGTTGTAAGTTTGTCAGTTCTATGGTTCACTCTTCTGCTCCCCCCTGTTCATCCGAAGTTGGTTTGCCCCTAGGAGTTGTATCCTCCCCTGAACTGCCCTTCATTGTAAAGCCAGCTCCTTATTCCCAAGCCTTCCCTGCCTGTCACCACAACCCTGCCCCCACCCCTTGTCCATCATTGTAAACCCTGCCCTTTGTTCTGGATCCTTCCCTGTCAGCCCCCTAAGCCTCGAGGCCTCATTGGCCTGCGTGACCGGTCCTCTATTCCCCCTCATCCCTGATGGTTCGTGCATTGTAATGCCCTCCCTTCGCTACTTCCTCCTGGATTCCCCATTGGCTGTTTGTTTGTACCCTCCCATTGTGTTGCTGCTATTTCAAATCCCGAGCAGAGCTGTGCTCGGGGCTCTTGGGTCCCTGACTCCCTTCAGCAGTAAACCTTTCTCTGCTGGGACCTCACACCGAGAGACTCCTCCTCCTCCTCCTCCTCCTCCTCTACCCGCTCCTTGAGTGCGGCTGACAATCCTGCCTGTTGAGCACAAGGGTCAAAGCTTCTGCCTTTGGCACTGATAAACCAAGGTAGTTCCACACACCTGACGTGGCTGCTGGTGTGTTTCTCGGAGCTAGCCTGGGCTCCGGCAGAACTGCATCGAGACAGCCCGACGGGATCTTTAGGATCGCCTCAAAGCATCAGCAAACGCTGTCCTGCTCTGCAGGCTCAGGGCAGCAGAAGGAGCCCCCAGGGCTGCCGACGCAGCCGCAGCAGGAAGGGCACGGGGCCTTGCACAGAAGCTGGCACGGCCTCCTTGGGACACGGCCCAGCTGGTGGCCATCCTAAACCTGCCCGGGGTGTGACACAGACAAGGAACGTGTGGGCCAGGGCACGAATGCTGCTCTGAGCCCTGGGCCACTGGAGTTTCCAGTGTCCTTCTTTCTTACAAGATGCACATTGCTTCAGCCCCAACTTAGTCTGAGGCTGGTTTGAACTTCCTCCACCTCTGGTATTTTTGCCCCTGTCTCATCCATGCCCATGTCCTCTGCCCTGGTGCTGATCCAGAGCTACCCCTATGGCTGTAGTGAGTTCTTTCTGTTTTCGTCTCTATTACTGTACACCTGCTATGCTTTTTTTCATGAATGCCTTGAAGTCTCTATTTACAGGCTCTTCTGGCTTCTGAAGTTTCTGCCTGATATCTGGGCTGGATTTCCCTAACATCAGGGATACTAACTGCTGCTTTCCCACGTCTGGTAAGGGATCTAGGGCTGTCTATTTACACACAGCTGCTCAGAGCCTGTCCACAAAGTCAGTGTCTGACTCATGCTGCCCCTGTTTAAAATTGTTACTGATCAATTTATTGCTTTCAAAACAGCATTTTTTAATTTAAATTTGACCAGTTCCCTGTGGCAGCAGACAGAGGCAGTCAAGGTGGCACGACCTTCCCAGGGAAGTGTCTCCTGTGGCACTTCCCCTGGGCACACAGGCACACTTGCCTTGCCCCCGTGATTCAGCTGCGAGCCCTTCAAAGGGTTTTTGGATTGGCCGCTGTTCCTCGGGTGCCACCAAGGAAAAGAGACAGGAGGTGTCATGTGGGATTCCAAGGAGGTCTTTATTCTTCTCTCCCAAAGGGTCCCAGAGATGACAACTCCCCTGGGCTCAGTCAGAACAGAGATTATATAGGAAAAGCAGGGGGCGGGGTGAAGGTACAGGGACAATGGTTTGAGGATTCTGGGGCGGAACAAGGGGGAAGGAACAACAGGGTACAAATAATATGCATACAGGGGGAAGGACATGTTGGGAGCCACTTAACATGTCGGTGTAATGACAAGGGCTCTCCATCGAGACCTTGCCCTTTGAGGGAGAGCAGCTGGTAAAAGCCTAGAGGCTCTCCCTCCAGGGGAGAGTGGCTACAGGATCAGTCAGTTTGTCAGCCCCTAGAACTCCTTCCTCTTTTTTAATTAAAAAAAGCCTCCCCAACAGCCTTTTTGCCAAAATGTAAAAAACATGAAAACATAAGTTAAACAATAAAAATAACCAAAAGAATCCACAAAACATTATTAAGAAAAGAAACTACCCATCCCTTGATCCTCAGGTGTCCAAATTCATCTTGATACTGCTGAGGGGGCTTCTCAGCCTGGAGATCTTCAACTTTGTTTTGCATCCTCTGGATGCTAGTGTGGATGCTTTCCAAGTGGGATGTTAAGTTGAAACAGCACAGCCCTTCAAAGTCCTGACAGCCATGCCCATGGGTGAGCAGCAGGAAGTCAATTGCTGCCCTGTTTTGTAAAGTTGCATGCCTGGTAACCTCTTCATCTTTAAGGAGGTCATGAAGGGTGGCATAAGTGAGGTTCATGCACTTCACTACCAACATCCCAAGTGAGAGAGACTGTCGAGGGCCTTTGCTACTTCCACCCAAGGTGAAAACACTGATGACCCTTTTTGTCTTTGGCCAATTGAAATACTTGTCATCACAATTTACATCAAATATGGCAGTCTCCCTCTTTAAGTGGGCCAAATGTTTCCCTTGTCTCCAATCTTCAATCAATGTTATGTTTGGGGTCAAGATCAAGAGTTGATAGCGTGCACAGACCTCCTTTAATCTTGTGGGGGATCCATGCCCATGCCCGATCCCCACAGATGAAGAAGACACCTGGGGGGATGTGGCAGGATCATGTCCAGGGAAGCTACAGTTACTGGGACCCAGCTTAGGATAGGAATGAGACGGGCCTTTGTTCATGAAACCATTTATTCAGTCTGGGAACAAACTAATTCAGAGACAGAGAGCACCGAACAAAGGCAGGGTGAGGGGTTTTGAGGGACAGAACCAGGGTGGAGTTCAGGGTCAGGGACCACTAGGAACATAACAGAAGAAACCCCCAGGGACTCAAACCCAATCAGAACTCCTGGGCTGCCCCTCACAAGGGGTCTTGGGTGGGACAACTTCATCCAGGGCTCACACTGCCCATCCCCCAAAGCAGGAGGTCAAAATTCACAGTAGCCAGACTTACAGCCATGCCTCTCACTTTAATAATGCTTATCTGAAACAAAATCTTTGCCCTCCTGAGGCACCTCACAGCAGGGGGAGAAGTCGATCCTGGAACTCTCCAGAGAAATCTCCTGGTGTCTTATGGGTATAATGACACCAGTCTGTCAAATTATAAGCTTTGTTTGTTTGTGGGGGTGATGACATACGCCCATGAGGACGGATTCTGAAAACAGCAATTAGTACAATAACTCACTTTGGCCGACCCAAATAGATCCAATTCCTGTGGATTTTGCTGGGCAAATGCAAGTGTCTTCTTCCACTCATGGCAGGCGACCATCGGGTTGGGGCAGCTCCATTTTCCTAAGCTGGGGCGATCGTATGGCCCAAAAGAGATCCCCACCAGGCATGATGACAGTGGGTCACTCACACTCCTCATGGACAGGCACATGTTCTCTTGGCCAATGGCTTTGGCCAAGGTGACCCACACATTTTCTTTGGGCTGTGCTATCATCCACACAGTCACAGTTGTTGGTGTCAGGGGCACCCAGAGGATTGAGTGTGGAGGAAGCCCAGTCCCCTGACAGTCTTCCTCCTTGGAGTTCTGTCCCCT